>NC_133164.1:34165000-34790000 GCF_040802235.1 Manis javanica
AGGAATAGAGACTCGAAATGTTTAAAAATGCAAAGATACCTCAGTTGCTCGTGTCTCTGTCTATATGAACTTATTTAGGTTTAGAATTCAGGATGGCATTTGGGATCCTGGATCCATTATGTGCATTGCCCTATTGGAGGATAAACACAATTGGCTTTACTGATGTAAGCAAGCATGTGATAACCTCTCAATGTAGAATTTCTTCTGGTAAATTCAGATGATGCTAGGGCAGAATACCTATAAAAGACACCTGTGAGTAAAACCACTGCTTCCTCCATTTATGCCCACACTTCAACCTAAGATTACAAGGAAATGCTAACCCCAAGTACCCCTAAGATAGCGGCAGAAAAGGCATAAAAGAAAGGCAGAGCTAGGCCACAGGAAAGCTGTCTCATGACATATTCTAAGTAAGGATTCTACGAGGCTCTCTGAAGCTGGGATGGCCCTTTGTGATAGGCCCAAATTGAGGCAGGACACAGGCCTTTATTGCTTCACATCAGCCAGTTGATGTGGTCAGACACACTCCCCCAAAGTATGGCTTCTTGGCCAGTAGAGTATCTTCAGCTGAAGGAGTCTGAGAAAACGTCAGAAGCAGGAAGGTCCTGATGTCCCTTCAATCCTGCCTCTCTTCTCTGAAAGCAAGAGACAAATGTACCTCGTGAAAGGTGCCCTCCCTGTGCCAGGAGGAAGTAAGACATTCTTATCACCAGAGACAGAGAATTTGGGGCCAAGAAATCTATATAAACAAACCTTGTTAAGTACCCTTATCTACACTGTTCTTCACCATTTGCTACCTCTAGTACAAGCCAGTCTGTTTTGTCAATTCACAATTTATTGCTTCTTTGTCTAAAATGTACAGAATCTTTTTTCTCTAATCACTTCTTCAGGTTTAGCTTCTTTTGTTGAATGCTCCTATGTACATGTAAAAAAATCAATAAATTTTTTAGACTTTTCTCCTATTAATCTGTCAGTTTGATTTTCAGACCCACCTAGGGACCCTGAGAGGGTAAGAGGAAAACTTTTCCTCTCCTCCACAGTCAGTGACTGTGGGCAGACCCCCAGAAGGAGGTGTAACCTTGTGGAGACATTTCCCAGTGCCTCAGGACAAGTCCCAGCAAGAGACACAGGAGTGAACACTTAGCTGCTATTTATAGCAACAAAATAAATTGATGTATTGGACCTAATGGGGGGCATTCATGCCAATCACATTATTCGTGACAATAATGTCTTAAAAGTTAAATGTTTTCCATTAACGTTAAATTTATTTCTAGG
This sequence comes from Manis javanica, assembly GCF_040802235.1. Lineage (NCBI taxonomy): Eukaryota > Metazoa > Chordata > Mammalia > Pholidota > Manidae > Manis > Manis javanica. The sequence goes on from NC_133164.1 coordinate 34,166,273, forward strand.
CCTGTAATTCTTATGTCACTAGTATTAGTGCCAATATTTCTTCAATTATATTTTCTAAAAGATTTTCAATGCAGGAAAACTACTGACTTTTTTCTTATAACTATATAACTGAGCCCTTTACGGAATTACTTTTTATTTTATCATTTATTTTCCACAGGTATACAGTTATCCACATATGCATCTAGGCTATGCCTGACTTAAAACAGCAAGTTGTTCCAGGAAAAACAAAACTAGGTCAATTATCATCATTAGAACATTAAGCTTAAGTGACATAATCGGTTTACAATTTCTTCAGTAGTTAAAAAGCAAAACAATCACGTGATAGTCAATGTAATTGAAACATTCACGCAAAAAATACAAACAGAACAGACAAAATAAATCAATAGCAACAAAGCGAACCATGCGTGAAATTGCAACTACCCTATACTGACAAAGCGGGACCTTCAGATGATGCTGTCAACTGCTCACCTGGGCTACTCTCCTTTCTGTGTTCTGCTCGCTCTCAAGCCGCGGACAGTCCAAATCCCCTCCGACATGCAAAGAAATGCCTCCAACAGGAAAAAGGATGCAATGTCAAATTCCTGTAAGTCAAATGGGCATATTTCAGGCTATAGCCTTTTTAATATTATTTTAAATATTTCCCAGTTTTTTTAACTTCATACATTTAGTCAGAGAATTGGCTGACACTCTTAAAATGTTAAATAATAATAGTCATCACCGTGTCTTGTTTTTATGTTAATGAGAGGATTATGTGTTTCACCTTTAATTATGACAGATTTTTCTCTTTTATTATTTCTCTATTCATATACAGCTCTAAAGATGAAATAGAGAAATATATATATAAAATATATACACACACAATAATAGAAAAATTATGTTAACAGAGTACCCAATTTTTCATTATGTTCCAAACTAATTGGCATGCTAAGAATTTTTTTCCCTTTCTGTGCTCGTTTCTACAGAAAAAATTGTTTATTCTGTCCTTTCTTTTTGTTGTTTTTCCTGGTAATTTTTCTCAAGAACCCATGGAGTAGAGCTAATTCATTCAGGTTTGCATATTTGAACATATCTTCTGTTATGTTTCATCTTGAATGAAATTTTAACTGGAAATATAATCTGTGCAACTTTCCCTAAGATTTTAAGAATTTGTTGCACTACGTTCTATCATTGATTGCTTCCTTGGAGAAGTCTAAATCTAGCTTGATCTTTCTCATTTTAGGTTTTTCCCCTTATGTGTGTATTTCCTGGTATATGCTTAGAGAATTCTTTATAAAGGATGTCTAGCAAACTGTCTATAAATATGTGCTGAATATTAATCAATTTGAATCATGTTTCCCAAGAGAGAAAAAGCAGAATTGTTCTCTTTTAATCTGTATATTTGCATCTCCATTCAAATGACGTTTTCTTTAATAAGTCTGTTTTTGAATTTTATTTGTTCTTCTTCAAAATAGCAATTATGTTATGCCAATGTAGGATCGATTTTTCCTCTCCTATTTATTGTCTTTCTAACTTTCACTTCTCTTTCTTTGTTATGTCATTTTTTTTCACTCTTTCCCTGCCAGTGCAACAGATCCCTGACTGGATGGTCAGCAGAGTTCTTCTCTTTCCTTATTTATTTATCTATTTACAAATAACAATATGTCCTTCATTTCCCAGAGAATGTTTGTTTTTCTTGCATTCATTTTCTAAGTTCCACAAGCTCAAAATTGATCTCTTGCTAGTTTTCTCTCATTTATTCATTGAGCTGCTGCAGATCCACTTGGAGGCCTTTAAATACCAAGGCCATGTTTCTTAGATTTCTTGGGAAATAGTTTTTCATCAAAGTTTTCACCTTTTTTACAGTGTTGTCTTCTGGTTAGGGGTCATTTCTATGAAAATTGTTGCCATGCTCCTTTTTTCCTTGTAGCTGTGCAACACTTTTATGTGGTTTCCACAGTAGTCTTTGTCACTACACATAATTGAAGGGGGAGAGCTCCTCCTGGCCAACTATTTTCCAGAAATACAACCACAGGGTAAAGTCAGAGATAAAGAGCCCCAGGCACCCAAAGCAGAGGAAGTTGGTGTTTTATTCTATTGATTATTACAAGTTTCTCACTGGCAATCTAATTTTTACATATTACTTCATGCAAGCTAACTGGTACCGATCTGCCAGAACACTCCACAGAATATTCATAGGAAAATTTGAGTATATGTAACATTTTCTTTTTTGTTCATCCTTAGATGACAGCAATAGGCACCTACAGATGTCTTTCTACTTATATTTTCCTGTCTTGTCCTACATTTAAACTATTTTGTACAAAGATGGCATATCTGGGATTTTTATTTTTCTTTTTTTTAATTCATTTCTTTGCTCTCTGGGATATCCAACCAAGATCATAAAGGCAGATTTAATTTCATATCGAAACCACACATACCAATTTGATTTTTCCAAACACAGCATTATTTCTTTTTCTCCTCATGGAGTCCCATCTGCTTGGTGGAACTCCGTACTTTGCCTGCCAAACTGAAAACAGAAGAAACAGAGAGAAAGAGAAAATTTATCTGAAATTGTCATAGAATATCAATATCACAATGAATATCTTCCACAGGAGAAATTAACCTTGAGAAGACTAAACACTCAACTTTAAAAGGGGAAAAAGGATAATGGCAATTGAGAAAAAGGTGATAGAATGGTGTTTGGTTATTTTTTTTTAAATTTATTATCCTGCTCTGAGATTTGGGCCCAAAAAAACTTCCAGCTTACAATTTTAGTAAAAAACTGAATAAGTACTATAAGCATCCACACTGAGCACATTCTTACCAGATCTCTTCAAAATAAGACAACATAGGGGGGAAATCTGCCATATATTCATCCCATCAGGCAAAGCATCTGAAAGCAAGGCCATCATTTTTCTCTTGATTGTTGAAGTGCTTGGTCACAAAAGTGGTGGCAGGAAGGAGAAAACAGATGTTAAAAGAAAATATTCAAAGAGGCTTTATGTCTCTTTACCAGAGCAGACATTTTTGAAGTTCATATGAATTTTAACTTAAGGAGTTGATTGGGTTCTTAACTTTAACCTGAGGTTCTGAACTTGTTTAATTTAAGAAGTTCAATATTAAGAAATATTACCAATCACATCTCTCAAGGTTGAAACAGTTTGTGGACAGTTCTAGGTTTTAATTGCCTTTTGCTTTGATTTAGTTATTAAAGAATTATGAAAAGCAAGCTTTGAATATCTCTGTTTTCCAAGTTCATTTGAAAATTGCCAGTAGTTAATTCTAAGATTTTGTAATTTGCCAGAAATTTATTTAAGTCTATCCATCAATGATGGGGGCAGAGCAGCAGCAGAGACTAGAAGAAAGCCTCCCTGCAGACCAGGAGGCCTAACACTTTGCTTGAGGCTTCCAAAATGTCTTACATCGGATTCTATAAAAGGCAAATGGCTTGCCAAGAAAACTCTTTAAGTGTGAATTATTCTGCCTGACCTTGCAGATCTCCCCTTCCCCAATATTCAGCAGAGGCCCGGCCTGAAGCAACACCTACCTGGCTCTCTGGCTTGTGACTGGGCTCCACAAAGGGAGAGAGCATCACGAGTTTTGGAACAAAGGGTCAAATGTGGTCAGGTTGTTTTTTCATTTGAATCTCACCCTGCGGCATGGCCTGGGCTGCCTGCTTCCCTTTGGAGGGTTTGGGCAACTTCTGCTTAAGGTTCTAAAGTCCTAGGCTTGGGGACAGAACCCCACTATTACTGACCCTGGGGTGCTACATGATTCTTCCTAGTTCTATATACTTCTTATCCTTTTTCAGTTGGTCTCAATGCAACTCTCCTCAGTTTCAACCTCAGTGTTCCATCCATTTCCTGATAGGACCTTAATAGATTTAAAGACTCATTCAAATGTCAGCACAGTATATGTACTTAAAGGTTATATTCCTAAGCAAACAAAAACAAGTGAGCTCATTACCTTTCTTTCCTTTCTCCCTATTTCCCTTCTTCCCTCCCTCCCTTCTTTCCTCTTTTCATTCCTTTCTTTGCCATTTCCCCTTTCTTCCTCCCTTTCTCCTCTTTTTCCCTTTCCCCTCTTCCTTTTTTTTAAATTTCACTCAAAAACATTTCTATGGCAATGAATGGAAGTTAGATTTTGTTCCAAGGGATGGCAGGAGGGTAGTAAGTAAAAGGAAGACCATCTCTGTTCTCATGGAACTTACATTTTGGTGGAGCAAGACAAACTAATCAAAAATATAATGATTTACTATATTAGGAAATGGTATTTACTTTGGAAAAAATAAAGCGGAGTAAGACTCCACATTGGGGGTATGCCTAGTGGGTCACGATATTTAAGAAAGTGGTCAGGAAAAGCTCCTCTGAAAAAAGCTCATTTAAGTGTAGAATGAATAGTGTGGAGCTCCTCACTTAGAAGTCACGGTGATACCCGGGAGAAGAGCACACCAGGGGCAGGGAAAAAACAGGAGAGAAGTTCTTGCCTCTAGGCCAGAAGAACAGGTGATTCTGTTTGCTGTCTTTACAACCACGGAGAAGAATATAAAGCCAATCTGATGACATACAGAAATCAGAATCTTCCCATGAAAGAAATCAATAAGACAAAAAAATATTTCATACAATTTTGCTGTTTTATTCCCTAGAATATTTATCTTCTGACTATACTGAGCCACATAAAACTACATGGAAGCACCTTATGTGATAGTGGGAATTTATTTTCTGGTTTAATTTTATTTACAGTTCTTTCTGTTTAATCTTATTTAAAATATTCAATTTTGAAATATTTAGATTCTTTCTAACTTTTAAAATATCAATTTAACATTATTAATAGCCACAAAAAGTAAGTTTAGAAACATTTTATAATTAATAATTTATGTTTAGAAATTTTAATGGCATGGGTATCTTTATATCATAATATTTTAAAACAATCTCTTATTGCTCATCAGTCCATTGGAAATTTAAGAATATTCAAATAAGTGTAGTAATTATTCTCTGTTTAATTCATTTAGATTGATATATTTTATCTACAAATATGTACGTATATATATAAGTCTAATTCAGGTTCCTAGAATTCAGTTTGATCTGTCAACTGAAGCATGTTCGCCAAGAATGTTTTATATATATCCTTTGCTAACATTTACTGACTTTAGTTTTATTGTATACCTGTCAACTAAGAATATAAACAAGTAACATTACATTGTCATATTGAAAATGTAGTTATGACAATTTGTTGATGTTAGAATAACAATTTTCAACACTAAGAACTACATCCAAGATAATTACCAAGGCAGAAAATGTGTTAAATTAATGCCAAATTTACAGATCAGCTGAAGTCAAAGTGATACACGAACTCACACTGTGAATTCCTCTAAGAGCATCTTTGATAGTGCAGATGCTAGTTGCCATAGGGTTGTGTGTGCTGAACACAGAGGATAATTTCCTTTAAAATAATCTATTATGTTCTACAGCTTCAAGGACATTTGCTGAAAAACAATCATTTCCTAGTCCTATACAATTTTTAATGAAAGAAAATTTCTATTGAGAATAATCACCACAAATAGTATCATTCAGCTTTCGTTCTAATCCTTTTACTAAATTAAAATATTTTATTATTTTAGGATATATAAGTGATTCACAAAGTAAGAATAACAATGCAACAGGGATTCTTGATTATCCCACTTTTAACTGTAGAGTGTTTTTGAAGTGCTACTTATTAAAGGTAAGGAATTCACAGTTTTATTTTATAACAAATGTTACAAAATAATAAAGAAATCCTACATTGGACATGCTTTCTGGGCTATTTTTGATAAGGTACCTGGGATAGTGTTAATCAATTCTAATGAAGAATAAATTTGAACTATATATATAATTGTACACACCTCACAAACCACACCCCATCTGTGTTTACCTAAGCATTGCATAGTAATTTAAAAGTAATCCTTACTGATAAAAATAGATTTTACAAGTTAATAATGTATAAATTAATGCAAAACTACAAGTGTACAATGCTTTTTATTACGCACTTTAGTTAAGGGATATGAATAATGACCCTGTTAGTTTAAATGATAATTTCTTAACATTGACCTTGATGTCCTAACATCTAGTCACTAGAGGAATGTCAACTACTTTGGAATTGTGAAAGCAATTTTTTTGTTGTTACTGTTGTTTCTATGGTGGCCATTGTCATTGTTATTATGCATGTATGCTCATAATTTTGTTTTTGTACATTTTTCATGTATTTAAATAATATAATGAAAAATGGTTTTTTGGAAATCTTTATAGCTCTATTGAGGTGTACTTGTTTTTTTTCTTTCTTTTTACCTTTTATGACTGCTCCTTAGAGACCACTGCTTTTAGTTTTTTTCAGTTTTAATATATTCTGAAAGTTATCTTCATATTTCTAAATGATTGGCTTGGATTATTATTTCTTGATTAATCAAGTTCACTCTTTAATCATTGACCTAATGCTGGATGAGGAGCCAATTGATTTACATCTCTCATTCTTTCTCTAAGTCCCTCCTTTCCAATAATTGCATCATAATTTTTATTACCTCTAGTGGCTATTTTTAAACTTCAAATAATACCTTAAATTTGAATATCTTTCTTTATCAATATAGAACAGCATCTATTGATTCTCTTCTTCATAGTAAAAGAAGATTGTCAGAATTTTTACCCTTCCTTCCGTCTTTTCTCCCACATAAAGCACCTCACGGTTATTTCAAATGTACATTTATTTATATTTGGTTGATAAAAGTATTTTTAATGATAATTAAATGTTCTGTTCTTAGCACCTTTTAATCTAAAATTGAGTATCAATAAATAGCTTGTTTGTGTAAATATTTTTTACTGCAGACCCAATTAGTGATCCGACAGATTGCGTCTTTTCTGTCAGCGTTGATGCCCTGTGCCACTCATAGGAAAAAGTTCCCAGAAGCAAGGTCAAGCAGATGTTCATTTTAAACTCTACTAATTGTTTAAAGTTATGAGAGATGTTTGTTCCATTCATATTTGAATGATGACATTGTAGTACAGGATTTTTACTTTGTTTTTATTTCTAGGACTTCTGGTTGTCTTTCCATTTTGTTGTAATTTGGAAAATATTTCTCCTTTCTCATGTCCCAGACGTTTGGTTTTTAGAATTCATTCTACTCTCCAAAATGAACATACTCTTGCTCATTAATTGTGCTCTAATTTTGGCCCTAATTACCTTTCAGACCTGCTGTTTTCCTTTTTTTTTTCACTGAACTAATGGATAAGCTTTAATTTTTCATATACCATGCTGCCTTCATTGTTGCTTTCCAACCTGTAGTCATTTCCTTTGCACGCTTGTGGGTTGTAAAATTTCTTCACCTTATGCAAGTTCTGTTGTCATGGATTCTTTCCTGTTACACAGCAGCATTGAGTAGCTGAGAAGGACTACAGTGCTGAAAGTATTTACTATTTGGCCCTTTACAGAAGAAGTTTACCAACTTGTTTTACCACATAGAGCACTGGAGAGAAGACATTATTGTTGTCTAGGCATATCATTTTGAAAGGGATTGATTGACACAGCAGAAGGACTCAAATATTTTGATTTGTTTTATTACCTATTTCTGCTCTTCTACCTTAAATAAAAGTGTAAGAAGCCTATACTGAGGTTTTTCCTAGTGGTTTTACACACAATCTGCCATTTAAAAAAGCTGGTAATATCATATAGGATAACTTGCACTAAATAAATGCATCTGGGGCTAATGCACATTTTGCATGCTGATGGGATTCTCATATCTGTGATGATTTTTGCAAGCTTTTCTCAGAGCTGTGCTAATTGACAAATTTAAATCATAGATAGCTACAGCTGTAGCCCATTTTGTTTAATGCAAACATATCTCTTGTTTTCTCAGTAGCCTCTATTTAGGCATCCATGGTTCCCCTCGATCAGCTCAGATAATCAATGATTAAGTTCAGCTAATAAGAGTCAGTATGTTGGGACTATACATCAGAAAGGATATTTTTTTCTCTAACTTTGAGTTCTGAGAACAACATAAGGTGGTCCAAGTGCCAATAGTCACCATATACACGTTCAGCTGTGTTCAGTAGGAGAGAATGCACCCCACACTCAGAGAGAAGTGCTCAGAGTAGGAAAACGAGGCTGACAGAACTAAATTTTGTTTAAATGCCTGATAACAGGAGTGCTTAGAACAGGCAAACCTCTGGATGCCTAACTTGTGTGAGCCCCATTCATTCTTTTTTTTTCCCCCTGAGTATAATGTTGTGGCAATTTGGATCTTTGGTTGTTATAAACAGTACATCTTTGCAAAAAAATGCTAAACATTTGAATTTATTCCTTCGGGATTATTCCCCTTTCATAATTTTCCGGATTCAAAAATACACTCTCTAAAGAATTTTTAAACAGAAAGAACTCCTAGCCATTACAAAAAGCCATTACTCCTGAGACACATTTTATTTTACAAAGAGATATAGTTCACATAATTTTTCCTTTATTTCTGTCATCCCTATTTAAAATATTGGGAAAATATATTTGAACTACTTTCTAAAAATTTTTAAATGCTGTTGTGAGCCTCTGATCACAAAACCAATGTGAACATATTTAGAAATGTAGACCAATCCTAGGAATTGCATTGGTTTATAGAAGTGGCAATTCTTTTGTCTCTACTTTGTTATTTGTCTCTATTGTGCCTTGTTTTCTAATATGAAATGGTATTTAAGGACTATGTTGCATCGAATAGCAATTAGAGAAGATGTAATTTACAAAGGACATCATAAAAACATGTAAGGAAGCTGATTTCATAATTTCGGTGACCTGTGATAGAAATTTATTTGGACTTTAAGTATGTGCCTGAAAGCAAAAACATAGATAGCATATCGGTGAATTAAATCAAAGAATGTTGAAGACCATGGAAAGAAGCCTTTGGAGCTAATTTGACAGTGTGGTGTATCTTTTCTCATAATGATCCACTTACCAAGACAGTTTATGAGAACTCATGCTTCTCAGAGAAAACATGAGAAGAAGTATTGACTTTGTCACTTTTTCAGAATACTAATGGTCTTTATTTCACTGACCCTGGTTTTCAAATAAGGAATAAGATGTGCTATGAATGATTAACCAAAGTCAATTTTACTGTATATACTTGGAAACTTATTTCCAGGAAAATGCATAAAGAAAACTGGAAATTTAAAATGGACTGGAAGACAGGAAACTTTGACAAGAGAGAGAATAAAGAACAAGGAAGAGAAAAATAGAACATTTCTGATTGGCTAGGGACACGAAGTCAACTTTGGGGTGAGAAGGAGCAAGGGATTAACTGTAGACCCAGAGCTGGCGTGGCATTTGGGTGCCGGCTGACTGTGCATGCTGCAGTTCTGGTCAGGTGGTGCATTTGCAGGGACAGGAAAGTGAGCTAGGTGTCAGTTTGTTGACAAAGCCCCCAGGGGAGGATCAGCTCCATCTTGAGCCTAGAAAGTAAGTTCAACACAAATGCACACACACACACACACACACACACACACACACACACACCCCACAAGTGTTAATGGTGACCTGGGAGAGAAGGGAGATCCAAATTACTTCCATAAAACATAAAATAAACACACACAGTACAATTGTAATAAGAGCTAAAAATAAAAATAACAGTGCTAAAAGGGTGGCCAGAAGGCCCACAGGAGTCTCCTCTGAGGAAGAACTGTTTCAGATGAAATCTGAAGTATACGTAGGAGTTGGACAGGGGAAAATAAAGAGGAGCTTTCCAAGAGAATGTATGTCTGTGTGAAAGCACTTAGGGAAAAGAACTAGGAGCGTTAGAAAAATTATGAGGAAATTATGGGTGAAACAAGTATAGAAGGGGTGGAGTTAAGTGACACAAGGTAATGGTAGGAAGAAAAGATAAGAAAGGGCCAAATCACAGAGTTTTGTAGGTCAAGGTAAAAATTGAGAAATTTAAGCTAAGTGCAGTAGATGATGACCATTGAAGAGTTTTTAACTGGTGAGTGAAATGATCAATCAGTGTCACATTTCCTGATTTTACCTCAATCACATCTCTCAAAGATATTTTGTATTCTCTCTTCTTGTGGCCATTACTCCGATAGGTCTAATAAATTCACTGTCTCAGGTCCTTATTACTACTCAGCTGAACTATTAAAGGAGACTCCCTCTCAAACTTAGATTCTTGTTGCAGTACAACTTTGATCATCTTTTTTTTCTATTCAGTGACTCTTCATTAGCTAAAAAGATATGTTGCTTTACTCCTCAGCTTGACATTCAGAGCTCTCTATTTTCGGTCTCCTGTCTTATTTTACATTACAACTTAGTAAGCAATCAACTTTAACTCCACATTTTCTACACATGCTTGCAACTTTCTCTCGGCATCATTTTCTTCAAGCTGCTTCCTGTGCCTCACTTCTCTGTATGTTCAAATTATCTTTAAGCATGAAAATGTAACCCCAATGCCCTTTCTAATGCCCACAAAATCTTATTTTATCAACCCAAGCCATGTTCATCCTTCCCTCTTCCTTGTATTACAACTTAGTCAGTTAGACAAGTATGTTGTAATGTGTGTAATTACATTATATACATAATTACAAACGCATATACAGAGTGGTAATGAAGGCACTCTACTAAGAACCATTTTTTTAAGGGTAAATGTAACAAGTATTCTGGTAGTGAGAGAGAAACATGCCTTTTCACCCAAATGAAAGATGTATCATGCATTGCTGTGATAGAATAAACTCCTGTATGAGACAGATATACATCCGATGGCAGCTCACAGGGCAAACACTAACTACTTCCTAGAGGGGTCAGAGAGGCTTTTACAAAGGAGGCATGCCTAACTAGGCTTTGAAGAAGACAAGAGTTTTTGGGCAAATGGGGCCACAGGCATTCCAGAAAGGAGGACCGTCTGTTCATGTCTTACCCACCCTGAGTTTGAGAGCTGGGTCTACTTCTTACATCCATCAGTGAGCAGTGTTCTGCCTTGCACAGAGTAAGCAGTAATATCTTTCCTGTCTAACCCCTTCAACTACAGGTTTGAAAACTGGAAAGCTTATGGAGTCTTCCATGTCATATCCAGTCACACATCCTTAGGCAATTGCTGCCATCATGGTTCAAAGCCAAGTTCATCATTGTCCTCTTACAACCCTCCACCACACCCTCCTCAAACAGACAAGTTATTCTGGGAAACACTTAATCACCACCCCTGATAATTTTTTCCATGAGCAGGGCCACTCATTAGTACTATAGTCCTGACCCCTGCCTGTAGCTCCTTTACTCATGGGCTAGGAGTGAATTCATTGAAATCAAGTTTAGAAAATGAAGCCAAGGATGACTCTACCCTTTCATCTTTCTTTTTTCTTGGGAGCCTAGTAATGCAAGAAACATTCATTCTTCTCTGTTTCTACATATCATAGGAACCTTTGATGGCCATACATCAGCCTTAGAAGGCTGCCTGTGTGTTTTTTTTTGTTCCTATGTATCATAGGAACCTGTGATACTCATGTAACAATCATAGAAGGCTGCCTGTGTGTGGGTGAGAAACTGTCCAATTCTGGTATTCTACCTCATTAAGGAGCAGCTTTTTTGCTTTCTCATTTCCTTCCTCCTTCCTCCCTTCCTTCCTTTCTTTTTTTCACCTACGTAAGCAATATTCTCTAAAAGGCAAACAAGGGTTTTGTTTTTAAGGTGACCTTCAACCTTCACTAGTACCCACAGTGGTTCTTTTAATTGAAATGAGTTACCATTCCTTGTGTGAAAAGTTTTATGAGATAATGTCCCCTAGTACCAACTAGTAAGTTCCAGCTTTTTTCCAATGGTGTGCTATTGTGATCCTAAATACCTATGGCTAACCCATATGGGTCATGCCAGTAATGGCATTAGGTAAATATTTATTTTAAGTGAATATTTTATGTCCCTTCATCTATATTTAGGACAATTTTATGAAATCAGTGACATGTCTAAGTTTGAAACATAAGAATGAGTAAATGACGCTAAATGAGTAAATTATTCAGATATGTGGACACTATATATACAACTTTTCTTCTGATTAGGAAGTCATTAAGCTCAATTTTGATCACCCAAGAGATGTGAGACAAGATTGGCAAGAACATTGGGGAAAGTAACATATACGCAGTCTAGATCATGAACACCAGCTAAGCCAGTAAATGGGGGCAAATTATATTTTCCAACAGATTCAATACCTTTCACACTTTATCCATATATAGAACTAGAAAAAAAATAAAAAATTCCAATTAGTCACAGTCATTTCAAAGTATACTTTTTTTCTAAAATGCTGGCATTTTTTCTTAATTTCTTGCCACTTGGAGTCCAATTAGTGTCCTCATCTTAGTTTTAAAAATATTGAGTAGCATTTTTTATTTAGAACTGTAATTCCTTTTGGAAATCAGGTGTCAGTGTTATGTCTACATTATTATGACCTGTTGATCTTCACTCTTTTGCAATCCTTTTGAAGCTTATTAGAAACACGTCCAAAAGAAGACACAGAATGCATTTGGCTCTATTTAGCTAATCATTGGGAAGACTGTTCCAGACTTAATAAAGATGTCTTACTAACTTTTAGATAAATCATGTCTATCACTATTGTGTCCATCACTTTTTTTGACAAGGTATGACACTTTGAATATTATGAGTTAGATTAAAACACATAGAAGATTTTTGTTACCAATCTACCTAATCAATAAAGAAAAAACACTATTATACACTCTTTAAGAGACTTGAAAATTGGTTTTGTGTCTTTATATCCTCATTTGTTTTCCACAAAAACAAAAAGAAATTTGCAGGTCATTCTAAGATTTATAAGGTAATTCCTTTTTAATACATTTATTCAAAGACTGCATGATAAAAATGTTTTTTTAAAATTACATAATAAAAAACTATGTGTATTTATTTCAAGGAAACAATATTCGTTTTAATTTAAGAGAAATAGACATATATTTGAGATCACTTTGCAAAGACTAAGACCTTTCAAATGAGTATGTTGTACTTGGGTGACTTCTCGTAATGCATGATTTTCTTTGTTGCCGAGAGAAATATTGTATGTTGTCACTAATAGAAAAATTTCCATCCCACTTTTTTTAAGCTCATAAAGGAATTTTACTGAATATCAGGGATAAAATTATGTGTCCATATAAAAAACAACTGGCATTCTAAAAGCTCATGGTTCTGTTTGTGCATTTTGAAAATAAGCCTAAAAACCAAAGTTGTAATGTCAAATGTCCAGAAATGAATAAGTAAGTTAATAAAAACTTGGTTCCAAAGACACAATAATAAAAGTTTTCAGAGACTACATAATTCAGGAAAATTATCCTTGATTAAATGGAAAAAGAGAAGAAAAATGTTTCCTCTCCTGCGCCTATTTTTTCAGGGTCTTATATTCTTGATCACCAGCATACATTTTTTAATTCAGTATTTCTATTGAAGAACACAAAATGAGAAAGAAGAACTTATTTTATAATTGGAACTAGGATGGATAGGGCCAAGAAAACTCACCTATTTGTATGTTAATTATAAAATATTAAACAAAGAGTACTTTATTTCAGTGAGGCAACCAACTCATTTCAACCTCCTATTAACCTTATAAATGAATGTATATCATTGTTATCATCATCAACATCTGTACTTTATGGTAAGAACACAGATAGACAGTTAGTTAAGTAATTTGTTAAGGGTCACTCAGTAGATGTCTGAGCTGCAATGTGAATCCAGGCTGTCTGAGCCTATTGTCTATGTCTCTGACTGCTACATTACGTTGCTTCTGAAGTCTCACTACAAAAGTTGAGTTGTTTAACCATAATCAAGTTTTAACTAAAATTTTTTTTAAATGAAACACCCCATTTTAATAAAATCCTGAAAATAAGAATATTTGCTATTTAATATTTGAAAATGTGATAAATCACATATTAGAGACAAACCATGAAGTATTTTAGGTCATTTCTGAGTATAGTTTCTTTTCAATTTCTTTAGCTTAGAAGTACTTATTTTCAAATTAGATATAAAATGTTTCCTGTTATATATACAATATATTGTACTTTGAGATGAGACATGAAGACACAGGATGTGACTAAATGGGGCTAAAAAGAATAGTATGTGTCATGAACAAATATCTTGAGTAGTTCCATAAATCTAATATTTAAATCATTATTAAATTGTATTGTCTTTTTAACCTATGCTAAAGATGTTTGAGATCATACCTCTGTTCTCTGTAAATGTATCAATGTCTATGCATGACCATCAGCCATTCAGTTTTCCCAGACTTCGTTTTATTACTGTTTACATCATAGACACTGTAGATTTAATACAATGTTTTCAAGAGATCATGTCTTGACTAACAAAGATCTGTTTGCTACAATAGCCTTTCAAAAATGGGAGCAAAGAACCTCGAGGAAGGAGCACCTTTTTCCCATTCCCACGAAGGTACCATAAGATCTAGGGCAGCCTTGAGGTTCGAAAGCAAGAGAATGAAGAGCACAAGGAGGCTACTGAGTCTCTGAGCTCATCACTAAATTGTGTCTTGTAATGTCCAGACTACTGGATTTCTTTAATTATATAACTTTTACCACCACTAAATGGCTCATCAATGACAAGACAGAATTTCAGTAGATATAGCTGGTCTTGAGGCTCTGTTTATCTACTCTAATAAATAATCCCCACTAAAAAGGACTGGGTCCCTACAATAGTATACAGCCTACCTATCTCCACGGACCGTAGCTTGTTGGATAAAAATAGACCTGACCCAAGGGGACCAGTTCACAGAGTGGGCTGTGACACTTGGATTCTGATTCTCTTTCTTCCTTTCAAATAATTTGAAATTGGGATTATTAAAACAGAGTTAGATATTAGGTGATATTAAATTAAGGAAATAGTATGGAAAACCTGTGGAGGGAAAGATGAATGGAATAGTGCTCAGAGAGGAGTATGTGGCCACAGAGAGACAGAGGGAATTAAACACTTACCTTGGAAACTATTGGATTTCAAGGTCTAGTCCATCAAGCCTGAAATTCTTCTTATCCTTCAGTTCATGATTTCATTTAACATCTTCTCTCTATAACAATGAACATACATTTCTGTTTTTACATCCAAAGATACACTAAAATATTCAATCATTTCTTTCTTTTTTATCTCAGATAATTCAAATTTTTCTCTAACATGTCTTGCACATGGATGTTAAAATATGCATCAGGAGGATTTCTGAGTTATATACACTTGATGATATATGTAGCATAATAGCTATAAACTATTGCATTATTTATTATTTTTTTTGGTATCATTAATGTACAATTACTTAAACAACATTATGGTTACTAGACTCCCCCTATTATCAAGTACCCCTCACATACCTCATTACAGTCACTGTCCATCAGTGTAGAAAGATGCTATAATCATTACTTGACTTCTCTGTATATACTGCCTTTCCCATGTCTCCCCACACACACATTATGTATGCTAATCGTGATGTCCCATTTTCCCCCTTATCCCTCCCTTCCCACCCATCCTCCCCAGTCCCTTTCCCTTGGGTAACTGTTAGTCCATTCTTGGGTTCTGTGAGTCTGCTGATGTTTTGTTCTTTCAGTTTTTCTTTATTCTTATACTCCACAAATGAGTGAAATCATTTGATACTTGTCTTTCTCATCCTGGCTTATTTCATTGAGCATTATACCCTCTAGATCCATCATTATTTTTATTTATGACTTGCAAATTTCTTACCTGTTTTTTGATCATGTATCATGGTAACCAAATACTGAGGGAAATGGAGAGGAATTAATAAATCTACACACTGTTCAAAGTATATGGCTTAAATTGTGCTGCTTGTCACAGTTGGTCATTGCCTATTATAAAATGATTTTTAAGATAGAACAAGAACAGGCTTACCTACTGAATCAGTTCAATGGATGTTATGATTAAAATAATAAAATTGAATTTTCAAATTCACTGAACTCTCACTCCAAGAACTACATAAAATGATCTGTACATACGAAAATAAAGAGCTTATGATTCAACAAAGGATCATTGTACTCATGTAATTTTGTTATCAATATAATTTACACATGGAAATAATAAGTTCAAAGCACATAATACAGAGTTTATATGTCAATTCAGTATATGTTTCTATGTAGAATGTAGTACAGAGTCAGTATGTACTTGCCGTATATTAATCTCTTTAGCTTCTACCACTACTCCCACTTTCAGTATAGAGTAATAATTAGATTCTGTGACTTTTCTCATTTCAATCATAACATTTGTCATGAAATATTACAGCTCTAATTATTAAGTGCCAAGCTTAAAGTGAGAGAATGTGTTTCCCTGTACAGGAAGAACTACATGGGTTTAGGCTTAAGCAAATAATAACCTATAATATGTCTACAGGAAAACACCTCAAACTTTAAAAGTATCAAAAACTTTGAAATTTAAAAAAATAATAGTGTAAGGAATTCATGAACTATCATTACTTGTATATTATCTTCTTTCAAAAAGGAAGAGAAATCAAACATTCAAACAACTTTTATAAAGCTTCTCATGTTAGTATTAAAATGAGCAAGATACAGTTCATACTTGTTCATATATTCAAAAATTGTGAGCAATGCCTCCTACGGTATTGGTGAGTGTAGTTTTGTTTGACAAGTCTTGTGTTTGAGGAAGACTCCTGTGTATACAGGAGAAAGAAACAAACCCACCTAAGGAAACTTTTGGAAAGATTTATTGAAAACCTAATGCTTAAACTGATTCTTAAATGAATAAGTAAGAAGGAAAGGGGGTAAGGAAGTTATGTAAAATTAATAGTAATAGTAGCAACAATAAAAGCACAGTAGTAGTAGTAAGGCCAGATTATTTAAAATGAAGCTCCCAGGGTCTAGCCACGTTAAGGAGAGTGAGGTGGCATCCAGTATGGTGAATCTCTTAGCGGAAGCTGATGTCAGGGAAATCAGTCTAACGCAGAGACAAATAAGGGATTGGCAGAAAGTATCATAAACAGGCTCTGGACTATCTCAGAAATAAGAAAATAGAGAAATAGATCAAGACAATTGGTGTGGAGTCAAGAACTTGTAATAGACTAAAGCTCCTGTTTACCAGATACAATTCAAGGTATGATTTAAGATAGATTTAAAAAGTACTAGGTATGCAACTCATACTGTATTTTTAAACATGGAACTAGGAAACTTAATCAGTGGTTTCATGAATATTATTACTTAGGAAGAGAGTAAGTTAGGTAAGGTAGCAGATCACAGGAATTACAGACATGTATCCCCCAATCTCATAACTTCAATAACTGAATCTTGCACTATAACTGTTTGGTACCAATTACATGAATTATTAATAAGAATTCAAACATTTAGGTTATTTTCAATAAATGGTTAAAATGTCATTTCTGTAAGATATTTGTTTAGTGTACAAAGGTATGTAAATATGCAAAATGTAAATTGATATTGGAGTAAGATCTGGGTTTGTCCCCCTCTCCTCTCTCCTTCCACTCTTGAACTCATATTAGTGATTACTTTTTTTAAATATAGAAATATTTAAATAGGGAGTATTTTTGTTGGCTGTGAAAAAATTCTTTTGTGTCTGTTGTGTTTATTGATGAATCTCTAGTACCTAGAACTATGCCTGGGACAGTTAATAAATATTTTTGAATGAATAAATAATAGTAGGTAGGTTTATAAGACCCAAATTAAAATACACACATGCAATTATCTTTTAGAGTTGCAAAATTTCTGGCTTTGAATGAAAAAAAAAATCATACAAATATAACGAAAATAATTTAAAATTTAAAAATTTAGATTTAATGGCTTGGCAAAGAAAGTGAACTTGGATCCAATAACTTATTCTGGATCAGAACTGTCCAGTCTAAAACACTGACTGAAACACACAAATGAGTTAAAGTGATTGAATTGCTAGAACAAAGTGGAAGATTTCAATAGTCCCAGAAAAATGATACGTAGTTTAACAGGGGAAGACATTGTAAAAGTTAAAGTAGTTATTTTGAATATTTAATTGCAAAAGTCACAGCTATTGAGCTAATTCTCAGGGTGCTCATTAAACCTGCTTCAAAACAAATAATGAATATTACATTCTTGGGACCAAAAAGCAATATCATTGAAGAGGTACCTCTTCATTTTAGAATTAGAGATTTCTTCAGAAAAAGTAAATTATCCAGAGTAACACAAATTCAAAACAATTTGCCACAAAGAAGCAAATTCTGATTGTATCTATGCATCTAATCTTTTAAGAATTTTAAAGAATTTAAAATTTGTATTTGGATCCTAAAGACTGTTTTTGTCTGAATCATGCCATATTTAAGAATCATCTGTATAGTGTTTACCAGTTTTGTTTGCTTTGTTTTGCTCTTCAGGTAATTGATACAATTTTGTCTTGCATTATATACCTGGATGGTCACTAAATGTATGATAGAAAAATAAATGGCAGAAAAATCTTAATGGTGGGACGTCCATGACAGTGACCAAGATGATTTTGCCCTGGATAACCTATCATGTAATTTGTACATAGCCATGCATATAAAAAGCCTCCTATACAGTGTGGGATATGTAAGGAGAAAAATGTTCAGTATTGGTCCTGACAAATAAGAGACATCCCCAGAACTTCCCAGAGATAAAAGGAAGCTTGGGTTCATAGTCAGGAAAGAAACTGATTTCAGAATAAAGAACTGGACATGACCACAATTCACATGACAGATGAAACCATGAGAATAGACACTTTTCTGTAAAAAGGGGGTTCTAAAAATCACAAGCCATTTAAGTAGAAGACACAAGAATTGATGAAAAGAACAGTAACCATGTGGCCAATGAGATAAGGCGAGGAGCTGGTATCACAGAGACCAAATGAGGAGTTTATGTAAGACGGAAGGAAATCCTTTTGACTAGTCACAACTAAACTCTTGATGTGCTGCGTAGAGGTGCGGAAGGGAAGGGCAGGTCCATCCATGGGGACCCTGGAGACTGCACTGAGGTACTGGTTTACGGTGAGTTTCTGGAGTGTCCAAATGAGAATAAAGGACAGCAGCAAAGGGAAGGAAACTGAGGAAGAGTGAACTATGTGGACCTGCAGCCTCTGCTCATTTCCCTAGTTTATGTTCCTTTCTATGAGCACCAGGGCTGGCCACCAGGAGACATATACCCAATTATTTACCTGCCTGTGCAGCAGACCTACAAATATTATCTTTCCCATGGTGCTGAGGCAACAATGTTCCATTCTCTGATCAGCCTGCGATCACTACTGAACAAAATAAAACAAAAATACCATAGCAACTTCCTATTAGTAAAAAGCCAAAATTTACAATTTAGCAATGCATATTCCTCCCTCATATTTCTGCAACATCCCTAAGTTGTGCTCCTTTACTCTTTAGAAGGGAAATAGGTGATTGATCCAAGTAACTGAGCACTGGTCAATGAAACGATATTCAAAGGACTGAGTACCAATCCCAAACCTACTGTGAAGATTTTAGAAGCCACATTGTGAATATGTGGTTTCCAAGCAAGTGGAATCCGCTTGAGTCACTGAATCATATATAGGGGAGAGCTTCCATGAATCTCGAAACTGGTTTGCACACATGAGGAATAAACTTTTATTGTTAAGCCAACAAAATGCAGATAGACAATAGAGTACCTTGACTGACAAGTACATACATATTAAGGAAATGTTTTACTCTCAGGTGTTCACCACTAAATTCTTTAACACAGTATCTAAAATGAAGGACAAAAAATAGAACTCTCTCCGTCTCACGATTTAGGATCCACGCTATATTCACTTAGCTAACTTTCTGTCAGGAGTTAGTATATACTTTCTATTCTAATGAACAATAGTTTTTCAAATGAAAAGAAACTTATCATTAAGAATTATGTTCCTAAGTATTTTCAGTACATCATACAAGTGACCTAACTTGCATATTTATTATCATAAATTATATTTAAATGTCTGCAAGGCAAAAGTATTGCCAGACATCATTTGTGATAATGGTCAAATTATCATTCTCCATCTGATTTCTTAGGAACTCTTATATATGTATGTGCCATAGAAACATGTTTAGACTAGTGTATCTGTATTCATGTGTTCATTCATTTATGCATTCATACAATGATTTAACAGATACTTGGTGCCAATTATGTTTAATAGTCACTGCTTGGAGTTAGGTGAGGCATAGTAAAGCAAATAGACAGGTTCCAGCTTGCATTGAATTTACAAATCATGGAAGAGATAGGAAATAAAAAATGATGATACAGGTGTACAATTACACACAGCCAAAGTGTTATGAATGAAATGCAGAGGGAGAGAGATGAAAGCATAGAGTGAGGGAATGTGATCTAGCCTGGGGTGATCAGAGAATCTTTCCATGAAAGTGGTGTTTTTCACTGAGCTCCTAATGTCAGGTAAGAATTAACTGAACCAAGAGGTGAGTGGTGGAAACTGTTCATGCAGAGGAAAGAGGTAGTCCCAAGATCCTGAGAAAAAAAAGAAGAGAAAAATCAAGAGTAATTTCAGGAGTGTAGAAAGCTTATGAGAAAATGTGTGAAAAGAGACTAAAGAAAAGTAGAGTCCAGACTGGCAGGAAGTGGCAGGCCATGTTAAGATTCTGTTCTATATACTTAAGACTTAAGAGAGATAAATAATACGGTCGTATTCGCAGTTTAAAAATATAATCCTTCCTGCAATTTGGAGAGGGAAAAGTCAGTTCAGGGAAATAATCTAGGAGACAACCGTAGGAATAAGTACAGTATTTCAGGTAAGAGATGTGTGTAGCTTAGACTAGCAGAGTTGGAAATGAAGGAAATGAATTTGCAAGTATTTAAGATTTGTAACATGCATACACTATAATAAAGATAAAGACTTGAAGTATTTCCTATACTAACTACTGCCTTTCTTTAGAACACTATTCCTGCTTATAACAGATCTGTGCCTATGTATATTTCTATACATGTATTAGGGGAGCAAGGAATGATATGGATTAGGGATAAGACAAATTTTGCCAATGAATAGTCATCCAGTCACCTCGGTGTCACCTCCAAATTTTCTTAGGCATATTCAGTAACTGTTCAACTCCCCGTAAGGGCTGTTTCTTCTCTGTCAACGTGTATTCTCTTTCTCTCTTCCTTCCACAACTGAAATAAAAGGTCTAAATACACCTTCTCCAGTGGGGGAAGGACCGTTTGTGTGATTTTCTGTCCTCTCTATGCCTTAAACAAGTTGTCCTTTCTGCTTAGTCACTGGAGTTACAAGAAGTATTACTGGGGGCATAGAACACCTGCTGTCAGTAGTCTTGGATTAATGCCAAATCTGTCCAGGTGTTTTTCCTCCCTATCCACCTGAGTTCTTCCTATTATAAACAAGAAAACAGAATGCTTGTTTCTATAATATCTAAACATTTGTGTTTCTTCACTTACCAATGTCTCTCCCAATTCATACCCAACCTCAGTATCTCAATAGTCTTTTTATTTCCCGTAAAAAGGGACTCTCCTTACATCATATTATGCATTTCTATATCATATGGTTATGCAAAAGGCTTTATCAGGATAAAGTTTATACTTTGTTCCTCCAAGTACACTTCAAAGTCCCCAAGCCTTGTTCTTGGTATGTAAATATAAACTTTCAATATTGGAAGTCCTTTGCCTGTTTATATAACATTTTGCCACACACACAAACTAACTAAAGTCTAATTTGAAAGTCAAAATTCAGCAAAGAGCTGTTGTTCTTGACTGTATCTGCCCTACGCAACATGTAATGGTCCAAAGCTGGAGAAGTAGCAGTCAGTAATGGAATTAGATTTACATGTAATAAAGATTGACACATTTTTAGTATCTTGTTATTTGTGTCTGGTTGTATCTTTTCCTGTGTAAGAATGTCATTTTTTTTCTTCACAAGATGGCATCTGAATACTTGGGGAAGCTTAGATATTTTAAGTAGGTTGGGGAGAAAATCGGTATCCATGCATTGAACTTAAGTGCTAACTTGCTTAGATGACTCATTAGCAGGAGTCAGCTAATGTGTGGTTGATCACCTGTATCTTCCCTTTCTTGTGTGTTAGTTAAGTGTTAATGCCCATGCACCTTACCATTATCTCTGAACAGAGCATGCTGACGCTCTTACCTAGTTCCCAGCTTGATTCTTCACTCTTCTCAGCACTATTCAACTTTTTATACCCACACTCTTCTAGGAATTTTATCATTGATAGGTGGTTGCAAAGCTACCATGATTAAAGGAGAGAGAAAATTCAGGGAAAGACGTAAGGAGAAACAGAAAAGATTTTGCCCCCTCAATATATAGAGAAAATAATTCTGAGAATAAGAGCATTCTAAGACATTTTAAACACCAATCACCCTGAGAACATATTAACTTTATCATATAAAAGTTCACATGTAATTATAGACTATCTCAGGTAAAGGAATTTGACAAAATAAGTCTATCAATTAAATGAATTATATTCCATTATCTTATATTAGATACATTCGGTAAAGGGATATTGAACTTGGGGATATATGCACAGAAAAAATAGTATTAGAAAGAAAAACTGGAGTGTATCCAAGACATTGGCAAGTTTACTGGATTAGTAAAAGTGCACTGCATGCGCGCACACACACACACACAGAGTAAATTACAAGTGATAATTATGTTTTTTAATCTAACAATTTATAATCCAAGGATGATAATAATTTTTAAAAATTGTATCCACAATACACTAATCATTCAAGTAAACCTTTATGTTGAAAAGTACTACAACATTTTAAATAAACAACTATAATAAAGGGCAATTAGATTAGCATAGCCAATGCATTTGGCTTTCTAAAACATATTTATTGATTGGGAGAAAAAATAATCTAAACAGGTCTATGAACTTTTTCTCAGGGTCAAATCTATAATTTTTAAGTAATAATACTTCACACACAAGTGTTCTAGATATCGGAAAGAAATATATGGACTTAAGGACTTCAGGGCATTAGTAAAGAGAATCTCAGTATTAGAGTGAAGAAATAATACTCACAAGAGTGAAGTTTTGCATTATGGAAACCAGAATGCCAATTGGTAACACTTGTTATGCTCTATAAATATTAGCCCTTGAGTTATAAATTCTATCTGAATCAATAGTCTGAACCTTTAAAATTTACTACTGAGATTCTTGCTGTTTTATATTTCAGTCAATACAGATTCAATGGGCCCATAAATCTTAATGTTAATTCTAAAGTAAGGTGTTTATTCTCCCTACCACCACCACCTACCCTCTCCCCTTTAGTAAAAACACAGCTTGTCTTTTATCCCTTCACTAAAGTCCACTGAAGGAAGCAAATGAATTCCATTGTAAGACAGTTATGGAGCACTAACGTTCAAGGAGAACAGTGGGTATGAGCAGCAGGTAGCTATCCAACTGCTGAAAAGAATCTTGGTAAAGTGGACTCCAGCTGTGTTATTCCAGGTGCCCATATTCACTTAATGACCATTAGAACAGGCAAGAAAGCAATTAGTGGATCTATGTAATGCAAGAGAAAGCTGTCAAGTAAATCAACTTTTAAATGTCTGTAAGTTTGTAAAATGATATAAACAAAATCATAATAAAAGGCTTTCAAAATTAATGTAAACCTCTTCAATACTTTCTGCATACACTTTTTTTGAAAACACTTCTCAATACTAACTTTCTCTGTGTAGCTTATATATAATTTAGTGAAATATAACCACATAAATCAAAGTGTCTTAAAGCAGAAAGGGATATTAGTGGCAACTAGCTTAACCCACATATCACATCCTCCTAAATCAAGAATTCTACCTACAATGACATAAACAATGACAACTTAGCCTATACTTGGATAACAAAAATCAAAACTCACTACAAATAAAATTGTTTTATTATACGGCAGTACTTTTTTTTACCAAGATCTTTTTATTAATGACTTGATGTGTGCATAATATACTACTACTATGTTGGTTTCAGTTGTACAGCACAGTGATATGACAATTATATACATTACTAAGTGCTCTCCACAGTAGGGGTGGTTACCATCTGTCATCATATGAAGATATTACAATACTATTGACTATACTCCTTATGCTGTACTTTTACCCCCGTGATTAATTTATTTTATAATTGGAATTTTGTATCTCTTTACTAACTTACTCTTTGAAGCAAAAGAGAACTCATTTTTATTTTCATATGATGGACCTTCTGATATTTAGTGGATGTGTTTGTTGGGGGGCAGTGACATCAGGGATTTCTTTTTATTCACATGTTTTCTGATGTCAGTATTCCCAATACCAAGTGAATGATTATGGAAATCATCCCCATAAACCTTAACATTCACATACTCTGTATATTAGTTTATGTCTAGAATACAAAGCTAATTTATTTCAACTATCTAAGTGCATAATTTTCTGTATTCTCATCCGTGATATTTAGTAGTTAAGGCTGGATTAATACTATCAATATCTTATCATAATTGAAAACCCTCATACTAAGAATTAAGTGTCAACCTTATTTATGAAAGAACAGCTCTCACTTAAAGGACAAAATTAGTAGGATCTAGATCTCCTACCTTGAGCAATTTCTTTCTCATTAGGTCATAACTATTTCAAGGATTGATGCATATTTAACTGTTAGAATTAGATGGCATAAAGGAGATGAATTATTAAATCACACAATTTGGATTTATTTTTCTTTCTAATTTCAGGTTAGGTCTTAAACTTGCATGTTCTCTCCCCTTTTCTCTCTGTCTCTCTCTCTCTCTCTCTCTCTGTCTCTCTCTGTCTCTCTCTCTCTCTCTCATCTACTTCTCTCTATATACACACTCACTACTATTTATATCTATAAAGAAAGACTTTATATATCAACTAGCATGCTATAATCTAATTTAAGGTAGGAAGTAAATGAGCAATGTTTTGAATCAATAAATGATATTGAGTGCTCTTTTCACCTTCTGACCTACTGTGAATCAAAAGGAATATATATCACAAGAGATTAATAGAAAATTATCTAGGTACATATAGATATATCTGTAAAACATGTGAATCTTTGTGTTTATGTATGCATATCTATTACTGTGCTTATAAAGTATCATATACAGGAAATAAATGTGGAGAAATACTCAAAAGGTAGAAAGATGGTGAGCTTACATTAACTAGAGAAAACCAGATCTTAACACCTGTAGAAGTGTATAGTGGTGGTATTGGGGGCACTTCAATGCATACTCCAAGCACAGATTCAAAGGATAAAATAAACCTAGGGAGGTCCTTCAGGTAGTTAACAGGATGACAAATTATGAAGCTGCACTAGCAGCACTGGATGATTTGGCCCTTCCTCTTCACTTTACACCACTTATCCTCAGCTAAAAAATGGCACCCATATTTGTACCTCCCTTCCCTCTGCCCTGATGTCCCCTCCCAAGAGTGAGTATGTGGGGTAAGAGAAGTAGGCAAGTGTCCCAGTCACAATAATGACTGAGAGGAATATGGAGAACCGAAATTCAGAAGACAGGTCCCCTACACACCATAGAAAGCAGCACACCCCGCCCTACCCAACAGCAGTAACAGTATCTCTGGAATCAGTATCTACAACTGATTGACAGAGAGACAAATCAAGCTTCGCATAGCTACCAGACAGCACCTGACATCTGAGCATACAACGAGACACCACCGAACATTTCAGAAAAATCAACACCACCTAAGAAAAAATCTCAACCAAATAATGAAATTTTATGGAAACAGGATGACAAAAAAGAGTAGTAAACAAAGGTAATTAATGTCCAAATCTTTTGTAAAACAAGGATCTTAGAATTTAAAATATGAGCATCAATGATTAAAACTTAAAATGGTATGAATCTTATTCAAGTGCCAATTAAATTAAAACAAGCAAGCAAAAACCCTAGAGGTAAATGAGATGATGGGGAAAATTGGAATACTCATTAGGTACAGGGTGATATTATAGAATTATTGTCATATTTTTTGCTTGATAATGATATTCTCTTCACTTTTTAATTTTTTGCTGAGGTATAATTGACAGACGAAATTTTTTTAGTTTTAGGTGTACAACATAATGATTTGATATTTGTTATATATTATGAAATGATCACTTCATATGTCTAGTTACCATCCATCACCATGCATATATTTCTTTTCTTGTGATAACTTTTATGATGTACTTTCTTAGTAGCTTTCAAATATGCAGTACAGTGTTATTAACTATAGTCACCATGCTCTACTTTATATCCCCATAAATTATTCATTTTATAACTGGAAATTTGTACCTTTTCACCCTTTCATCCATTTCACAAAACCTCCCCTAACCCCACTTCACTCAACCACCTCTGACAAACATTAATCTGTTCTCTGTATCTATGAGCTTGGTTGTTTTTATTTTGTTTTGTTTTGTCTTTCTCTGTCTAATTTATTGCTCAGCATAAAGCCCTGAAGTTACATCCATGTTGTTGTTAAAGAGAAGATTTCATTATTTTTTATAGCTGCATAGTATTCCATTGTGGGGATATATTTATATCTCTCTCTATGTATAATGTGTTCTTATCCATTCATCCACTGAAGAACACTTAGGTTCTTTCTATGTTTCTATGTCTTGACTGTTATAAGTAATGCTGGATGATCACGGGGGTGCATGTATCTTTCTGAGTCTGTGTTTTCATTTTCCTTGGATAAATACCCAGAAGTGGAACTGTTGGATTATATGGTAAAGTTCTATTTTTAATTTTTTGAGGAACCACTATACTGTTTTTCCACAGTGACTGTGCCAATTTACATTCCCACCAACAGGGTACTAAGGTTCCTTTTTTCTACATTCTCACCATTTTTTATTTCTTGTCTTTCTGATAACCATTCTAACAGGTGTGAGGTGATATCTCATTGCTAGGTCTTAAACTTGCACGCTCTCTCCCCTGTTCTTCTCTCTCTCTCTCTCACCTTGTGATTTGCATTTCTCTGGTGATTAGTAATATTAAGCATCTTTTCATGTACCTATTAACTATCTATATCTCTTCTTTAGAAAAATGTCTAGACATATATTCGGTCCATTTTTAATTGGATTGCTTGTTTTTCGGTATTAAGCTCCATGGGCTCTTTATATATTTTGGATGTTAACCCCTTATTAAATATATGATTTGCAAACATTTTCTCTCTTTCAGTAGGGTGCCTTTTCATTTTGTTGATAGTTTCTTTTGCTGTGGAGAAGCTTTTTATTTTGAATTTGTAGGGGCCCTGCTTATTTTTGTGTTTGGTGGCAGATCCAAAAAATCATCACTAAGACTAATGTCAACGAGCTTATTGCTGGTTTTCCTCTAGGAGTCTCATGGTTTCAGTATATTCTTTGATTAAATAAAAATCACATTCTTCAGATGTACATTAATATGTGTTTGTGCATGAAATGAAGTAGTATCTGGGATTTGCTTCAAAATAATACATAGGAGAATAGGTGGATGATGTGAATGGAAGTAGAGATGAAAATCCATGAACTGATAATGCAGTTCAGGGGATGAGTACATGAGACCTTATTATACCACTGTCTAGTTTTGCATATCCTTTAAATTGGCAAAAAGGCAAAGGGTTCAAAAACAAGGAACAATTTAATGAGTTAGAAAGATAGTTCGAGGAAATTAGGGTTATCAGGCAGGTGGTACCCTAAAAGTTTAGCTGTGAATGGAACATCGGTAATTCACAATTTTGTATTGTGAGGGAATAAAATGTATTGAAAGAAAAGTACAACACAGAACTGAAGAAAAGCACATCTTCAGCATGACACTAAATTAAAGTAGAGGAAATGCAAAAAAGACTCCGAAAGGTTCAATTAGGCACATTGTGGAAGAATTATACATCACAGAGGATGAATAAGAAATTAAATAATATTTTAAAGGAAATGAAATAGATTATCAGCTATGCAAACAAAATGTGTGTGGGGGGCAGATACATGCACATATACATACATAAACTTGTTTTATCACCACACACACCGCACGATAAAGGCAGAGTAATAAGAACCTAAGGGAACTTTGTTTTAAAGCGAGACCACCATCAGTGTAGAAAGCA
Organism: Manis javanica; assembly: GCF_040802235.1. Classification (NCBI taxonomy): domain Eukaryota; kingdom Metazoa; phylum Chordata; class Mammalia; order Pholidota; family Manidae; genus Manis; species Manis javanica. The sequence goes on from NC_133164.1 coordinate 34,194,269, forward strand.
GATGGCAATATGTGTCTTCATCCCAATAATGGTAAAAAAAAAAAAAAGACTGAATGGCAGCTTGGGGAAAGGCAGATTCCAGGGGCAAAATATAACAAACAAACAACAAACAAGGAGACTGCATGTTGCTGAGATCTTCAATCACTAGGGATGAGAGTTAACTGTCATCCACTTAATTATTTTTCTACCCCATTTATTGTTGCCAAGCACATGCCTTAGAGCCTTTTCACTTGTTAACTATCGCCTTGGTAACTGCGGGACTCACGTCCACCCTCCCACCTCTTTATTCAGGCCCCTTCTCAACGTCACTTCATCAAGAGACTTTCTCGAACCATATTATCTAATATAAATGGTTGCAGTTTCCCCAGGATTTTCTAGTTCTTGACTTGCTTAATTTTTCTACGTAATAATTAAATTGCCATGACTATTATTTGCTTGGTTGTCTTTTCCCACTAGGATGTAAGCTCCAATAAAGCATCTAGAACTGGGGCTGACACGAGTATGAAACAGGAAACGTTATTAATTATTAATCTCTTGGAAAGGAAAGAGCCCAGACTCCCCACCAATGCTTACTGGGAAATGATGTTTATTTGCTAATGTACAAAAGCAGAAAATCATACAAGAAAAAAATATGTTATTTATATGTTCTTTAAATGCTAAAGAAAGATATGAACAAAAATGACACATGAAATTCAATAATAAAAGCTTTCCACTGGATTTAACATCATGTGTCTAAATATGTTTCTTACAAATTAAATTACCAAAATAAATTCAATTCTGTGTGTATTTTATCATGGAAAATCTTATTTTCAAAGAGCCTACCTCTTGTCTATAACTTACTCAGATGACATTTCAGCAATTTAACAGAAAATTACATATAACCGAAATTATATATCCCTGATATATTATTATCTTAAATAAATATAATAATTCAATAAAATGGAGTCTTTGGACAACCTCAGGCAGAGTCAAATATTTATTATGAGAAGGATTTTCTGTGAGCAAATAACTTTTCTCCCTAGGCTTCTCTTTTTGATATGTATTCCCCATTACTTAGTGATGAATTCTTGTTGGTTTGACATGTTCCTAAGCTTTTCTATTACCCAAATGATTGCCATTTGCTTACTCTTGACAGACTACAGAGATGTTACCTACATATCAGTGACATTTTTAGACCGCCCCAGCACAGGAGTGCAACAGGTTTGTGAGACTTCATCTAGCCACTGACTTCCCAGGGTGATCCTGTAGGGAATTTAGGGGTTCATGCAAGGAATTTAGGGGTTCTTCCTTTGGTACTATTAAAATTGGTAATATTTTCAATAGTAAATGAAGCTTTGAATATTCTTCAAAACCACTCTCAAGACTCACTCTGATAACTATGATCAATGAACAAAGATTTTGATAACGTAAATATCACACTTCACCATTAATCAATGTAGTAATCTGACATAATAATCACAAACTTCATTATTGAAGTACGTAATTATTCTTTAAAGTTAACTTTAAAAGATCCAATTTTTCCTTATAACTTATGGGTAGCAAAGCATTATCTTAATATTTAAACAGTAATAATATCTTATATCTGTAATATCTGATTTTCTTTATTAGTTAACTGTAAGTTCCATATTCTACATATTACTTAGTAGAACTTTTATTGTGAACCATTTCAATTTAGATAAAGGATATAGTGAAATAGAGATTCATATTTGTTGAGTGCCTTCTATATGCTGGGCTGTATGATGAAAGATGTAATGTACTTTATTATACCCAAAACCTTTTGGAGTATTATAACTTCTGTTTCACATATTATGAAACAAAGTCTTTGAGAGGTTTTGAAATTCTTCCAGGTTGACACAGTTAGTAAATGTCAGAGCTAGAATTCTAATCCAAGTCTGGTTGCCCCAAGAGTAAGCTCTCTCTGTATCATTTTAAGATTTTGATGGATTTAAAAATACTCTCTCCATTTAATCAAAGTTGAAGACCCACCAACATATTTCTCTTCTTAAGGCTTTTCCTTCCTCCCTTTTTTATTTCAGTTTCTTTCTAGACTTCCTCCAATTCTCTTTTCTGTGTACATCTTCCTTGACTTATGATGGGGTTGTATGTAATAAACCCATTGTAAATTGAAACATTATAAGTCAAAAATTCATTTAAAACACCTGACCACGAAATCATAACTTAGCCTAGCCTTTCTTAAATATGCTCAGAACATCATTAGTCTACAGTTGGGCAAAAACATCTAACACAAAGCCTATTTTATAATAAAGTACGGATATCTCATGTAATTTGTGGAATACTGTACTGCAGTGAAAAACAGAATGGTTGTAGGGTACTTAATGGCTTTAAGTGTGCTGGCTGTTTACTCTCATGATCATATGGCTTACTGGCATCTGGGACTCACTGCTACTGCCCAACATTACACAGCTCATGGCCAGCCTGGAAAAAGATCAAAATTCAAAACTCAAAGTACAGTTTCTAAGGAATGTGCATTTATTTTGAACCATCATAAAGTCAAAAAATTGTAATTAGAACCATTGTAGGCCAGAGATCATCTGTAAACTTTTTGACAGAATCCCAAATCATAGATACAACACAGTTTTATAAAAATGTAGGAAAATTTTGATTTTCATTATATTTACTAAAAGAAATGCATTTTTTTAACTTATGGAGAGTTTCTATTTCTTTATGAATCTTTTGTTTCTTTGAGCTAATATTGAAGTAGCTCCCTGTCTAAGGAAGAAAGTAGATAATTGATGACATGAAATGTTTTATTCAGTTAATTTTCAAGAACCGTTGGGTCTTTACCATCATGTTTTATTCAGAACTGTGTAACTCTCTGAAGCTAAATCAGAAGATAGAAAGGACTACTAATACTTTAGTGTTAGAAAAACGATAAACTTTGCACTTCAGGAAGTCCAAATTGCAGCTTAAAATCAAAATACCAGATGAAAGAAGACAATAAAGTTGAATTAATCTTCATGGTAACTGGAGCTAGACTGGTAGAAGAGTAAAACTTTTGAGATTACCCAGATACAATTTCTGGGATGCATGTCAATTGACTTTGACTTTCCTACATTGATAATGCAGGTTTAAAATCTAGTTTTACATGAGATACAATATTGTTGGTTATGAACATTTTATCTCAATATTTGCAGGAAGGGATCAGTGTGGTCTGGTTCTTAAAGATCTAGATCTGAATTTTTAAAAATGCTAGAATCTAATAAAAAATTTGTACAGGTTATATCATTGTTTTAATCTTTAGGTTAATAATCTAGGAAAAATACTAATTATTTCTCCTGTGTTTCAGAATTGCTTTGCATAACATCTTTTCAAATCATTCATTATGCCAAGCAGTTTGCTCACCCAGGGTATTTTATTTGCACATAACATTTATTTTTCTTCTTACTTTTCCCATGGTTTGCTTTTCCTCATCTATCAGCTTTACTCTCAGTGTGTAGAGCCCTGTTTTCTTCTTCAGAGCCAACACAATTTATAAAACAGATAGTATATATCCGCAATTTATATCCATTTAATACATACCAATTATAATTCCAAAATTCCTAAATTAAATAAAGAACTAAGTTTCATATGAAAGCAAGTTTTTATTTCCAAAACTTGTTAGTGAATGATCCTTGGCCACATTTTAGTCCTTTTGTTGGAGAAGACAATATTTCTCAATGATGTAATCTGTTCTTTTGATTTTTGCAGGTTTCCAAACTAATCAAGGTAAGCTTTTAAAAAATCCTAAATTGTATATTATACCCCTGCTTAAAACGCTTCACTAATTTAAAATCAAGATGCCGCACTATGAATTATAGAGTAACACCATCTCTTGCCTTCTTTTGCCCACATACTAGCTAAGAGTGGCCTAAAAGTTCCTCCAATATCCCATGATTTTGCTACCTAAGTGGTTTTCAGTAGCCATTCTCTCTGGTTTGCTCTTTCTCTTGCCCTTATATTGATCGTTTTCTTCTATTTTCATATGTCATTTTATTCTTCTGTATTTTTTTCTCTCTCTCTCCACCCTTTGGATCAGGTCTAATATCAACTTTACTGGGAGCATTTCTGTAAGAATTCTATGCAGAGAACTGTCTATGCAATGCCGTTTGCTAGCTCATGATAATGGTCACCTCGTAGTACTTAGCAAAATTGTTAGTTTTATTCTCGGTTTATTTAATTGTTTAAGTAAAGTGTGAACCTTGTATGGACAATGGAAAGCCCCTTTCACAAGGCACAAAAGTGTTCAATAAGTATTTGTTCCATAATTGAATAGATTCCAACATTTTAATGACACTAAGTCAAATATTTAATCATTTCTACATAACAGTCTAAGTTAATACTAGAAATTTAGTTATTTCTCTGTTGACAGTCTTGGTCTAACTAAATGGCAGATTAGTTAAATTGCTTATTTTGTTGAAAAATTCATTTTTTATTGTAATCCCTGGAACTGTTTTTCACCCATAATTTAAAATTCCCTTCTCCCTTGTCCTCTGTTGGGATACCCTATTGAAAGGGGACATATTAGAGATTATATGTGTCAATGACACCCCCCAAAATGTTATACATAAATGTAGCAATAATAAAATAGCAATTTAAAATTTTCAAATATAGGGAATTCAACACCAGTTGTAAGTTGACTCCCCTTAAATTTTTGAAACTACATTTTAATTTCTAACCAATATTATTTACCACATAAGCTGACCTATTCTGTTGGAAAGAAATAAATGTCTAACTATTTGTTTTTGCATTATGTCATTGACTTCATTGTTCCCTGTGATGTGAATCTCTTTCAACTCTATGTATGTTCATGTATGTATTTATACACACATATATATACACATGATATGTGTTTGAATAGGAAATGTTTAATTCACACTAAAAAACTGCCTTATCCTGTGACTTTATTAGAGAACAATACACACAGCAAAGGAAAACAGGCTTTAAAATGGGTTAGTAAAACACGATCTAATGTGAAGGAAGAAGGTAACTTTAGGAGTTATGTTGCATATGAAAACTAAAATTTTACAACTCTCTACAACCTATAAAATTCTCTCTTGTTAATCAAAGAAGTATACTCAGGCACGCCTGACCAGAAGTCGGAGAATGGTGAGACTGCTAACATAGCCTCTCTATGCTTCATTTTTGTATGTTTGGGGGACAGGCATGTGAAACAATTGTGAAAAAAATAGCTGCAAAAGCAATATGTACATTATCAGAATTAGAAAAATGTTTAAAACATCTTATGTTGTAGGTTAGACATAATTAGAAATCTTTCTTAGTATGTGTGTATTTTACACCAATGTGAGTCCTTATACCCTTCACTGCACAGGGCTAACTACGCAGCCCATTCTTAATACTAATGGATTGATTGATTGAAATATCCTGTGGTTTCAATTAACTCTGCATGGCTAAACATTTTTGGTCAGGAATCCATATTCTGGATTTTCAGTGCTTATATAGAAATGTAGATTTGTAGCAGTAGATCAGATATAATGAATGAATCTTCCGGTAAGCTTGTTCCACTCATGTTATCAGGAATTTACTTAGTACACAAGGATTTCTCTTTTTTTTTATAGGCAAGGTAATTTTATTTACTTATTTCATTTTATTGTTTTAAGTTGAAGTATAGTTGATATACAATATTATACTGCTTTCAAGTATACAATACAGTGAAGGATTTATCTTAACTCCTCACAGTGTAATGCCAAGAGTAGTTTCTGTAATCTTTATTTACTTTATACACTCATTAATGTCTCATCCTTCCCACTTACATAAGAAAGTAAAATTAACTTAAGTAGTTTATCAACTCATCAACTCAAGCAACTATTTTTAATACATTTCTCCTACTTTAAATGATTTTAGACAATATCTTATATACAGACATTTATGAAATCTGGTTATTCCTATAATACATTATGTAAAAGATTGATTTTCAATTTTTGTCATTAATTTGCAAAATTCCTAGGTCAACAAGAGAGTAATGCCATCATTAATCAGGAAAAATATACTGTGAATACTCAAGTATACAGTAAGCTGCATTTTTTTTTACAAATGTTTGTGAAAGTTGCACAGCCAACTATGAAAACTTTTATTTCCAAAATTCTGTCTACACCAAGATGATGGTCAACTAAACATAGAGACAATTTCAAAATAAATATAAATTTCTATAATTATTTAAGCACCAGCAAAGTGCTAGTTAGGTAGCAGGTTTTATTTTATTGGATCCACAAAAAACTCTAATGAATAGGCCTCTCTCTTTAATAACCACTTTGCAGATAAGGAAACTGTTATAAAAACATTAAGAGCATTACCTAAAGCCATGCAGCTAAGTAAATAACTGGATCTGCATCATGGTTTGATTTCAAAGCTTGTGAAGTTTCCAATCTGCAATACTACTTCCCAGTCAAAATGTGACTAGGAGGTACAGTGTATATAGTTCATTGCAAGTGTTATAATTCAAATAACTTTTGCAACAATATTTGACAATATTTCACAAGACTACATAAATTGCTAGCTAAATATTCTACTTTCTCAATCACTTAACATACTGTGTGCTTCCATTGCATACTGCACATGCCTGTATTATAGTATTAATATCATTATTTGTTATATCACTAGTATTACTATTTTATTATTCATTATTCTTGTATTTAATGTTTCAGAATATTTTGCTTACAATTCTATCAACTTACTGGACTATGTATATTCATATTTGTATCTTCATTACCTGTCACTGTGCTTGGTGATTTGATAGTGCTTAACAAGTATTTATCAAATGAATGAAATATATAATGAAAAAGCTGACTTTGAAATTTTAATTTATTTTCCCTTTCCTTCAGAATCCAAATCATAAACTCTTCTGAAGTCATCCCTCAAATGTAAAAATAAACAAAATAGATAAATCCAGAGCGGGACTTATCAAGAGAAAAAGAGAGTCTACACACAGAAAAAGTATCAGGAATAAGAAAGGAAAAATCACTAGAGACACCACAGATATCTCTGATGAGCATAGATGCAAAAATACTCACCAAAATATTAGCAAACTGAATTCAAAAATACATCAAAAAGATCATCCATCATGATCAAGTAGGATTTATTCCAGAGATGCAAGGATAGTACATTAAAAAATCCATCAACATCATCCACCACATCAACAAAAAGAAGGACAAAATCCACATGATCATTTCCATAGGTGCTGAAAAAGCATTCAACAAATTCAACATCCATTCATGATAAAATCTCTCAACAAAATGGGTATAGAGGGCAAGTACGTCAACATAATAAAGGCCATATATGATAAACCCACAGGCAACATCATACTGAACAGCGAGAAGCTGAAAGCTTTTCCTCTGAGATCGGGAACAAGACAGGGATGCCCACTCTCCCCACTGTTATTTAACATAGTACTGGAGGTCCTGGCCACGGCAATCACACAAAACAAAGAAATACAAGGAATCCAGATTGGTAAAGAAGAAGTTAAACTGTCACTATTTGCAGATGACATGATATTGTACATAAAAAACCCTAAAGACTCCACTCTGAAACTACTAGAGCTAATATCGGAATTCAGCAAAGTTGCAGGATACAAAATTAACACACAGAAATCTGTGACTTTCCTATACACTAACAATAAACTAATAGAAAGAGAAATCAGGAAGACAATTCCATTCACAATAGCATCAAAAAGAATAAAATACCTAGGAATAAACCTAACCACGGAAGTGAAAGACCTATACCCTGAAAACTATAAGACGCTCTTAAGAGAAATTAAAGAGGTCACTAACAAATGGAAACTCATCCCATGCTCATGGCTAGGAAGAATTAATATCGTCAAAATGGCCATCCTGTCCAAAGCAATATACAGATTTGATTCAATCCCTATCAAACTACCAACAGCATTCTTCAATGAACTGGAACAAATAGTTCAAAAATTCATATGGAAACACCAAAGACCCTGAATAGCTAAAGCAATCCTGAGAAGGAAGAATAAAGTGGGGGGGATCTCATTGCCCAACTTCAAGCTCTACTACAAAGCCACATTAATCAAGACAATTTGGTACTGGCTCAAGAACAGAGCCGCAGACCAATGGAACAGAATAGAGACTCCAAACATTAACCCAAACATATATGGTCAACTAATATTCAATAAAGGGGCCATGGACATACAATGGGGAAATGACAGTCTCTTCAACAGATGGTGCTGGCAAAACTGGACAGCTACATGTAAGAGAATGAAACTGGATCACTGTCTGACCCCATACACAAAAGTAGATTCGAAATGGATCCAAAACTTGAATGTAAGTCATGAAACCATAAAACTCTTAGAAAAAAACATAGGCAAAAATCTCTTAGACATAAACATGAGTGACCTCATCTTGAACATATCTCCCCAGGCAAGGGAAGCAAAAGCAAAAATGAACAAATAGGGCTATATCAAGCTGAAAAGCTTCTGTACAGCAAAGAACACCATCAGTAAAACAAAAAGGTATCCTACAGTATGGGAGAATATATTCATAAATGACAGATCCGATAAAGGGTTGACATCCAAAATATATAAAGAGCTCACATACCTCAACAAACAAAAAACAAATAATCCAATTTAAAAATGGGCAGAGGAGCTGAATAGACAGTTCTCTAAAGAAGAAATTCAGATGGCCAACAGACACATGAAAAGATGCTCCACATTACTTGTCATCAGAGAAATGCAAATTAAAACCACAATGAGATATCATCTCACACCAGTAAGGATGGCTACCTTCCAAAAGACAAACAACAACAAATGTTGGCGAGGTTGTGGAGAAAGAGGAACCCTCCTACACTGCTGGTGGGAATGTAAAGTAGTTCAACCATTGTCGAAAGCAGTATGGAGGTTCCTCAAAATGCTCAAAATAGAAATACTATTTGACCCAGGAATTCCACTCCTAGGAATTTACCCTAAGAATGCAGCACTCCAGTTTGAAAAAGACAGATGCACCCCTATGTTTATCACTGCACTATTTACAATAGCCAAGATATGGAAGCAACCTAAATGTCCATCAGTAGATGAATAGATAAAGAAGATGTGGTACATATACACAATGGAATATTACTCAGCCATAAGAAAAAACAAATCCTACTATTCTCAACAACGTGGATGAAGCTAGAGGGTATTATGCTCAGTGAAATAAGCCAGGTGGAGAAAGACAAGTACCAAATGATTTCACTCGTATGTGTAGTATAAGAACAAAAGAAAACTGAAGGAACAAAACAGCAGCAGAAGCACCAAACCCAAGAATTGACTAATAGTTACCAAAGGGAAAGGGACTAGGGAGGACGGGTGGGAAGGGAGGGATAAGGGTGGGAAAAAAAGTAAGGGGGCATTACGATTACCATGTATAGTGTGGGGGGAAAGGGGGGTCTGTGTAACACAGAGAAGACAAGTAGTGATTTTACAGCATCATACTATGTTGATGGACAGTGACTGTGAACAGGGATGTGAGGGGTACTTGGTGAAGGGGGAGCCTAGTAAACATAATGTCCTTCATGTAATTGTAGATTAATGATACCAAAATAAAATTTAAAAAAAATAACAATAAAGAAAAATATATATGACAAAGGAGCCATGGATATACAGTGGGGTAATGACAGCCTCTTCAACAACTGGTGTTGGCAAAACTGGACAGGTACATGTAAGAGAATGAAACTGGATTATTGTCTAATCGCATAAATGAAAGTAAACTCAAAATGAATCAGAGACCTGAATGTAAGTCATGAAACCATAAACTCTTAGCAAAAAACATAGGCAAAAATCTCTTGAATATAAACATGAGCAACTTTCTCCTAAACACATCTCCTTGGGCAAGGGATATAAAATAAAAAATGAACCAATGGGCCTACATCAAGGTAAAAAGCTTCTGTACAGCAAAGGACACTATTAGCAGAACAAAAAGGCATTCTACAGTATGGGAGAATATATCTGTAAATGACATATCCAACAAGGGCTTAACTTGCAAAATATATAAAGAACTCATACACCTCAACACCCAAAAAACAAATAACCGAATCAAAAAATGGGCAGAGGATATAAACAGACCATTCTCCAAAGAAGAAATTCAGATGGCGAACAGGCACATGAAAAGATGTTCCACATCACTAATTGTCAGAGAAATTATAAATTAAAACCACAATGAGATATCATTTCACACCAGTTAGGATGGTCAACATAGAAAAGACTAGGAACAATAAATGCTGGCAAGGATGAGGAGAAAGGGGATCCCTCCTACACTGCTGATGGGAATGTAAACTAGTTCAACCATTGTGGAAAGCAATATTGAGGTTCCTCAAAAAACTAAAAATAGAAATACCATTTGACCCAGGAATTCTACTCCTAGGAATTTACCCAGATTTAAGAAGACACATACACCCCTATGTTTATGGCAGCACTATTTACAATAGCCCAGATATGGAAGCAACCTCAGTGTCCATCAGTAGATGAATGGATAAAGAAGAAGTGGTACATATACACAATAGAATACTATTCAGCTATAATAAAGAAACAAATCCTACCATTTGCAACAATGTGGATGGAGCTAGAGGGTATTATGTTCAGTGAAATAAGTCAGGCAGAGAAAGACAAATATGAAATGATTTCCCTTATTTGTGGATTATAACAACAAAGCAAAACTGAAGGAACAAAATAGCAGCAGACTCACAAACTCCAAGGAAGGACTAGTGGTTACCAAAGGGGAGTGGTGGGGGAAGCCGGGTGTGAAGGGAGGGAGAATGGGATTGTGGGATATCATGACAAGTGCATATTGTGTGTGGCGTCACGGGAAAGACAGGTTATCTCAGAGAAGAGAAATATGGACTCTGTGACATCTTACCACACTGATGGACAGTGACTGCAATGGGGTATTGGGGGGACTCAATAAAAAGCGTGAATGTAATAACCACTTTGTTTATTTTGAAACCTTCGTAAGAGTGTATATCAATGATACCTTAATAAAAAATCATGTAACTGTTGGAAGAAACATCCCATATTTAACCTGATAGTCCATCTAGTATGAATAGATTTTAAAAATCTTATATAATCTGAAAATTCATCTTTTTTTCTCCACTGTCATCTTCATTTACAATTTTGTCCTGGAAGTATACACTAAAACTTAAGTAAACATAAACTCAGGAACTCTCTGTAGAGGTATGATTTCAGATTTATCTGGCCTAATATTTCTCAAATTTTATAATATGCTTTTGTGCAGGACATGCCATATTTCTCCTGCTCTATGAAAAAGTGAGAATTTCCATCTTTTATGATAGGTAACAACTTGAGTAGCATAGTGCAGGGTAAATGGAAGTTTTCATCCAGAATTTCCCACCTGGTCCGAATTTCAGATCCATCAGAGGGGCAAGGGGTGGGGTGGAAATAAAATGGTCATTCTCTCCTCCCCTCTGTTCCTAGTATATAATCTTTCTGGTGTGCACCAGTCACTAGGGACCCGCTCATGGGGTTCCTCCAGGAAGGGGCAGGCAGGGGGAGGAAGCACACACCGAGGCAGCTGGGATGGAGCTGGGACTGACTAGCAGAGCCCAGTAAGAGACAGAGCTGTGAGCAATAAAACCTTTCCTCCCAAATTGCCTTTCCTTGTCTTCCTTCCATTTGGTCAGATCCATAGAAACTTGCCTCAGAAGAAAATCCCTTATTTCTGGAGCTACGTGTAGGAAAAGAGAGGTTACTATAGTTGCATAAATTGACTTCTAGGGCAAGGAATCCAGTGGTTAGCTTCCCACAAGGCTGACAAGTAATGTTCTTTGGAACTGGGAACCAAAAGGCATCTTGTCTCATAGAAAGAGTCATGAAAATACATTAAATACCTTGAGTTGTGATATTTAGGTTAAAGATTATAGTTATAGTTTTGCTTATAGTTACTATGGTCTGCAGGAATTCAATTTCTCAGAATAAACTCCTCAAAGCCCTTTGATTATATAAGTTCATTGAAATAAAAAATCAGAGTACTATTTATGAAAAAGAGTGTGTATAAAATGTTTTCAGCTGTTATAAGTTCATATATTACTTACACATGAACTTCTGGGTAAAGGAACACTTGCAAACTATCTATAATTTTGTTTTATTGCCTAATCAGGATCATGTTAAGGCAAACATGATCTCAGCTTCTTAGGTTATGCTTTTTTTTACTTTGTATTTTAAAACGACCTTGTAACAATGTAGGTAAAAGCAAATGTAAAAGTTTGACAGATGTGATTTGAGATATTAAAAGAGATGGAAGTCTAGATACCGGACATGAGAAAACTTTTGAACTTTTGAAAAGCCTAAGTCTAAATGAGACAAGAGACAATAAAATATCCACAAAGTTCATTCAAGATTGGCTTACAATAAGAGGACATTTTCAGGTCTCCTAAGCAGAAAAAAAAGCAATTACAACCATGTTGAAAATTGTATTTACAATTCATGTAATTTTATTCAAATTTAAGGTGACATCATAAACTCTTTCTTATACCTTCCAAATCTGTATTTTGCACACTATAACCTTACTATTTTATTTTGGTCTAGATGGTTAAAACTTCATGAGACACACATAAACTCACAATGATACTGGAAAATAACTATCTGACATGCAAAATAATGAAATTGCTTTATAATATGGAAATCTTAACACTTTTGAAAATATAAAGTATTAGCACTTTGCTCTTTAAAATATTCTGGTATTATAAAAATGAGTAATATGATATCTTCAAATGTTTTCCACAGAAGAAAATGTTCTTGAAAAATATATCTATGTCTACATTAAATATACCTGTCTACATTGTATCTACATTTATATATTTATGGAAATGTTTCCATAAAAGAGGTGAGGGTTCCTTTAATCATGGCTTTGTGATTAAACAAACAGGAACTAGTACAAAAGTCAAAATAATGAGTCTTCACAAACCACTTTGGACATTCTGAATATAGATTCAGGAAATAAAATGATACTTAAATAAAACTTGACTCATCATTAATATGAATATATTATTTTAGGGCCATTTTGAATTCCCACATTCATGGAATTAACTGAGAAATTTACATATGAGAGTTTCTTAAGTATTATACATTTATTGTCTGGTTCAAATCACAAGGTCAAATAAACCAAAGAGGTAGAGTGGATAAAAAGGCCACCGGGGATCAGTTAACACGTACAAATATTTATTAAGCAAAGCAGTCATTTAATTGCTACTTAACTAAACTATACCTATACTGTAATGAAAATTAATAGACTTTGAACAGGCTATGCCTATTTTTTATGAAGTAGGAGCCCTTGATACTATGCATGAGATCACTGAACATTAGTGCTTTATGAAATTATATTTCATTCAGTTTTGGAAAGCAAATAGCATTATAAAATTATTGTAATTTAATTTTCACATTCATAATGCTGTCCATTTATTTTAAATGGTCTGCACTCATTTTAAATGATATTTTCTAGTGATATACAGAAATACATTTCATTAAAATAAAACAGATAAAAACAAAAATGCAGGAGCCATCATAAGACATGAACTTTCAAATTGGGTCAGAGCCATTTCAAATGCTTTTGTTGAGTGTTATTATATAATGGCAACTTACTAGACATCATAAAGCCTTGTCAAGAAGATTAAAGAGAATCAGAATTCACTTTTCCTGGATAAGCACACATCTGAGGGTTTAGAAAACTATTACTGAAAAAGAAACATTTTCAGCCAAGAAAACACTTGGATCCAAATCGAATTTTGTTTAATGCTTTAATGTTTGAGCTGTAGGAACTTTCAGTGTTGTCTATTTAACATTTATATTAGATTTAATAGTTATGTGAGGACTTATATATATGTGTGTATAGTAGTAAATGCTTGAACATCCTCCAGGTTTCCAGGATCCTGCTTAACCGTTTTGGCTAAGATGGTATCAGGGAACTATGGCAGTAATATGAAGCCTCATTCGGAAGACTGATTGACTGAAATGACAGTTCAATTTAATTAAACAAGAGGATTAGAATAATTTAATTGATTTTGTCTTTAAAACACAGCATAATGTGATTGTTAGGATTCTTAAAAAGTGATCTTTATTACTTCAATGTCCTTTTCCCTACAAGCTTGCTTATCTTAAATCTTAACTTAATTGACTCCCAAGCCAATTATAAATTATGACTGGCTGAACAAATCATTCTTTGTTAGCTGTTCCAGGCAGCTGCAGGGAACCTAATTCTTCCCTATTTACTACAACTTAGCATTAGAACTAGTACATGTTAGTGCTCAATTACAATTTTTTATTTTGAGTAGTGATATAAATAAATGGGAATGCAATATTTCACGAGACATTTTTTATGAGGATTTTTTTCGTATTATGTAAAGCTAAGACGTTATCTTACTAAATTTTTTCCTTCCTAAGTTCTCTACTCTTTCTTTTTTTCTTCCTTCTTGCCTTCCTTCCTTTTTTTCTTCCTTCCTCCTTCTTTCCTTCCTTCCTTCCTTCCTTTACTCATTTTTTCTTCCTCCCTTTTTTCCCAGTAATAGTACAGTAATAATAAAGTGAAAAAATATGATCAGTCATCTTCTGCAATCATTCATTTTACCATAATTTCAGGTACACTTTATTTTCAAATCTTATATATTTTATTTGATAATTAGATGCATTGTTAAAATATCTTTCCCAGCAAGAGTGATTATTTTATGCAGATTGATAAATACAGAATAGTAGCTTTCTTAAATTAAATAATAGGCTGCAACAGTGTTTTATAGCATACTATTACTACAAGACTAACAGACGTTAATTGTCATCTGTTGAATATGTCTTAATATTTTTAATTCATGTTCTTTTATACTAGAACTCAGTATTATATCTTCGTTAGGTCATATCAATTACTGACTTTTAAACAGGTAACTTTAAAGTTGTCTAATAATAATATTCTTTTTACAGAGAAAAGGGGAATATAAAATGGATTTCAGATATCACCAAAAATAAATTTTATATTACAGTATTTGAGTGGTTATAGATGTTAATTAATAAAGAAAATATACATATAACTGACTTGCATTGTTACTTTATGTTATTTTAATTAAGTTAAAATTACATCAAGTTAGAAAATCCACAGAGCACCCAATTTCTATAGAAATCATTTAGTTATATGCACTTCAAATTCCTACATAACCTCTGATGGAAAGTTTTCTCTGTCCTGTTTGTGATACTTAATTTCATACACAGTTTTCTTCCCTAAGGGAAATACTTGATTCAGTGCTTGGATAAAAATGAGCTGTCACCATTGTTTACTTTAAAGGGCCTTTCTCTCTTTTTTTTTTTTTTTTTGGACACTGAGCATTGAAAGAAAAATCGAGGCACAGGTAATTGTAGTCCAGCTATTGTGGCATAAATCAATATTTTAAAATATGCAATAGTGATTTTTCTTCCCCTGAAAGTAGAGGTTATGTATGCTTAATTTCTTGTTTTATTAAAATGTCCAACTCTAAGAAGGACCTCAAATTGGGCTTTGGTTTCCATTTAAGTTTATGCTCAAAAACAGGGTAACAAAACAGTAATACAACAGCACTTGAATGTTAGATACTGTGCCCTTTTGGGGGTTCTGAAACTGTGAATTTCATGAATGGACAACCACCATATTCTTGGTTGAGTTACGGAGCCTGCTGCTTGCTGACCCCCTTTTGCTTTTGGGAAAGGTGATTGAGTTATATTTTAATGGCTCATTAAAGGAAAAGATGAAAAATCCCTAAGTAGTTGTAGCTAGAAAGGGATCATAATCCTCATTATTCTAAGTATAGATATAAGGGAAAACACACCTTCCCTTCACACAGATTTTTGCAGGATAGTAGCCTTTGGGTATATTCATTTATTGCCTAAACTCTTGCATGCATTTTGTATCATGATTTATGTACCGGAAGGTTATGCCTCGAAATTCTCCTGTATCATTTTATTCCACTTCTTGATGTATATTAAGAACAGCTTTCAGTCTAAGGCTACACACCAAAATGCACTGATTTTGCAAAACCCATCCCCTGCGCTCAGATGCCCATCTTCAAATTTTTACCGTGCGCCTCTGGTCCCCAGGGTGAAGCACTGCCTGAGTGCGTTAATAGCAGAATCGCCATCTAAGTGTCAGAATGGTGGCATCACCAGACTTTGACACCAGCACCTCTGTTTTCTGTGTGTCTGACTACAGAGAAACTAAGGCTAAAGGTTAAAGGATGCTGTTTATTAAATAATTCAAGCCATTAACCTGCAACCTGCAAACCGATGGCAGCCTATTAAGTTTCCGCTGCCATGATTCATGCTTGGTGTTTACTGATGCTAAAGCATAACGCCTGTTTGCTTTACTTTTATTGCTACATTGTAGTGTAGTGAGGAAGGAGGATGAAAAAAGGCGACAGGACCCACGCTAGGGGACAATCAGAGCGGCAGACTCACTTGCATAAAGAAGATTGAAGCCTTGCCTCCCTCCCTCCATGTCTCCGTATAGGCCCCAGTGCACATCTGCGTCACTGACGGGGGAGGAGGAGGTGCTGAGGCAGAGAGAAAATTGTACTGTGAGGACCTTGACAGCTTCACGGGCGGGCTTTTCCTTTTGCCTCCCTCTATTTTCGGGAATATTTATTTTTCTCTTTTACAAACTGACTATATAAAACCACTCCTTCTCGCCTTGCAGAAGGCGTCTGACTTTCTCAGAGAGAACCCGGCAAGCTCTCAGGGCATCCTCCGAGAGGCCAGGGGCAGGGGCGCAGGTGCACCGAGGAGGCTGCGGTGTGCGCCTCTTCGCGACCTGGGGCTCTTCCTCTGCGCTCTCCAGGACTGAACTCTTGGGCTGCAAGGACAGGAGAGCGGACCCCTTCCCGACAAAGGCTCCGCCACGGGCACATCCCAAGGAGGTGTAAGCCGCCGCCGCGGCCTCCCGAGCCTCGGAGCGCGCAGACCTCGCTCCCTGGCGCATCTCCACCAGCAGGGTCGTGCCTCCCCGCCGTCACCACGGGGCCCCCGCACCGGGACCGAGGATTCTCCGCCCGCAGCGTCCCGCTCCTGCCTCCCCTCGCGGCCGGTGGGCTCCCCACCCGCAGGTCCTGCGGACCCGACCGCAGCTGAGCCGCGCGGCTCTGCGGTCCG
The DNA here is from genome assembly GCF_040802235.1 of Manis javanica. Classification (NCBI taxonomy): domain Eukaryota; kingdom Metazoa; phylum Chordata; class Mammalia; order Pholidota; family Manidae; genus Manis; species Manis javanica. The sequence continues at coordinate 34,211,385 of NC_133164.1, forward strand.
CGCGCCGCTCGTTGCCAGGCAGGGCGCGCAGCCCGCCCGCCTCGCCCCGAGTGCCCCGGGTGCGGAGGGCACATCCCGCCGCCTCCTCCAGCGCGGCTCCGCGGGCCACCCCCTCCAGCTGGCCCTCCTCCTGCTGCGAGAGCCGAGGTCTCTTTGCCTTCCCGGGTCAAGCATGTCAGGCTCTGGGCGAAAAGACTTTGATGTGAAGCACATCCTGCGACTCCGCTGGAAACTCTTCAGCCACCCGTCGCCGTCCCCTGGCGGCCCGGCGGGGGGCGGCTGCCTGCAACAGGACGGCGGCGGCAGCTTCGAGCACTGGGGGCCCAGCCAGAGCCGCCTGCTCAAAGGCCAAGACAAGGGCAGCGGGGGCACTTTCTGGAAGAAACCTTCCTCTTCTTCCTCCTCGTCTTCGTCTTCCTCCCCGTCCTCCTCTTCCTTCAACCCACTCAATGGCACCCTGCTGCCGGTCCCCACGAGGCTGCAGCAAGGGGCGCCCGGGCAGGGCACCCAACAGCCAACCAGGACCCTCTTCTACGTGGAGTCCCTAGAGGAGGAGGAGGTACCAGGCATGGACTTTCCTGGACCCCACGAGAAAGGGCTGGTCCTGCAAGAGCTCAAAGTGGAGCCGGCCACCTCCAGCCAGGCAACAGGTGAAGGAGGTGGACACAGGTACAGTAAGGCCCCATGGGGCACCCAAGCATTTCCCAGTTTGCACCCGTTCCCCCCTACTCCCTCGTGCTCTGGTAGTCACGAAGTCTGGAACGTTTCACGTTGGAAATTTTGGCTGAGGATGCCAGCTGAGTTTTTATTACCCAAGTTTTATTCTTACTTAGTTTGCTCATTAATTTCTATTGGCTCATATGTATCACTTTTCTTTTTGCAAGTTTTCAGGGTTATAATCACAAACTGAACATATATGCATTTTGGTAAATTTCCAGGTGGACTGGTTCTCATGTTTCTGAGACTATAATATTCTTCTGTCATCTTCTGTCAGATCACATCAGTCTTCCAGTTACCTGATGTGAGGGGAAATTGCTTTGAGCACCGTTCAAGTGAATCTCATATACTGGGTTAGAAACCGCCTTTACATGATATCTAGGATCCCAGGGACTTGAATCTATATTCCAAGAGTTATGAGGTGGACAAAAGGTGTTACTGGACAGCTACATTTTCTCCCCCCACCCCCATGAAACACTGTTATTCTCTATCCCAACTTCCTTTTTTATTCTACTTTGTGTTCACTTTTGCCTTGATCAAAGTCTTACCATTAAACTGTTGCCGAGCCTCTTTGCATTTATCTGTCCTGTTTTGTTGATTCAGTGTGGGATTGTTTATCCTTAGTAAGCAAGTCAACATTTATTTCTTGTTTATTTCTATTTTTATACTTTTTTTAAATAGAGTTCTCTACTTTCAACCTTTATAGGAAACCTTCACACTCATAAAACTGAGTTTTACATTTCTTGAGAATTGATTCATTCTGCACTAGCTCATTTGTAGTTTGGGCACGTATTTAGGATATGAAAAGATTTGCATTTAAATTCGCATGATATCAGAATACATTACTGAAAAAATACAGGAGGAACAGGAAAATGATAATGAATATGTTGATAAAATTTAGTTACCTCTCAGTAACAAATTAGAGACAGAAGCAACCTTTTAAACTTTTGGTTGATGGAGTCAATTTCTTATAAAGTTGGTTAAGTCAAAGTCACAAAAAGAATACATAAAACAAAATAATTGTAAGTGCTCTTTAATTATGTTGACAAATATGAACTCAGAGATACAGAAATGTATTCCTAAATGTTTTCAATTATATGGATTATATGGATTTCAATTTGAATTTTAAGAGCCTTGCATATAATCTAATATGTGGCGACATTTAATATAATGTAAGATTATTATTTTAAAGAAGAGGAAGTTTAATTTGCAATTCTCAAGTATGACAAGGTTTTTTCCATATATAAGAGACCTAAATATAAGTTTGCCTATTATTCAGTTAAGTAAGATATTTTACCAAAATGGTTGCAACTTTGGGTATCATTAGCATCATGAAGTTATTTGATTTGTGCATTCACTAGAGTTTACCTATAGTTTTAGAGCTAATTTTTCTTTTTATAAAATGTGCTGGGTTTTTACCTCCTTAAGTTGAGTAAATAAGGTTAAATATTTACTATTTACTACTTTATTAAATCTGATAATTTTGTGACTCAGACAACTTGGGAAAAATGATTTTTTTTCAGTTTTGTAAAGTCTTTGTATCAGCTTAAAATATCAACATGCTAAGAATATTAATATTTGATAATTTTTTGAAAGCTAGTTTACTTCATAACAAATACATTTTTAAATGAAGTCTATTTGGTGTGAGTAATATCTGAAGACTTTCATGTAAAGTGGAGAATTTGAAAATACTAATGGAATATTAACTTAAGGAATGATAATAAATTTAAAAAAAAAACACTGGCTCAGTTAGGGATAAAACACCTCATCAGATTCAACTTCTGGCCCCTCATTTCTTGATCATACATCAATGTCTTCATTCACAGAGTTGTAAGTGATAAGAATTCTGCAAATAAGTCCAATACCACCTCGAATCATCTTTACTACTGGAATGAGGCTTTCCTATGAGATCTTGCATGTATAAAATACTGAAAATCAGGTCTAATTTTATTTTAAAATTCTTATTAATGCTTAAGTCCTTTAGATAAGTTCAAATTTCTCACTGGACAAATCACTTAGCACTGATGGTATTCTGATGGATTTTATGTGTTCTTAAACCTTTATAGAGCATTGGTTCTGTGCTTGTGATTGATTGAAACTACACTATTAAACTTAGTGATTAGTCATTATCTATCTATCTATATATTATTTTAATATGCACTAAGAATAGGCTTCATGTCTCAGAAGAAACAGTATTTCCAAATAGAGCATTTCCATTTAAATACTGACTGGAAAATAGTATGCAAAATAATCAATATTGTGGATTTATTTTTGTTTCTACAACACATGCAGGAACTCTACATACTGTTTGTAATGATCAGTGACTATATAAACTATGCAAACCCTGCATGATAATTTTGTTTACTTGGGTCATTATTATATCACCATACTATGATGTCACACTTGATATTTTAACATTTTGTTTTGTCAATTCTGATTTCTATACAAAAATAATCTTCATGTATAAAACAAGAGCTGTCCCCTTTTCTGTTCTCTTCCATCATTTTCTGATTTCTTTTTTCTCATTTGTTCTCACATTAGTTAGGAACATTGCTTTAGACAAGTGTAAGTAGCTCAGCTGGTTTAACTTGTTCCAACTGCTTCTGGAGGATGCTCAAGGGAAAGCTGCCTGTAATCTCAGAAATCTGGAAATGTCAAATTATTATGGAGTTGAAATAGGTAGCAAGAAGACAGTGGTAAACTGTTTTATTGCCCAAACCCAGCCTCTATCTTATTCCCACCCCTCTTGACATATATAAACAAATCTCAGTATTCTACCAGCTTAACCATTACACCATTAAGAATTCTAACTTTTGCAGTAATAGGCTTTTGACCAGTTCTATTAGGCACTTTTTTCTCTGTTTTACTGTCTGAACGTAATTTTTGGAAAGTATATAGAGTTTCCTAGCTATTCAGATCATTATATATTTTTGGTATGGATACTCTATACATAGTAAACTAAAAAAAAAGAGAGGAAAATATTCATATTTTTGCAGTTCATAGTGATGTGAGTGGGAGAAGAGATGTCATGCTTAACTGCTTACTTTTTCAATTTTCTGAATTCTCACACAGTGTAGTCATCTGATTCCATGGTTTCAGTTACCATCCTTAAACTTTATTTCTATTTCTGCATCTCAAAACTGAGACTTCCTCCTGACCTCTGGTCTCACATATCCACCTTTTTAGTTAATCTCTAATGGACATTACAGAGACAAATACAATATGAACAAAATTGGGCACAAAATCCCCATTGTCTTGCTCAGTTTCCTTATCTGTCTCAAGGTATAGCTTCCTGTGCATTAGATTGTGCAAGCCAGAAATCCAGGATCACACTTGCCAGTATCTTTCCCATAATTTTCAATAATCTATCAAGCCCTGTCACTTTTACGAACTTTACAGATAACCCCCATATCTGTCCCACATCTCTCCATCTCCACTGTCTAATCCTGAGATACTGTCCTCTTTTAACTCAAAGTCTCCAGTGGCCATCGGCATCATCTGCCTCCTGTGATCCAGTCTCCATGCTGGAGTTAATGAAATTATAAAATAAAAATCTGAAATCTTTTTTGCCACATCCCTGGCTCTTCTCCCTTTTTTTCCCCAAACCATTTCCACCAGTCTCTGATCACAATTCACACTACATACTATAGACAGAGAGGCCTTGAGTGATCTGTGTCTTGTCTGCCCTCTTGGCCCTTCACCCACCAGCCTCTCGCTCTCCCTGTGCCTTCCAGACTCAGTGTCCTTCTGCTCATTTTCCCGCTACCTTTGGACTCCCCAAACTGATTTCCTCTCCTTGTATTGTGACTCCCTCCCTCAGCCTACACTTTCCTGAGTTCCTGCCTATTCATCATTGACATGTCTTGAATAAAACTCTGTACCTTTCTCAGAGAGGCATTCTTTGATTCCCCAAATTCGTTAAAAAAAATTATTTATTTATTTATTTCTTGGCTTTATGTTTTCAGAGTAACTGCTCTCTACTTTTTCCTCAATTTCTTTTTGTAGCTTGTAAACCTGTGTGGCTTTTGCTGTTTGTTTTTAACAATAATTACCCAGTGGACAGGTTATTTCTGTTTTCCTCATCATTTTATCCCTATCATAGAACATGTGGTTACTCAATTAATACTGTCAAGTGAATAAATATTTGTCATAATCATAATGAATGACATTGAGTAAGAACTTGCTGTTTGCCAGATGTCATGTTGAATATTTATATTGCATAATTTAATATTCAGAATAGCCCTATAATTCTGAAGGTATCCCTTCAGTATGATGACTACAGAAGACTGAGATGCAGAGAGATAATATTTGCCCAGAATCATAGGCTTCTAAGTTATACAATGGGACTTTTAATCTTTGCTGACTCCAGATACCATATTCCTGACCACTTTGCCAATTCTTTTTTCCCCTCTGCTTTAACAAATAAACAGAACATAAGAAAAGAGGCTCTAGCTAAGGTAACACTGAAGCAGTTCTCTATTCCCTTCGTGGAAATCATACTCATGTTTGAGTGTATAAATAGGCTTCTTAAAATGATGGTGAAGGGCAAGGACTGATAAGGTTCAGTCAAAGAGGACTTTTTAACCCAAGTATTTCTTGAAGTATGGCTCATCCACTACATTTTACTTTATGATTAAATATAATTATGAGGAAATAATCTAGACAGGGAAAATGACTTGATTTTGGAGTCCAGAAGAGAGCTTTATGACAGAAAATCTGCTTCTCAAGATCAGAACAATTGGTATAGAGAAGTATTACTGAAGAGAGCAGATACCATTAAAATCTCCTAGAGGCTGGTGGGACCTGAACCAAGTTTTTATTCAGAAGGAAAAGGAATCAGCCTTGCTTCTGTCAAAAAACAAAACAAACAAAAACCTTCTGAAGTGGTAAGTAGTATTTCTTCTAGAAAATAGTTCTCATACTATGCTTCCATGGAATACTAAAATGAAATAATGTTCCTATTTTCCCTGCAAGCCCAATTCCAGAGTGAAAAATAATGTGATTTTACTCAATTTTAGGTCTTCCTTACTAATTTATCCTAAGCTTAAGCACTATACAGTCTACTATTATATAAACCAGTAGTAGCAAAAGATGATACCTTGCTTGGGGAAAGCTGCTTTTACCTACTATAAGATGGATTTACGAATATTACATCATGCTTTGCAAAGAAGCCCCCACTTTCTGGTGCCCGCCCATCCGAGCAAGCTTGCTTCAGGCAAACAAAGAAGATCATAAAGGAGAAAGAAAGCAAGACTGCTAGGTTGGATTTACAGGTACCCCAAATCCAGAGCTATCTAAGAAAAAGATGTGAATACAAGTGCAAGATCAAACAAATACAACTGTAATTATAAGAAACAAACAACAATAACAAAAACCCCATGCTGTTGAAGGACTGTGTTTTGGTGTCTGCACTGATAAATTCCTAATGAATACTTTATAAACTATACTGTTAACCTCTTTATGTGCTATTGTAAATAGTTTAAAAATAATAAAGAAACCCTCTCTATCCAGTCAAAATCAGCAGTTGGTTACTATAAAATATAATATTGATCAGATTTGGTATTGTTGGCTACTTTTTTCCTAAGCCTCAAATAATAATTTGTGTATCTGGGGGATGAAAAGCTTCTCACAACTGCATGTTAAATCAGGTATCACTGCTTTTAACCAAGGGTTTTCAGAGAATTTACAGAAAACTGAGATCTTCAGCATATTTTAGGGTTAAATCAAGTTTCTGAACATGAAAAATGTACAATGTTTTATACAGAGTCTCAAAGTTGTGAGACTCTTGATTTTATTTTTCTCTCCAAAATGACTACAGGTATTTTTGTGGTAGTTGTAAAAATAAAAGCTCTGGAATTTACATATTAGTTTATGCCAGATAATAATTTACCTTTCTGCATTTAAAATAATGTCATTCAAAACTTTAAAGAAAATTTCTATTGTAGACACAGATATTCTGAGCAGAATTAAAGATCTGGAGATCTTGTCAGTCAAGTATAGACAAAACACCCATTGCAATATGTAGATTTGATGCCAACTGTCTTTTTGATTTTTCTAGCCAGGATTCGAAAACAGATTATCTAAGTGCTAAGAAAAGCTTAAAAAAGGTCTGCTTGACCAGAGAACAAGTGTGTATTATGATTTTTGGACCCTCCCCCAAACCCTGTCTGGTTTAAGCGGCAGATCATTTAGACTGAAGATCAGAAATGGTGCTTTTTGAAATGGTCTGAGTCTTCAATAATAGTAAAGAAAAGAATCAGTCAATGTTAATTCTAAATTCAGCCTTTCCCATTTGCTATGTGGCCTTAGTCCAATTATGATAACTAATTCTCATAGGAAATCTTTCAGTTCAATTTCTTATCATATTTGTCTGTGACACAGTGTCCTGGTAGGTCATCTGGCACCATTTTTCTTAATGATATTGGTAGACATTGTTCATGTAAATCAGCATTTTCATCTTGACTGAAACACAATGGAACAACTTAAGGGGTCAGAAAATTGGGAGGGTTTATACTGCAAGGGAAGGGAAGAATTCAACTATTTTATAGTTTTTCAAAAGGTGAATGCCAAAAGCTCTTTGTACCAGCAATACACTATGAGGTTTTATTTGTTTTTTTAGTAGAGCCTAATTATACTAAAATACCCAAGATATCTCCTTAGAACAGTATTTACAAATATCAGAGCTTCAGAGAAAATACAAAAATAGCTTTTGGAAAGAAAGTTATTTTTTTAATTTTTGTGTTTGAATTTATGAACATAACACATCCTGACTTTCTGAGTTCAACTTTGAACTTCACTATTTTGAAAATAAATTTGAAGTCATTTTTATCACTTAAACTTGATTCTTTAAGTTTGATTTAATAAAATTTAAATTTGATTCAAATAACATTTAAATATGATTCTTACTTTTCCAGTTACCTTCCTTTGGTATATGAGTATGTATTTCTGTAGAGAAGTTCATGCAAATTAGTACCTAGATATTTAACACTTGGTGATCCACTGATGATTTAAAAAATTATTTGTGTATTTTTGTATGGCATTTTTTGTATTATAATTATTTTATGATTCTCTTTTACAGTGGTCTTTGTAGATCAGTAAATTTTTATTAGCAATATGAGTATGCCATATTATCTGCTTAGAAATTAGAAACCTTTAAAAAGTAGTTAAGATGAAAAATATCATGGGTCAAATAATATTCTAATCATGTTATTAAAGTCAGGATGAAAGAAAGAGAAAGAAGGTGAAATAATCCTGGGAAGAAGGAAAGTAATTCCTGGGGGATGAAAAGCAAACTAAATGAGTCCTGTGATTGCCCCAGCACTCTGCCTGGAGAGAAATTCCATGCACTGGTGAAGAGAAGGGGATACCAGGAGGACCATGATAACCACCCTGGACTGAAGAGATGGAGCTGACTGTCCAGGAAGACCACAGCGGTGAGAACTCACAGGACAGGGTCATAAAAGACATCAGCACACACAGAAAATTCCAGAAACCTGGGGACCCCTTATATATTCAGCAGATCAGAATTCAATAAAATAATAAAAGGTAAATGTATTTAAGGAAACTATCCAAATCTTAGGAAAGAACCATCACAGAATTAGAGGAAATAGTAACTATTCCCAACAACCAAAATGGAAAACCTTTGGTTTTATTTTATTTATTCCTGGGATTAGATAAAATAGTTGGAAAAATATTAGATAAAATAGTTAGGATTAAATAAAATAGTTGGAAGGGTATCACATTAATATTAGAAAATAGCCCTACAAGAAATACTGCAGCATTTCCATTTAACAATCTTAACAGCAGGACCCAAAAGTATCACTGTTTCCAGGTAATCTAACTGCCCTAGAACAAAGTTGAAGAATAATTCACATCCTTGGAAATATTCAATATTAAACAGGTGAATTTTTAATGTTTAGCATCTGATTAAAGAAAATTAGGCAACAAAGAAGTAGAAAAACATAACCATAATGAGGAGCAAAATCAATGAATTAAAACTGACCCCAAACTGTAATAGACAAAGTCATAAATGCAGTTAAAAACCATATTCTGTGTGCTCAAATAGCTAACTTGGACCATGCTAGATATGAAAACATCAACATCAAACTAAAACTACAAAATAAATACAGACCAAAATAAAACTATAATGCTTGAGATAAAAAATAAACTGGATGAAATTAGTGACAGAGGAGAAACTGCAGAAAAACATGGTTACCCTGAAAACCTACCAATGACATGGGTCCAAGGTGGCAGTACAGGAAGATCCCGAACTCACCTCTTCCCATAGACACACCAAATCTAGACACGTATGTGTCATTTCCTTCTGAAAAATCTAAAAATTAGATGAACAATAAAGGATAAAAGGGTGACATCAAGATGAGTAAGAATGGCAAGGCCTAGCCAAAAAACCCACCTGAAGGTGATAACACATAACAGGGAAGGATCTTACCAGCCTGGTGTTCTCCTGGAGGAGTGAGAGGTTGGTGCCCCCGATTAGGCACCACAACCCTTGGGGTTGCGCCAGAGACAAGCTTCCAACAGAAAGACAAGCTTCCAACAACAGTCAGCTTAGAAAACCAATGAGACTGATGTCCAAGGAACGCAAAGTGCTACGGGAAACAGAACTCCTTTAAGGGCTTGCATGCAGTCTCCCTTACGCCAGGATCCGGTGCAAAAGCACAGATTGGAAAAGTAACTGAACTGTTTGTGGAGGAGATTCATTTGCTGTTCTGGGGCTTCTGCTGGAGGTGCAGCAGAGTCAGGAACTGGAGACCAAGGCACTGGTGGATGACATTTGTGCCCTCTCCACCTACCCTGCTGGTGCAGATACACTCAGGCATGGTGCCCACCTCTTGCCTCATTGAGATAGGCATAGGCAAATGGTCATGCTGCTGTCCCTGTGCCTTGCTGAGGTGTGAAAGTGCAGGTGGTCAGAGATCCCCTGCTCCCTGGTTGGGACAGGTGAATACAAATAGCCATGGGATTCTCCCACTGCCTTGTTAAAGTCAGTGAGTGCAGACAGTATCAACACTCCCCTGCACCATGTCTGGGGCTGGCAAGCACAAATGGTCACAGCGTTTTCTCACTCCCGCCCTGGAGCCAGCCCATGCACACACATACCTCATTTTCCGCAGTATCACTGAAACCCACAGGCAAACACAGGCAAGCATTTGCCCACTGCCTTCATGAAGCTGGTGAGCTTTCCCCATTCCCTACTCTCTTCAGTTGCCCTACTAAAGCCAGCGAATGTGTGCAAACCACATGGGGGATGCCCGTGGTTTGCCTGGTCATGCTGGCCAAGGGTGTGGCATTCCTGAGTTCTAACAGGCTATGGCGATCATAAAGATAATTCTTGGTGTGCCAGCAACCCCAGAACAAAGCGTAGACAGCTGAGACACACACCTCCAGTCTTCCAACGAGAAATGCCTATTTACTTATCCTGAGTGTGAGTCTGAGGGACTGACTAGGGGCTATGGAGATGAACCCAGGGAATGTAAGCAGGGAGGCACCATTCTTGCATACCCACTTAGCCTTGCTACAGCTTGACAAGACCACCAGAAAGGCGCTTATACTTACCTCTGGAGCCCTCATTTTTGTAACTGTCCACTAGGGAACAGCTCTAGATATCCCTACCACTAGACCATCAGGGTTAATGATTGTGGCCCTACAGAACTGTATATATCTGCATACTTCAAAATAAGCTCCCCTGAGTGTCTGGCTTCAATCAGCTAGAACTAGGTGCTAAATGAGATTCATTCACATAGAACACTGACAGTTCTTGGCGCACCTTCAAAATGGGGACGTAGCAAGAATAACTCAGGCTGTTTAGACAACCCAAAGATTCGAGAGACAACCAAGAACTAGGGTAAGGCTGAATGAGAAGTTTGACACCTATACAAGGACACTTCTTCAAAACTAAAATGTAGAAGCAGACACAAAGACTCGAGCAAAATAAGGAAACAGAGAAACACATTCCAAATGACAGAAAAAAACTAAATCTCAGAAAAAGAGCCTAATGAAATGGAAATAATAAATCTACCTCATAAAGAGTTCAAAATAATGTTCATAAAGATGCACACCAAATTCAGGAGAAGAATGGATGCACACAGTGAGAACTTGAACAAAGTTTTAGAAAACATAAGGAAGTGCCAAACAGAAGTCACAATGTTGGAAAATTCAGTAACTGAACTGAAAAATACAACAGCAGACTGGATAAAACAGAAGAAAAGATCAATAAGCTAGAAGACAAAGCATTGGAACTCATTCAGATGAAGCAGAAAAAGAAAAAAGAATTAAAAAAAAAGAAAACTTGAGACAACATCAAATGGAACAATATTCACATTACAAGGGTTCCAAGAAGGATGAGAGAGAGAAAAAAGGACAGAAAACTTATTTGAAGAAATGGCTGAAAAGTCCCTAACTGGGGGAAGGCCCAGAAAGCTCAGAGAGTTTCAAATAAAATGAACCCAAAGAGATCCACACAGAGACACATTATAATTAAAATGACAAAAGTTTACGATAAAGAGTCTTAAGAACAGAAAGAGAAAAGCAACTTGCCATATACAAGAAAACTCCATAAAACTACCAACAGATTTTTCAGCAGAAACTTTACAGGCCAAAAAGGAGTGGCATGACATATTCAAAGTAATGAAAGGAAAAGCTTTCAACCAAGAATACTTGCCAATGTTATTCACAAACTGAAGGAGAGTTTACTAGATAAACAAAAGTTAGAGGAGTTCACCACCACTAAACTTGCCTTAAGTGAAATGTTAAATGGACTTCTTTAAGCTGAAAAGAAATGGCACTTATTAACAACAAGAAAAGATACAAAAGTAAAAAATCTCATTGGAAAGATAAAGTAAACTAGTAGATACATGATTTTATAAACCTCTTCTGAAATTTAAAAGACAAATTTACTAAAATTAAGTAAAACTACATAGTTAGTTAAGGAGTACATAAAATAAAAAGGTAAAATGTGACATAAAAGGGGAGGTAATAAAAATGTTTTGGAATTTCTTCAAATTTAAGTTGCTATCAACCTGAAATAGACTGTTGTATACCTATAATGGTACATGGGAACTTCACAGTGACTGCAAAGTAAAAACTTTCCATAAATACACAAAATAAAATGAGAGAAGAATCTAAACATAACACTTAAGAAAACATTATACCACAAAGGCAGAGAGAATGAAAAGAAAGGAACAGAGAAGAGCTACAAAAACAGCCAGAAAACAATTCACTAAATGGCAATAAATACATACCTATCAATAATTCCTTTAAATGTAAATGGACTAAATTTTCCATTCAAAAGACAGATTAGCTGAATGGATTAAAAAATAAACAAATAAGAATCATCTATATATTGCCTAAAAGAGACTCACTTCAGAAGGACACACATAGATTAAGAGTGAAGGGACGGCAGAAGATACTTCATACAAAATGGAAATGAAAAGAAAGCTGGTATTTTTATGTACATGTCTAAAATAAAACATTTAGAAAATAAAATGCATAGTAAATTGAAGGTTTAATTGTGAAATAGACCTTAAAACCAAAACTACAATAAAAATCATAGAAAGACATTACAGTTACCTAGTGATAAAAGAGGCAATCTAGCAAGAAGATATAGCATTTATGAATATATATGCACCCAACATAGGAGCACCAAATTATATACAGTAAATATTATCAGATCTAAAAGGGGAAATTGACAGCAATATAATAATAATAATAATAGGGGATTTTAACCCACCAATTACACCAATGGATAGATCATTCAGACAGAAAATCAATAAGGAAACATTAGCTTTAACACATTAGACCAGATGGAATTAATAGGGATGTATAGAACATTCCACCCAAAAGCAGCAGAATACACATTCTTCTCAAGGATATCATGGAACATTCTCCAGGACAGATCATATGTTAGGTCAGAAAACAAACCTCAATAAATTAAACATTGAAGTCATATCTTTTCTAATCACAATGGTATAAAACTAGAAATCAATTACAATAAGAAAATTGGGAAAAAACACAAATACATGGAGGTTAAACAACATGCTACTGAATAACCACTGAATCATTAAAGAAATCAAAGGAGAAATAAAAAAATACATAGAGAAAAATGAAAAGACAATATACCATACAATACAAAAGAGAAAATACAATACACCAAAATCTATGGGATGCAGAAAAACAGCTCTAAGGGGAAAGTTCATAGGAATAACTTAAGAATCAAGAAAAATCTCAGATAAGTAATCTAACTTTATAGGAACTAGAAAAAGAAGAATAAATGAAGCCCAAAGTTAGTAGATAGAATGAAATAATAAAGATAAGAGTGGAAATAAATGTAATTGAGACTTAAAATCAATAGAAAAGATCAATGAAACTAAGAGCTAGTTCTCTGTAAAGACAAAAAAATTGACAAGCCCTTAGCTAGATTCACCAACAATAAAAGTTTACCTGTGCTGTACTAAATATATATATAAACAGGAATTTTTTTAAGGTACAGGAAAAGGAATCTTTAAAAAGATCTTAATAAAATTCAGACCAGCATCAGTATGTACAGTTTCTAATTAGAAGGAAAATTAGCAAAGCAATTAGCACAAATATGCCTGGGTACAATGCCAGGTGATCTGTCTGGGGCTATAACCACAGTCAGACAACAAGGGGCCTTTTAGATCATATTAAAGACTTCAGATCTTATGTATGGTGAAACAATGAATCAAACTGATGAGATTCAAACTTCAGAAAAATTTTCTTTAGAAGTATGTAAGATGGACTAGAGAAAATACAGGAGAAACTGAAAATAAAGAACCATCTTAACAGGATAAATAATTCCAAGTGAGGAACTTTTACTAAAAAAAGGGATAGAAGAAAATAAAACATTTAGAAAATAAAATGCCATAGTAAATTGAAGGTTTAATTGTGAAATAGAGGAAGAGATAAGATTCCTACAGTTCTGGATGGACAATGAATGGATTTTTGTTGTTTAAAAAGTGGTTGACACAGGAAATGTAGGGAAAGCAGTAATTTGTGTTTTGAACAATCTGAGTCCAGTAAGTAGCTGACATAAATATTTTAATATTTTTATGTCCTTGTGGATTAGTTTTAATGGAGTAAAGGAATTATAGAAAATGAAAATTTAGGAAATTGTAGTTAGAAAATTTGCAGGGGCTTAAGATTTCACATGAAGAATAGACCTGAATAGTGACAGTATCAACTAGGTGGCCTTGAGAATGAGTTAGTAATTGGAATGATATGTGGAATTCAAGGAACTGGAAGCAGAGGCTACACTGTTTGATCAGTCATCTGTAGAAAATTGAGTATGCCCAGGAATATAGTAGCATGTGAAAGATCTCGATGTCTTCAGTGTTCAGAGTGCATAAAAACAGCTATATAAGGTTTGTTAATCCAAACGACTCACTTGTGTCTTCAAAAGAGAAAGGACTTGTTTCCTGAGGATGACAATCTCATGGTACAGGTGCACAAATGCAGCGCTAGACATTTCCAGACACTGCCTCCAGATGTCATAAATATGAGGAATATGAATACCCAATGAACAAAAGAAGTGCAAGGGAAGCAAAGTGATGTACGAAGCACTGTTGAAAGGGATAAAGCAAGTTTCAGACTTGAGAATCCCAAGAAATCAGTTGAACAGAGGTACATAGCTTCGTGTGTATGAGGTTACGAAAGAAGAGAATGAGTATTGAGGCTTGCATTTTGCATGACGGTCAAGGATGGCAAGGAGGTAGGAGCATGGCTGAGATTAATTGGATGTAGTTCCATATGGGCCATTGGTGGATAGTTAGTAGATTTGGGTCTATTCTTCAGGTGCTCTCAGGTTGATTACGGCAGATTATATCTCAGCAAGCATTTGAGGGATTTTCTTCATGGGTAAGAGTGCGATGTGGGGTGATGTCATTATGAACAGGCTCAGGACCAGATATGTCATCTGTGAGGTCCAAAGCAAAATGAAAATTATTAATTGTTAAAAGTTGCTAAGAATTTAAAGATATAATAGAACATGAAATTAAAGCTTCTTCTGAATATAGAGCTCCGGGTGACCACCCAAGCACACATACAGGAAGCCAGCCTTGGAACATAAAAAGTTGACATGATCTGTAACAGTAGCTCAGGTACACAGCACTAGGAGTAAAAAGCATTTTGGAAAACCGAGACATGAAAAATCACTTCCAGCCTAAACAACTGTAGATTCACTGAGTTTCACCAAATAAAATTTACAAATGGTCATAGATACTTACAAAGCTCAGAAAAATACTTATTAAACTATGCTTTTTAAATATATTAATTTGAGGCAGTATATAGTTTTTACTCCACAAGTTTCCTGAAAGAGTGCAATACCACTGAAATATCCAGGATATCATTGCCCTATAAAGGAAAGTTAGTGAACCCGAGAAGGTAATATCAAAACCTGAGGCCTCAGGGAACTTAAAAGTACGTGTCTACTTCAAACTAGTTTTTCTATATTCGTACACATACCTATACTTCTCTGTGTTGTGTTCAATATATGAATAAAAATGACTCCTACATTAACTTTTTACAAATAAGGAATTTAAGAGAAGCTTTATATTTCACTCAGCTTCATCCAATTTTATACTTGTTTGGAGAATTACATTGGTCCTGGAACTAGTCAAGGAGAAGCACAGGAGAGTGAGCTTGTGGAGAATCATCAGCCTAGGCATAAGGCTGTCAAAATAATATTCACTTTTTGCAGCACAGAGCATGGCCAGTGGTTCTGTAACACTTTTCCATGTTGATATGTAGAATGTTTCTGATGTCACTGGTGGTCAATGCATAAAGTAATTTGTAAAAATTTATGTGAGAGGTGTGTGCAAAAATAATATAGTAAACATTATAGTAAAAATTAAAAACAAAAAAATCTTAATATGCATGTTATATGTGTAAATGCCTTTGTAAGATCCGTGAGAACAGTATGGTAAGTCAAAATCAGGGTCAAGATTTGGTTACACACTTATAGGCGGTGTTCAAAAGGGAGCAATATTGCCATCTATTGGCCATTTATTCACATTACAGCTACATGGTCCCTTAAAAAAAATGTGCTGTATTAGATTCCTTTGGTGGCGTCCTGTTTGATTCTTTGGATCCTTGCACTGACTTCTGCACTTGAGAAGGCGGCCTCCTCTACTAGACTTCGTAGGTTTGCTTTGTCAGGGAAAGATCTTCACCAGTCTGCTTGGGGTACTGGGCTGGTCAGCAGATATTGTCTGCAGGCAGTCAGGGCTTTTTGCCAAGGTACCCAGATGGGCTAGGTCACTCCCCACACTCTGAGGCTGGGTGTGGGGGTATCACTGGCTGAGCCCACTGATGGGTTAGCTTGCTACTTGGGCTCTGCATTCAAGGGGGGCCGCTGGGTGTGCTGTCTGGTCAGGTGGGCCTGCTGACTAGGCTCTGCAGGTGCGTGGGGCCTCTAGCTGGTCTCTGCCATCACCTCTTGGCAGGGGGCTTGCAGGCTGTGGTCCCTGCAGGGTGATGCTACTAGTTAGGCTCTGTGTTTGCACGGGGCTGTGGGCTGGGCTGCACACTTGCTCCTGGCCAGGTAGGACATCAGATTGTACTGATTGGCCAGAGTCTATGTTCAGTGACTCAGAGTCTATGTTCAGAGACTATGTTCAGAGTCTATGTTCAGTGACTCAGCCGGCCACCTAGCTAAGTTCCCTGTTTGGCAAGGCCACAGTCCCATGTTCAGCAGCTGGGTGGGGCCACAGGACAGGGTGGGGCTGAAGGCTGGGTTCCCAGGCTACTTGGCTATTCAGGGCCAGAGGCCACACTCAGCAGTTGGGTAGGGCTGC
Organism: Manis javanica; assembly: GCF_040802235.1. Taxonomy (NCBI): domain Eukaryota; kingdom Metazoa; phylum Chordata; class Mammalia; order Pholidota; family Manidae; genus Manis; species Manis javanica. The sequence goes on from NC_133164.1 coordinate 34,227,932, forward strand.
TGACTTGGGTCCCTGCCAAGCAGGATAGGTCCAGGCCTGTCTGGCTTCTCCGACCAGCCTTCCTGGCTCTTGTGGTGGGGAGTGACTGGCAACTATGCTCAGCAGTTGGGTGGGGGTGCAAATTTGCTCTCCTACCCGGTGGGCTGTAGAATGTGCCTAGAAGTTAGGTAGAGCTTTGAACTTGCTTTCATGCCCTTTGGGCCAGAGAATGGGCTTCAGAGTCAGTACAGCCTGTTGCCTGATGACAGAAATCAGCAGAACTGCCAACTGAGCACCCTGACCAGACAGGCAGAGCCACTGGCTGAGGTCATTGTTGGGCACTTTAAGCAGGAACTCACAGACCAGGATCTGAGCACTGCTTGCTGAAAACCTCACTCTGTCTCCATCTACACTGTTCCCCAGTGGCTGATCCCTGCAGATTTTCTCTCTGGATCATTGTGCAGTGAGGCCTAGGTGGCCACCCAGGGTTCATTTTTTCCGCTAGAGAAACCCTAGGCCCAGGGGGTCTCTCTTGGCGAGGTGCTGTGCTGTGCTGTGCTGGGTGGCCAAGGGGTGATGTGGTCGAGGTGACACTGTTCCTCTTACCCTTCTAATGAGGTTCTTCTTCATCTTTGCAGTCCAGGAAGGGCTTCAGCCTCATACTGAGGTTCTGGAATTTTCAGAATGGTGTCTTGTTTAGATAGTTGGTAACTGGTTTTCTTGTGGAGGAGACTGAAATCAGGAACAGCCTGTGGTCACCTCAGTGATGTCACTCTCCCCAACTTTTCAAATATCAAAACTTAGATGTTTTCCTAAGGACTTGAAAGAGAATTATGCATATTTATTGGGTGAAATCTGGCAGAGTATCTGAGAGCATCTGGAAACTTTAGCACATTATACCATAAAGGCTGAGCTGTCAGTGTCGGTAGCGTGGCCCACAACACCAGAGTTAATGAAACTGGATGTAACACGCTCTCAGCATATCACTTTTTCCCATTAGATGGAACTTTGCCTAAGCTTTAATGTTGTCATCTGTATTTGCTAGTTTGTTTGTATAGAACTTCATTAGTAAAGCATGTAACCATACAACCAATGTTACATAATGACCTGAGGATGTTCTCTACAATGATCCCCTGACTAGTATTAAAAAAAAAAAAAAATAGAAAGAAAAATACAAAGCAAACAGCAGCAAATGAACACTAGGCCCTCTTCCAATTAATTTTCTATATGCTTTTGAAATAAAAAGTCAGGGCAACTTTTTAGAAGCAACATGTTTGTAATCCTAACTATAGCTGTATCTTTCAAAATATCATCTTGCCCTGAAGCTAGTAATTACCGCCAGAGAATTCTCATTTAGCTACTTGTTGCTTTAATAATTGGAGTTCAGATTTTGTCTTCATTCTCATTAGATGGTATGGCAACCGATTCTTGTTTTTATTCCATTTTCTTCTAAAAAGACTCTACTGATAAACTCTACTGCTAATCACCTCCCTCACCTACCAGAAATGTGTACACAGAGCAAAGAGCTTTTGAGGTCATGTTTTTATTGCTGTTTTGTTTTTGTACGTGTATTCTTACCACAGCAGATGCCTTTCAGGATCTCACATTTGGCAGGTTTTCCTTGTTAAGTATAAGGCCCTGCCAGGTACCAAAATTAAGTTGTCCTGAAAGGTCATTTTGAATTTTCTCCTGATGCAAAGTTCTCAGGAGGCTCATAATGTATATTAATTACACTAAAACTGAATCACTTCATTGGAAATGCCTTTAAAGTTTCAACTCGGGGATTACAGAAGATCATTTTTCCCCCAATAACATACATAACTTTGGAACCAGAGACTCATTTGATAAAAATTAGGAACAAGATCTGATCCAGAAGCAAACCTCTGTTAGAGTCTGTTGTGGCCTCTGGAATCCAGGACATAGTCTTTCTGTTCTTTTTAGGGGCCTTCAATTGATGATCTTTCTCCCCTTTATCTTGCTACTGTCTTTTGATTAGAAAATTTCTCCCATCCTTACCCCGGAGTAAGTGGTAACAAGCCATGTTGTAATTTCTCTCCTTCAGGCTTGTCTTGAAACAATCACAAAATAGCACTTTTTAAAGGATATTATTGCTGGCATCAAAAAGAGAGAGAGGAAGTGACATGATATAAAAGGAAAGTTATAGATTGGTAAAATGTCTCCACAAAGAACTAACCACATAAAATATTCCTGATAGAGCCAACCTCGTGGGCATGCAGTCCGCCCAGTGTCACAGAGCCAGTGCCTAGAAGGGTCCCACATTCGGTTTAATGTTCTACTGTCTCCCCCTTGAAACTCCTAATAACAGTGAACAAAGTGCCCTGTATTTTCATTTTGCACAGAGCCCCATAATCATGTTATTAGTTCTTGGTGATCCTGAGAATGTAAGTAGAACAAGTCCTTCTCTTTCGAGTCTTACTATCTTTAACTTTCCTCTTGACAGCTCTGCTGTCTTTGTGAAAACTTTTATTTTGAAATTATTGCAATAAGCTTCCTCATAAAGAGTCCTAAAATCCCAGACATTTCCAAATTTCACTTAGAACCTGTACTGATACCATTAATTATGTTGAGCAGATCAATAAAGAAATACTTATTATTTGGAGCAGTAATTAGGCTTTTAATTACTCTTCAGGCTGCATATATCAACACTATATATCAGAGTCATTGAAAAGCCAGATACCTAGACCTACATGTAATACCTAGTCCCCCCAGCAGGAGGGACTGGGTAGAGGATATGGCCACTGAGATTTATTCAACTCATTCCTTTCCCACTTCTCTCGTCATTAATTCTCCTGGCTAGCTCAGCACGTAAGTGAGTTGAAAGACAGGTATAGTTCTTTCTTTGGAGGAGAAGGAGAGGAGAACCATGGAGGCAGGTAGAAAAAAGGTCGGCCATTATGGGTTTGCAGTGGAGAAGGCGGAGGAAGGAGTGATGGGGATCAAAAAGATGTCCCCAACTCACTTGGCAAGCTGAAGAAATCATTCAAGTTACTGCGTAAAAACGGCAGTTCTCTACTTTTCTCCCAGATCAGTCCAAGAACACTCAGAGTAAAATGGCTCCTTCTGCTTTAGATGAAAAACTGCACTGTGGTGTCTCACAGCTTAATTGTAAACCTTTCTAAACACAAATCTACCCAAAAACTTTCTGACACATAAGAATGGGGATTTTCTATTTTGGTCTACATGAGTCTGATAACTTTACCAAGTGAACTTTTGCCTTTTTTCCGAGCAGGCCCATGTTCTCAGATTCAATCTAGTCAACAATAATTGAGTCAACACTATATTCTTATATCAAAACATTTTAGAAGATTGCATTATATTACTTTTACAGAAATCTTAGACAAGATTCTGGGTGTTTTCAGATGATCTCTATGTTTCCTATAAGATGGTAATTAAAGAAACCAATATTTTCTTTAAAGAAACCAATTTCTCATGTTAAAAAGAACTATTTGTAAGTCAAAATAATGTTAGTTCTCATGATTGGTAAAGTTCAACATAGCCTTTTACCATACTTTAGTAAAATGTATAATTCCATAATCAGATATAAATGTTATTCTCAAATAAAAAGAAACTAATGTTAATTATCCAAGCAATTAACTAATTTTATACAGTATGATCCTGATAAAATGTATATTCCAGTTTACATAGGAATTGCAGTTCTAACTGCTGTGTATCTTTTATAACCTAGTCTTCCGTACTTCATCCTCGGATTCCTCAAGGATGATCAGTCCACTTGCGGCAAAGCCTGTGCATGACATAACCGGTTCAAAATGCCATGAGCAAATAAAGTCATAAAATATTTTGTCAAAAACTTAAATTTGGAAATAAAAAATTACTTTAAAATCTACAAATTAAGTAACACCCCTTATACACCTTTACTGTGTCAAAACAGTTTTGTGAATATATTTTTCTTACAATAAAGCAGTGAATATATTTTTCTTACAATTGCTGCTCCTCTTTTTTTTTTTTAAATATGTAGAGTGCTTAGGAATACCTAATTTACTCACGATTCCCTTGTCTATTTGATGGTAAGAGTCTTTGGTTATCTAAATGAGCGAGCACTTCAGAACCAGCCCACTTCCTTTGGCCTTTGGCCGTCTTGGGGCAGAGGAGGTGTGCACCCTCGGCTGAGCTTCTCTGAGCGTGACAGACGGAAGGTACTCACCCACAGGGATGGGGTCACAGCTGCTCTTTTACTCCCTACCTCCTTCCCTCCCTCCAGCTCTCCTCCCTGCTTGCTCTCTCTGTGTGTCTTTGTCTTTCTATCCTTCCAATCTTACTTTCAACTCTTCTAAGGTATTCAATTCTAGACAATGGCAGAATTCTCTAAAAGTGAGTCTATATAGTCTTTTTTCATTTTATTCTACTATACAACTTTCTTATGGAAAACAGGCATGGACAACCTGGTTAATATTCTTGAGAAGTTCTTATCAGGAGAAACATTTATAAATGTTGTCATGAAGGGAGATTTTCCTATTTTTATCCAATGGCACTGAAAAATGAAATAATTTTTCATTGTTTCAAAACTGCATTTTAAATTTATGAGTATATTTTGGATGTAAAAATCTCATAAATATTATTCTACAGTAGAGAATTTTCTGTGATGATGGAATCTGTGGCTGTACAAATACTGTACACAATACATGTCATAATTGGGTACTTAAAATTAACTAATATAACTGAAGAAATGAATTTTTAAATTAATTTTACTGATTCTAAATATAAAGGTAAACAATACCATGTAGCTAGTTGCTACCACATTTAACTCTCTCTACTTGCTGTGCTGGCTTTGAGGAAGTGAGATGTCATGTTATAAAAGGACCTATAGGGAGATGCACATGGCATGAGTCTACTGACTGTCTCTAGCAGAAATGAAATGAATCTGGCCAACCACAAGAATAAATTTGGAAACACTCTGCTCCAGTTGAGCCTTCAGATGAAAAAGCAGCCCAGGTAACACCTTAATTGTAGCTTTGTGTTACCTCCATTTCGAGATAACAAAACTGAGATAATACATATGTATGCATGTAGTTTTAAGCTGTTAAAGTTGTAGTGATGTGTTATACAGCAATAGAAAATTAATACACCAACTGTGCCCATCACCCAGAACTGAAGTAGTACCCAAGATATGAGACTTTCAGTTTTAAATCTGGAAAATCCCTAGGCAAACTGGGGGAATTTGTTTGTCCTAACCCCCGTTACTTTCTCCCTGTCTCTGATGTGCATTGTGCGCATTTAAAAGGAGACTTGGTAAAACTTTTGCAAAATTTCTAGGATTTCTACACAAATAATTTTTTTCCCCACGATGTATACTTTGCATAGGAAGTTCCTGAATGGAGTGATTGAATTAAAAGATTACAAGCATGATACTCTCCTATGGATAATATTAAAACCAATGATTCTTCAAAATTATTGAATATTTATCAGTTTAACAAAGTCATGAGTTGAACAAAGTTAATTTAAAAAGCAATTGTATTTCTACATGTTAGTAGCCACCTGAATGTGAAATTTAAAAAGAATACAATTTATAATGGTGTCACAAATCATTAAGTATCTAGGAAAACAAATCTAATGAAAGACGTGCAAGTCATCCCAAATGAAACATACAAAACATTATTGAGAGAAGTTCAATACAATTTAAAGAAATGAAAATACATATCATTTTTATAGGTTGGAAGACATAATTGTTGTTAGTATGTCCATTCTATTAAAATATATCTATAGATTTAATGAAATCAGAATCCAAAGCCCAGATGGTTTCATGGACAAAATTGACAAGCTGATTTAAAAATTGGTGTGGAAATATAAATTATCTAGAGTAACTATAACACTTTTGAAAAACAGGAATAATTTCTGGAACTTCACTTCCTGATTTGAAGACTCAGCCTAAAACTATAATAATCAGGACAATATGGTCTTAGTTTACAAAAGAGAGTGAATCAATTAACAGAATAGAGAATCCAGACAATGACTGTCACACATTTATATCAATTGATATCCAATCAAGTTTCCAAGTCAACTTAATGAGAAACAATTTTTTTTTTAACAAACTGTGCTTAAAATAACCAAAAGTTTGTACAGGGCAAACTGAACCTTAACTTGTACCACACTCCATACACAAAAACTAATTTCACATGTATTGCAGACCTAAATATAAAAGCTATAACCATAAATCTTCCAGGAGAAAACATAGTATATATTAATGCAGGCAATTTTTTAATTTTTTTAGACAGGAATGAAAAGGCACTGGACATGAAAGAAGAAGTGGTAAGTTAGATTTAATCAAAACAACATATCTGTCAATCAAAAGACACTAATGAGAATAAATACATAAACCAAGAGTGGGAAAAATTGTCAGTGAATTATTTTGAGTAATATAAATGGTCTGAGTTTTATATTAGGGTATGAGTTCCACTGTTATTTTTAATTATTATAAGAGAAAATTTTAGTGGGCAATATAATATTAACTAAGGCACAGACTCAGAAGTCAGGAGATAGACATACTTAACTAGATGAAATATAAAATTTTTTAATGGGCAAAATATCCCACCAAAAGGCAAGTGAAAACAGTGATCATTAATAATCATTTGAAATGCTAAGTAGGAAAATAAGCATGTAATATGTGGGTGCATAATAATAATAGGCAAATTAAAATGGTGATCAGATATAAGAATTTGCTCATACTCAATAATAGTTTATGAAAAGAAGAAACTTAATTCACACTCTTCAACCTGGAAAAAAACAGAGCTGTCCCACAGTTGGGTTTGAAACAGGTAATAAAAGGGGCCCTCTTTAATTGTGCAGTGTTACAATGTTGAGGAAACATTGTAACAACAGCTGTAAATATTAAAAATACAGATACTCTTTAACTGAGTTTCTCAGTCTTGGCACAGTTGACATTCTGGCCAGATCATTGTTTGTGGTGAGGTCTGTGATGAGCATTGTAGAATATTTAAGAGCATTCATAGCCTCCACTCACCTCTCACCCGAGTGACAGTCTAAAATGTCTCTAAACATTGCTCAGTGTACATGGCGGACAAAACTGTCCCTGGTTAGAACCACTAGTTTTAAGTTAACCTCTGAAAATATTCTGTTGCATTGGTATAGTAGCAATTAGATAAAGATTATGAAAAACTATGAAAAGAATAAATGGTGTAGCCACACAATGAAATATTATGGAGCCATTGAAATAATTAATCAGCATTATACTGTTACAGCTGATTAGAAGGATGTGCACATGGTACTACTGAAAAGGAAGGAAAGTGGGAAACAAGCTGGAAAGAAAGGCTGTCTTAAAACATAAAGAGCACTTACGATTTTCATAGGATTCTATTCATGCATTTGAATTTAAGTGTGTTAATATAATAAAGTAAACAAATAAAATGGTTGAATTCTAAAAAACTAAATTGTAACACAGTTGTGGCTGGCCAATATATCAGTCTGTCAGCATATTTATAAAACTAATATAAGCAGCTGTTCTAGTAAGAGAAGACAGCAAAGAGGCAAAACGAACCTCAAGGTTTATCTAGTAGATATAGAATGACTTTATTTTTAAAATATACTGTAAATGCCTTAATTTTAAAGCTCCTTCCTCTAATTGTTCTACCTGATTCTGCGTTTATGATTTCCTTTTGGGAAGTGTAAATGATCCTGCGGTCACTTAACGGCTGCACTCTGGGAACCCTTGCCAAGTGTTGACAGGTGTCTGAAATAACAGCCAAGCCATGTTGGCACACTCCTCAGATTCATTCCCTGGTCCAGCCAGACAGCACTCAGACTAGCAGACACACAAAGGCAGCCTGAGATCCATGCCAATGTGCATCCTTTCAGACTCCGCCAGATCCTTACACCAGGCTGCATGTTGACTAATGAACAGCATGCCGCGTCAGTGGCAGTAACTGCCCCAGGACCATACATCTTGGTACCTCTCCACAAATCCCTTCTTTCATCTGCTGAACAAGGGACTGAGTCAAGTACTACCAAGAACTAAGGGATACATCATGAAGCCCTGATATGAATCCACACAGGAGACCCACTATGGAACCATTATAAAAACATTCTAAAAGGCTGAAGTAAATTAAATTAACCATGTAGGGTATAGATTAAGAGCTCAACACCAGGAATTCAAATCCCAGATCTGACACTTACCTAGAGGTGTGACCTTGGGCAAATTAAATAGCCTCCCTAAGCCTCTCTTCCTCATTCATAAAATGAAGACAGTAATATTACCTACATCATTAGGTTGCTGTAAAAAGTTAATATTCTTAAAGCACTTAGAACAGCATCCAGTAGATTATAATCACTATCTAAGTGTTTGTATTATTATTATTCCTCTGGTGAAAACGTTGAGATGATAAGGTACATGAGTAGTCTTAAAATATATTACTCCTCATTATGCTGATGAAACTAAAATAAAAGATGCTGTCCCTTCATGAATGAAAATAATAATTTTTTAGGCATTGTAAAATAGCACAGATCACATAGTCACCATGAACCGTCAGAGAGTTATGTGTCTTGGTTTTTACTAGATATCTACAGATATAAACTCCAGTGTACAGAAGAATTATCTGGAAGTCTTTGAACAATAAAACAATGAACATGGTTAAGCCCCACCCTGGGAGATTCTGACTTAGTAAATGTGGTTCAGGATCTGAGAATAAGAACTGTTAAGAAGCTTATCAGTGATTCTCAGGGTCAACCTGATGTGGACACCACTGATAACAGTATTTCCTGAAGTTATTGACTCTGCCTTGGCCCAGGCCTACATTCTAGGAAGCCTTGGAGGGACTGTATACCAACTTCAGTACGCATGTCTTAGTTGATAACTGTCCAGTTTGTTTTCCTGTCAAATACTATAGAGCATTCTGTCTTTAATTACTTGCATTTGAATATCTTAAAACTGTTGCATTCTTTTACTGGACATCAAACTGTGCAGCTTGTCAAATGGAAGAGCTGATAATTTGATGCTGATGAGAGAACCAATGCGCATATTTTGAGATAGATCATTTTAGAGAATCGGGCAGTTAAAATGGATTCATTTCAAAATAAAACTCACATTTCATATTTTTGGTAAATATTTAGTGAGGCAAAGTAAGTTATTTACTTTGTGTATTTATATATTTATTTTGATTTTTTTAGTGAAATAATTCCAGTTGAAATGCTTTTATAATTTCAAAAAAAATGCTTATGCCAGTGTGTGGAATGGAGTGGTGACATTAAAAGAACAGCAGAGCTGGCAGTGATCTCCACTGGCTGGACTCACATTCTCATTTTATAGATGAGAGGCGAGGAGACTAAGGCTCTCAAATTTTAATTGACCTTTACAGGGCCCCAGATCTCATTAGTAGCATTCCAAGTTCTAGAAAACTATTTGACTGCAAAGCCAATATCCTTCACTAAGCTCTCTGGCCTTCAATAACTCTGAGTTTGCATTTTGTTGTTCTTGTAGCATTTTGTATTAATATTTGGGTGGAATATTTGGAAGTTACAAGTTTTCTATGATTAAACTTGTCATTAAAGACCTAATGGAGGTATTTAAATAATTCTTTGAACATCATTAATTTGTTAATCCTAGATAACTTTTTTGTGTATGAATGAGAAGCCTATTTAATATGATCTTTTAGATATAAGCACAGGAAATTGAATCCACTTCCCTGACTGTGAATGTTGTCATAAGAAGATCGTTGGCTGGTGCGTAAGTGGTCTAAGAATCTTCTATGATACCTTTTTTTTTCCCTGTACCCAGACTGAGTTAATTCCCTTCATTAAAGCATGCTAGGCAGTCAGAGTGCTGAGTCCTGCCAGTCCTGGTCAGTCCTTCCCATCTCGGCTTAGACCAAGCTGAACACTTGCAGAGACTCACCTAGATAAAGAGTGGCCTTCTAGAAGGGCACCTGTAAAGAAGAGGTTAATAGAATCTTTTCCAGTATGGGATTTTTAAAAGAATAATAAATATGGACTGAATTCTACTTGACCTTTTATTTAATGAGAAGAAAGTCTGAAAAAAAATCTCCACAGAACCTAACAAGGTAAATATCACAGAAAGGGCACGGGACATAGGCAGAGGTTTTGCCTGGCTTCTGTTTTGCTGGATAAGATATTATTTTTCCTTAATGTTTTATGTTTATAACTTTGTTCTTAGTATTTTTAGCATAATATCAATTTTTTAACTAATTGAATTTATTTTAGAGCAATTTAAGTTTACAGGAATATTGAGCACAGAGTACAGAGAGTTCCCACAACCTCTTAAAACAGTTTTCTCTATTATTATCTTGCATCAGTGTAGTATTTTTGGTACAATTGATGAAACAATACTGATACATTATTTTTAACTAAAGCCAATTGTTTACGTTAGGGTACACTCTGTGCTGTAAGGTTCTATTGATTTTGCCAAATGCATAATGTCATGTACCCACTGTTCCAATTTCATACAAAGAAGTTTCACTGCCCTAAAAATTCCCTGTGCTCCACATATTCATTCTCCCCACCAAACCCTTCAACAATTGATTTTTTGATAGTCTCCACAATTTTGCCTTTCAGAATGTTACATAGCTGGAATCATGCAATATATAGTCTTTTCATACTGGCTTCATTCACTTAGCAATATGCATTTAAGATTCTTCCTTGTCTTTTTGTGGCTTGATAGGTCATTTTTTTATACTGAAAATATTTTATTTTATGGATGTATGTACCACTGTTTGTTTATCCATTCACCTCTTCAAAGACATCTTGGTTGCTGCTAGTTTTTGGCAGTTATGAATAAGGCTGCTGTAAACGTTTGTGTACAGGATTTTCAAAGTATTTGGTTAAAAATCTAGGGCCACAGTTGCTGTAGCATAGGAAAAAAATATGGTTAGCTATTTAAGAAACTCCTGAACTGTCTTCCAAAGTGGCTGCACCATTTTGAACTCCCACCAACATAGTACCTGTTGTTCCACATCTTCACCAGCATTCAGTGTGGTCAATATTTTGAATTTTGGCCATTCTAATAAGTGTATCATGGTATATCATTGTTCTTTTAATTTGCAATTCCCTAATGACATATGATATTAAACATCTTTTTCTCTGCTTAGTTGCCGTCTGTGTATCTTTTATTTTTGGTGACGTGTCTATTCAAATCTTTAGCCTATTTTTTAATTGTTTGTTTCTTATTGTTGAGTTTTGAGAGTTCTTGCATATTTTGGATACAATTCTTTTATTAGATACATATTTTGAAAAAATTTTCTCCCAGGCTCTGGTTTGTCTTTTCAATCTCTTAAAAGAATCTTGTGTAGAGCAGAAGTGCTTAATATCAATGTAGTCCAACTTATCAATTTTTGTTTTTCATGGACCAGACTTTTTGTATTGTGTCTAAAAACTTACTGCCAATCCAAGGCCACATATTTTCTTTTGTGACCTTCTTAAAGTTTTTAAGTTCCACAGTTTTTAGGTGTATAATGCATTTTGTTGGATTTTTGTGAAGGTGTAAGGCCAATAACCAGACACGTTTTTTTGCATGTGGCTGTCCAGTGGCTCTAGCACCACATATTGGAAAGATTATCTTTTTTCCATTGCATTGCCTTTGTTCCTCCATGAAAGATCTGTGGACTATATTTGTGTGGATCTGTTTCTGGACTCTGTTCTGTTTAATTGATCAATACGTCTGTTCTTCTACCAATAGCACACTATCTTGATTACTGTAGCTTTATAGTAATCTGGAAGTAGGTGATATCGGTCCTCTGACTTTGCTCTCTTCACATTGCATTGGCTATTCTGGATTTTGTGCCTTTTTATATAAACATTAGAGTTAGTTTGTCAGTTTCCACAAACTAACTTACTGAGATTCAGATTGGAATTGCATTAAATATATAGATCAAGTTAGGAAGAAATGACATTTTAATGATACTGAGTCTTCCTATCCATGAATATTGAGTATCTCTCCATTGCTTCATTGCACAGAAGAGAAATTACTGTAAAGAAGTTTGATAGAATTCTTGCCTTGTTCCTCTATATGTATGTCGTTTTCCCCTTCCTCCTGGCTTTTTAAAAGATTTTCTCTTTGTCTTTGATTTTCTGCCACTTAATTATGATATGCCTAGATGTAGAATTTTTGGTATTTCCTACTTAATATTCTCTGAGCTTTCTGGATCCATGCTTTGGTGTCTGTTATTAGTTTTCAAAAATTCTCAGCTATTGTTACTTCAGCTATTCTGTTCCTTTCCTCATTCCTCTTCTTCTGGTATTTCTATTACACATATGCTATACATTTTTATAATTATCCCATAACTCTTGGATATTCTCTTTCATAGTTTTCTTTTTCTCTCTCTTTGCATTTTAGTTTGGGAAGTTACTATGGCTGTATCTTCAGATTCACTGACTATTTCCTTGACTGTGTCTGATCTATTGATGAGTCCATCAAAGCCATTCTTCATTTCTGTTACAAACTTTTTTAATTCTAACATTTCCTTTTGTTTCTTTCTTAGCATTTCCTCCTCTTTGCTTATATTGCCTATCTGTTCTTCTATGTTGTCTACCTTGTCTATTAGAGTCTTTAGCATGTTGCTTTTAACATATTGCTTTCCCCATTAGGGTTCTTAATGTAGTTCTTTTAAATTCCCATTTTGATAATTCCAAACTCTCTTCCATATCTGATGCTGGTTCTGATGTTTGCTCTGTTTCTTCAGACTATATTTTTTGCCTTTTTAGCATGCCTTGTAATTTCCTGTTGAAAACCATCATAACGTATCAGGTAAAGGAAGAGGTTTTATGGTTATCTGGCTAAGAAGTTAGGCTGTGTTTACTGTTTGCTGAAGCTGTGGTGTCAGAGGCTAAAATTTCCTCTGGTATTATTTTTGTTTCCCCTGTTTTCTTTGGGTATCCCTAGAGATTTCTTAAAAAGTGTCTAAGTCTTGCAGTTCTTTTAACTGCACACTTTTATTATACAGGAGCATTACTGATGTGGTGTAGAGTACAGGGTTGAAAAGGATTCAGTTGCCCATTAGGTCTTAGTCTTGTAGTGAGCCTGATGTGGGTATTTCCCTCCTCTAGATGGTTTAAGTTTTGATATAATCTGAATAGGCTAGGTTCTGGTACAACTGTTCACTAGTTTCCCTTGACGTTAGGCCTTGTTAAAGAGCACAGAGAACTCAGAGAGAATTTCAAAAGAATTACTTCTTTTCCTTTACCCTTCTGGAAGCAAAAGGGGATTTTTCTCAGATCTTTATAATAAGACTCTGGTAAAGAACTCCTGGAGCTAAAACTCAGGAAATCATGACCCTCCTGTTGAAGGTATAACTCTAGATCAGATATAGAGTTTAAAAATGCAAAGCATATATAAACTTAATTGTACCTAATGTATCATGTTAAGTTTAGAAAAGTTGATATATATGCTTCTGCTACTGTTAAAACAAATTCTAATATTAAATGAAATAATATTAAGTCAATAAATACTTGGAAACACATATAATTCTCATAAATCATAACAAAGATCAATGACAATATTTAAAATGAATATTTAGTGAAATAAGCTAGACAGAGAAAGACCAAAACTCACAGTATGTTTCACTTATATGTGGAATCTAAAAATAAGGCCAACTCACACAAACAAAGAATAGAAAATTGCCAGGGGCTAGAGGGTAGAAGAAATAGGGGGAGGTTGGTAAAAGGGTTCAAGCTTCAGATGTAAGATGAATAAGGTCAGAGGATCTAATGTGAAACATGGTTACTATTGTTGATAACACTATATGATTGAATTTTTCTCAGAAAGTAGAATGTAAATGCTCTCAACAACCAAAAAATTGTAAATATGTAAAATGATGGATGTGTTAATTACCTAGATGTGGTGAATTCTTTCACAATGTTGCCTGCATGCATACCTCAGATATGTGGCTTTGGTTCCACACCACATCCATACAGCAAATATGACAATAAAGCGATTCAAATTAATTTTTTGGTTTCTCAGTGCATATAAAAGTTGTGTTTACATTATACCTTAGTCTGTTAAGTGTGCAGTGGCATTATGTCAAAAACCTTAATTAAAAAATCTTCATTACAGAAAAAAGGTAACCATCATCCAAGTCATAAGCACTGATCATAGATCACCATAAAAAACTATAATAATAATGAAAAAGTTGGAAGTATTTTGAGAATTACCACAATGTGACACAGAGACCTGAAGTGAGAAATGCTGTTGGGAAAGTGGTACTGATAGACTTGCTTGGTGCAGGGTTGTCAAAAACCTTAATTTGTAAAAAAAATAGTACCTGCAAAGTGTAATGAAGTTAAGAACAACAAAATGAGGTTTGCCTGAATAGCAAATCACCAGAAAGTGCAGTTTAAATATCTTACAATGTTATTTTTCAATTAAACCTTAATAAAGCTGAAAAAATGAAAAACAACAACAAAAAAGAAAGAACATGTAAAAGGCATCTGGAAAGAAAATAAGATTCAATCATTTTAGTTACATTATACATAACCTTCAGAGTTAACAGAGTAAGTAAACCCCTTGTTCACTTTCCCTTAAAGGTAACTGGAAGTGGTGATCATTTTGGTCAAGGTGGTCTGAATATTTGAGAGGGTTGGTGTATCTGGACTAATTGTGCAGGCTTATCAGAGGTTCTAGAGTCTTCCTTCTTACTAAACTTCTTGGAGTGGCAATTGTAGTTTTCTGTTACATACCTCCTTCCAGTTGGGGGTAAAATGTTGCTCCACTGGTTGGTCATGTTACCTAAAGACAGCAATGATTATGGTGCAGGTAATAAATGCCAACCCCAAAGGCATTTATGGATTCCACTTGGGAAGTCCCACTGTTTGGGTATTTTCATCTCTTTCCAAGAGCTGTGACATCTTAGAGTCTCCCTAAGAGCATTTTATGTCAGCATATATCATCCCTGAGCTATGCCCTAATCTGCCTGTTGTATTCCATCCTAGGAGAAGGATTCCACTTGAATGATCTGCCCATGTCAGACCACAGCCTGGGCAGCAGGTGGTCTGAATGGTGGCTTTCCTCCAGTTCCTGACCAGTTCCCCCAGACAGCATTCAGATCTCTGGATTCTTGGTGGCTGTGTGACAGTTGGCAGCTCTTCACCCTCTCATAATTCTATCATTTTACCAATAAAAAAGAGAGGAAATCAAAATAAATATAATACAGCAATAAGAAAAACTGACCTACCTCTTAGGGCGTTTTAAAAATTAAATGAGATACTGGTAATGATTCAATATGTTACATAGAATAAACACTGAATAGAGAGTACTTTTCCATCTGAATTACCTTTTTCTTTCTAAAGGATAGACTGAAAATGCTGAGACATGTCTCCTCTGGTTTGATTAGGTTTTTATGTAGATTTGGAATGTTTGTTCAGTCACTGTTTGAATGATCACGCCATGAGGTTTGTTCCATTGAGCAGATTACAGAGCTGAATCTTGTTCAAACTAGAATGTGAGAATCATGAGGGCAGAGACTTGGTTTTCTTAGTTCTATATCTCCAGTGCTCTGTTGAATGCCTAGAAAGTGCTCAAAAAATATTACTTTACAAATTAAACCCTGAAAACTTTATTTTTGGAATCATGACATATGACTCACTAAACGAGGGAAAACATGCTGAAGTAGGTGGATAAATAGATGACTGTTTAAGGGCTGTTACAGAAAATCATAGTTTTTCATTCTGTTGCAATCTTCCCCCTTTCAGCAGAAGTGTAACATACACTGTGGCAACAAGCCGGAGTCTGAGAACTTAGAACTGACCATACTGTACCATGCAAATTATCCATTTTCATTGCAATACTGACAGTGACAAGGGCTCTTTGTATTTATTTATTTATTTTGACAAGGCCTCTTTTGCAGCATGCTCTGTGAGACCTGCCCCTAATGACAAAGATAAACAAATAATAATAATAAAAAGAACTTCCCAGTATTTTCAGGTTCTGAAATAAACCTTTCTTATTATCCAGGAAGGAGTATAAATCTGAAACCAAAACAGAGATAGTGCAAGGAGTTTCCGATTCTGTTTTGAATGTAGCTCGACAGAGGAATTCTGATTTACTAAATCAATAACCTGGAGGTAAATTATTTCTCAAAAAACATTTTGATCATGTCTGTACTTTTGTTCTATTCATATCCTGAATGTCTTAAATCTGTATCTTCATGCTTCACACAGTTCCTGGCATGTAGTTGGTGTCCAATAAAGGCTTGTTAAACTTGCTTCATAAAGATTAAAAAAAATAAATGTCTCATTGCCAGATGATTTAGACTGACTAAATTAATGATTTTTCTCCTTATTTAATATGCTTCTAAAACATGCTTCAATTTTCCACCACTTCTTGAGAACTCAAAGCTGGAGTGTAAATTCATAGTGCAGACAGTAAAAAGCACAGCTGGTAAACCACAGGGCAAATTTGCAAACCCTTGTGTTGCTTGATTTAGTTCAGTTAATTACTGTTTATTTTGAATAATTATGCTATAGTCTATAGTTTAAAAAACGTTTTTGTCTGAGCAAATTGATAGAAATCTTTATCAATGTCTTTAGTTAATGCTTTAATTTCCCCCAGATAGTCACTGTGGAATGCGAAATTTAGCTTACTAGTCTCCTTAATAGGACTTGATATATGCTTAGCCTTCTCCTTTAAATATTTTTTGCTTTATCTTGGTTTTGATGAAGCAATGAATGTTAGTGGCAGACCTGGGAATTCTGACTACCATCTGTCTGATCCACCTGCTAAGCCCTTACGTCGACTGAAGCTCAGGTGTCATTGAACAAAGGCACTAATTTTGTGTTAAAGTAAATCTGTAACAGTTTTGGTTATAACAGATTTACATTACTCCACTTTGCACAGTTTATTTCCCCCAAAACACACAGATTTAAAGAATAAAATCCAAAGGAAAATGCTTTGTTCTCTAAAACTTTCCCCTGTTCTTAAAAAATTATTTTAAACAGTAATTGATGCTACAAGGTGCATTTCTTTCCCAGTTTCAGTGAACAATAAAATTAAATAAAAGATTGGCTGCTCTTGTTACTGCTGGTGGTAGAAATGGGCAAACACCTCAGCATTCAGCCTTCCACTCTCAATCAAGCTGCTTCCCACCTCTTCCCAATGTGCTGTCCCTTCCTTAATGTGGCTCATGCATAAGAAGGATTGGTTAGCTTGCCACAGTTCAGAGGGATTTGCGGTCTAGTTGGAGATGGCAATGTTGCTGTAATCATCTCCTGTAAACAAGGTGCTTGGCCTAAATCACCCAATTATGTGAAATTATACATAAAAAAACACCAATTTAGTAACTTGAGTGCTATTTAATTTGTCCTTTACCAATATTTGCAGCCATAGTTAAAATAATATTATTTCTATAAATACAAAGGACCACTGAAAGAAAAAATGCTGGTAGGTCTATATTAAAGGATTACTGTTTCTGATGCATCTGACCTTACAGTCAGTAAATAGTGATAAAGTTTCAAGACAGCATCATTTGTTCTTGACCTGGATGCTTGCCAAAATCATCCTCTCCATCCTTTTAAGTCCTGATTCATTTTTCTAAATGCACTTTCCCTAACTATAATTAAATAACAGTTATGCTTTAGAAATATAATATATTGCTAGAATATAAACCTTTTAAAGATAAGAAACGTGTGGTACTCTCTTGGTCATAGAAAACCCTGTCTCAGACTTTGGATATATTTTCAGACAATATTTAATAAGCTAATGATAATTTTACAGAAATATCATAGGTGAAGAAATAAAGAAGGTAGCAATCAATGTTTATTTTCCTTGCTTTTCCTAATATGCTTCCTCACTCCCTCTAATAACATATGTATGTGAAGAGACTGACTCTGGTTCAGAATGAAGAACTGATGTCAGGAGAAGTGAAGCTGGGCCAGGAATGGAGAATTGAGCAGGTCAGCAGACCGGACCCCAGGCCAATTTGTGATGTGCTTTAGAACAGAAGAAGCAAATAGGAGTCCACAATTTTCACTTATTTTGGGCCAACTATCTTTGAGAATGAAAATTATGAATGATTTTGCCCTATTCCCTATGCATAGAGTCACATACAAAAAATTTCTCAGAAATTCAGAGACGTCAGCAACACCACAGATTCAATAATTTGGTGGTCAGAATTCCAAGGGATATAGACAAGAATCAGGAAAACAGCAACTTTACACAAAATAGTCAAAATATGAAAATAATCCAACAAGGGGCTGAATACGTTTTTAATTAATTATATATTTATACAATGAAATGCTGCTGAGCAATTAAAATAAGATGAATATGAAAAACATGCTGAGCAACCAAAGCTGGAGACAAAGCCAGACGTTCTTTAGGATCCTATTCACATGAAGTCCTATGGGAGGTCGAAGTTATCTATGGTGACAGAAATGAGATTTCTTTGCCTGACTGAGGGTATGATGGTGTACAACTAAGCTTTCCTGGATGAGGGGAGTAAAATGTGATTAAGATAGGATAGTGGTTTCACACATACGCACGTTAGTCAAAATTGGACAAACCATATACTTCATAAGTGTGCATTTTATTGTATTGAAATTGTACTTCAAAGTTAATTTTTTTAAAAGTAAATAACCAGGGACTTGAAGAGCTGAAAACTCCAGGTAACGATGTCGAGGAGACAATGTTTAGGGGTGAGTTTCTCTTGGTCTCTCTAGACCCAAGTCAAGGATGGCCACGCTAGTCTGAG
Source organism: Manis javanica (assembly GCF_040802235.1). Taxonomy (NCBI): domain Eukaryota; kingdom Metazoa; phylum Chordata; class Mammalia; order Pholidota; family Manidae; genus Manis; species Manis javanica. The sequence goes on from NC_133164.1 coordinate 34,246,588, forward strand.
GCACTAGTGCTGGTAGTGGCCATTACTTATTTATTATATTTCTTCGCTTAATCAAGAGATGTTTACTCTCCCAGACACTGTGTTTGGTATACAGATACCATGGTAGGTAATGGTCCCTTGCCCTGTGAAGCTTACAGTTAAGTGAATATTAATCAAACAACAGAAAGAATGAAACATTACTACCGTGGTGAGAAAGATCCCAGCAGGTGTGTGGGCGCAGGCTGAGCAGCAGCTTCTGCAGGGTCAGTTTTCACACCCCTGTTCTTACTACCACGAAACACACTTCTACTCTCCTGTGTATTTAATATTCACCTCTAAACATTAAATTTAGAATATTTAATTCTGATGAAGCTGGCCATCTCACATCTCTCGCAATGTTCCAAATCTTTGGGCAAGTTTTGACACAAAAACTTTTCTTGATTCTCTGTTCTTATTTATATTTACTTAACACATTTTTAAAAAACCTCTCTGTGGTTTGTGCTGATATTATTTCTAACAGACATTGATCCTGAGGGAAAGTGCTATCTTATTCATCTTTTTATCCAAGAAGCTAAGCAAATTCTTTGGTGCCAAATAATGTTGTTTCATTCATTCTCTTTTCTTGTGGCTAATTATTCCTCATAAGTAATTGTTGCTCTGTTGATTCTGTCTCCATGTTCTTTAATTAGTCTTCTAACTAAAGTTTGATAATCATTCAAGATAGGTATTTTTTATAATCAATGATTATTATGTTAGTATTTTGATGGATAGTTTCCTGAAGAAAACATTTCATAGTTTGATGTTTGGGGTTGTTTTGAGTTAACCCATGCCACGTTTAAGAATGACTCAGACCTTAGGAAGAAAAAGAAACCATCTAGTTACATAAGCCTACCTATAAATATAATCTAAGCTGAACCTTGATATTTTCAAAATTTATTCTCCAAGGCAGTGAAGCAAAGCACTTATTGAACACAGTCAGTTGGTAAGAGTCTTGCAAAGACATGTTATTAGCAAAAGAGTACTGAATGTGATCTTTTTTTTTTCAAAATTAGAATAAATTAAAATTTTCATAGTTTTCCTCTTTCTTCCTCTGATTTCTCTGGAGTTAAAGGTAAGTTTACACCACTGCAATATAGGAACATTTGCAAAACCACAATCTTATTTTACTTACATTGAGGTTTCTGATGAGATATGCTATTAAGTGGATGGAATTTGAGAATTATCATTATGCTATTTAGATTGTGAGTTTGAATTTCCTTTTTCTTTTTGTTTATATTTTCCTTTTTCATTTAAGTTTTCACACGGAATAAATTGCTAATGAGAGAATAGCAGAAGAGAATAAGAGTATGAGTGAAAGTGACAAGATAAACATTACTGTACATAGTTTATCAATACGTACATAGTGATAAACTGTACATAGATCATGATCACTAATGAACTGCTAATGATCAAATCAGAAGCCACTCAATGCTGATAAAATTTTAGAAAATGCATTACATTTTAATAATCTGTAAAAGCTGTGATGGCAGTTTTAAAAAAATATGAGTTATCCTTCTTACAGGTAAAAATTGCACAATTATTAATACTGTCTATGTAGTGGCTTTCTAAGAAAAAAAACGCAATATAATATTGGAACATAGAAAACACTTATACTTCTCAAGGGCCTTATGTCTCCCACCTATTAGAGTCTACTTAAAGAGAAGCAATCAGAGATGGATCTGACACTCAGTGTTTTGGGTGAAGGTTTGGAATCACAGATGAATTAAAAGTGAGTTGTATTTAGAGGAAACTGAAGCGCCATTTTGAAAGGTCAGAACCCATGACTAAATTTAACAGTACTAAGTATCTTTAGGAAGCAACCATGGTATGATTAGGAAAACTAAAATGAAAAAGGAGCTTTAGAGGAGAAACTTAAATTCTGTATTAAGCTCCTTTATTAAGCTCTATTTCCAAATTGCATACATTTGAATAGGAGAAAAAATTGATAACTGAAAAGGCAAATGCAGTTAAGTAGGAAGGTCTTTTTCTTTTATAAAAAACCTTAATGGGGCCCATATATCTACAATTTAATTCTGTTACACAAATGTGAGTTGGGTTGAAATTATTGAACTGATGAGAAGTTATACTTGTCTGCTAAGGCAAGTCTAAAACATTAAGAAAAATAAACTCAACAAATAAAATTTATGAAAAGACTAGCATGGATAGATGCAAGTTATCATAGAGTGGATAATTATCATAGTATGGGTAGATGCTTTATTTACTTATCAATTAATTTATTCATACTCAAATTAATGCATATCCATTTCTGTCTGGGTTAAAAGTGAACCAGTTTTACTCAAACAGAACACGAGGGAAAAAATGTTGTGCATCTTGTATTGAGAAGTTTTGACCTAGATTTCTAGTTCAATATATTTATGCACCCTAAATAGCTTAAGTTACATGTAATATAAATATGTTTAGAAAGCACACATTTTACTTTCCTATCTAAATCATTCAAATGGTTTACACTGAAAAATTCAGGTGAAAAAATCTTAAAATTAAAATGTTCATGTGTACCTTAACGTTTCTCATGAATTCAAGACAAATAATTTTTTTATGGATTTTTTTGCTGCCCCTCAAATTTCTTATGTGTGGAAGAATACCAGATTTATACTTCTGACTGTGTCACAGAAGCTGGGATAAGATACTTCTCCTGCTAAGAATGCAAAAAGATGCATTAAAAATAAGCAAGCACACAAACAAAGCCAGAAAACAAGACAGCACGGATTTGGGATGCAAATCTCTGGAGTGCAGGATGACGGGAAAAGGAGATGAGCGCTACATTTGCAGCTATATTTTACCCTCAAATCCTTGGCCAATTCACAGGGTAGGATAGGGATGCTAAGTAAAAAGCCATGAATTTGTTGTTACAGCCTCACTATGAAAAGAAAAACTGACTTTCAGGCCATTGAGCCAGCTGAGACCTGAGGATCCAAGTCCCTGGATAAAAGGGAAACAAGAAGTGAGGCTGACATTCTGTCCACATCCCTTTCCCTTAGGGCAATTGCTGATTAATATGCTACTCAGGTTCTAATACCTTCAGTCACGTATCATAGTGATTCCAATAAACTAAGCAGTAAATGGCGGCTAGAGCTGAACACTAAACAGAAAAGCGAGAATCTCTTAATTCTGGTCAGAGAAAAATTGGAAGTTAGACCTGTCAAGTAAAAGCGGCTAAAGAAAACCCTCCAGGTTTTTGTTGTGACCCCTGATGGGACTATATTTCCTAGAATAAGCGCAAACTAGAATTTGACTTTTCATGCCTGTCAAAAGGTGATCTGCACATACTTTATCTTATGACCAAAATAAAATCTAATTCTCTCAAAGGAAATTAATATGACCAAGATTCTCTGTAATTTTTCATATACTGTATCTGATCTGGAATAAAAAGTACCAGGCATACCAAAAAGCAGAATCAAGTGACCAAATTCAAGCACTTCCCTTCCCTGAAAAACTTAACTAACCTTGCAGATAAATTATGTAATGAATGAATTTAGTAAGATTGCTGGACACAAGATCACTACATAAAGTTACTTAAACACTTCTATTAAAATAAGTAACCAAAAATCAAATGTATGAAAGATGGTTTTTATAAGAACTTTAAAAATTTAATCAAATTATAAATAATAAATTGCAGGAAAGATATGCAATAATTCTACATTGAAAACTGTGAATATGGTTAAGATAAGTTTTTAAACAACTGAGTGGAAGAATATACCATATTCAGGAATGTGAAGAGTCAACGTTGTAAAGACATCAATTCTTCCCAAATTATGTACAGATTAATTTATATCCTACTTAAAATTCCATCTAGTTTGTGTATGTGTGTAAGTTGTTAAGCTGACTCTGTAATTTAAGGAATTTTTAAAGATCAAAAACAGTTCAAACGATCTTAAAGGGTTACTCTACAAAATATCAAAACCTACTATAAAGCTAAAGGAAATTGTGTTATTGGTATTAGGACAGGTGAATAATTAATTGAAATAAAACCAGAACTACAAATACATGTGTATACGTACATGAAAAAATCACCATTCAAATGCAGTGGGGGAAATATGGTATTTTAATAAATAACTCTGGGTCAGTTGTGTATCTACAAAAGAACTTTAAAATATTGATACCTTTTCACACCACATACAATGTCAGTTACAGATTTGCTATAGACTCTTTCCTTTGTAAAATGAAAAAAGTATTTAATATCTAGTATTTTCACAATGCAGTGTAACTACTTGTGTAAAGTTGTCAGCTAGTATGGAAAACTATTTGACAATATATGCTAAATATGGACACACACATATACTTTATGAACCACCAGTTCCATTCCTAAATATGTACACCCTTAACATAATTACCTGTGTGAACCCAGACATATGTAAAAGAGGTTCATAACAAAATTTTTGTAATAACTCAAACTGGAGTCAGATATCTATCAACAATGGAATGAAAAAAGTGTGGCATATTTGTATGCTGGACTGTTTTAAAGCCTTAAAAATTGAAATACTGCTACATCCAACAGGGTAACTCTCACGGACATAACTTTGGAAAAATCCAGACACAAAATAGTATATATTGTACCCTTACATTAAATTAAAGTTCACAAGAAACATAGGCTTTTTCATTGGTAAAAGTTTAATTTTCATCAAAGTTGTACCATGGTAAGGTAAGTTACTTCTCCTGACATTCTTGTTCTTCTATGAAAAAATTACATTCTCACAGAAATTGCTGAGATGATGTGTATAGAGTGACTAGCAGTTTGTGGTACACAGTAAATAAAATTCAACGAAAACTCCTTCCCAACTTTTTCACCTGAAGCAGTTCAGAGCCTGCTCATGTCCCCAGGTATCCTGTATTTCACAATAGAAAACTTGCGGTATATTTATTCCATTCCCTTTCCTCCCCCATATTAAAATTGTCATTAATCCCTTTTATCTCTCAAGTATATCGTGGTTCATTTTTTTCTTCTTTTCTCCGTTGCTTCTGTTTTAAGTAGACTTTCCCAATAGTATCATAATTAATTGCCCTGTCTTTAATCTGTTTCCCTGCTAATGTATGCCCTTGACAAAATTCTCCAGATTAAAGTTCTAAAAAACAGATCTCATGTTCACTTCATAAAAGTTTCACTGTCTCCCATTGCTTATACCATAAAGAATAAAATTCTTCATGCTGCTCTCTCAAATATGTTACTCATCTATCTTTCACATCTTGTATTACCCACAAGATATTTAAGGCTCCACCATTCTAAGTGTTCACTTCCTGGAAAAGTCTTGCCGTTAAATATCTCTTTCTATGTTTTATTCATAGAACCCGAAATACTCTTTATCATCTTGATTTCATACCATACTTTTGAAATTCTATATTTTTCTTCAAGACTACCATCAAATTTCACCATTTACATATAGCTTTTCTGTCTGCTCGTCAATCTGAGTTAAGTCTATTTCTTTTTACTCTTAACAGTTTTAGTATGTGTTAAATATTGCATAATATTTATTGTAATAATCACTTCCTAACTTGTATATGTTTGTTAATTGTGTCCTTGTTTTTCCCACTCAAGCCTATTTTCATGAACATCAAGCAGTATGTGTATGATTCATCTTGTTATTTCTCCTTACATAAGAACAGTGCTTAGCATTTCATTGTTTTTTTCCTCACCTCCAATGATTTTTAACTAAATGTAATATATACTTGCCTGGGGAAGAGACAAGGAGAATCTGTTTCAGAGGAAACAAACAAAAAATCCAAGTTAGGTTTTGTTTTTTTTTCAAAGGGAAAAAAAGAGTTCTTATGTTTTCAATAACTCTTTTAAGTTACTGTTACCAAATTAGGTATTCAAAATATATTAAAGAGTAACTAATATTAAAATATACTATGGTAAACAACAACAAATGCTGGCGAGGATACAGAGAAAGGGGAACCCTCCTACACTGCTGGTGGGAATGTAAATTAGTTCAATCATTGTGGAAAGTAGTTTGGAGGTTGCTCAGAAAACTAAAAATAGAAGTAGCATTTGACCCAGGAATTCCACTCCTAGGAATTTACCCTAAGAATGCAGGATCCCAGATTCAAAAAGACATATGCACCCCTATGTTTATTGCAGCACTATTTACAGCAGCCAAGAAATGGAAGCAACCTAAGTATCCATCTGTAAATGAATGGATGAAGAAGATGTGGTACATATACACAATGGAATACTATTCAGCCATAAGAAGAAAACAAATCCTATCATTTGCAACAACATGGATGTAGCTAGAGGGTATTATGCTCAGTGAAATAAGCCAGGTGGAGAAAAACCAGTACCAAATGATTTCACTCATCTGTGGAGTATAACAAAGCAAAAACTGAAGGAACAAAACAGCAGCAGACTCACAGAACCCAAGAATGGACTAACAGTTACCAAAGGGAAAGGCACTGGGGAGGATGGGTGGGAGGAAAGGGAAGGATAAGGGGATTAAGGGGTATTATGATTAGCATACATAATGTAGGTGGGGTCATGGGGAAGGCAGTATAGCACAGAGAAGACAAGTAGTGGCTCTATAGCATCTTACTACAGTGATGGACAGTGACTGTAATGGGGTATGTGGTGGGGACTTGATAATGGGGGGAATCTAGTAACCACAATGTTTGTCATGTGATTGTATATTAATGATACCATAACAAACAAACAAATAAACAAATAAATAAAATATGCGATGGTATAGCTAAGATATTTACTATTTTTAGCAAAAACATTTTTATTTAATTCAAATTGTAAGTACTGGCTTCAAATATGGGGAAGCCTTGGTTTGATAGTACCTTCTAAATTTGGAAGATAAAATACATTAAGCTTTTTTATCTCATAGTTTAGCTATCATCACATAAGAGGTCTTCTCCTTTAGACTATAGTTCCTCCAAAATACTCTTCACAAATACCAGAGAAGTGTGGGAAATAACTTAAACATTCTTCAGAATTCTATCTTACTTTCTCACCAGTTCTTGTACGGCAATAGTATGATTTTTGTCTTTATGTCTTATTGTTAAGGAGGTAATTTGTAGCCTTAAAAGAGTGATATTAAATATAGTACATTAAAAAGAGACATAGCTCATATTTCATTATGACTTCATTAACTTTGAATTCCACCACTGATTGGGCCAAAACATTTTCCATGCATCAGAATTTTTGCTACTTTCTAGAAATCTGGGTTCCAATATGACCTGAATTGAAATTCAATGCCCTATACAGTTGCTAAGAAGGTAGATATCGATGCCAAATAATATGAAATCTAGGTTTCTGAAATACTGGAAATATTTGTCAAATATGAGAATAAAAATTAATCTATAAAAATGCAGCTTAATAGTTTGATAAATCAAAATAACCCTTTACAAAACCAAAAATGTAAAAAATACCCTTATATCCATTTCTTTGTTAGAATTTTTATTTTGAAGCCCACAAAAAAATAGTTGCAGATTTCCCTAGCAATTTACCACCATCTCTGAAAAGTTAATAGAACAAATCGACAGACTGTTCATAATGTCAGCAGGGGCAGATAGACTCATAAATCACAGATGGAAAGGCCCCCTAAAATCAGTGAGAAAGCCACCCATCTAGTCCAGGGAACTCTCTGACAATACCTTTAACATGTACTCCATTATTGTATGATTAATTAATTAAGCAGTTCAATTATGAGCACCTTACTACCTCCTCTAGAAAATGCCAATGTTGGAATTTCTTCCTCTCATTGCATTAAGTTTGACTCATAGTGTCTGCATAAAATGTTTGCCTTTTACCATGAAATATCCTTCTGTCCTTTCTTGTGACTATCAAAGTATCTCTGCATTGGTTTTCCCAAAGTAAACAATAACGGCTAAGAACGTTGTTTAGAAAAACACTATTTAGAAAGAACTCTAGGATAACACTAAGATTTTCTATGATCCAAAGTAAAAACTAATGAGCTGGAGGCAACAATACGTGAATGATGTAGTCACCTGTTATTCTTTTTCATTGGCTAAGCAGGGGCAGAAAAAAGGTCTTCAGATGGTCAGCTTGTGAGATTTTGGTTATAGGTAAAGCACAGTATTGCTAATTGTGATTAAATAAAATGCTGTGAAATTTCCATGACATAGTTCTGTAACATTAAGAATAACGTATCAGGCCCCAAATTCATACATGAGAAAACATCATAATGATTATTTTATAGAACACCCTAACTCTGTACCCCACACATCTATTTATGTAGAAATCTGCGATCTGAACATCTCTAAGGTCTTTTCAATTCACATGTTATATTCCAATTTTAATTGGTTTGGGAATGCAATTACACTCACCAGGATTGATTTCTTTTCTTTTCTTTTTTTTGGGGGTGGGGTGGGATGATGAGAATCTTTAAGGTACCATTGATGTACGATCTTATGAATTCTACTAGAGAAAGACTTAATTATCTGCTACAGCTAGCTATGAAAATATGAGGTACAATTTCCTAGAGATATTAACAATGTTAAAATGACACCACATGTTGGTGATAACATGTTGAAGATAATTTTGAGAACTGTTCTCATACAAAAAGGTTTATTTTCATATCTAGGTCTTAATAGTTAATAGCTACCAGCTTAATATTTGTCTTTTACCATGATTAAAAATATTGTTATAATGTTGCATAGGCTGGAGAAATGGAAATTTGTGTCGCCCTAATAAACTCAGTTATAAAAAGTGAATTAGTAATTCAACTCAGTGTAGCAACTAGTCAGATTAATATTTATTTTAACTGAGTCTTGGAATACTAGTTATGACACATAAAATGGGAGTCAGTCAATCACCATTGTCCTTTAGGGAATTTCTGAAGTGCACGGTACTTTAGTTCTTGTGCCCTTTATAAAGAAAGGAGTGGGGAAAAATAATATATATAAGTTCAGCTCACTTCCTTTGACTGAACATATCAGAACCCCAACCTTCATTTTAATATTTTATAATCTTAAACCTTATAAAATTTTAACTCTCTAGATAAAAGTTTAATACAGAGGTAGATGCTGGCTTCTGAAGAAGAATTTTATGGAAGGTTTCTTAAGAAGGAAGAAGGCTCCAGAATCGTGTTTGAATATTTCATGTAACACCAGTCAGTTTCCATCAAAAGGCTTCCTTTTGATTATGTAGAAATTATCCCAAAACGACTTTCAAACTCTGGGTGGGTTTTATTACTAATACTGAAATGATAGAATTAGAAGCTATTTCTTTTTTAGAGATTCACCTGTTCAATTTAAATTATCAATGAGTGGTAGCAGTATTTTCACAGTGAAAAGTTAAGGCAGCTAATTGTTTAGAGTTTTAATTTTGTATTTCACAATCTGGAAAAATATTTATTAAATTGTCACTTCTGAATAAATTGTCTACTGGTCTGCTTCATTCCTCTTATTTTCTCCCATGTTGATATTTTGCAGTTTTAGATAATTTGGTTTGTTGTCAGTAAAAATGTTCTGTCAGAAACCAAAAATAGAATAGTTTTGTTTTGGGGTAAGCTGACACAAATTTAAGCCCTACTAAATTTGTATATCTAACTTCATGTTCTCAGAGCACCACATCATTTAACTTAGCCTCACTTTCCTCAATTATAAAATGGGGGCAAAAGCACGTTCCTCTCTCACTTTTAACTTTGTTATGAAGCGTAAATGGGAAAATGTCCTGTCTATAAAAGCACGTAGTAAATTAGAAATCCTGTGTAAATAAACTATTAAAACTTTACGGAGCTTAACCTAGTGTCATTGGTATATAGTAACTTATAAATGTTTATATTTATGGTGATGATGATTACACTTTTCAGCAGATGGTGCAACACACTAAAGAAATAACTGCAGGTCATTTGTGTCCTGATTTAGGGGCTCATTCATGTTTTTATTAGCAATTCAGACCAAGGTCAAGTAGTAATTGCTGAAACTCTAAATGGTGATAAAATATTGATAAAAATATTTAAGTATTTTTAAATGTTAAGTAGAGAAATTTAAAAAGGAAAGATGTAGTTCTACCATGAACTATTAATATTTCTTTAACTTGTACTTACAGACAAAAAGATATGAAAGAATTAGATTCGGTTAAAAATAGGAGAGTTGTTTTTGTTACCTAGCAGCTGTGTGATGGATAGTCATCTGAACCTTCTTGACCTCAGTTTTCCGTATCTATAAAATGGGTCTTAATAATCCCCTTCTGAAAAAAAGTGTTGTAAGAAATATAAAACTAAATAGTGAATAAGAAAGTACTTTCTAAACTATAAATTGTCAATCATACAGTTATTAATACTAAAGACATTGCATTCAGTAAAACATGTCCAAGCTATAACAAATTAATTTCTCTTTAAAGGAAAATAAACATATACAATAATGTAAACCAAATTCAATCAAGAAGCAAAACAGAAGTAGATTAAATGATTTTTTCAAGCTTACCATGATATATGGCTTCTTTCTTCCTATATTTGCCCCTTTTTCGGTACCATTCTTTAGGTTCAAAATCCAGTTGACTGCTTTGTCAGATAAAGTTGATGTAATAATATCTACCTATAATATCTAATAATATCTACCTATAGTATTTAATGACCTCTGTGTTTACCAAAGAATATGAATTGAACCAATCTGTCTTTTATCATTCAGTTGTGTTCAAAAATCACAAAATTAAAACTGAACCTTAAACTGTATTCTGAAATATCAACAGAATTCAGGTTCTCGGTCACCTAAGTAACATCAATGTTTTTGAGAGTTGAATAATCACACAGCAAGCCCCAAGTTCTGACTTTTCAAAGTGTTTATTTCTTGTCAGGCTGATCAGCGTTACAAGAGTATAAGGGAGTATACAGTTCAATTAAATTCCTGGAAAATGTAATTTGTGTGTAGATATCATGTTTCTTTTTCTAATATTTTTCTGAGATAGGATGCCTAATTGTGGAGTGATATATGCCAGTGATAAGGAGCTGAAGTCTCCCCACAAAAAGGAATGGAACCTTGTTGTCTCACACTTTGAAAAGCTCTCATCAGCAATTTATATGGACACCTCCACTATGATACAAGGAAGCTAAAGTCCAGAGATACAACAGGCCATGTCCAAGGTTTTAAAGCTGACCACTGAAAGCCCCAAGACTGATCCCCAGCTTTATATGAGGTACTTTTTCCATGCTACTTTCAAATATTGTTCTTATTCCTGGCAATCAAGAAGCAACCAGGGACAAAAAATCTCAATCACACTGTAAATTGGTCATGGGGATGGTAGCACAGCAAGAATATAGCTAGTGGTTCTGTAACATTTTCCCACGTTGACATAGTAACTGTTTTAGTTGGTGTGAGGATTTAATATTTTGTGTAACTGCTGAACCACTGTGTACTGAATACTTGAAACCAATGTAATATTGTATATTAATTATACTTCAGTAATAAATAAATATACTTCATTCAAAGTATTTTGAAGTTAAGAATTCAATTCTGTTTCCAGTCTGATGTTTCAATTTACATGTTTAGCTAAATTTTTAAACCAATGTGTTCAGAACTTGTTTTGCTAAATTGAAATCCCTAAAATGCGACATGCAGACTACTACCTAGAGGTTAGAAGAATTTTCCTTTTCAGTATGATGAGAGTTTTATGTTTCATGAGGGAATTCCCTATATTATTTTGATAAAAATATTTAAGTATTTTAAGAGTGAATGGGTAAATTAATGTGTCTCTAAAGAACATGGCCTTTATTAACTCTATTACATGGGGCCAAATTTGTTCCTATATGATTATTATAAGTAAACTAATGTCTTTTTAGGCTAATTTGGGTAATATGAATATTTGTGCACAGTGAACTAATTTTTAGAGGAATGTAATCTCAATTTTCTAAAGTTAACCAAAAGTTTTTAATCTTGCTTTTTCCTTTTAAAATCACACTGGTCAAAGCTAAGTTTTTAATTTTTTTCTTATGTTTCTTACCTGTATTTTATGTAAAGATTTAATATTGCAATATCATTTCAAACCCTGAGCTATTCCTGTAATCTCCACTGGTTAAGGCACATCCATACTATTGTATACGTGTCAGGATGGCACAAGGTGCAAAGTACATAGGAGAATGGGCATTTTATTGACTACACTATTCATAATCTCTAACACAGGAAAAGTATTTGTTGAATGAGTTTATAAAAGTAGTCAATGTAACCTAAGTTTGAAACTAAAAGATCTAACACCACTAATGCCTAGAAAAACAGTTGCCTCAGAGCTCTGGATGGTTGAGACACAATGACGAGAATCCAGAATTGTGGCTTCAGTGTTTGGTGTGGGAAGCTATAAAAACATAGTATGCTCAGACAGATGAACTTGGGTGTAAGTCCCGAATCTGTCACTCTATGCTTGTGCTGAGTGTGTCATTTATTTTTTCTAAGAGGCATGTTCTTCATTTGTAAAATGGGACAATTATCCTTACTTTCCTGAGTCTTCATGAGGATTACATGTGATAATTAATGTAAAACACCACCACAAAGTCTTGACTATGGTCCTCCTGACTATTTCCCACCTTATTCTTTGTGATATCTTCTCTCACACTCAAACGCTCAATGACAAACACAAGAAATGTTTTCAGTCTTTTGCATGTCTTCTCACTGGCTTTACCCTCTGTCTAGAATGTTCCACCCCGCTGGCTTCTTGGCCAAGCTGCAACTTCTTTTTTGAGTGAGTGTGCCTGCTATCAAAAAGAGATTCAATATTATGTCCCCTCTTCATCTTACAGAAAGAGAGCATAAAGAAAGTACAAAAAAAAATCAACTTAATTAGAAGATACTCCCTTAAAGAGGTCAGCTGAAGTTTTCACTGAATGAAGTCTTTATCCCCTTTACTGGGATGAAGCAGTTTTCAGGCACAGGGTTTAAATCTGATTAAGTTTCGAAAAAACTGGTAGAGAAAATTCTCTCTGCTAATCTGGAAACTAAATTTTAGTGCTTGCTTGTCCTTATGAATGAATGTAGGCAGTGCAACACCCCCCAACTTGAAAAACCTAATGAGAAATATCTGATTTTGCCCAGTAAGGGAATGAGTGTTATGAGGATGCTCACTGGTCATTTAGAATACATTTTCCTTTACACTGCATACACAATTACAAGAGTAAATCTGGCAGCATTTCAAACATTTAAACTTATATTGTGCTTGTCAACTTTAGACATTTGAAGGGGATTCCTTGTGTTGTATTTTATTTTTTGTTTTTTTAATGGAGTTCAAATTGTGATATTTATTTATTAGCTCTCTTCCCATTCTACTGCTTTCCTAGTGTAAGACACTCATCTAGTATCTCCCATTCCTATCAATTCATCTGACAGATAGTAAACCTTCCACAAATGTGTGATAAGCTAATAGTGGTTTTGTCTTTAGAACAGGAAAAACACCCTATTTTTAGAGTATATTTGCTAGATGGTTAGAATAGTTTCAACTAAAGAATTGTACTAAGGAATTAAAAATCAAAGAAATTAAAACTAAGGAATGAAAAATCAAGATAAAGCATAAAAGGGCACTTGGATATTTGATTTACTAGACTTATCATTGATTCTTTGGCTCCTGGTTGCAATGTTTGATTTAATGATTTTAGAAAGTAATGCAATCTTCCCTTTGGAAAGATTACCCTGGAGAAAGAACCCACAGCCTTTTAGGTGATGGATATATGAATCATGGCTGCCTTCTGTGAGTTGCTGCTGACTTTGGTGTTATAGTTCAAATAGCAATTTGTGCTGTGTGTATGTACAGAGCTTCAAAATGACTTCAAATATAAATTATTGTACCTAATACCCATGTGAATTAAGTGTTGCTGTTTCCTTTTTAAAATGTGGTCACAGAAGGTTAAATGACTTTCCCAAGGTTACTCAGTGACTCATGATCAAAACTGGAAATAGAACTCAAGAGTCCAGTTCAATTCTATGGCTCCTATAGACTGTTTAAAAAATGACAGATTGACTGTGCTGTCTGGAGGCTCAGGGATGTAGTAACATTTCTTTCTAATAATAAAGATAAAATGCCTACTCTTACTTCAATCCTAATATGCAATTCCAAATTGAGTAGGTGAATAGTTATATTTCAAAATAATACGAACAAGCTCATTTAAATTAGTTTATTGAGAGGGACTCAGTTTTTCCATGCAGGCAATTCAAAGACTGCTTATTATATGTGTGGAAATAAGAATGCTGATTGTCAAAAGGGAAAAAAATGTAGGTTACACCTAGACATATATCTTGCTACCTGGTATTTAAAAATGAATTTTCAGAAAACTTATAAGGAAAAGAAATATATAAAATTGTCTAGGTTTATGTCTTCTCATGTCTATTTATTTAATTTAAATAATTTAATTCAACTAATATTTATTGAGTGCTTATGATTTTACTGTTTCTATTATTTTTAATTTTTAAAAACAGGGTAAGGGGACAGGAAGTAACCAAGATGACAGTACTATTCTAGGCAAGTTGATGTGAAGCTTCCCTAGATGATTTCATCTGAGCAGAGATCGCTTGGAGGGAGGGAAGGAGCCTACCGATCACTGGGGTAGGTCAGCCGTGGAAGCAGTGAGTGCAAGCGAAATGCCTTCAGGAGGGAGCAGATGTGGCATGTTCTGGGGACATGCACAGACGCCGAAAGATGAATGCAGACTGAGGTATGGGAAAAAGCAGTTAAAAGAAAAGCTAAGTGGGGAAGAGAGAGCCAGGTTACACAGAGCCTTAGGGGGGTATAGGAAGGAATTAGGGTTTAATTCTGAGCACAATGGGAAACTGTTGGAGAGGATGACAAGGACTTATTTTTTATAGGATTGCTGCCGATATAAGACAGATATAAATGTGTGTGGATGTGAGTAAGAACTGCAGAAAAGATGCCAGCTAGGAAGCAATTGCAGGTGAGGGATGATGGATCAGGGTGGGAGTGGTAGAGATGCTGAGAGTCTCCTACTGTATTTTTAAAATGTAGCCAGAAGGCAGACTGGTTAGGTATCTCAGGATAATGACACAATGGTGAGTTCTCCAGGTTTTATTTTTGCCTTACAGATCCCAGATTGGATTATGGGGAAGTCAGCAATCTGGAAATACCAATAGGCAGAGAAAAGTCCTAAGAAAACCCATTCTCTCTACACAAATGCTAGGAATGAGCAGCCTAGCAAAATGGGAAGTTTTAAACTGAAAACTTTTAGATAATAAACAATCTGCTTCAGCCAGATACAAGAGGGAAAGACCTCAGCCTCACCCTCACCACCACCAGCAAATGCTGCCTGGGGTACCCAGCCACTCACCCTGCCATATATAAGAAGATGGCACCGTGGTGGCCTGGGAGAAAGCTAAGTAGGACATCTGGTGTTTCAACCCCAGGTGGCAACAATCAGGCGCCCTTCCCAAAACTTGCCCACACCCTGTCAGTGAACCATGGAGAGCCTGGATTTCTAGCCCCACTAAGGGGCTGGATTCACTTCTTCCTCTCCCTGCTAGGATGCTAGGAGGGTGTCGGAGGAGTGCAGGTGGAGAGTCAGGGTTCTCACCATCCCTCAGTACCAACGAGGCCACCTCTCCACTGTGTCAGTAAAAGCCATATGGGTAGTAATATCTTGTCCCTACCTCTCCCACTGTCAGGGTGGCGTCAGGAGAGGCCTAATGGGGAACCCAACTCCCCCACTTCATCCCTACCCAGTAGTAGCAAAGAGCAGCTCACAGCACGCACCCTCTACCCTTCCACCCTCCCACCCTGTCTGCAGCAGCTGAGGGGAGAACCTAGACTTAAATCTCAACATGGAGGTAATGAGGTGGTGCCCTGCCACCCATCAGGCATTGTTAGAGAGGGCATGCTAAAGCACAAGATTTGAATGAGGTCCAGCGTATTATAATATAAAATCCAAAATGTCCAGTTACAACTGACAATCACTCATTATACTGATAATCAGGAGAATCTCAGAGTGAAAAAGACAACAACATGGGACAACGCCGAGATGACACAGGTGTTAAATTATCTCACAAGGATTTAAAGCAGCCCACGAAAAATTGTTTCAAGCAGCATTATAAGTATTATATAAATAAAAAAACAGAAACTTTCTGTACAAATAAAAAATAGGTGAAGGGGATTAGGAAGTACAAAGCTCCGATTATAAAATAAATTCATTATGGGAATACAAGTCTCACATAGGGAATATGGTCAATTATATTATATCTTTGTATGTTGACAGATGGCACCTACACTTAACGTGGTGGACATTTAGTAATGTATATAACTGTCAAATCACTATGTTGTACACCTGAAACCAGTATAATATTGTATATCAATTGTATTTCAATAACATTAAGTAAATCTCAAGTGTAACAGCATTACCCCCATAAATAATTCAGTTTGTACCTTGATAATATTTGATAAGAAGGAAATTATTTTAGAGAAGCAGTGCCAGCAAAGAGAAAGTTTGAGCAAACAAGCAGAAGATGTAATGAAGAACCAGAGATGGAAATCACACAAGTAAAATAAAGTTTAATTGATAGATTCGATAACAGAATGGAGAGGTCAGAAGAAGGAATTTCTTAATATGAGAGAGCAGTAGAAATTCCCCAATGTAAACAATAGAAAAAAAATAGACTGGAAAGAAAAATGAACATAGCCTCAGGGACAAGTAGACTACAACAAAATACCAAACATTCATGTTGTTAGTGTTCCATAAGGAGAGGAAAAGTGACAGAGACTTAAAAAATATTTATATAAATAATGGCTTAAAACTCCCCAAATCTGACATACAAAACAAAATAATGACAACACTGAACATAAGCCTCTACAGATTCAAGATGAATGAACCCAAAACAGAATGAAACCCCCCCAAAATCCATATCATTGAAACATCATAATGAAACTTTTGAAACTAAAGACAAGCACTCTTTAAAACATCCAGAGAGAAACAAAGCATTGTCTGTAAACATTCAGATGACAGTGAATTGCTCATCACAAATCATGGCGGTCAGATGGACCTGGCACAATATTTTTTTTAAGTGCTGAAAGAAAAGAGCTGTCGACTTAGAATTCTATATCGACTAAAAAGATCCTTCAGAAATGAAAGGGAAACCAAGACATTCTCAAATGAAGGAAAGTCAGGGGAGTTTTTCATCTGCAGACCTACTGCAACAGAATAAGGATGTTTTTTAAATATAGAAGAAATGATCAAAAAATGAATTTTTAAAAATGAGGAAGAAAGAAAAGGGAAAGAACAAAATTACTGATAAACACAACAACCATTCCATGGACTTTTGTTTTCCTAATTATGTTTGATGGCTAAAGCAAAAATCATAACAGTGTCTATTGTGGTTACCAGTATGTGCAGATAAATGGAGGAGGGTAAAGGAATATGAGGGAGGTAAGGTCTTGACACTTGAATACAACTGCCAAAAGGTGAACATGTACAGAATTATTAAGTTATTTATATGTAATGGAATACTTAGAGCGACCACTAAGAAAATTATACAAAAAGATACATTAAAAAACACTACAGATAAATCAAAACAGAATTTGCCAAAATGTTCAAGAAATCCAAGGAAAGCAGGAAGAAGAGAACAGAGAAAGAAAAATCAGAGAGAAAAACGTAAAACATAAGTAAAACGGCAATGAAAAACTTAAATGCTTTGAAAGATCCTGTTAAAAGGATGAAAAATAAAGCAAGCTTAATGTATGATAAAATCTTTGCTAACCACATATCTGCCAAAAGACTCATATCCAGAGTAGATAAAGAACTCTCAAAATACAATCATTAAAAGAAACCCAAATCAACTAGAAAACCTGCGGAGGTCGCCAAGGCCTCATCACCTCATTTGACTCCACCAAAATGAAGACTTAACATCAAAGCCTGTATCCTTCACTCGCTAAAGTCAGGCTCACATGCTCCTGTTTTCTACTTTCCCCAAATGACACCAACATCCTTTCCCTTATTTTCTAAGTCTTCACCTGTTTTAGAGTAAAACACTGCCTTTGCCTCAGTCTCCAAACTTTCATAAACAGACCTGCTAGTAAACAAAGACTCTTCACTTAATATTTACCAAGACTGTTTCTCCTTAAAGAGGTATTGATAAAGTGATTTTTTTGTTTAATGTATAATTTTAACTTAAATCGATGTTACCAAGAAATGTTATTTCATTTAATTGCTATGCTGTTTTAAGGAGCATGCTTCATTATCTGTATGTACCACAAATTTTAATATTTGTCACTTAAATTACATAATGCATTTTGTGAAGGACAAATTTCTTCATTTTAATCCCATGACTGTATTTAACATTTATTTTAAAATACACATAGAAAGATTATAGATGTATGCAAATCTTTGGCTAATTTAATATTCTGGTTCAAATCATTAAGTCAATTAAATTATAAAATATATTAATCTCATTCTCACTTTATATTGTTATTTATATAGTTGTTTTATATCAAATATGTTGATCTTTCTGAGTTTATATAGTTCTTTGATGATGTTCAGATATATGTACTTGCCTCCAGAAAAAAAAGATTTGTAATGACCTAATTCCTTATTTTTCTTCCTCAAAATACAGATGAATATACACAAACCGAAGCACACACAGAGACTCACACATACACACTATTTTTCTGGCAAAGATGACTGAAAATTTTACTTCTCTGTTTCCTGCTTCTGACACAGGAACTTCCTTGTCAGCCCTGCTCCTGATCTCACACAAGCAGTGATGCATAGAAATACAGTTGCCATGGCAACTGGTCCACAAACTTAAGGAAACCCATATCATAGTAACTGCTCAGCAGACAGATGGAGATCCCAGGTTCACATCTTTCGCTTTGTATGACTCTTCTGACCTAAAAATCCATTTTAGGAAGCAGAAGAGAGTTGGTGTTTTTAAAAAATCTAAGTCAATAAATAGTTAATTTCATCCTATACTCAAAATTCTTTCATCTCTGATGGGTAAAACATTTTGTAGTAGACCACTTGTTCAAATGTTCACTCAGCAATAATAATTCATTGAGAATCCATGTATATTCATACATAGAACAGTAAAATCATACGTGATTAAAAAATTAAAGATACATAAGTTCTAGAAAGTATTTTTAAACCAGATTGCATCTATTATTGGAAAAATTGAAGTAACTGTTTTTTTCTTTTATTTTGGTATAATTAATGTACAATTACATGAGCAACATTATGGTTACTAGACTCCCCCCTATCATCAAGTCCCCACTGCATACCCAATTGCAGTCACTGTCCATTAGCTTAGTAAGATGCTATAGAAACACTACTTGTCTTCTCTGTGTTGTACTGCCTTCCCTGTGCCCTGCCCCCTACATTATGTGTGTCAATTGTAATGTCACTTTCTCCCCCTTATCCCTCCCTTCCCACCAATTCTCCCCAGTCCCTTTCCCTTTGGTAACTGTTAGTTCATTCTTGGTTTCTGTGAGTCTGCTGCTGTTTTGTTCCTTCAGTTTTTTTCTTTATTCTTATACTCCACAGATGAGGGAAATCATTTGGTATTTGTTTTTTTCCACCTGGCTTATTTCACTGAGCATAATACCCTCTAGCTACATCCATGCTTTTGCAGATGGTAGGATTTATTTTCTTCTAATGGCTGAATAATACTATAGTGTATATGTACTACCAACTCTTCTACCAACTCTTTATCCATTCATCTACTGATGGACACTTAGGTTGCTTCCATATCTTGGCTATTGTAAATAGTGCTGCGATAAACATAGGGGTGCATATGTCTTTTTCAAACTGTACTCCTGCATTCTTAGGGTAAATTCCTAGGAGTGGAATTCCTGGGTCAAATGGTATTTCTATTTTTAGTTTTTTGAGGAATTTCCATACTGCATTCCACAATGGTTGAACTAACCTACATTTGCACCAGCAGTGTAGGAGAGATCCCCTTTCTCCACATCCTCGTCAATATTTGTTGTTGTTTGTCTTTTTGATGTTGGCCATCCTTACTGGTGTAAAGTGATATCTCACTGTGGTTTTAATTTGCATTTCTCTGATGATTAGCGATGTGGAGCATCTTTTCATGTGCCTGTTGACCATCTGAATTTCTTCTTGGGAGAAGTGTCTGTTCAGATCCTCTGCCCATTTTTTAATTGGATCATTTGCTTTTTGTTTGTTGAAGTGTGTGAGCTCTTTATATATTTTGGATGTCAACCCTTTATCAGATATGTAATTAATGAATATATTCTCCCATGCTGTAGGGTACCTTTTTGTTCTATTGATGGTGTCCTTTGCTACAGAAGCTTTTCAGCTTGATACAGTCCCACTTTTTCATTTTGCTTTTGTTTCCCTTGCCCGGGGAGATATGTTTATGAAGAAGTTGCTCATGTTTATGTCCAAGAGATTTTTACCTATGTTTTTTTCTTAGAGTTTTATGGTTTCATGACTTACATTCAGGTCTTTGGTCCATTTTGAATTTACTTTTGTGTATGGGGTTAGACAGTGATCCAGTTTCATTCTCTTACATGTAGCTGTCCAGTTTTGCCAAGAACAGCTGTTGAGGAGGCTGTGATTTCCCTACTGTATATCCATGGCTCCCTTATTGTATATACACCAGATATGTTTGGGTTAATATCTGGATTCTCTATTCTGTTCACTGGTCTGTGGGTCTGTTCTTGTGCCAGTACCAAATTGTCTTGATTACTGTGGCTTTGCAGTAGAGCTTTGTCTATTCACTTTCTTTTGTGTTTCTGTATGAATTTTAGAACTATTTGCTCTAGTTTGTTGAAAAATTTTGTTGGTATTTTGATAGGAATTGCATTGAATCTGTAGATTGCTTAAGGCAGGATGGCCATTTTGACAATATTAATTCTTCCTGGCCAAGAACATGGGATGAATTTCCAATTTGTTAGTGTCCTCTTTAATTTCTTTTAAGAGTGTAGTTTTTAGGATATAGGCCTTTCATTTCCTTTGTTAGGTTTATTCCTAGGTATTTTATGCTTTTTGATGAAATTTTGAATGGAATTGTTTTCCTGATTTCCTTTCTGCTCGTTCATCATCAGTGTATAGGAAAGCAATGGATTTCTGTGTATTAATTTTGTATTCTGCAACTTTGCTGAACTCAGATATTAGTTCTAGTAGTCTTGGAGTGAATTCTTTAGGTTTTTTTTTATATACAATATCATGTCATCTGCAAACAGTGACAGTTTGACTTCTTCTTTACCAATCTAGATGCATTGTGTTTCTTTGTGTTGTCTAACTGCCATGGCTAGGACCTCCAGTACTATGTTGAATAACAGTGGGAAGAGTGGGCATCCCTGTTTTGTTTCTGATCTTAGGTGAAAACCTTTCAGCTTCTTGCTTTTAAGTATGATGTTGGCTATGGGCTTGTCATATATGGCTTTTATTATGTTGAAGTACTTGCCCTCTATACCCATTTAGTTGAGAGTTTTTATCATGAATGAATGTTGAATATTGTTGAATGCTGTTTCAGCATCTATGGAGATGATCATGTGGGTTTTTTTCTTTCTTTTTGTTGATGTGGTGGATGATGTTGATGGATGTTTGAATGTTGTAGCATCCTTTCATCCCTGAGATGAATCCCATTTGATCATGGTGTATGATGCTCTTGATGTATTTTTTAATTCGGTTTGCTAATATTTTGTTGAGTATTTTTGCATGTATGTTCATCAGGAATACTGGTCTGTAATTTTCTTTTTTGATGCAGTCTTTGCCTGATTTTGGTATTAGAGTGATGCTGGCTTCATAGAATGAGTTTGGAAGTATTCCCTCCTCTTCTATTTTTTTGGAAAACTTTTAAGGAGTACGGGTATTATGTCTTCTCTAAGTGTCTGATAAAATTCAGCGGTGAATCCATTGGGGCTGGAGATTTTGTTCTTGGGTAGTTTTTTGATTACTGATTCAATTTTGTTGCTGGTAATTGTTCTGTTTAGATTTTCTGTTTCTTCCTGGGTCAGTCTTGGAAGGTTATCCTTTTTTAGAAATTTGTTCATTTCTTCTAGATTATCCAGTTTGTTGTTAGCATATAAATTTTCATACTATTCTCTAATAATTCTTTGTATTTCTGTGGTGTCCTTCATGATTTTTCCTTTCTCATTTCTGATTCTGGTTATGTGTGTGGATTCTCTTTTTCTCTTAATAAGTTTGGCTAGAGGCTTATCTATTTTGTTTATTTTCTCAAAGAACCAGCTCTTGGTTTTGTTGATTTTTGCTATTGTTTTATTCTTCTCAATTTTATTTATTTCTTCTCTGATCTTTATTATATCCCTCCTTCTGCTGACTTTGGGCCTCATTTATTCTTATTTTTCCAGTTTCAATAATGTGACTTTAGACTATTCATTTGGGATTGTTCTTCCTTCTTTAAATAGGCCTGGATTGTTATATACTTTCCTCTTAAACTGCCTTTGCTGCCTCCACAGAAGTTGGGATATTGTACTGTTGTTGTCATTTGTCTCCATATATTGTTTGATCTGTTTTAATTTGGTCATTGATCCATTGATTATTTAGGAGCATATTGTTAAGCTTCCATGTGTTTGTGAGCCTTTTTGTTTTCTTTCTACAATTTCTTCTAGTTTTATACCTTTGTGATCTGAGAAGTGGGTTGGTACAATTTCAGTCTTTTTTAATTTACTGAGGCTCTTTTTGTGACCTAGTGTGTGGTCTATTCTGGAAAATGTTCCATGTGCACTTGAGAAGAATGTATATCCTGCTACTTTTGGGTATAGAGTTCTGTAGATGTCTATTAGGTCCATCTCTTCTAGAGTGTTTTCAGTGCCTCTGTGTCCTTACTTATTTTCTGTCTGGTAGATCTGTCCTTTGGATTGAGTAGTGTGTTGAAGTCTCCTAAAAGGAATGCATTGCATTCTAATTCCTCCTTTAATTCTGTTAATATTTGTTTCACATGTGTTGGTGCTCCTGTATTTGGTGCATATATATTTATAATGGTTATGCTGTCTTGTTGGATTGACCCCTTTATAATTATGTAATGTCCTTCTTTATCTCTTGTGACTTTCTTTGTTTTAAAGTCTATTTTCTCTGATACAAGTACTGCAATGCCTGCTTTTTCTCCCTATTGTTTGCATGAAATATGTTTTTCCATCCCTTTTCTTTTAGTCTGTGCATGTGTTTGGGTTTCAGGTGAGTCTCTTTTAAGCAGCATATAAATGGGTCTTGCTTTTTTATCCATTCTAGTACTCTGTGTCTTTTGATTGGTACATTCAGTCCTTTTACATTTAGGGTGATTATCAATAGATATGTACTTATTGCAATTACAGGCTTTGGATTCATGGTTACCAAAAGTTCAAGGGTAGCTCCTTTACTATCTAAACTTGTAACTTTAACTCACTTATTATGCTATTATAAACACTTTCTGATGATTGTTTCTTTCCCTTCTTATTTTTCCTCTTCCACTCTTATATACATTAGGTGTTTTTTTCTGTACTCTTTTGTGTTTCCCTTGACTGCTTTTGTGGATAGCTGATTTTATTTTTTGCCTTTACTTAGTATTTTGTTGTTCTGCTTTATTTGCTGTGGTTTTACTTTCTCTGGTGACATCTATTTAGCCTTAGGAGTACTTCCATCTAGAGCAGTCCCTTTAAAATACCCTGTAGATGTGGTTTGTGTGAGGCAAATTCTCCTCACTTTTGCTTGTCTGGAAATTGTTTAATCTCTCCAAATTTAAATGATAATCATGCTGGATACAGTATCCTTGGTTCAAGTCCCTTCTGTTTCATTGCATTAAATATATATATGCCATTCTCTTCTGGCCTCTAAGTTTTCTGTTGAGAAGTCTGATGATAGCCTGATGGGTTTTCCTTTGTAGGTGATCTTTTTTCTCTCTCTGGTTGCTTTTAATACCCTGTCCTTGTCTTTGGTCTTTGCCATTTTTATTATTATATGTCTTGGTGTTGTCCTCCTAGTATTCCTTGTGTTGGGAGATCTGTGGGCTTCCATGATGTGAGAGACTATTTGCTTCCTCACCTTGGGGAAGTTTTCAGCAATTATTTCTTCAAAGACACTTTCTATCCTTTTTTCTTTCTTCTTCTTCTTCTGGGAGCCCTATTATGCAAATATTGTCCTGTTTGGATTGGTCACAATGTTCTCTTAATATTCCTTCATTCCTAGATATCCTTTAATCTCTCTCTGCCTCAGCTTCTCTGTATTCCTGTTCTCTGATTTATATTCCATTAACAGTCTTTTGCACCTTGTCCAGTCTGCTCTTAAGACCTTCCATTGTTTTTATCATTTCTGTTATCTTTCTCCAGACTTCATCCCTTAGCTCTTGCATATTTCTCTGCAGCTTCATCTGCATGGTTATGACTTTTGTTTTTAATTCTTTTTCAGGAGGATTGTTTTTATCGATCTCACCTGTCCCTCTCTCTGGTGTTTGTGTCATTTGGGACTGGATCAGGTTCTTCTGGCTTTTCATGGCTATAGAATTGATTGCTGGCAAGTGGCATGTGTGTCAGCTGGGAGTAAAATGTCCCTTCCTGCTTGCTGATCTGGCCCTTCTCCAGTGCCTGTGCCAGTTAACTGCATACAGGGGGTAGTCTCCAGGTTAATCCCCTGAGCTGCCATGGGAGGGGCATCCCTCAGGATTACCTAGGGCACTGGCAGGAGTCGCAGACAAGTGGTGTGTGTTCTCCTGTGAGAATGGTGCCCCTTCTTGCCTTCCTGACTTTGTGCCAGCTTCTTCTGTCTCTGCCAGGAAGCTGCATGCAGGGGGCAGCCTCTGGGTCTGGCCCACTTAGCTGCCTGCTTGGAGAAGACCCTGTGTGGTTGCTGTGGGCAGGGCTGGTCCCCAGCTGGTCCGCAGCAATGGTGGATCAGCTGGTTTGCTTGTAGTGCCGGTGGGGGGAAATGAACGGCAGGCTGCTTATTGCCATGAGGGGCTTCCCAGCTGTGTTGCCACCCAGGGGGTTAGGGTGCCTGAAGTTCCTTAAAATTCCCAGCCTGCTTGGCTGAGTGTGCCAGAATGATTTTTTCCACCTGTTAAAACCTTGTCCCTTTAAGATTTTTAAAGTGTCCACTTTTCTTTTATTCCAGGGAGTCCAGCTGTGAGGTCTTGTTTGCAGTGTTAGTCTCAGAATCTACTTTTCCATTTCTCTAATATCCAGTACATTATGTGATGTGTGTCTGTGCTTCCAGTGCAGATTACTAGGGCTGGTTGTTTAGCAGTCCTGTGCTCCACTCCCTCCCCACTCTAATTCTTTTCCTCCCACTGGTGAGCTCAGTGCGGGGAATGCTTGGGTCCTGCCAGGTCACAGCTTTGTATCTTACCCTTTTCGTGAAATGCTGAAATCGCACAGATGTAGATGCAGTCTGCTGTTGTACTATATCTTCTGGCCTCTCATTTAGGAATAGTTGTATTCGCTGTATTTTCAAAATATATATTGTGTTGGGAGGAAATGTCTGCTGCCCTACTCACACACCATCTTGAAAAATACTCTCCAGGTAATTCTTAATATTTAAATAATGAAGGTGATTTTTTGGCTTCTACTTTAAGGAAGTATTTTGACTTGCAAGAATGCCATAGGATGTATCTGAGTAAGGACAAAGTATGCCAGAGGATTTGATATTTAGTCTGTATGACTTAGTGGTTGGATTTTCATCAAGCAACATTTATTAGAGGCTTAAGAGCAGGCCTTATTATGGGGTTTAAGAATGGTTGGGAGAAAATTACAAATACGGTTTTTCCATCACGTAGATAAAGGAGAGTACAACCTCTTATTCCAACACAGGTCAGCGAAATACAAAGGTATTCAAGGAATACAAAAAAAAAAAAAAAAATAGAATTAAGCAGTCCAAAAGGAAAATATTTGAGGCCAAAAGAGATCATTAAAATATAGTTAAGTGCACATTTTAATGCACATCAGCTTGCAAAATAGTTCATGTAGACAGATTAAGTACTAATAGTCAGCCAGCAACTGCACTGAATCCCAAAAGTAATGCTTATAGTCAAAACTAAGAGCTATAAATAACACTTCAGGAAACTGAAGAGTGCTCATGATATTTACTGATCATAAAAAAGAATGTTAGCTATCTGAAAAAATCTAAAATTTGAATTGTTATATCTGAAACGTGATGTATTTTAGTAATTATTTTCAGTGGAGTTCAAATCAACAGAGAGAAATATTTTTCATATGCCCATTTGGTGCATATTCAAATGCATAAAAACAGTATTTAAGAAGTATTTCAAAACCCATTTTTTGAAGAATTTTTGAAAATTATATTTTTAAAATGAAGAATACATTCAACTACTTAAAGGTCATGGAGCTTTAAGATTTTTTTTTATTTTTACTGAAGTAATATACAAGAATAAGATACTGAGATTTCACAGGGCAATCTCTCATATTATAAATCTTGTTTGAGGGAGAAAAATATAACCATTTTGTATGGCATTATACTGGTATAATTGTATTGTATGGCATTATACTTGTCCCATTTTTATGAAATTGGAGTCCACTATGCCCATTTCCTCAAGCTGCTCTGTCATTGTATTTCCTACTAAATATTTTTCCTGAAATAAGATGTAATAAACTATAACAAGAATCTACTGGTTGATATTTAAGCACATTGATTGCAAATCATCTGTTCTTTGGTAGTGAAAGAACTGGTCATACACAAGACTTTAGGCTTTCTGAATCTTGTGTATTTCACAAGTTATTATGTCAATTACTACTTTCTCACAAGCCCTTTCTTATCTTCTTGCCAATTCCACCACTCTGTGTTTATAGTATCTATGACTGTGTTAGATCCTATGCTTAGTACTAAATATATAATGATATCTTTTTAAATGTTTACAGTAAACCTTTAAGGTCTGCATACATATCCACACTTTACAGACTGTGATATTGAAATCCACATGGATTAAACTGATTTACCTAAATCTGTATAAAGTGTTAGTCAAGCCCAGGTCTCTCATATTATAAATCTTGTCCTCTTTCTTCTCTACACAAAATCTTTCAGTCCTTTGAAATCCCGATACTTTCGACTCCTCTTATTTCACTTATTTCCTTCTAATTGGTGTCATGTTTATGTTTATTAACACATCCTAGATGGTTCAGGAAAACATTGATATTATTAATTTATTTTTCAATACCTAGTGTAATACCTTTCCTGTAATATAACATATTACCCCTCTACAACTGGGGAAATTATAGCTTCCAATCAAATGGCCTTTCTTCATAGCAGGAAGTGAGCTGTGATTAGGTCTATTGATGTTCAGAACAGTCAGTTCAAATCTAGCTCAGGATCCCAATCAGGCATCCAGCATCAATTTTCAACAAGTGCAGAGGACTGCAACCTGTCCATAGCTGGTATTTGGGAACCACTACATTAGATCTCATTTGCTCTTCATCAGTGTCCTAGACCATGCCTGAGGCAAAGACAAAAAGATGTATTTTGTACGTGTTTTTTTCTCCTGTATGTGAATTAACTGCCACACATTTCTGAGTAACTGACATTCCCCAAATCTCAGTTTGAAATTGGACTCCAATTTCATAAAAATGGGGCAAGTATAATGCCATACAGTACAATTATACGAGAATAATTAATGCCTTGCAAAGGTGAACCTCATCTTTGTCCCCACTCATTGAGTCATTTGGCCCAACTAAAAAGACTTACATTAAATCCAACCAGAATTCTTAACAAATGTGGTATGCTATCTATACTTCAGAGTGTATATGAATTTTATGTTTTATTGGTAAAAGATGGGCAATGGTTTCTTTCATATGCCTCCAAATTCTATAATTTCAGAATTTTTTCCCTTCTCCTTTCGATGCTTCAAATAACACAATTTGTTTTTTCTTTGACCTCACTTGTTCCTTGAAGTGCCTTATCCAATGTAGTTAATAAAACACAATTCCTTTTAGTAACTTTCTTCTAAGAATTCTTTGGCCAGAGCCGTAATTTCATTAAGTATATGTTTTACCTCTTGAATGTTCCAGGGCATTATGTTTACCAAATATTTCATGACTATATAACTGTTATTCCAATCTCTAAAAATAGATTTCTCACTGTCTACCACCTGGCTCCAAAGCCATCCAAATATTTAGGGTTAGTCAGCTGTTGCAGTAATAAAGCTACTTGACAATATAAAACCCTTTTGATTGTGCACTTGAAAATGTCTGCTGTTTAGTGACACTAAAGGGCATATGAGAGGGTAGTAACTGTTGTGGTAGAATGCAATGTTGCTTTTTGGTATAGTTTTCTCCTTCCTGTTATATAAAATATAATCACATCCGAGTGCTACATAGAGAACTGATATTTGTATTCATATCTTGTCTTGGTTTTGTGACTGCAAAGTTCCATCTTGAAGAAATGTGGGCTTTGTTGGGAGCCATGAAGGATGGGAAAAGAGCACCATTTACTCTGAAGTGATTCTAAAAGGGATTTATGCTCCTATCATTCTCCTTAGGCACTTTTTTGCATCAAAGCATTCACAGTATCTCTATGCCTTCTTTGTCTCTTCTTCCAGATAAGCATTCGGGAATATAAAGTTTATAAATGAGAAAAAATACTATTTTCCTACCTTTTAAAAGTTTTATATTTTTAGAAACAGTCAAAATACTACATTTAAAACAATTTAAACAAACATCCTACACCATGTGATACTTTCTCCACTTAATCTTTCACATTCGCTTTTATATTTGAGAATATTCTTTCATTACAATCACCCTAACTACCCATTTTATTTACATCATGACATTCCTGATATATGTACAACCAATGGCATGAACTCAATAATTATGACTACTTAGAACTCTTATGCATAAAATGGAAGGGATTGCACATTTTAGAATATTCATAAATTACACAAATCTAACCTAAGTACATAATTTTCCAACAGATATATATTCTCATTCCTCCATATCTCTTTTTATTTTATTTTTTTTCAATGATTAATCCTTCAATGCACAGTTGAAATTGTGCTTCTTTCATTCCACACCCCTTGCCCTCCACAGACATACATATACACACCTCAGAGGTCTCAAATGGTACTAACTCTTCTTAATCACCTTTGTATTTATAGCAACTGCACCACTCATGGCCTTTATAGATGCTTAATAACTATGTGTTGTATTATTTTACCCAGGAGGAAGCAAGAGTCCAAATTGGCTAAGTGACTTGTTCAATATCATAGTCAACTAGTGGTAATAACAGGATAACAATCCAAACAAACTATCTCCCAATCCAATGCTTCTTTATATGTAATCCATGAATAAATGCAGCACATCAATATATATTAGAACTTTGTAAAAATCACACTGTATTGCTGAACATTTAAAACTGGATTTCTGAAAAATAATTCTTTTTTCTAATTTAACTATATACAACACTCTTTCTTTGTTCAAATAGTTATGTCTTAAAATAATCCATGTAATTCTATCAATTTTATATCATCCAGGGTCTTTTTCTTTCTCCTTTTTTCTGTCTTTAGTTTAAGTTATAAGTTGATCTCAGACATGTTGAAACAATAGTGATTTGTGACTTTTAAATGTCTATGTGTAACTTCCTTTTGTGCTATCAAATATTCATTTATTTAGTTTATTTATTACTGATCCTGTTATGTTTTAACAAAGGAGCTCTTTTAACATAAAAAACAAGCAGCCAAAAGGAGATCCTCTTTGCTTTTGACTTCAAGATGTTCCCACGGTGAGCAGGGCATTTTCAGATGACCTCAAGAAGAAGGTTGATGTGGGGCCAGGGCTAGTTCTGCCTTTTCTGAGCCTTATTTTCCCTGAGTTATTGCTTTTGGGACTGGTGCTTTTTAGCTTTAGAGCTTAAACTGAGAATGTTCTGTCTGTTATTTCAGCAGATTGGGCAGACTGTGGCAAGCATAAGGATTATTAGAGAAAGTTTACATATGTAGAGCGATTTAAGCACTCCAAAATGCTTTAGGTCAGAAAAATGAAAATAGTATATATCACAAAGATAGTATGAGAAGGTCACATGTTTACAAATTGGCGCTATATTCTGAAATCAAATGACATCTTTGCAGTTCACATTTTCTTGACTTACACACATACAACAGCTGGGTGTGCAGAATTTAAGATGAGTATTCTTTAAGTATTTTCAAGATACTAGTCAATTACCCTAGAATCTACTACTTAAATATTTCATTAATGTTTTTGTCTAGACATTCTGTTCAGTAGTAAGAACACAAATGAGGAAAAAAAGAAGACCAAACCCCTTTATACAGCATGTGCCAAAACTCTTAAGGCTAAGAAATAAATGAAGTATCAACCTGGTCATCTATACTGATTCATCAAACGATTCTACCACCTAATAAGTAAAGATGATAACTACTTACAGTCATGATCTGTGCTTTGAATAAGTAATAGAGATCTTGACAATCATTAGTTTATCATACTCATTTAAAATATCTATGAAAAAACTTTGTTTATCATTGTGTAAAATTCTGGGCTTCATGCAGAAAAATTAGACAAAAATGTCTTGACTATGATTAACTTGAACAGCATCTTTGAATAATAGAAATATGGAAGCTTTAGAGTCTCCTGAGCAGGTTAGCTTCCTGAAGAGTCTCATGATATACATGTGTCTGCAAATCTCAGATTCTGCATTAGCAATATTATACCATCTTCATGGGACTCTTGTGAGGCTTAGAAATATCTAAAAGGCCTGGCCAATATTAGGAACTCACAAACTGTTAGCTATTATTATGCCTGTGACTGTCCTCTAGATCAGAGGTTTTCACACTGGAGTGTACATACCTTTAGGAGCTGAAAGGGTTGGTATATATTTAAGGAAATCAGTGTGCATACCCTCAACTTTCAAAAATGACCCTTTCAAAATTTGATCCATATAAATGCATCTGTGCTGTGCAAATTCTCCTTTTCAGCTTCTTTTCACAACTATCATTTTCCTAAGTTGAAAGGAAGGAAAGAAGGAAAAAAGGAAGGGAGGGAGGGAGGAATATCTTCTCCCAACCAGAATGTTGCAATGGTGCATTGGGTGTTAAAAACTCCAACACACTAAAGAGACAACTCTAGAATACATTTATGTTGAGGAGGAACTCCTGGAAAGCAAAAAAAAGGGGCCTTCTAAAAGAAAAAAATGACAAGGCACTCTTTATTTCCTCTTAGTGAAAAACCCATTGTAAGCCTCCCTGTATTTCTCTGTCTCTCTCTATCTCCCTGTCTACCCATGAATTACAATTCAGAAGTGATATGGTTAATATGGGAATATAAATTATCATGTTTTCTCACATTAAAATTGTTAGAGTTTTTATTTGGGGGGGCAGAGCCAAGATGGCAGCATGAGTAGGACACTGGGAATCTCCTCCCAAAAACATATGTATTTTTAAAAATAAAACAAATACAACTAATCCTAAAAGAGAAACCAGAAGACAGGAAAACAGCCAGACTACATCCACACCAGTGAGAACCCAGCACCTGGTGAAAGGGGTAAGATAAAAGACCCGGCCCGGCGGGACCCGAGGCCCCTCACCCCAGCTCCCGGCGGGAGGAGAGGAGTCAGAGCGGGGAGAGAGAGGGAGCCCAGGAATGCTAAACACCCAGCCTTAGCCATCTGCTCCAGGTGTAGACACAGTACATGCGTGGGGTGCTGGAAACTAGGGAAACAGGACAGTAAGACTTTGAGTGGGTCCCGAAGCTGGTGCCCCTGTGACAAAGAAAAGTGAATGCTTTTTGAAAGTCTTAAAGGGACAGGGACCCCGCTGCTGGATGGAAGCACCCCGGGTCACAGTCCAGCAGCCAGAAATTTCAGGGAACTCTGGGCACACTAACCCCCAGGGCAACAGTTATGAGATGCCTCACGGAGGTAAACAGCTGACCAGCCCCCCTTCCATTACCCCTTCAGGGCACTGTCAAAGCAGAGCAGCGCCCTGAGGCTGGTCACACCCACAGCAAGGGAGCTTACTCAATACCGACAGGGCAAGATACAAAGAACCAGTCTACATGCAATTGCCCAACACAAGACACTTAGGGGTTGCAGTTGTCCCAGTAAAGAAAGGCCAGGAGCCAAGTGGAAAGAGGCTTGACTCTCCCAGCTGATAGACACGTCAATAGCACTCCACTGCACCTATCAACATGAAAAGGCAAAAAAAATTTGATCCAGACAAGACTAACCCACACAGCTTTGACATCTTCTACATATTCCCCTGAGAAGGAACGTGGGGGGATAGATTTAACCAGTCTTCCTGAAAAAGAATTCAAAACAAAAGTCATAACCATGCTGATGGACTTGCAGAGAAATATGCAAGAACTAAGGAGGGAGAATACAGAAATAAGCTCTGGAAGGACTTCAAAACAGAATGCACAAGATGCAAGAGACCATTAATGGACTAGAAAACAGAGAACAGGAACACAGAAAAGCTGATGCAGAGAGAGATAAAAGGATCTCCAAGAATGAAAGAATTTTAAGAGAAATGTGTGACCAATCGAAAGGGAACAATATCCGCATTATAGGGCTACCAGAAGAAGAAGACAGATAAAAAGGGATAGAAAGAGTCTTTGAAGAAATAATTGCTGAAAACTTCCCCAAACTAGGGGAGGAAATGGCCTCTCAGATGACAGAGGTACACAGAACTCCCATGAGGGATCCCTTGGAAGGGATCCAAGGAGGACAACAACAAGACACATAATAATTAAAATGGCAAAGATCAAAGACAAGGACAAAGTATTAAAGGCAGCCAGAGAGAAAAAAAGGTCACCTACAAAGGAAAACCCATCAGGCTATCATCAGATTTCTCAACAGAAACCCTATAGGCCAGAAGAGAATGGCACGATATACTTAATGCAATGAAACAGAAGGGCCTCGAACCAAGAATACTGTATCCAGCATGATTATCATTTAAATATGAAGGAGGGATTAAACAATTCCCAGAAAAACAAAAGTTGAGGGAATTTGCCTCCCACAAACCAGCTCTACCAGGCATATTACAGGGACTGTTCTGGATGGGAGCACTCCTAAAAAGAGCACAGAACAAAACACCCAACATATGAAGAAGGGAGGAGGAGGAATAAGAAGGGAGAGAAATAAAGAATCATCAGACTGTGTTTACAATAGCTTAATAAGTGAGTTAAGTTAGACAGTAAGATAGTAAAGAAGCTAATGTTGAACCTTTGGAAACTACAAACTCAAAGACTGCAAAGCAATAAGTACATACCTTTCAATAATGACCTAAATGTAAATGGAGTGAATGCACCAATCAAAAGACACAGAGTAATAGAATGGATAAAAAAGCAAGACCCATCCATATTCTGCTTACAAGAGACTCACCTCAAACCCAAAGACATGCACAGACTTAAAGTCAAGGGATGGAAAAAGATATTTCATGCAAACAACAGAGAGAAAAAAGCAGGTGTTGCAATACTAGTATCAGACAAAACAGACTTCAAAATAAAGAAAGTAACAAAAGATAAAGAAGGACATTACATAATGATAAAGGGGTCCATCCAACAAGAGGATATAACCATTATAAATATATATGCAACCAATACAGGAGCACCAACATACCTGAAACAAATACTAACAGAACTAAAGGAGGAAATAGAATGCAGTGCATTCATTCTAGGAGACTTCAACACACCACTCACTCCAAAGGACAGATCCACCAGACAGAAAATAAGTAAGGACACAGAGGCACTAAACAACACACTAGAACAGATGGACCTAATAGACATCTACAGAACTCTACATCCAAAAGCAACAGGATACACATTCTTCTCAAGTGCACATGGAACATTCTCCAGAATAGACTACATACTAGGGCACAAAAAGAGCCTCAGTAAATTCCAAAAGATTGAAATCCTATCAACCGACTTTTCAGACCACAAAGGCATTAAACTAGAAATAAACTGTACAAAGAAAGCAAAAAGGCTCACAAAAACATGGAGGCTTAACAACACACTCCTAAATAATCAATGGATCAATGACCAAATCAAAATGGAGATCCAACAATATATTGAAACAAATGACAACAACAACACTAAGCCCCAACTACTGTGGGACACAGCAGAAGCAGTCTTAAGAGGAAAGTATATAGCAATCCAGGCATATTTAAAAAAGGAAGAGCAATCCCAAATAAGTGGACTAATGTCACAATTATCAAAATTGGAAAAAGAAGAAAAAATGAGGCATAAGGTCAGCAGAAGGAGGGACATAATAAAGATCAGAGAAGAAATAAATAAAATTGAGAAGAATAAAACAATAGCAAAAATCAATGAAACCAAGAACTGGTTCTCTGAGAAAATAAACAAAATAGATAAGCCTCTAGCCAGACTTATTAAGAGGTAAAGAAAGTCAACACAAAACAACAGTATCAGAAATGAGAAAGGAAAAATCACGATGGACGCCACAGAAATACAAAGAATTATAAGTGAATACTATGAAAACCTATATGCTAACAAGCTTGGAAACCTAGAAGAAATGGACAACTTTCTAGAAAAATACAACCTTCCAAGACTGACCCAGAAAGAAACAGAAAATCTAAACAGACCAATTACCAGCAACAAAATTGAGGCGGTAATCAAAAAAATACCAAAGAACAAAACCCCCGGGCCAGATGGATTCACCTCGAATTTTATCAGACATACAGGGAAGACATAATACCCATTCCCCTTAAAGTTTTCCAAAAAATAGAAGAGGAGGGGATACTCCCAAACACATTCTATGAAGCCAATATCACCCTAATACCAAAACCAGCAAAGACCCCACCAAAAAAGAAAACTACAGACCAATATCCCTGATGAACGTAGATGAAAAAATACTCAACAAAATATTAGCAAACCGAATTCAAAAATACACCAAAGGATCGTACACCATGACCAAGTGGGATTCATCCCAGGGATGCAAGGATGGTACAACATTCGAAAGTCCATCAACATCATCCACCACATCAACAAAAAGAAAGACAAAAACCACATGATCGACTCCATAGATGCTGAAAAAGCATTTGACAAAGTTCAACATCCATTCATGATAAAAACTCTCAGCAAAATGGGAATAGAGGGCAAGTACCTCAACATAATAAAGGCCATCTATGATAAACCCACAGCCAACATTATATTGAACAGCGAGAAGCTGAAAGCTTTTCCTCTGAGATCGGGAACTAGACAGGGATGCCCACTATCTCCACTGTTATTTAACATAGTACTGGAGGAGGTCCTAGCCACAGCAATAAGACCAAACAAAGAAATACAAGGAATCCAGATTGGTAAAGAAGAAGTTAAACTGTCACTATTTACAGATAACATGATACTATACATAAAAAACCCTAAAGACTCCACCCCAAAACTACTAGAACTGATATCGGAATACAGCAAAGTTACAGGATACAAAATCAACACACAGAAATCTGTGGCTTTCCCATACACTAACAATGAACCAACAGAAAGAGAATTCAGGAGAACAACTACATTCACAATTGCAGCAAAAAAAATAAAATACCTAGGAATAAACCTAAACAAAGAAGTGAAAGACTTATACTCTGAAAACTACAAGTTACTCTTAAGAGAAATTAAAGGGGACACTAACAGATGGAAACTCATCCCATGCTCGTTTCTAGGAAGAATTAATATTGCCAAAATGGCCATCCTGCCCAAAGCAATATAAAGATTTGATGCAATCCCTACGAAACTACCAGCAACATTCTTCAATGAACTGGAACAAATAATTCAAAAATTCATATGGAAACACCAAAGACCCCGATTAGCCAAAGCAATCCTGAGAAAGAAGAATAAAGTAGGGGGGATCTCACTCCCCAACTTCAAGCTCTACTATAAAGCCATAGTAATCAAGACAATTTGGTACTGGCACAAGAACAGAGCCACAGACCAATGGAACAGACTAGAGAATCCAGACATTAACACAGACATATATGGTCAATTAATATTTGATAAAGGAGCCATGGACATACAAAGGGGAAATGACAGTCTCCTCAACAGATGGTGCTGGCAAAATTGGACAGCTACATGTAGGAGAATGAAACTGGACCATTGCCTAACCCCATATACAAAAGAAAACTCAAAATGGATCAATGACCTGAATGTAAGTCATGAAACCATTAAACTCTTGGAAAAAAACGTAGGCAAAAATCTCTTGGATGTGAACATTAGCGACTTCTTCACGAAATCATCTCTCCGGGCAAGGAAATCAAAAGCAAAAATGAACAAGTGGGACTATATCAAGCTGAAAAACTTCCGCACAGCAAAGGACACCATCAATAGAAGAAAAAGGAACCCTACAGTATGGGAGAATATATTTGAAAATGACAGATCCGATAAAGATTTGATGTCCAGAATATATAAAGAGCTCACACTCCTCAACAAACAAAAAACAAATAACCCAATTAAAATATGGGCAGAGGAACTGAACAGACAGTTCTCTAAAAAAGAAATACAGATGGCCAACAGACACATGAAAAGATGCTCCACATCACTAATTATCAGAGAAATGCAAATTAAAACTACAATGAGGTATCACCTCACACCAGTAAGGATGGCTGCCATCCAAAAGACAAACAACAACAAATGTTGGCGAGGATGCGGAGAAAGGAGAACCCTCCTACACTGCTGGTGGGAATGTAAATTAGTTCAACCATTGTGGAAAGCAGTATGGAGGTACATCAAAATGCTCAAAACAGGCTTACCATTTGACCCTGGCATTCCACTCCTAGGAATTTACCCTAAGAATGCAGCAATCAAGTTTGAGAAAGACAGATGCACCCCTATGTTTATCACAGCACTATTTACAATAGCCAAGATTTGGTAGCAACCTAAATGTCCATCGGTAGATGAATGGATAAAGAAGATGTGGTACATATACACAATGGAATACTACTCAGCCATAAGAAGAGGGCAAATCCTACCATTTGCAGCAACATGGATGGAGCTGGAGGGTATTATGCTCAGTGAAATAAGCCAAGCAAAGAAAGAGAAATACCAAATGATTTCAGTCATCTGTGGAGTATAAGAACAAAGGAAAAACTGAAGGAACAAAACAGCAGCAGAATCACAGAACCCAAGAATGGACTAACAGGTACCAAAGGGAAAGGAACTGGGGAGGATGGGTGGGTAGAGAGGGATAAGGGGGGAGAAGAAGAAGGGGTGTATTAAGATTAGCATGTATTGGGGGGTGGGAGAAAGGGGAGGGCTGTACAACACACAGAAGACAAGTAGTGATTCTACAACACTTTGCTATGCTGATGGACAGTGACTGTAAAGGGGTTTATAGGGGGGACCTCATATAGGGGAGAGCCTAGTCAACATAATATTCATCATGTAAGTGTAGATTAATGATAACAAAAAAAAAAAAGCAGTTCCTGTGTGGTGACCTCCAATGAGTTCTACACAATGGTACAAAGGGAATGTAAAAGTGTAGGCAAAGGTTTTGTTTGTGTTTATACAGAGGATCAAAGCCTAATTTGGCTACCCCAAAAATGAACTAAGATACGATATGAAAAAGAACTTCCAACATCAGCACTCTCTGGAAGACTCATGCCAGAAGATGATCATCAAAAAATCCCAACAAAGATCCACACGCTGCTACAGGTGTAGATGCACTCAACCCACCGGTTCCTGGACTTGCCATGGGAATGAAGAAGGAGATATCTAAGCTGGCCTGTGCATACAGTAAAACAACAAATTTTACTGGATCTATATTGAGGGAACTCAATCCAAGAATTAGGAGAAAGGCAAGTTGTAGCGCTCCAAAATCTTGCGACTATAGACTATCTACTGTTAAAAGAACATATGAGATGTGAACAGTTCCCAGGAATGTGTTGTTTTAATTTGTCTGATTTTTCTCAAACTATTCAAATTCAGTTAGACAATATCCATCATATCATTGATAAGTTTTCACAAATGCCTAGGGTGCCTAACCGATTTTATTGGTTTCACTGTATATGGCTGGTAATTGTAGGTCTACTTTGGTTATGTTGCTGTATTCCTATTATGTTAATGTGTGCACACAATTTAATTAGTAGTTTAAAACCTATACATGCTTATGTTACACTACAAGAAGATATGTCAAGTTAATAATCAATCTTCCCATGTTTTCTTCCGTCTGCTACTTCTATAGCTTTTCTTCTTCCTTCCTAATTACAACCCTTAAGTAGAATTCGTGCCTCATATAGAAATTACCAAGTATCATAATTCTTCCAAGTGGTAAAGACACCTCAAGACAAATGCTGGGCATAGAAGCCACAGGGCATAAATCTGGAAAGAAATAAAAAGCTAACCTTTTCAAACAATATTGCTTCTCTCTCACTTACCAACTTTACATTTCCCTGTATGGCCCCAGAAGATGACTGGTTAGCCAGAGACGGTTAAGATTCCTCAAGGGAGGAACAACCTAACACAGGCACAGTCACAGGGGGGCCATCAGGTGAGAAATTGGGGATCAACTGAGGTGAGGCTTAGAACCTTCCCCCACCCTGTTTTGAGAGAAATCTTCTGCATCCGTGGATGTTTTATTGCCCTTGTCTAGCTTGGATTAACACATAGTCTACAGGCACACACCTGATCATCTACATTTGCTCTCTTACAACACTAAACTATGTTTTCTACCTTTATCTTGCATCTACCAACCACTTCAGTACTTTATTAAAAATAATAATAATAAAGAGAGAAATGTGGTATCCACGTAAAAATAAAGTATAAAAATCAAACAAATATTCATATTTGAAGTGACTGTTTATAGTTCATAATGCATGATCAAAACCGAAAGTTTCTGTGATGACTGCCCTTGTACTGTTCACCATGTAACTTATTCACTATGTAAGAATTTGTTCTCTATGTAAGAACTTGCTCGTTATTCTTCAGAATATTGGAGACTGACGAAAATTAGGGTAGGGGTGGATTAATGATTATACATTGAGCATTGAGTCCCCTATACAGAATTTTATTGTTCTTAACAACCATTTGATCAATAAATAGGAGAGATGCCCTCACAAAAAAAGAAAAAGAAAAAAAAAAGTACTCACTTCCAATTGTAAAACAAATAAGTAACCGAGATTTAATGTATAGCATAAGAAATATAGTCAAAATATTGTAACAACTTGGTATGGTGATAGCTGGTACCTAGAATTATCATGTATATAAATGTTCAATCACTGTGTTGTACACCTGAAACAAATGTAATACTGTGTGTCAACTACCCTTCAATAAAAAATAATTATCTAAAAAAAAAAAAAACTACAAAGAACAAAACCCCCGGGCCGGATGGATTTAGCTCAGAATTTTATCAGACATACAAAGAAGACATAATACCCATTCCCCTTAAAGTTTTTCAAATAATAGAAGAGGAGGGAATACTCCCAAACTCATTCTATGAAGCCAATATCACCCTAATACCAAAACCAGGCAAAGACCCCACCAAAAAAGAAAACTACAGACCAATATCCCTGATGAATGTAGATGCAAAAATACTCAACAAAATATTAGCAAACCGAATTCAAAAATACACCAAAGGATCGTACACCATGACCAAGTGGGATTCATCCCAGGGATGCAAGGATGATACAACATTCGAAAATACATCAACATCATCCACCACATCAACAAAAAGAAAGAGAAAAACCTCATGATCATCTCCATAGATGCTGAAAAAGCATTCGATAAAATTCAATATCCATTCATGATAAAAACTCTCAACAAAATGGGGATAGAGGGCAAGTACCTCAACATAATAAAGGCCATATATGATAAACCCACAGCCAACATTATATTGAACAGCGAGAAGCTGAAAGCTTTTCCTCTGAGATCGGGAACTAGACAGGGATGCCCACTCTCTCCACTGTTATTTAACATAGTACTGGAGGTCCTAGCCACGGCAATTAGACAAAACAAAGAAATACAAGGAATCCAGATTGGTAAAGAAGAAGTTAAACTGTCACTATTTGCAGATGACATGATATTGTGCATAAAAAACCCTAAAGACTCCACTGTTAAACTACTAGAGCTAATATTGGAATTCAGCAAATTTCAGGATACAAAATTAACACACAGAAATCTGTGGCTTTCCTATACACTAACAATAAACTAATAGAAAGAAAAATCAGGAAGACAATTCCATTCACAATAGCATCAAAAAGAATAAAATACCTAAGAATAATCCTAACCAAGGAAGTGAAAGACCTATACCCTGAAAACTATAAGGCACTCTTAAGAGAAATTAAAGAGGTCACTAACAAATGGAAACTCATCCCATGCTCCTGGCTAGGAAGAATTAATATCGTCAAAATGGCCATCCTGCCCAAAGCAATATACAGGTTCGATGCAATCCCTGTCAAACTACCAACAGCATTCTTCAATGAACTGGAACAAATAGTTCAAAAATTCATATGGAAACACCAAAGACCCCAAATAGCTAAAGCAATCCTGAGAAGGAAGAATAAAGTGGGGGGATCCCACTCCCCAATTTCAAGCTCTACTACAAAGCCACAGTAATCAAGACAATTTGGTACTGGCACAAGAACAGATCCACATACCAATGGAACAGAATAGAGACTCCGAACATTAACCCAAACATATATGGTCAACTAATATTTGATAAAGGGGCCATGGACATACAATGGGGAAATGACAGTCTCTTCAACAGATGGTGCTGGCAAAACTGGACAGCTACATGTAAGAGAATGAAACTGGATCACTGTCTAGCCCCATACACAAAAGTAAATTCGAAATGGATCAAAGACTTGAATGTAAGTCATGAAGCCATAAAACTCTTATAAAAAAAAATAGGCAAAAATCTCTTAGACATAAACATGAGTGATCTCTTCTTGAACATATCGCCCCGGGCAAGGGAAACAAATGCAAAAATGAACAAATGGGACTATATCAAGCTGAAAAGCTTCTGTACAGCAAAGGACACCATCAATAGAACAAAAAGGTATTCTACTGTATGGGAGAATATATTCGAAAATGACAGATCCAATAAAGGGTTGACATCCAAAATATATAAAGAGCTCACACACCTCAACAAACAAAAAGCAAATAACCCAATTACAAAATGGGCAGAGGAGCTGAATAGACAGTTCTCTAAAGAAGAAATTCAGATGGCCAACAGACACATGAAAAGATGCTCCACATTGCTTGTCATCAGAGAAATGCAAATTAAAACCACAATGAGATATCACCTCACACCAGTAAGGATGGCTACCATCCAAAAGACAAACAACAACAAATGTTGGCGAGGTTGTGGAGAAAGGGGGACCCTCTTACACTGCTGATGGGAATGTAAAATAGTTCAACCATTGTGGAAAGCAGTATGGAGGTTCCTCAAAATGCTCAAAATAGAAATACCATTTGACCCAGGAATTCTACTTCTAGGAATTTACCCCAAGAATGCAGCACTCTACTTTGAAAAAGACAGATGCACCCCTATGTTTATCACTGCACTATTTACAATAGCCAAGATATGGAAGCAACCTAAATGTCCATCAGTAGATGAATGGATAAAGAAGAAGTGATACATATACACAATGGAATATTACTCAGCCATAAGAAAAAAACAGATCCTACATTGACAACAACATGGATAGAGCTGGAGGTTATTATGCTCAGTGAAATAAGCCAGGTGGAGAAAGACAAGTACCAAATGATTTCACTCATATGTGGAGTATAAGAACAAAAGAAAACTAAAGGAACAAAACAGCAGCAGAAGCACAGAACCCAAGAATGGACTAATAGTTACCAAAGAGAAAGTGACTGGGGAGGACAGGTGGGAAGGGAGGGATAAGGGTGGGGAAAAAAGAAAGGGGGACTTAAGATTAGCATATATAGTGTGTGGGGGGCACGGGGAGGGCTGTGCAACACAGAGAAGACAAGTAGTGATTTTACAGCATCTTACTATGTTGATGGACAGTGACTGTGAACGGGGATGTGGGGGGGACTTGGTGAAGAGGGGAGCCTAGTAAACATAATGTCCTTCATGTAATTGTAGATTAATGATACCAAAATTAAAAAAAATTGTTAGAGTTTTGAAGTCAAAATTAAGTTTCATTTATCTGTGTCATTTGCCAATTCAGTTTAATGAAGCAGATTTTCCATACATCAAAATAACTAAATCTGCTGCTACAAAGTTTTGTAAAAATATATTCAAAGACTGTATTAGTCCAAGTTCTCCAGAGAGACAGAACCAATTATATATACACATTTGTTATGAGGAATTGACAGATGTGATTGTGGACACTAAGTCCCATGATTTGCCATTTATAAACTGCAGACCTAGGAAAACTGGTGATATAATTCAGTCCGAGTCCGAAGGAACAGAGGAGCCCATGGTATAAATCCCTGTCTGAGGTGAGGAAAAGATGAGAGAGATCTCACCTCAGCAGTCAGGCAGCAAAAAGGGACAAACGCTTCCTTCCTCTGCCTTTTGTCCCATTCAGGCCCTCATCTGATTAGATGGTGGTCATGCACATTGCACATTGCTGTGGGGAGGGGCAGTCTCCTGAGCCCACCAATTCAAATGCTAATCTCATTCAGAAACATTATCACAGACTCCAGGAATAATGTGTAATCTTGGCACCCTGTGGCCAGTCAAGCTGACACATAAAATTAAGCATTATAAAGCATATCAACAATATCTGAAATGCCAGGTCATACATCCTTTGCAACGAATTAATTGTATGATAAACATTTTTGGCATCAAAATAAAAATGTGTGAGGAGGCTAATAATAAAGGAAAAATAAGTACTTGTATAATGGAGGCACCTGGGAGTCACCTCCTAAGCAGGTTATCAAACTTAGTATAACAAGAAAGAGACAGCCCAACATGCTGTGGCATCTGATTGAGGCAAGGCATCACTTGTACCAGTCACAAATACGTAAGTTTTAGACCAAAATGTCCACTTGTTGGCAATATAAAGGGTACTTGAACAACACAAGCTAGTCAACAATATGAGAAAGGAATCAAAAAAGAACTGTCCTGGTTGCTTTAACAAAATTCATGTCACAGAAAAAATAAGGAAGGGAAGTTTGGAGGAGGTAAAGTGGCTCTGGGCTAAAGGCATCCAAACAGAGAAGGAAAACAAATGCAAGCTGTGAACTTATTAGATTCTCAATTAATAAATAATAACAGAATTAAAGATATTTAGGGAAATTAGGTAAATAGAAATGTAAACTGAGATAATGTTACGGAATTAGTGTTAATTTTCTAGGTGGTGAAAATGGTATTGAGTTTATGTTTCAAAATATCTTTATTCTTAAATTCACACTAAAGTATTTTGAAGAAAAGTGTTATGATGCCCTCAATATATACTATCAAGTGTTTCAGTGAATAGCAAGTCTGTGGGTGTTGTAGGGGGGTCACAATCACATGTGAATATGGAAAGCTAAGGGGCAAATGAGTATATGTGACAAAATTTTTATAATAAATCTGGGGAAGGGTATATGAGTATAGTATTTTTTCATCTTTTTTAAAAGATTTGATAAGTTAAACATTTTCTAAATAATAAACTGGTGAAAATGTATGTAACTCCTCAGAAATATGTGAGGGATGATATACTATTCTAACTTAGTACAGGTATAGTGAACAAAGGTATGTGAATATAAAATGTTGAGGGACTCTGTCTAAATGCAGGGATGCTTTAAGAGGACATAGAAGCATTATCTATATGGAAAACATCATTCCAACCTCAACATAAATAAACAGTGCTATAATTCTGGGCTTTGTGATAAAGTTTTACTCAGTAGAGATTTTATCTTACTTGAGAACTTTTGACACAGTTTCCCAGATTGCTTGCTTTATAAATTATGCATTAAAGAAAGCATGAAATTAAGGCATAAAATGCTTTAAGCTTCAACATATGCTTAGAGAATAGCTTCACATCTGTCCACTTCATATGGTAGCATATAAAATAATTAGTTCTGTAGTTTGCTAACTTCATCTCAACTACTGTCCAGTCCACTAATTTGCATATGTAAAAAATCAAGGAGTTTTGCTTATATTTCTTACTATAAAGTCATGTAGTATACCTTAAATCCATGTAAATAGTAATTTTAGGGTAAACTTAACAACACATTTTTCTCAGTTTTTCTATGATTTATTTTCATAATCTGCCCATTTTTCCACCATATTTTATTACAGATAAATTTCTTTTTTAAACTTAAGTAGTCTTTAGAATACAGTAAAGATAATGATGCAGAAAATTTTAATGTATTGTGCATATAAAACTCTGTTTTTGACCCCATCCCAATAAGCCAGTGGGTGTCAGTCACAGTTGTGATAAGAAAAAAAGAAAAGGAACCAGATCAATAGAATATAACAGAGAGCCCAGGAATAGACCTGCAGAAGTACAGTCAGCTGATCTTTGAGAAAAGAGCAATATTTTTGATACATCGGTAATGTCATTTTAATATATATATATATGAAAAAATACTTCCACTCAATGCATTCAGCAAACTGG
This sequence comes from Manis javanica, assembly GCF_040802235.1. Classification (NCBI taxonomy): domain Eukaryota; kingdom Metazoa; phylum Chordata; class Mammalia; order Pholidota; family Manidae; genus Manis; species Manis javanica. The sequence goes on from NC_133164.1 coordinate 34,290,916, forward strand.
TGTTCATACTGGTGTTGAGTCCCTTTATATATTTGATTAGCTGTGCACCAGTACTTAGAGATAAAGGTACAGCTCCTGCCCTCCAAGTAGTCTCAGGATATAGAGCAAGACAGGCTAGCCGAAGATGGGAACACAGGTTAATAAAGTGTGATAAAGCATAATACCCTCTAGCTCCATCCATGTTGTTGCAAATGGTAGGATCTGTTTTTTTCTTATGGCTGAATAATATTCCATTGTGTATATGTACCACTTCCTCTTTATCCATTCATCTACTGATGGGCATTTAGGTTGCTTCCATATCTTGGCTATTGTAAATAGTGCAGTGATAAACATAGGGGTGCATCTGCCTTTTTCAAACTGGAGTGCTGCATTCTTAGGATAGATTCCTAGAAGTGGAATCCCTGGATCAAACAACAGCAGCAGAGTCACAGAACCCACAAATGGACTAATAGTTACCAAAGGGAAAGGGACTGGGGAGGATGGGTAGGAAGGGAGGGATTATGGTGGGGAAAAAGAAAGGGGGCATTACGATTAGCATGTATAGTGTGTGTGGGGCACACGGAGGGCTGTGCAACACAGAGAAGAGAAGTAGTGATTTTATAGCATCTTACTATGCTGATGGACAGTGACTGTGAAGGGGTATGTGGGGGGGGACTTGGTGAAGGGGGGAGCCTAGTAAACATAATGTTCTTCAAGTAATTGTAGATTAATGATACCAAAATAAAATAATTTAAGAAAAAAGTGTACATCAGGAAAAAAAAATAAAATAAAATAAAGTGTGATAGAGCTACATCCATGGTGCCGCATACTGAAAGTGCCTGACCTCTAAAGGCAAGGACAGGGGGATTACAAAAGTCTTTTTAAAGAGGTGTGATTCTGTGAATGTTGGAGGACTAATGTGAAAGAGATGAAGTATAGGAAGAAGAGCAGAAAAAAACTGCGTTGCTTCTTTGAGCCACTTCAGCTAGTGAACCGTTCTGGAGAAATCATGGCATCTCCCATGTTGGGGCCACTACAGTTATTTGTCTTGAACCTTAGTTTAGTGATTGGTGCTGCTAAGAACTGATTTGAGATTTCCTTATAGAGATCTTTTTCTCTATTTAAATCATTAAAGAATTTTAATATTCAAGAGATAGTATAATGTAGTAGTTAAAAGCATGAAGTCAAACTGCTTGGATTTACAGAAGCATCATTTACAAACTAATTTTAGCCAAATTATTTTAGCCAAATTGAGCCAAATCTGTAGCTTAATTCCATCATTTATAAAATGGAAGTAATAATAGCACCTGTTTCTGAAAATAGTTGTGGAATTCAAAACTGTGTTTTCCCCAAATCTGCTGCCCGTCCACGAGCCCTTGCCTCTGGGAGAGAAGCGAGGCCACCTGATGAAGAAACTTCCTCTCCTTGTGCCCTACCTAAGTGCCCATTTTGGGGGACTTCTTTCACCTCACAATGGCTCCCTCAGTTCTCCGATCCTCCATGTGGGGTCCTGTATCCTCTCTCCTCCTTAGTTCTTCTGCCCAGCCTTACCCCTCTTTTATCCTTTTGAATTTTCAACACATTCCTTTTTGAATGATTGTCTTCTATAGACTTTTAAACACCTGTTTCCTCTGTCGCAAACACTAAAACAATTTCTGGCTAGCTTTCAGGACACTTCTTCATGGTTTAAAAATCTTGCGGAAGTGGTCTACTCATGTCTCCCCATTTCTCAGAATCTGCTTTCAGATCATGACATTCGCTGAAATGATTGCCATTCATGTATTAATGACATAAAAAAATCTAGTGAATATTTTATTTTCAACTGTTCCATCACCTTCTATAGCATTCAACCAGCTGATACGTCCATTATTTCTGAATCCTCTTACCCTTTTGCTTTAGCGGCACTAATCTCTTCTGTTTCTGTCCTGTCTTTTTGGCTTTAATACTTGCTCATCCCTTTAATACTGGTGTGCCCGCAAGTCCTTCAGTTTTTCTCACTTTACAAAACACCCTGAAGTGACCTCATTCTAATGATTGGTTTCAACTTCTAACTCTGTCTAATGAGTTTAAGTACTCTTTCAGTCTTTGTTTGGATTACCTACACATACCTCTAACTCCACAATTCAACATCTCAACTAAATGATTTGTTTTCCAGTCTGCTCCTTTTCCTTGCTTCCAGTCTCAAATAAATAAACAGTCATCCCACAAATCACCTAAACTCTAAACTTCAAAATCACTCAAAAATTGTCTGTCTCCATCACTCTCTAAAATCAGGCACAAACCCCCATCGGTTTCATCTCTCCTTCTGCTTGGATGAGAACCTCATGTCTCAGGGTTTGTTCTGCTGTCATAGCTGTTTAATTAGCCTTGCGGAATAGAGCAACATGGTGAGTAGAGAACAGTCTAATCCCCACCGAGTTCAATTCATGGCTCTGCCACTATATAGCCATGTGACACTGGGTAATTTACTTTATCTCCCAATTCTCAGCTTCTGAATCTATCTAATGGGTGTAGTTATAACATGTATATCATAGGGTTGTTGTAATCACTGTATTAAGATATACAAAATTCTGCCTAGGATATAATAAATGTCATATTAGGATTAGTTGCTATTTTAGCTCCTCCACTTAAATTGTTCACCCATAACTTTGAACACCAACTTTAAACTCTTTTTCTAACATAAAGCCCTTTATAATTTCACCCTTACCCTTAATTTATTACAACTCTATCTTGCCTCTCCCCAGAGATTCAACCACAACATTACACTTGAGCCCTGCATAATGTTTGGTATTTTGTTTTTTCAGACCTTCAATTCTATTTCCTTTGCTTTTTTTCACATTAGAATGTTGCAGTTGTAGCAGAGCGTGTGTGTGTGTGTGTGTGTGTGTGTGTGTGTGTGTGTGTGTGTGTGTGTGTGTGTGTTGTCATTGATGACTAGGTTATCTGTAGAGGGCTGTAGGAGGTTTTTCTGGGGTGAAGTGGTTTGGTGCTCTTAGAGGACAGAGAAGGATCAGTACTGACCTGAATTTTTCAGGTGTTCTTTCTTGTACAAAGGTAAGCATATTTTCTTAGCAAACTTTTGAATTCTGAAGTTGGTATTTTCATCAAAACATTCAAGAAATCATTTACTCTTTCTGTACCTTATTTCTATTTAAAATGTAAGTATTAAAAACTTAAACTTAACGGTTTTCCACACAGGAATGACATAAAAGAAAGTGTTTTTTTGAAGGATTAAATATATATTCAAGTATGTTGTGCTAGCACTACAATTCTAAAATACATGAAAAATATGTGGTTTCTGTGTGTATATGTACCTTACAGCTTCCAGTTCAATGATGAATTCTTATCATTTTCATACATCATTTCTCATTGGTAAAAATTACCTTAGACAAGGCTTTGTTTTATTTTTTTGTCTTGCTTTTTTCATAAGTAATATAGTATGTGTTTTAATGTATGCATCGTTTTAAAATTGTTTAAAATACTATGAAAAACAATGCATATTTCTAAAAACCTACTCCAATTAAAGGGGGAAATGAGCTAACATTTCCATTGCAATTGTAATAGCAGTCTGAATCTTAAGAGATTTTATTATTTATGAATGGATGATACTGTGAGAAGTATGAAAAACACTCAGACTGGATTTTGATCTTTGTTTCACAATCTCTCCATTTGATCATTTCTGTGATGATTTTCTTAGCTGTCACATTCAAAATATAACATTTCTATACATTCTCCCTTTTACTTTTTATCATCTGGTAAGTTGATAAATGCTATTGGAATTCTTGTTATGGACTGCATCAGAGTTTTCTGACATTTTACATACAAAAATAATGAATTTTATAGCCACATAAAATGATTGATTTTTGATAATGTGGTGCACTTATTCAGCTTCAGTATTCACTCTCCTTTTTCCTCGCAAAGGTTATTACTAACTTTGGTTATTATGAGACTAAATTATAGTTCCTAGAATATAAACAGAAAATTACTATCAACATAGGAAATAGCAAATCCATGTTAGCTTATTTTTGTCTCAATTCTTCAGAAAAAAGAAATTCTTTTTCTCATTTGAATGTGTTTAATCCACATAAGCACCTGGAAAATTAAGATATATTTTATTATTTTTATATTCTGTATTAATACTTTTTATTAGCATTCTATTTTATGGCATATCTGTCCCTAGAAACAATGTAAGATTGAATATATTTTCTCTCCTTAGATTGTTCCAGCAGTCCTTTATATTAGCTACCAAGTAAATGCAACCCATTATGCAGAGAACTTTCTTTGCATTTATAAACTTTAGGGTTTACAAACTCATCTTAATTATAAACTCATCTTAAATCACTGTGTTTGGTGTCTATAACAAGTAGTGATAAAATGGCCTGCTTTATTAAATATAGACTTTACCACAGTAGAAGCCTGTATTTTATGGGCATGGAATTTGTTCTCTATAATAGTTCAAACTGCATCATAGGTGTCTGAGACATAACAAGCTTCTGCTCTACCAGAATGAACATAATGTATCCTAGAAATTTTTTTAACAGCTTTCAAATATTTTATAATAGTTAAAATGCAAATATGATACTTAATTCCTATTATGAAGGTCTAAGAAACATGATTCACTTAGCACACCAACTCAGAAAAAACAAAATATTAGAAACCAAAACACAGTTACAGGTTATCTAAAAACACAGAGCAATGCTTCATCTTCATGAAATAACTTCTACTTGGATAAAATTAATATAGTAATACTCCACTGTTGTTATGTGACCATCTGACCTTCTCTCCAAGCTACCAGCAAGGAAAGAAACCTGTGGTAAGACACTAAAGCTTCTATTACTGTCCAGGCTAAATACTAAAGTCATGAAAACTCCTCTGCAGTCAAGCAGAGGAACAATGTAACATGTAATCAAAATTGGCATTTTGCTGATGAGGTCTCCCATTTCCTCTTTTCTCTTTCTGTCAGAATTTTTTAATGTGTCATTTTAAAGCCTAGAATTGCTTTCGGTTTTGTATTTTGAAGTGAAGCCTTGTTTTTGGTTATTTATATATATTCTTCATATTGTGAGCTTCTCAATTTTCTTCTGAATGGGGCACCAGAATTTGATGTATTGACCTTCATTTCCTAATGGTATTTCAAAATGTTTTGTTTTAGTATCTAGTCTAGAGTTCCTCATAGAAGAAAATCATAAATGATATATAAGAATTTATGTACAAATAATTTTTTGTATTAAGCATAAAAAGCAAACACTAAGCTGATATAGGTAAAAATATTTTAAAAATAGAGGTTTTATTATATTATTAATTTTATTACAGATTAGTAAAGGAAATAAGAAAGATTAGTTGTAAAAAGAGGCATTTGGATATCATGGGGTTAAGAATTACCATTTTACATCACCATCATCATCATCAGTATTATCATGTGCTGGGTACCTTCCATGTCCCGTGCATTGTACTAGGTGCTTTACAAAGGCCATATCATTCTGTCTTCGTAATAAGCCATTTCACAGATCAAGAACATGAGGCTTAAAGAAGGTGAGTAACTTGCCCGAGCTAGAAAGTGAGGAAACTGAGACTGACCCTAATTTGCAGGACTCCAAAGATGCTTTTTCTACTAAATGAAGGGCTTTCGTCTGAGGAAAAAAGCAAAATTAGTTTGAAAATACAATTGTACTAATGCACACTACTAACTGTCTGTAAGGCACATTTTCCTTGCTTCCTTGTTCTTCTGAAATTTATGCAGTCTTTATAAAAATGGAATACCAGAGGTTTTTTAAAAAGCTCTATGAGATACTAGCACAATCACGAGTTTAATAATACATACTACCATTCAAATAGCATCTTTGAACCCCCTTTTCCCAGTCCGAAAACTGCTGAGCAAGTCCCTTGACTGACAGTCCTGGAGTTCACAGGCAGGAGAAGGTTCTTTAGGCAACATCTTCCTGAAGAACCAATAACTGAAAATTTGCATCAGTAAATTACAAAGAGGTAGGTAAAAAAAGAATTCAAGACTCCACTCCAGAAGGTAAAGAAATTAGAGGATGAAAATAGTTAATATAAAGTTAAAGCAATGAAAATTGAAGATAATAAAAAAAATAAAAGGGGAAAGAAGACAGTATTTTATATACCTTCTGAGCCTTTAAAAACATGCTCCTCTTGTTGAGAAGCCTCTCACTTCCCTGCCCTTTTCTTATGCAACTCAACTGATTTCTTAAAACACAATTTATGAATCTTCTTCGCCAAAAATTCTTGATTGCTCTTCCCCCTTCCTCACTTGCAGAGACTGAACTGAATAAACTCTACCCCTCTGATCTCACAGCATATTGTGTATTTCTCATCCACGGCACTGTGACACTGCTGGTCCGTGGCCTATTTTCTGTCTTCCCTCAAGACTTCTTAATGGCAGAAGCTGTGATTTTTATATATTTTCAAATATTTTTACTTTCAATACCTAGTAATTCACATGCTTATGGCATAAATAAAATAGGATTTTTTCAAAATCCCCAAACAGTGGTAAATTTAAGGAAGACAATGAATCTTATAGTCTCATACTTATTTTTTTTGAAAGCATCATATAGTCATGAACATTAATGACAAGTTTAAAATCTAGGAAAGAGAATGGAGTGAATTGTATTGTGAGAGCAATTATAATATTGATCCACTTTTGAGGTTGTTTTCTATTTTAGGTATGCAATTTTCTAAATCAATGAAAACTAATTAATTTGATTATATAGAATGGCAGATTCATACTGATGAATAATTAAATTGATACCTCTTTTGGCATATATATTCAGTGCAATCCAAATACTTGATAGACTTTTGTCTTCAAGTCATTAAAAAAAGATAAATCATCAGTTGTTATTATTAACCTCTGGGTAAGAGAAAAGAGGAAAGAAGTGTGAGGAGAATAATTGTGAATCTCAAATGAGAACTACACAATTATGGGTGAGAAAGCTGTGGAAATTATAAGGTAATATTAGCATAAATGACCAATTTTCCTGTCTTCAGTAGATTTTTAGTGCATCTGTCACATAATGATATACATGCTTATCTGAGTACACCCAAATATGGAGGCCATATCACCTGACACAGTAAATAAATACACACTTATATGTCTGCAGGTTGACAAAAACCTAATGGCTCTAAAAAGATAGGACCCTGGACATGAAAGTCAACTCTGAGACACAAGTGCAAGGTCTCAAATAAATGAAACAACTTAAGGTTTTGTTTTAACTTTTATTCCTCAGAGAATGAGGATTCCCTCTATAGGTCACAGAAGTCCCCAAACATTTACTTTAAATAAATATTTAAAATCATACCTATAAATACAATCATGACAACATGCTTTTCAATGCAACAGATGTACAATATGATTTAGCAGCATAATAAGCACTCATTAAATGAGACTCTATTTAAAATAAATACTTTCAAAGATTTAGAAGTTGGAAAAGTTAAAGCCAGAACTCTTACAAGAAGAAGTATTCAGGAAAACAGAAAGGCAGGGGCCACCAAATAAGAATACACCAATATCTTAATGCCACACTATATTCATTTTTAACACGGAACCATAAACATTATACATTCTAATGTCACCTAGCATATTGTTGAGAAAGTACTCATAGTATTTTCTGTCCACAAAAATACCAATTGTTTCATTACACTACATTCATTACCAGATTGCATTAAATAAAGAGAAGCATTTTGCATGAAAACAGTTCTGACTTCTACAGCAATACTATTTATTAGGTGATAACAAGATGAGAAAATGTCATGGGACATATAGGAGTTAGATGCCATCTCACTACAAAGACCATTTATAGGGTTGCAATTTCATTTTAAAGAGTGAGGAAAGTTGCAACTAACTTATGTAGTGCTGGGTTTTAAACTTAACTAGTAATGTAAGCATTGAACAACGGTACTGTTAAAAATAGGTCTCAGCATCTTAGGAGGCATCACACTGGAAAATAGCTCACCTTTTCTCCACTAGCCCAAAATCGTCTGCTTTTCCTTCAACAGAGAAAATTTAACTTTTAGTTTTTTTTGTACCTATTTCTTCTGATTCAACACCAAATAAGCTACCTATAGTTAGGAGTCACATGACACACAAAAATATGTATCTTAGCGTATAAATATCTTATCCTGTGTGAAATATCCTTTCCCTGAGAGAAGCATGAGGAATGATGGCACCTGCGAGGCCAGGATTCCTCTGGAAGGAAGGCCGCATGCTTGTTTTATTCAGTTGTATTTACTTTCCATCTCTCATACTTTATTTTATGTCATTCAGCTCATTACTTGAATTGCCGCATGTTCAGAGTACAGATTTCCTTTCTCATGGCTAGAAATGCATCTGTATACAAGAAGCTGAATGAACCAGTAAGATGCTGCACTGTATATACTAACAGAAAAAGGAATTTTCAAAAGTGAATCAAATGTACCTCCATGGCCCCCAAATCCTCTGTGTCTCTGTTTGTATTTGTTCTCTTGTTCTGTGTTTTAGTGAATGGTCACAGCTTGTGAATATCTATCTATCTATCTATCTATCTATCTATCTATCTATCTATCTATCTATCTATCTATCATCTATCTATATTATTATTTCAATGTATAAATTCAGGAAGTGCTAGGTAAGTTGAGATTCTTCAGTTTCTTTCATTGATATCTCACTGCTTGCAGAGTATGGATCTTTCACCTCCTTGCTTAAATTTATTCGTTGGTATTTTATTCTCTTTGATGCAATTGTAAATGAATTTTTTTTCTTAATTTCTATTTTTGATAGCTCTTTATTTGTGTTTTCTGTATATTAGTTTTGTATTCTGTGACTTTACTGAATTTATTAGTTCTAATACTTTTTTGTTTTTAATCTAGAACTTGTTTTTAAAGGAGATATTTTCCATATATATATGTCAGAAACTCAAAATGTAAGATTCACTTAAATAATGAATATATCAATATAGGCTTACATAAATGTATATGTGCTTGTGTGAGTGATTTCTGAGGAAAAGTTATTTTTTTAGCAGAATCAAATTAGTGGAGGAAACATATAATGAAATCTAATTTTGTAATTTTATTATGAATCTTAGAAGTATTCTTCCAAATCAAATGCACATGCTTGATTTACTTCAATATGACAAGCTCCTAATATACTTTTTCCATTCTGATTAGTATCATAGGATTATTGATAGATTCTCATATTGTCTTTAGATTAAATTACCAGGAGCATTTCCCTTAATCCCTATGAAAACTGAGAAAACGCTGGATTCGTAATTGCAGTCCAGTTGTTTTCTTAAACCTCACGTTTTAGCAATAATGTGACAGCTTTTATGCTTATTATCCATAATGTCATCAACTTTTACAACTATAATCAAATGTAATGGTAATGTATTTTGATTTAATAACAAAAAGGAGGAATTTGTGCATATGCAAGATTAACTTGGAAATGTAATTTTTATATCATTCTAATTAAGAAAGAAAATATAAATTATCTATGATCAGCTATTACTTATAGTTCTAGATTTTATGACTATGAAAGATATTTTTTCTTCTAATAAATTTTTCAATGAAATAACATGTTATTCATCCATCTTTTATGTTAGGATTTCTTACTTTTCTTCCACTGAGAAATGTGGTGATGTAAATTATTGAAGAATCCTATATTATGAGCCTTTTATATAACAAACTTTATTAAAATTAGTAACATATTACAAATATCAACATTTGACTATGTATTAACTGTATTGTATTTGTACAAAACATTGTCATTTAAACCATTATATGTTATAATTACTGTTCTTTTGTTATAAACATAAGTGAATTTCAAAATATAAGCAAATTAAGTACAAATTAAATTTTAAAATATTAAAACATATTGAACCTTTCATGGGGAACCTATTACTCATTCTACTCCACCAAAATAAATGTGTAATTTTAGGGGAAACACTTAATGGTAGAAAACACCAATTCTAGTTCCAAACAGACAGGATTTTCTAAAATACAGTGATACGTTGTTTGAAACTAGGCATTTATGCATTTGGAGTTGACACTATTAGGCAATAAGAATGTTAAATTACTAAAGAGTAACTATAGTTTATTACTGGTTATTAACCTAATTTTTACTGTAAATAATTAAGAAAATATATAGAATAAAGATGTCTTAGTCATGTCCAGATTTGTTTTATCTAAATTATTTGACAATAATTTCCTCTTCTAATTACATTTTCATATAAGCCTGTCAGTCTCTTCTTCCCTGAAATCTGCCAAACCTAACATAATAGATACTAGGATCCTCCTATAAATTAGTAAGGCAGTGTACAATTTCTTCCTTCTGAATTTTATCAGGATTAGAAGCCCCCAGTTGGTACCTGATACTTAAAATAATAATTTGTTTTTATATTATAGGGGAAAAGACCTCAAAGCTCATTTACATGTTTGAATTAGCTCAGTTTATACACATTGAAGAATGTGCTATAATTAACACATTGCATAATATATCCTTGTATGATCAACTTCTCTTTATGATAGTACCTGTCATACTGTTTTTTAATTCAAACCTTTTTTTACTAAAGCCACATAACAAAACACAATTGGAATAACCAATTTGTCATTTATATGTAGTACGCTCCCGTAGTATCAATTTAAGACAGATAGATGTTTCTTCTTTGCTAAATTGACAGGCAACATTTCCAATTGCAAAATGAACTTCTGACATCCATCTGGAGATGAGTCATTCATTGCTCATATTTTAATATTTTTCTGTCAAATGGGTAATTTTGTTAGCTGGTAAAGCGGTATTAATTTTTCAGGTATGGGATTACAGTGTAAAATGATGGGAAAATTATATCCAAATGTTATCAGAAAGGAACAAAATGTGACAGTTATGCAATGTTTAGTTCAGTTTAGTTTAGTTTACATGATTTTAAAGTATTTATTTACTTGGAGAGTTGTGTTAGCAAAAGCTAGAAAAAATAATAGGCATGTTTAAATTAAGTAGTACATTAAGTAGTAAAATACAAATTCAGACTAATTTAGAATATTTAAGGATAAGGATGAATGAATAGGATAAAAATTAGTATGAGTTAAGGAGCAACCAAATTTCAGTATAGGGCATCTTAGAGAACAACTGAGTACTCCTCAAAATTGTTAAGGTGATCAAAAATAAAGAAAGTCTAAAATCCCACCACAACCAAAAGTTACCCAATGAGACATATTGACTAAATGTGACGTGGTATCCTGGATGGGCTGCTGGAACAGACAAAGGACGTTAGGTAAAAACTAAGTACTGAAAGTATAATGTATTTACTATTGTACTATATAATGTACTATAAAATGTACTATAAATAATGTACTAAAAATATTGTACTATAAATACGTACTATAAAAATGAGAGGTATTAAAAATTGGGAATGTTGGGTAAGGAATATATGGAACTCTTTCACAGTTGTCTTCATAAATGTTTTTAACTTTGCCAATCATGGAATGTTTGATTTCTTTTCTTTTTTTTTTTTGAGAGGGCATCTCTCATATTTATTGATCAAATGGTTGTTAACAACCATAAAATTCTGTATAGGGGGGTCAATGCTCAATGCACAATCATTAATCCATCTCAAGCCTAATTCTCGTCAGTCTCCAATCTTCTGAAGCATAATGAACAAGTTCTTACATGGTGAACGAATTCTTACATAGTGAATAAGTTCTTACATGGTGAACAGTACAAGGGCAGTCATCACAGAAACTTTCGGTCTTGCTCATGCATTATGAACTATAAACAATCAGGTCAAATATGAATATTCGTTTGATTTTTATACTTGATTTATATGTGGATGCTACATTTCTCCCTTTATTATTATTATTATTATTATTATTATTATTATTATTATTTTTAATAAAATGCTGAAGTGGTACGTAGATGCAAGATAAAGGTAGAAAACATAGTGTAGTGTTGTAAGAGAGCAATTGTAGATGATCAAGTGTATGCCTGTAGACTATGTGCTAATCCGAGCTAGACAATGGCAATAAAACATCCATGGATGCAGAAGCTTTCTCTCAACACGGGGGGGGGGGGGGGGGGTGAGGTTCTAAGCTTCACCACTGTTGTTCCCCGATTTCTCACCTGATGGCCCCCCTGCGACTGTGCCTGTCTTAGGTTGTTCCTCCCTTGAGGAATCTTACCCGTCTCTGGCTAACCAGTCATCATCCGGGGCCATACAGGGAAATGTAAAGTTGGTAAGTGAGAGAGAAGCCATATTGTTAGAAAAGGTTAGCTTTTTACTTCTTTGCAGATTTATGCCCTGTGGCTTCTATGCCCAGCACTTGTCTCGAGGTATCTTTACCACCTGGAGGAATTATGATGCTCGGTAAATTCGATATGAGGCACGAATTCTATTTAAGGGTTGTAATTAGGAAGGAAGAAGAAAAGCTATAGAGGTAGCATGTGGAAGAAAACATGGGAGGATTGATTATTTCTTTGACATATCTTCTTGTAGAGTACCTTAAGCATGTATAGGTTTTAAACTACTAACTAACTTGCGCACACATATTAACATAATAGGAATACGGTGACATAAACAAAGCAAATCGATAATTACCAGCCATCTCCAGTGAAGCCAAGAAAACCATTTAGGCACCCTAGGCATTTGTGAAAATTTGTCAATGATATGATGGATATTGTCCAACTGTACTTGAACAGTCTGAGAGAAATCAGAAAATTAAAGCAACCCATTTCTGAGATCTGTTCACATCCCATATGTTCTTTTAACTGTAGATAGTCTATAGTCATAAGATTTTGGAGTGCTACAACTTGCACCCCTCCCAACTCGTGGTTGAGTTCCAAGAGTACAGATCTGGTCAAATTCATTGTCTCATTGTATGCACATGCCAACCTAGACATCTCCCTCCTCATTCCAATGGCAAGTCCAGTAAACGGTGGGGTTGACGAAGCCACACCTGCAGCATCGCCCGGATCCCTGTGGAGGCTTTTTGATGATCATTCCCCGGCACGAGTTCTCCAGAGAGTGCTGATACCGGAAGATCCTCCTCAGATCGTATCTTAGTTTATTTTCTCGGTAGCCAAGCTGGGCCTTGATCTTCTGTTAGTCCATTTTTGGGTTCTGTAATTCCGGTGCTGTTTTGTTCCTTCAGACTTTCCTTTATTCTTATACTCCTCAGATGAGTGAAATCATTTGGTATTTCTCTTTCACCGCTTGGCTTGCTTCACTGAGCATAATACTCTCCAGCTCCATCCATGTTGCTGCAAATGGTTGGATTTTTCCACTTCTTATGGCTGAGTAGTATTCCATTTTGTATATGTACCACATGTTCTTTATCCATTCATCTACCGATGGACATTTAGGTTGGTTCCAATTCTTGGCTATTGTAAATGGTGCTGCGATAAACATAGGGGTGCATCTGTCTTTCTCAAACTTGATTGCTGCGTTCTTAGGGTAAATTCCTAGGAGTGAAATTCCTGGGTCAAATGGTAGGTCTGTTTTGAGCATTTTGATGAACCTCCATACTGCTTTTCACAATGGCTGAACTAATTTACATTCCCACCAGCAGTGTAGGAGGGTTCCCCTTTCTACACAGCCTTGCCAACATTTGTTGTTGTTTGTCTTTTGGATGGCAGCTATCCTTACTGGTGTGAGGTGATACCTCATTGTAGTTTTAATTTGCATTTCTCTGATAATTAGTGATGTGGAGCATCTTTTCATGTGTCTCTTGGCCATCTGTATTTCTTGTTTAGAGAACTGTCTGTTCAGTTCCTCTGCCCATTTTTTAATTGGGCTATTTGTTTTTTGTTTGTTGAGGCGGTGAGCTCTTTATATATTCTGGACGTCAAGCCTTTATCGGATCTGTCATTTTCAAATATATTCTCCCATACTGTAGGGTTCCTTTTTGTTCTATTGATGGTGTCTTTCGCTTTACAGAAGCTTTTCAGCTTAATGTACGCCCACTTGCTCATTTTTGCTGTTGTTTTCCTTGCCCGGGGAGATATGTTCAAGAAGAGGTCACTAATGTTTATGTCTAAGAGGTTTTTGCCTATGTTTTTTTCCAAGAGTTTAATGGTTTCATGAGTTACATTCAGGTCTTTGATCCATTTTGAGTTTACCTTTGTATATGGGGTTAGAAAATGGTCCAGTTTCATTCTCCTACATGTAGCTGTCCAGTTTTGCCAGCACCATCTGTTGAAGAGACTGTCATTTTGCCATTTTATGTCCATGGCTCCTTTATCAAATATTAATTGACCATATATGTTTGGGTTAATTTCTGGAGTCTCTAATCTGTTCCACTGGTCTGTGGCTCTGTTCTTGTGCCAGTACCAAATTGTCTTGATTACTATGGCTTTGTAGTAGAGCTTGAAGTTGGGCAGTGAGATCCCCCCTACTTTATGCTTCTTTCTCAGGATTGCTTTGGCTATTCAGGGTCTTTGGTGTTTCCATATGAATTTTTGAATTATTTGTTCCAATTCATTGAAGAATGTTGCTGGTAATTTGATAGGGATTGCATCAAATCTGTATATTGCTTTGGGCAGGATGGCCATTTTGATGATATTAATTCTTCCTGGCCATGAGCATGGGATGAGTTTCCATTTATTAGTGTCCCCTTTAATTTCTCTTAAGAGTGACTTGTAGTTTTCAGAGTATAATTCTTTCACTTCTTTGGTTAGGTTTATTCCTAGGTATTTTATTCTTTTTGATGCAATGGTGAATGGAATTGTTTCCTGATTTCTCTTTCTATCGGTTCATTGTTAGTGTATAGGAAAGCCACAGATTTCTGTGTGTTAATTTTGTATCCTGCAACTTTGCTGTATTCCAATATCAGTTCTAGTAGGTTTGGCGTGGAGTCTTTAGGGTTTTTATGTACAGTATCATATCATCTGCAAATAGTGACAGTTGAACTTCTTCTTTACCAATCTGTATTCCTTGTATTTCTTTGTTTTGTTTGATTGCCGTGGCTAGGACATCCAGTACTATGTTAAATAACAGTGGGGTGAGTGGGCATCCCTGTCTGGTTCCCGATCTCAGAGGAAATGCTTTCAGCTTCGCACTGTTCAGTATAATGCTGGCTGTGGGTTTATCATATATGGCCTTTATTATGTTGAGGTACTTGCCCTCTATTTCCATTTTGCTGAGAGTGTTTATCATGATTGGATGTTGAATTTTGTCAAATGCTTTTTCAGCATCTATGGAGATGATCATGTGGTTTTTGTCTTTCTTTTTGTTGATGTGGTGGATGATGTTGATGGATTTTCGAATGTTGTACCATCCTTGCATCCCTTGGATGAATCCCACTTGGTCATGGTGTATGATCCTTTTGATATACTGTTGAATTCTGTTTGCTAATATTTTATTGAGTATTTTTGCATCTACATTCATCAGGGATATTGGTCTGCAATTTTCTTTTTGGTGGGGTCTTTGCCTGGTTTTGGTATTAGGGTGATGTTGGCTTCATAGAATGAGTTTGGGAGTATTCCCTCTTCTTCTATTTTTTGGAACACTTTAAGGAGAATGGGTGTGATGTCTTCCCTGTGTGTCTGATAAAATTCCGAGGTAAATCCGTCTGCCCCGGGGTTTTGTTCTTGGGTAGTTTTTTGATTACCATTTCAATTTCTATGCTCGAAATTGGTTTGTTTAACTTTTGTGTTTCTTTCTTGGTCAGTCTTGGGAGGTTGTATTTTTCTAGGAAGTTGCCCATTTCTTCTAGGTTTTCCAGCTTGTTGGCATATAGGTTTTCATAGTATTCTTTCATAAATCTTTGTATTTCTGTGGAGTCTGTCGTGATTTTTCCATTCTCATTTCTGATTATGTTGATTTGCGTTGATTCTCTTTTTCTCTTAATAAGTTTGGCTAGAGGCTTATCTATTTTGTTTATTTTCTCAAAGAACCAGCTCTTGGTTTTGTTGATTTTTGCTATTGTTTTATTCTTCTCAATTTTGTTTATTTCTTCTCTGATCTTTATTATGTCCCTCCTTCTGCTGACTTTAGGCCTCATTCGTTCTTCTTTTTCCAGTTTCGATAATTTCGATAATTGTGATGTTAGACTATTCATTTAGGATTGTTCTTCCTTCTTCACGTGTGCCTGGATTGCTATATACTTTCCTCTTAAGACTGCTTTTGCTGCGTCCCACAGATGTTGGGGCTTTGTGTTGTTTTTGTCATTTGTTTCTATATATTCCTTGATCTCTATTTTGATTTGTTCATTGATCCATTGATTATTTAGAAGCATGTTTTAAGCCTCCATGTGTTTGTAAGCATTTTTGTTTTCTTTATAGAATTTATTTCTAGTTTTATACCTTTGTGGTCTGAAAAATTGGTTGGTAGAATTTCAATATTTTGGAATTTACTGAAGCTCTTTTTGTGAGCTAGTATGTGGTCTATTCTGGAGAATGTTCCATGTGCACTTGAGAAGAATGTACATCCTGTTGCTTTTGGATGTAGAGTTCTATAGATGTCTGTGAGGTCCATCTGTTCTAGTGTGTTGTTCAATGCCTTTGTGTCCTTACTTATTTTCTGCCCGGTGGATCCATCCTTTGGGGTGAGTGGTGTGTTGAAGTCTCCTAAAATGAATGCATTGCAGTCTATTTCCCTCTTTAGTTCTGTTAGTATTTGTTTCACAAATGCTGGTGCTCCTGTGTTGGGTGCATATATATTTAGAATGGTTATATCCTCTTGTTGGACTGAGCCCTTTATCATTATGTAGTGTCCTTCTTTATCTCTTGTTACTTTCTTTGTTTTGAAGTCTATTTTGTCTGATGTTAGTACTGCAACCCCTGCTTTCTTCTCACTGTTGTTTGCCTGAAATATGTTTTTCCATCCCTTGACTTTTAGTGTGTGCTTGTCTTTGGGTTTGAGGTGAGTTTCTTGTAAGCAGCATATAGATGGGTCTTGCTTTTTTATCCATTCTATGACTCTGTGTCATTTGATTGGTGCATTAAGTCCATTTACGTTTAGGGTGACTATTGAGAGATATGTACTTATTGCCATTGCGGGCTTTAGATTTGTGGTTACCAAAGGTTCAAGTTTAGCCTCTTTAGTATCTTACTGCCTAACTTAGCTCGCTTATTGAGCTGTTATATATACTGTCTGGAGATTCTTTTCTTCTCTCCCTTCTTATTCATCCTCCTCTATTCTTCATATATTGTGTGTTTTGTTCTGTGCTCTTTTTAGGAGTGTTCCCATCTAGAGAAGTCCCTGTAGGATGCCCTGTAGAGGTGGTTTTTGGGAAGCAAATTCCCTCAGCTTTTGCTTGTCTGGGAATTGTGTAATCCCGCCATCATATTTAAATGATAGTCATGCTGTATACAGTATCCTTGGTTCAAAGCCCTTCTGTTTCATTGCATTAAATATATCATGCCATTCTCTTCTGGCCTGGAGGGTTTCTGTCGAGAAGTCTGATGTTAGCCTGATGGGTTTTCCTTTATAGGTGACCTTTTTCTCTCTAGCTGCCTTTAAAACTCTTTCCTTGTCCTTGATCCTTGCCATTTTAATTATTATTTGTCTTGGTGTTGTCTTCCTTGGATCCTTTCTGTTGGGGGTTCTGTGCATTTCCGTGGTCTTTTTGATTATTTCCTCCCCCAGTTTGGGGAAGTTTTCAGCAATTATTTCTTCAAATGGACTTTCTATCCCTTTTCCTCTTTCTTCCTCTTCTGGTACCCCTATAATACGAATATTATTCCTTTTGGATTGGTCTCATAGTTCTCTTAGTGTTGTTTCATTCCTGGAGATCCTTTTATCTCTCTCTATGTCTTCTTCTATACGTTCCAGTTCTCTGGTTTCTATTCCTTCAATGGCCTCTTGCATCTTATCCATTCTGCTTATAAATCCTTCCAGGGATTGTTTCACTTCTGTGATCTCCTTCCTGACATCTGTGATCTCCCTCTGGACTTCATCCCATTGCTCTTGCATTTTTCTCTGCATCTCTTTTATCATGTTGATGATTTTTATTTTGAATTCTTTTTCAGGAGGACTGGTCAGGTCTGTCTCTTTCTCAGGTGTTGTCTCTGTGATTTTTGTCTGCCTGTAGTTTTGCCTTTTCATGGTGATATGGATAGTTTGCAGAGCTGGTACGAGTGACCGCTGGAAGAGCTTCCCTTCCTGTTGGTTTGTGGCATTCCTCTCCTGGGAGAATAGCGACCTCTAGTGGCCTATGCTTGGCAGCTGTGCGCAGACAGTGCTTCTGCTACCTGCCCGTTTGCTATGGAGTTTATCTCTGCTGTTCCTGTGGACGTGGCCTGGCTGGGGCTGCTCCTCCAAAATTGTGGAGCCCCGATGGAGGGGGAGTGGCCGGGAGGCTATTTATCTCCATAAGGGGCCTCTGTGCTCCCTGTTGCCCAGGGGGTTAGAGTGCCCAGAGATCCCCAGATTCCCTGCCTCTGGTCTAAGTGTCCTGTACTGCCCCTTTAGGACTTCCAAAAAGCACTCTCCAAACCAAATCAACAACAGCAACAACGAAAGAGGAAAAAAAAAAAAGGAAAAAACGCGCGATTTTCTTTGTCCTCAGGTGCCGGTCCCAGGCACCCGCTCACCGGTCCTGCCGCCCTGCCTTCCTAGCACTGGGGTCCCCATCCCTCCAAGGCCTCCAAAAAGCACTTGCAAAAAAAAAAGGGAAAAACGCGCAACCCTCTCCGTCCGCAGGCACCGGTCCCAGGCACCCACCCACTGGCCCTGCCGCCCTGCTTCCCTGGCACTGGGTTTCCTGTCCCCTTAAGGCCTCCAAAAAGCACTTGCCAAAAAGAAAAAAAAGGGAGAAACGCGCTATTTTATTTGTCCTCAGGCACCGGACCCAGGCACCTGCTCACCGGTCCTGCTGCCCCGCCTCCCTGGCATTGGGGTCCCTGTCCTTTTAGGCTTCCAAAAAGCACTCGCCAACAAAAAGAAAAAAAAGGGTAAAAAGCACGATATTCTTTGTCCTCAGGCACCAGCCCCAGCCTCCCTAGTATTGGGAAAAATGCGCGATTTTCTTTTTCCCCAGGTGCTGGTCTCAGGCACCCTCTCACCAGTCTTGCTGCCCTGTTTCCCTGGTATTGGGGTCCCTGTCCCTTTAAGGCTTCCAAAAAGCACTCGCCAAAAAAAAAAAAAAAAAAGGGAAAAACACGTGATTTTCTCCATCCTCAGGCGCTGGTCTCAGGCACCCACCCATCGGTCCCGCCGCCCTGCTTTCCTGTCATTGAGGTCCCTGTCCCTTTAAGGCTTCCAAAAAGCACTCGCCAAAAAAAAAAAAAAAATCCGCTCCGGTTTCTTTCCACCCTCCGGGAGCCGGGGAGAGGGGCCCTCCGGTCCCACCGGGCCAGGGCTTGTATCTTACCCACTTCATGAGGCGCTGGGTTCTTGCAGGTGTGGATGTGGTCTGGATGTTGTCCTGTGTTCTCTGGTGCAGAATGTTTGATTTTTAAATGTGTCATCCTAACTTTCAAATACAACACATATGTCAAAGAAACAGCAGTTAACATACAACATCTATCACAATTCTAACTCCGAACTGCCTTTTCAGTCTTTTCTATATAATTGTTCTCTGCTGCAATTTCTTTCAGTTGTTTACATTCATGGTATTCTTAAAGGCAGCAATGTTAACTTTTTTGCTTTGAAAACAGTCCCATTAATGTTTTGAAATTGCTTAAAATCTGTGCATCCAATCGATACATGAGAATTCCCTTCCTCTTTGTGTTTTCAGTCCTGATGATTTCTCAAATCCTAAATTGTGGATGCAGTCTTCTCAATTTTCTTAAGTATGCTTCTTTTCTTTAAATTTAACTCTTTAAGAATCCATTAGAATGCAAAATGTAAGATGCATCCCTTTCTTTGTATCTGCCAATGACTAGTCATTTGTGCCTGGGATATTTAATATATATTCCTTCTAATTCCCAATTTTCTAAGATATTAGTAAATGCTGACACATATTTATGGGTTTCTATTGCTTTTTACTAACCTATGTCAACACTATATTGATTTAATTGGAATGGCTTGAGCGTATATTCTGGTACTTATAAGGCAATGTCCCTTAACTATTCCTCTGTCAATAAGTTTTGTTGCTCTCCTCAGGTGTTTATTTTTTCATACAAAATGTAAAAGCATTCATCAAATTAAAATAAGTAAACTATTTGTTTTTAATCACTAAAGCATATAATTTGTTTATGTTGTATGTAATAGTAGATAAACGTATCTAAAATGCATTGTTTTTCAGACTATTTTAAATTGAGATGTTAATTTCAGTAAATTTAACTTTAGTGAAACAACCGTTAAAAATTATTGTTCTGGCAAATTACCTAATTTGCAAATTATTTAAAATATTTTCTTCTCATTTAACCAACCAAATAATTTTGGTTATTTATTTTGGAATAAATATGTATTTTGCTTTAAGTTTGCTTAGCAACCATTTAATTTAAATCAATATATGTGTATATATATATATATATTTAAACTATGAATGTATGTTTATATACTTGTTTTAAAAGCCATTTTTATAATTTTATTTGTGTGTTAGCATTTTGCATTATTCTGGAGAATAGGCACATATATTTTTTTCATAATATAGATGTAATCACTGTTTTCTTTGCCATTTCTAAAAAAGAATAGGCCCAAGTGAATTTTTAGCTTCAGTTATTTAGCAAACTAGTGTATAAGATATAATTTTTAAAATTCTCTGAATTTATTTTATCAAAAAATATTGAAAATATACAGAACACTATATGACATGTTGATACGATAACTGGTATTGCAAGTCCTTAAAGAAGATACAGAACAGGTATATTGAAGCATGGATATGCCCCTTAATTTTAAAACTTTTTGCAATCACTTTATCTAAAAATCTACATAAGACATTGAATTAACTGGCTTTCCCTACTTAATTGAAAATACTAGAGTCTTTTAATAAGATAAAGGTGATATAATAAAGGAGTAAAATAAAATGTATTTGTACAATTTTAAGTATAACTATTAACATAATTATTTCAATCTAGTGTTTTTAGCTAGTACAGGAAGTTTGATATTGTTTACCCCAGCATAATATTTTATTTCATATAGTCAAATAACATGTAATGAAAAATTATACAACAATGGTAATATTTTAACAAGTGTACACTTAATTTTAAGATATTTTATCTCTAAGAAACAGGGGAAAACTTTTGAACATATCAGTAAAGTTTTTGTACAACAGAAATTGATGCAGGATAGCTTGAAATTATTAACTTCATTAAACCCTCAGAAGGAGAATAATGCAAAGAGGGAAAAGTGAACTAGGAAAGGAGGCTGGCAGGACGAAAAGCTAACAATTATAGTACCTTCTAATGAGAATGCAAGTCCACTATAGTCAAGATGTAGGCCTCTAAGAGCTTTTCTATGACCAAAGAAAAAGCCAGAACAGAACTAAAAGTAACATAATTTTGGATGCCAAGGACTTCATGGGTAAGCTCCTGGATTATTAGTCAAATGTTTTTATCTTGCTCATTTTTGTTGTAATCTGTCGTATGAGTGTTTATTTTCCCATCCTACATTTTCCTATCTGTGTCAGCTCTACACACTAGTTGCTAGTTTCACCATTCCCAAAGCCTGGCTCTGTTTCAAGCCTCTCATTGCTAGTATTCCATTTCCATTAGCTAATCATTAGATAATAAATTTCTGTTCAGAATAATGGCTTAAAACCTTCACATCACATGGTTGGTTATAAAGGTAGGTCTCAGATAAAAGTTATAATCCTTACAAGTAAACTAATAAGCATATATAAGAGCTATTGTGTATGAATTTAATACCTAAAGATGGGTTTATCCAAATACATTTATTGACATTCAGGATTTGTAATTACCTCCATTATATCTCCTGAAACCATGCCCATTCTTGTAACACTCCTTCCGTTTAATCTGAACTGGTCTGCTTTTATATCATCTTCTCCCTTGATGACTGCAGTAGTCTCCTAATATCTCCCTATCTTCAACCTCTCCTTCTAATCCTTGTATGCAATTACCTCACTCTGTTTTTAAATGGTTAAATGCTTAAAACAACTTTTTCCAAAGTGTTCTGTGCTGCACAATTCCTAGAAATATTAATAGGGGTAATCCTATGTGCCAGTCTCCTTCTTGAGAAATAAACAAATATAATACAAATTAAATATTGTCTTGAAGATTGTCTCAGAAATGTATTTAGGAAAACAGAGCTAAGCAAAATTAAGCTCATATTTATTTATTTTCACTTCCTTTTTAAATTTTAAGTGAATCTCTAAAGGGGTACAGTGAATATGGCATTTTTAAGATTGATCATCTTTCTTCATTTGAATATCATGATAAAAGTAGTCCATGAAACACACCTCATTAGATGCAGTTTGCAAGATAAATTCTAATCTCTTTAATATGCCATTCAAAGTATCTTCAGCCTCTGCTCTTAACATATCCCTATATGTATCTTAGTGCATTTGATTGCTTCCTTACCTCTGAACATTCACTTTTCTCTGACTGACTTTTTCCCTTGAAATTTTAAGTCCCTTGTACATCAGGAAATATGCTGACCATGCGTCAAAGCAAAGCTTACATACTTGTCAATACCTTGAAATGTGTCCAGTATTATGGGAAAGAAACTTTCATTTATAGTGTGTTCATAGTTGTTATTTCTGTTTGAGCCTATTTTGATGTGTTTATTTTCCATTTGTAGTTTCTCTTTTGAATTGAGGAAAGATATCTTTGGTTCACTTTTCTGTTTTTTATTATTGTTTCTTAAGAGTGTTTTGAGAATGTACGAATCCATTGTGTGTTGTACAAGTAAAATAGTTACTCCAAGTGTGTGGCTATTACTTGAATGTGTTTATGGTATTTTCCCTCATAAAGATAGTTATCATATATCTGTTGTCCTTTTTCCCTTTAAGAAATCTGGCATCTATGGCTTCCTTAAGAATGCATCCCTTTCAAATCATACAGAAGCTTGCCTTCCATTAATGTTTCTTCTAATTGTTGATAATATTGTCTTTTATGTTTAACATTTTAACACATCTGAAGTTTGTGATATTGGGTAATGACCTAAGTTATTTGTAATGTAAAGCAAATTGTCCTGATAAAATTACTTTTTTAATATTCTATCTTTTTTTCCATTGATTTTGTGCTTCTTAGGGTTTATTGAGTATTTATTCTTCTTGGGGTTCACTGAGATTTTTTTTGATCTATAGACTGAAATAATCACCAATTTGGGAACATTTTAAATTTTAAATATGTTTTCTATTGTATATTTCTCTCTTTGCCTTCTGAGACTCCAATTACAGTATGCTAGATAATTTGATATTCTCCCACATGTCATGAGGTCTGTTTTGTAAAAAATTTGTCCTTTTTTCACTGACTCTTTTGTCTGCCAACTCCAATCTGTTATTGCACCCATCAGTTAATTTTTTATTTTAGATATTGTGTTGATTTTTGAATCATGTTTTATTTTTTCTGCAGGGTTCCATTTCCTAATCTGCTCAGGAATTAAAGAGCATAATGGTCTTTAGTTCCTTAGATACATTTATAATAGCTTCTTTAAAGACCTCCTCTGCTGATCCAAACATCTGGGTCATTTTAGAGCCTTTTTCCATTAAATGCTTTTTCTCATGATTATTCGACACATTTTTCTTGACATGTTTTATCATTCTTAATTGCATCATGGACATTGAAGTTTTGCAATAAGGAGGGTGCATTATGCTGTTTCCTTTTGAAAGTATTCAGTTCTCTCCTTTCAATCAATTAGTTGACTCGTAGCCCATTTTGACATCATTGATGATTAACTTCAGGCTTTGATAGTATAGACATAGAGTAGGTCTTACTCTATTGTGTTTCTTCTTCTTAAGATACTATTTTTCTTATACTGGTACCTTAGTAGAATGCCACGTATTATAAGGTCTCCAGCTCTGTGTCAGTGCTCCCAGGGCTATGTGACCTCAAGCAGCTCAGCTGTTATCTCAGCTTGGTGGCAGTCACCCTCGGCCAGGCCCTGAGAAGTCTCATGCTGTGCATGTGCAGGCCAAGGACCTGCAGAGAATGATCCCATGTAATTCTCCCAGACACCACCCTTCCAGCCCTGACCTCTGCACAGGCCCCTTTTCTCTAGTGCATTCTTGTATGTTCCACTGTCTTACTGCCTCAAACTACAAGTTATGACCCCTCAGCTTAATGGGGATGGATTGCTCTGCTTTAGCTCCACAGCCCTGTTCCCCAGGTGAAAATTGCCTCTAGGCAGAGGGTTAGAGTGCAGTTGTTGATGCTTCCCTTCTAAGAGAGGTTGTAGTCCTGCACTGCCTGTTGTCTAACATCTGAAAACAGTTACCTTGAGCATTTGCTCCAGTTTTATACCTGTTTATGGAAGGAGGATAAGTCTGGTACTATCTCCTTTTCCATGGCTGGAGCCTGTTGGTGATTTGATCAGCCAATTTATTATGATTAAATTCCAATATGAGCATAATCCAATTATTTTCTCTTTATTTCCTGATCTATCTGTCTATGCCTGGGGCTATTTTAATTACCTTACTATTACAGCATATATAAAATGCTATAATAGTAAAGTAATTAAAATTATAATAAATAGTAAAGTAATTTCTATTTATATATACATATATATATATATATATGTATATATATCTCTTTATTCTTCCTTTTCAAAATTGCTTTGGCTAATTTCAGATGATTTTGAAAATCAGCTTAATTCTTTAATAAAGTATATTAGAATTTTAGGATTGGCATCATTACAATAAACTTTTCATTCAGGAACATGAGATAGTTCTTTTTACACTGGGTTTGTCTCTTTGATTGCGTTTATGTGTGTTTTATATATTTTTTGGTAGGTTCATTCCTGGCTATTTTATGTATTTGTTAGTAGTTTAAGATAGCTTTAATTGTATTTCATTTAATTCTTAGAATTCGTTTAATCTTTGAATGTGTTGAATTCTCTATAACATTATCTAGACCAGAAACATTTGTGGAAAATGATTTGTTAGAAAAATTCTCTAAATCTACAATGTAGATTGTAGGGGTAGTATTATCAAATTATATCATACTTGAAATTGTTCTTTTCATCCAAGATGTCAGATACACTTATATAGAATTGGTTAAAATATTAATTCATGTGGTTTTCTGTAATTTTGCTGTTAATTTCTGCTTTGTTACTTCTCTCAGCACACATTTTTCCATTGTTTCTGACTTTAGCTGTAATTTTGGATGCTTAACGTTTTGGTATAATCTCTACTATTTTTCTGGTAGATATTAATTAAATAATTAAGCAAAATAATTTATCAAATAATCTTTGTTTTCAGGAACCACTGAGATGGTTTTGTGATATGTGTTTTAAGATCTACTAATATGATCTTTACATAGATGGATTTCCCAGCGATTAAATATCCTTGTAATCCTTACATGAAAACATACTTGGCATGATATATATATTTTTAAATACACAGTTGTGTAAGTGAGATTTTGCTCACACTTTCCCTTTCTTATTCTGTCTGCCCTTTGTTGTTAGAATCCAATTATACTAGGCTCATAACAAGTCACATTCTTTTCCATATTTGTTTTTCCTGGATAAGAATAATTTGTATAGCATTTGAGCTCTTTGGTCCTTAAATATTTGTAAATTTCATAAGTCAAATTGTCTAGGAGTGGTATATTCATATAAGGTAAATATTTGACTAAATTTTTCTTTTACTCAATTATTCTTTAATTAACCAGGTTTCTTCTTAAGTAATATTTCCTGTTTAGTATTTCTTAGAAATATCAAAATTTAAAATTTTATCTGAATAATTTCATAAAACCTTCTCTAAAATAAATGACTGAAGCAATAAATAGTTGTTTATCTCTTACAGTTGGTTGTAATATAGCATTTATTATGTTTTTCTGTCAAATGTTTTCTATTTGTATCTTCCCTTATTTTTGTTTTTTTCACCATACCTGCCAATTGGTTTACTGTTCTTACCGGCTTTATTAAGATACTGGCTTCTATTTTTCTGTTTTTACTAGTTGCTTTTTCTACTCTCTTTTCTAGTTCTTTTTCTAATTATTTGATATTAGAGATTATAATTTATTAATATTCAGTCTATTAGCACTACTGCTTTGAATAAACATATGTAAGGCTGTGTGTTTTCTTCAATATAACATTTTAACTTCTTTATACAGGCATTCTAAATGCAATGTTATACTTTTTATATATTTCTAAATAATTTTTATTAGCACCTATTATTTATTCTTAATCAATAATTATGTAAACAATACTTTTTAATTTCTTAATGGATGAAATTTTAACTATTTTTTTACCTATGTTTTTTTCTTATTTCCAGTGATTTTACACTATGATCAGAGACTGTATCTATTTTAATTTATTGGTTACATAATGCAAAGCAGATTTTATTAAAACTCCGAATATGTGTAAGAAGACATAATTTTGTGCACAAAGTTCTCAGTATATTTACTGAATCAATCTCATCAGTGGTATGATGTGCCTAGTCTATATATCTTTTTTGCTTCTTGTTTTATTAGTTCAGTAATATATTTTTACATATTCTACTTTGAGGGTTTGTCTTAAAGTTTGTAAACATCTAGAAATTTGAGGGTTTTACATTTAAAATGATTTTGGTTGTATTCATGTTTATGATTTCTTCTTGACAGACTATTTTATCAATATAGCTCTTCCTCTTTGTTTTCACTAATGGTTCTACTTTAAATTCTGTGCATCTGATTTGTGGTACCAGATTCTCTTTATGCTGTCATGATATGCCTCATAAATGTTTTTCCCTTTCTGTAATTTCGACTTCTTGATGTCCCTTTGTTTCAGTAACTACATTTCTTAATACTGTACATAGCCAAGAACATGGGCTTTTGTATGTGTAGATATTGGACTGAGTGTAGACTTAGATTGAAGTTTGGGGGCAGTTGCAAGGGCATGTTGACATCTAGGTTTAGGTGTATGTCTATGCCCATTTATGTCTTAATTTACATTGTCAAAACTAATATTTTTAAAATTATTCTTGATATTCCACTATGTGGTTTCATTCAGCATGAATTTTTGTATTCTTAAAACTGTCTTTTCTGACTTTTATTGGGTAAATCAAATCTACTTTGATGTGATTTTTGGAGGGGGTGGGACTGGGCTAAGGTTTTTATTAGGTGTATGTTACTTTATATATTACATCAATTCTAATGATTTTAGATTTAATGTTACCATTGTACCACATATTTTAAACTATTTCTATCAATGTAAGTAGGCATTTATAATATTTTATATTTTTCCTTAGATAAGAAAGTAACATCTACCTAATATCACTTTTATATCCCAAATTCAATTTCTAAGACTTCTAAGGAACATTATGAGACATTTATTTTTAACAATACATTATGTTTGAACAATTATGTTACCACAATTATACAATTTACTAGCATTTTGATGATAATTTCGTACATATTTTATATATCTAGGGTATGTAAAATTCTGCTTGAGTGCATCCCAGAGTATTTTTTCCAAGTGGGTCTACCTGTCATGCAGTTTTTGAAAATTTCTGTGCTTAAATCCTTGACCAAGTTATTTAAGTTCTTCTTGTATTACTTTTCAAACCTATAAAATAGGAATAAAATAGTTATAAATCATATATGTAGAGATCGCTTAGACTTGCTTTCAGACATAATATGGAGAACATCAAAGCATGTGAACTTTTAGGAAGAAATCTAGAAGTGAACATGAACTCTGAGAAGATAGTTTTGGAGCCTAGTTTCCAGTTCTCCACTCTTTTAAAACTTATTCTTTCAAATTACTTTCAAATTCTTCAGAAAGGCCCAAGTTTCTATTATAATTGAGATTTGTTAGTATACCTAGATCATGTAAAATAAGTTACTATCTTGACGGTAATTAGCTTTTTGTATCTGAACTCAATGACCATAACAGAGAAATCATGGAAATATGTGATGTTTTTTGGGGCATCCAGGCGACTGAAGTTCTTGTAAACGTTAGGGAGAGGTACAGCTGTAACTGTCCTATGGTAAGACATTGAGGTGATGCTGATGCTCATGTTGGGAGAAGGTAAACAAGTTCTGATTTCCTTAATAATGTTGATTGAGGAAAAAAGTGTTCTGCCAAGTTGAGAGCTGCATACTAAATGCCAGTGTTGATTTTCTTCTATAAAAATATCACATCTGGAGTGTCAGCTACAATTATCATCACTACCTGATTATGTGTGGTTTTTTGTGATGATCTATTATTCAAGATCCATCTGGAATTTATATCTATCAAATGAATGAATTAATTTGGGATATAATAGAATTCTACCCTTTCATATTTCAAGTTTTTAATATGGCACTGATATCTGCAAATTCCTTATAATAATATAGCTTTGGATGTATTACAATAGTAGGTGTGTGGTGCTAGTTCAGTTGACACATTCTTCCTTAATAGACCTGATTTTGTGGGTCAAAAAACCAATATGAGATTGTGACAGTTTATTAATACACTTTTTGCAGCTATGCTTTCTGGGACTGAGGAAATAATTATGGGTTGAGTCCATCAGTCCAACAAATACACAAGGATATGGATTTGGGAAAATACGCGATTTATTATTTGGATTTCATAGGCCTCCTCTTTGTCTGGCACATAGGATAGCATCTTAGTGTTGTGAGGTACTTGCTTTAATGCAGGGATACTGAATATTTAATCATGGCAGAGACATGATCAAACAGGACGAAATCCCTTCCCCTATCACAGCCCACAAGCAGCAGGGACAGGAATGGAGCAGAGAAGGGTTAGAAGCTCCGGAATTCTGAATCCCTAGTCCTAGAGATCTACTCCGGGAACATGTGTTCACACTGCATTGGGTTCAGCTGATTAGTGGGCTGGACACCAGGTAGAACTGGAGCACTCTGGGAGGCTTAGTCTCCAGCCACTTGTGAAGGACAGGCATGTTCCCCTTGTCCTGCAATTGGAAAGATTTGCCAGCAGCAGGACAATTGCCAGAGGGGGCAAGGCTTGACAGAGCCCTCTTCATAGGAGAAAGGGCAGGTGAATGACACTTCCCAAGCCTTCCCTCAACCCAACAGATCGGGCACTCTCGGGAGCCACATTTGCTTTATCCACCTGCTAATAGTTCACCTACAAGGCACTGCCCTGCACAACAGCCCATCTGCTCAGCCCAGCAGCCTCAGACTTTGCTGTTCAGTAGGCAGAGGGAGGCTTTTCCACGTTTTTGGCCCTATTTCAGCCCAATTACAGAGATGTCTGCAGGAACCAGCTTCTAGCACTTCTTCCTCCTTGTGGGTGGCCCGGCCTATTGCTGTGCATCCCACCACTGCTGTGTATGTGCCCTGCCCACCCCTTTAACCCCAAAACACTACCATCACTGCAGGGGCAGGCCTCAAGGGTGGCTCCACCAACAACAATACCAGCAGAAGCCTCTGCTCTGATCAGAAAGGGCCAGATGGGACAAACTGCCAGCCACAGTGGACTTAGGCCTAAGTCCAGTCATTGGACAAAGGCAGCCCTACTCATTTCCCATCAACAGCAACTGGGCTCCACCACCAAGAAGAACCAGGAGAGTAAAGAATCTTGAGCATCTGGGCACCACAGGATGTCTTCTTCATAAAGCCACTACTTTCTGAATCAGGAAGCATAGCAGATCTATCTAATTCAAAAGAAGAAATAAAGAAACCCTGACAAGATGAAGAGGCAGAGGAAAATGTTCCGGACAAAAGTATAGGATAAGATACCAGAAAAAGAGCTAATTGAAACAGAGATCACCAATCTTCTTGATAAAGATTTCCAAGTAACAGTCACAAACATGCTCACTGATCTGCAGAAAAGTACTAAAGATCTCAAGGGGACTTCAACAAAGAGAAAAGTTGAAAAACAGCCACTCAGAGCTGAAGAATGAGTATCAGAAATGAAAAATACAATGGAGGGAATGAAAAATGGATTGCTGTAAGTAGAGAAAACAATAATGAGATGTAAATTAGAGAACAGGAATACAACAAAGCTGTGGAATAGAAAGAGAAAAGAATCTCTAGGAACAAGAGGATCCTAGGAGAGCAGTGTAACTTCAAATGAAGCAATATTCACCTAACAGGGGTACCAGATGGAGAAGAGAGACAAAGGAGTAGAAGGTCTCTTTGAAGGAATAAATGCTGAATACTTCCCCAACCCGGGGAAGGAAATAGACACCCAAGTTCTGGAAGTAAAGAGAGCCCCAACAAAAGAAACCCCAGGAAGACAACACCAAGACATATGTAATTAAGGGTAAAGAGAAGGCATTGAAACCAGCTAGAGAGAGGTAAAAACTTACTTACAAGGGAAACCCCATCAGGCTATCAGAAGAGAGTGGCATGAAATATTTAATGTATAGAAATAGAAGGATCTTTAACCAAGAATCTTCTACCCAGCAATGTTATTACTCAAGATTCCAAAGAAGAAATACAGATGGCCAACTGGATTGTGAAAAGATGCTCCAAATCACTTATCATCAAGGAAATGTAAATCAAAACCACAATGAGATATCACCTCATACAAGTTAGAATGGCCACTATCCAAAAGACAAGAAACAATAAGTGTTGGTGAGGAAGCAGAAAAAAGAGAACCCTCCTGCACTGTTGGTGGGAATGTGATCTATTATGGTCAAACTATTTAGTTTGTTTGTTTTCATGATCTATCATGGCCAAAATTGATGCAGCCACTGTGGAAAACAGTATGATGGTTCCTCAAAACACTAAAAACAGAAGTACCATATGACCCAGTAATTCTGTTTCTAGGAATTTACCTAAAGAAAACAAAATCCCTTATTTGAAAAAATATATGCTAGTGTATATTGCTGCATTATTTACAATAAGCAACCAAAGTGTCCATCAGTAGATGAATGGATGAAGAAGAGGTGGTATTTATGCAATGGAATATTTTTCAGCCATAAAAAAGTAAGAAATCCTGCCATTTGCAGCAACATGATGGACCTAGAGGGTATTACACTAAGTGAAATAAGCTAAGTGGAGAAAGACAAATGCCATATAATTTCACTTATTTGTAGAATCTAAAAGTAAAACAAAACAAAATGAACAAAATATTAACAGACTCATAGACAACGAGAAGTGACTGGTGGTTACCATGGGGGAGGAATTGGGATCTGTGGGTAGAGAGAGTGAGGAAGATAAATGGGCACAGAAATTTTCAATCATAGTATGTCAGTCACAAGGATGGTAGTAGAGCATGGATAACACAGCCAGTGATTCGGTAACATATTCCTATGTTGACAGATAGTAACTGCACTAGTTGGAGTAAGGATATAAGAATATGGGTAACTGTTCAACCACCGTGTTGTATACTGGGAACCAATATAAGATTTGTATATCACATGTACTTCAGTGAAAAGATCTATATTTTTCTGATTAAATAGACCAAGTAGTACCTTAGTGGACTATTCATTTCATTCAGTTACCTCATGATAAATTTGTTACTTGAAGATACATTTCTGGATAAGTAAAATCCAGTGATCACCACTCTATTCCTAAGATTATGATAGGCACAAACAAACTCTTTTGTAGAAAGGACCAGAGGGCAAAGGGTTTTAGCTCTGGGAGGCAGATGGTCCTTCCCACAGTCACTCCACTGTGCTGTTACAGCAAGAGAGCAGCAACAGACAATACATAACCAAATGAGTGTGTCTGTGTTCCAGTAAGACATTATTTACCAAAATATTTACCAAGGCTTGATTGGATAACTGGCAGCGGTCTATAGTGACTAACAGAGTCTCTGCTTTTTCTCTAATTCTTAATTAAGTACCATCATCTAGAACAATATTGCCATTGAACTGAAAGAGTGCAGTTTAAATGTGTCATCAGAATCTATAGTATTTTCTAGAGAGCTTGAAAGTATGCTATTGGTCTCCTTGACAATACATGTCTTAATGATGAAAACAATGTTCACTAAGTCATATAGTAGTTATGGCTAACAGTTTGGCCATTATAGATCACTGTATTATTCTCACATATATAAACATTTTTATTTCTTCTTCTTTAATATGACTGGGAAATGTTGACATTACCAATTCTAGGATCCCTATTAATTCAGGCTTCCATTAGCCAATGATGGATATTAGAGCTAGTCCTCTGAATCCTCGGTAAGTAAAGCCACATCAGTTCATTTTACCTTGGACAACCTTAATGTGATATCCTCTGAATATTTTCCTACAGGTGTCTCCCAGATATCTGCTATACAAGTTAGCACATTACTGCAATTCCTCTGGTGTGTGACATATCTTCTCAGAGCAGAACTTGAATTAATTAATCATTTACATATAAATTTCCAGCTTCATCTTATATTAGAGGCACTTTCAGAATTTTATAGCATTTCCCATTGCCAGAATTGCACTCTGAAAAGTTGTCTTTCTTCCCAGATTTCAACATTTTTGTTGACAGTTTTCAGTATCTAAATATTACTTTTTGTCAACCATTCTCATCATGCCCTCAACCAAAATTTTCTTTAGAGTGTAAAATTCCTGAAAATAATTAAATTAACTCAATTTTGTAATTTCTAAGATTGGAAAGTACTTTTAATTTAAAATTTATATAGAGAATATGCATTTAAAGTTTAAAAGAAGAAAAAACAAATGTATCATTTGTTTTACATGATTAGTTATTATTAAAGGTAATTTTTTGAGCAACATGTTGCACTGTACTGATGCACACCTAATTCATAAAATTACTCTTTATTTCACAAATACTGCTTGTCACATTTTCACATCTGGAATTCTTTGTAATTAACATAAGTTACAAAGCAGCTTAAAATTCATATTTTGTTTATTTTCACAAGCATCCTATGATGAGGTTTACTAATGATACTCTATTTTACACATAAATTAGTTGAGACTGATGGAGCCTAGAATATATATATATTATTTTTCTATGGCTCATACATTACACCTCCTTATTTATTTCCCCCATCTTATCAGTGTGAGTGTGTGTGTGAGTTTTAATACTTCTGATAAAAAGCCTTACTTAAAGTTCCAATTATCTTATAAAAGAAAATTGTACCCAGAAGCAACATTAATGACTATATTCATTTTTCTTATTTCTAAGTAGTAGCACCTGGTGCTTGAACTTTATCCATTATAATATTTCCTGGGTCTAAATCTTTCTCTTGGGAGCTTTTAAAAGATTTGAAAATTAGTGTTTATATAACCAGATATTTATTTTGCTCACTGGTTTACTCAGCCATACCAACATATGAGGTACAAATATATGATGATGATGTAGCATTCTCTAGTATTATTATAATGCAAAGTTGACTTTTAAGAATTGTATTTATTTAATAAACTTTCCATGTACTTTTCTCCCTCCCTCCCTCCCTCCCTCCCTCCATCCCTCCCACTCTCCTTCCTTCCCTCCTTCCTCCCTCCCTCCCTTCCTTCCTTTTCCTTCTTTTCTCCCTCTCTTTCTCTGTCTCTATTTTTTTCAATAACAAAGCATTAGTTCTAGATAGAGAACTGTTAAGGCCAAATAGATATATTTTGTTTTATTGTCAGAAAATTTGGGGGCACTTTTTGATCTTCAATATTGTTTGTAGTAATAATTTATAATAATGACTACAGTTTTAAAATTGAAATAATATGTGCTTCATGTAAAATATTTAAGCAGTGTAGAATAGGAAGAAAATAGCAAACTTGATTTCTCACTAAGAAATATTTTTAAAGTTAAAATAAATTTTTCTCTAACAGAAACATAATATGAGGAGATATATATATATAATATGAAGATATGCTTGCAATCTACACTGAGTTTGCAGGGCTAAAATAAATAGTTACTTTTTCTATTTAAATCAAAACATCTTTCATCACATTCAGGTCTTGCCCAAGAATTATGTATAGGTAATTCCTTTATTTGATATTATAGAAATGTTCTTTCAATTATTCTGTCAAAACGAAAGCTAACTCATCACTCAAGAGAAACAGACGACTGCTTGCAAATTTGTTTTGCCATTTGAATTCTACTCTTAATCACTGACATTAAAGAAACAATAACAATTCTGGAATACAGCCTCAATCAAGGATGCTCATTTGAAATAAAAGCATCGTATCTGTTTAAAGGATTTTTAAGTGTTTTCTGTAGAATATTTAGTATATTCTTTAGTATTTCTACAATGTACATTAAATGCATGAGTAGAAAATACAAGAGAATATATATTTGGATTATAGTATTTATATATGCTTTTTTTATCCTGACCTCTGGAAGCTATTTGAAATTTGACATTTGCAATTTATGCAAATATTTACTAACTAGACTTTGTATGCTAGGAACCCTGCTGGGTTTGGGGATATAAATTCTTTTATGAAAAACATATGTTTGTATTCTTGAAACAAACAAACCAAAAATAAGGAATTGAAATTGGTATTTGGCCAAGGACATCTTCTCACAAAATATTCCTCATTCATTTATTCAACAATTATTGAACTCCTAAAATATTCTATATGCCTGATATGTATCTAAACCATACTGGGTAATTAGCATGTCAGGGTAAGCCACAACCCACCAAGCTATGGGGATTTAAAAAAGTCTCTCTCAGAGGTGATATTTTAAGTGAACTCCAAAGGAGTAGAGTTATTCATGAGAATGTCAATGTGTTGTGTAGATTTTAGGTAAAGAAAATATGTGTATGAAAGCTATAGAATAGTTGTGACATATTGCAAAAGCTGGAATCATGTAGTATGGTTAGAATTAGTCTTAGAGCTGAAGGATATCAGAAGTTGAAGAAAGAATCAGATCATTTAGCAACTTAACAACACATGATATGTAATTTGAACCAGGGAAGCATCGAAGGCTGGGTCCAGGTTAGCAATGGGCAGAATTTATGTCGTAATAGCTTTAGATCAGCACAGGTAGGAGTCTTAAAGTGAAAACAATGAGTAATTATAGATTTTTATATCTTTTTGTTAAAGATAATGAAAGTCTAATCTTCTAGAAGTAACTGTTTCCTGGTGTGAGAGTTGTTCCTGCCTTTCCCCCATATTGTTTAGCACAAAAATAGAAAAATACATTTCATATCTCAGAATTGTTTGGTTCAGGGAAAGAAGATGATGTTTAGCACTGAATTGTTTAAGCACAGGAACAGGAATGTATGTTGGTCAGTTTCCAGCAATTAAGAAATGAAAATGAAAGCTAAATAATGTCATAAGAGAAGACATCAGTGCCCTTGGCAGAAGCAGTTGCTTTAGATGAATGGTTGGTGAGTTAACACTGCAATGGATTGAGGAGTGTTCAGTCAGAAATTAAGGTCATGTGTACCCATAACACTTTCAAGATGTATGCTTGTCAAAGGAAATAGAAAGGAATAGCTAAGGCTTGAGGAGTTTCTGAGATCAAGAAAAGTTTTTATTCAGTTTGCTTTACGTATCTTAGGTTGGGGAAGTCTTAAGCATGTTAAATTCTAATGGGAAGAAGGCATATTAGATTTTTTAAATTGACTTTTTGTAACTTGAAGCTTTATTTTGTTGGGCCTCAGTAAGTACAAAAATTTCGGTGTCGGATCATAATAACATCTGAGAAAATCTCAGATTGGAAAGATACTGTCAAGTTTATTGTCTCAAGATATAAAAATTACACAATAACTGTAATAATCCAACATCAAATCTTTACTTAATACATATAGAAAACATTGTAAAAATATAATCTCTATTTCCTATAATTTTAAGGTCTTATTTGTTAAACCAGTAAGTCTGGATGTATGATGGGAAGAAGATTAAATAAGGAAACTTAGCTTAAAAGTTTTAATTGTTCTGATGTGGAAAACTCCTTTTTATGTCCTGAGTTGAGGGTCAAGGACAAGTCCTGCTTCAGCCTGAGATTAGAAGACAATTTTGAGGAAATGAGCAGGCACTGTCACAGCGACTTTATAAGGAGAAAATCAAGTCAAACCAATATAACCATTTCTCAGAGAGACCAACCAACCTTCATGAAAAGTAACTAGTTTTCAGAAGTAATAGAGAGAAACTCAAAGCAAAATCTAGTAGTGAACATGAACTCTGAAAAAATTGTTTTGTAGCCTTTCTAGCTCTAAATTATTTCAAGACTCATTCTTTCAAATTACGTTCAAATTCTTAAGAAAAGGCCCGTGTCTTTATTATAGTTGAGATTTGTTAGTGTACCTAGATCTTGGTTGTGATTAGCTTTGTTACTAAATAAGTCCTGTCAAGTTCTCTGCCCTGTTTAATTTTATGTTTATGCTCTCACCAAGCTCTAAAACTGTACTATTCTATTTCTTTCATCATTTGCTCTAATATTTCATTCATCACAGTTTGGGTGACTTGAAGATAAAATACATTAAATTGTTCTCTTACTAACATTTGTCAGGCTATGAAATTCTTAGTGATGTGTAAAATTTTCTGCCCTAAGTATGTTATTTAACTTGTAGGAAATTAACATAAGAATCTGAATGGAGCCTTTATTCCAAACCTCCTTTAAACCAATCTGGAGCCATTTTGCGGGGCTATCTCTAATATTTCAACTTTTACACCCTATTCATGCAGTCTGGTGCTAGACCAGAAATTTCAGCATCTCAAAAGAGCAGTTTTGAGCTACTTAGCAACCTGCAGTCTTGACTTGATTTTTCTTTGTTAGCTGAGAGCCAATAATAATATGTTCATCCTAGATTTAAAAATGTATCTTATGTGGCATTTTGTGACTTTTCTGTTAAATGTGTTATTGTGTGGAAGAATTTTGTTGTTCTTGCCACATATGCCTGAGCCTGAACTCCTAAAATATATTGTGGGAAATGACCATATTCTAGGTTGTAATTTGCAACTTTGTGAAAGGCAAACATGCGGTACAGCAAAATTTCTGTTAGTTTTATTTAAAGGAAAGCTTGTAAAGTGAGATGAAAATTACTATATTGTATAAACAAATACTGTAGATAACAGAGGACACACATAATTTTAATGGATTTAGCTATATAAGATTGTAGATTATTTTATATTTTCTCTGTGTACAAGCACATCTTCTGGAAAGATATCAATTTTATTTTTTCTTGTCTAACTAGTGGGCTTTATTTACTTTTTCCTTGTTTATTTTACACTGGAAAGGCTCTCTAGAAAAATGTTGAATAGGAGTAGTATTTATGGATTTCATTTTCAATCTCAAGGATAGAAGGTTTCAATTATGTATGTTTGCTATATGAATGAATTAGGTGGCTTTATTAATTAAATGTACTCTATTAAAATGTATTCCATAATCAAGTCCAATTTAATTGTGGTGCATTATCAACTACACATTTGATACATTTATTTTTTAAATACATTTCTATATTTGTTTGCTAGTATTTTGCTTAGGTTATTTGTAAATATGTTTGAAGAGAGAATGGCCATTAATTTCCTTCCTTTAACTCCTTTTCAGGTTTACATTGATGTTACATCTGCCTCATTGAATGAATTGTCATGTTCTCTTTTTCTGTTCTCTGACAACTTCTAAGAAAGTCTTTTTTTCTTTTCTTTTCTTTTAGTTTTGCATTGGCTTTACTCTGATGTGTAGTTTTCTTTGTTTTATCATAGCATATATTGTGAATCTTGAATCTGTTCTTTGATGTGTTCAGTACATTTTTTAAAACTCTTGGCGATTATTTCTTCAGATAGTTTTTGCCTTATCGTGTCTCTTCTCAGCTTTTATTATAATCATATGAATATTAAAATTTTCTACCATGTATTATTTGTTTCTGAAACTGTTTCTTGTCTTTTATCTCAATATTTTAGTTTAAGTATTTCCTGTTTATTTTTCACACCACTATGTTTTCTTCACCTGTGTCTAATCTGCAAATTCAGTTCATCTACCAAAATCTTAAGTTAAATTATATTTATTTATTTCCATTTTATTTTTTTCATATAGTCTAATGTCTGCAAAACTCTCCAGCTTGCCATCTATATTAAAGTATATGAGTGACAGTTATTTTCACCTCTGTTAAATAACTAATTGTAATCTATCCATTCAGAGAAATTGCAGTACCTGGGAGCTTATTTCTTATATCTTTATTCCTACACCTTGTTCCCCGTTCCTTTATAGGCCTGTTGTTCTTTTCTTTAATGTCAAGCATTTTATATATATGATATACGCATATACATTACATAATATGCAATATCATATAAATGCAATATATATAATGTAATATAATATACAATATTTAATATATATAAGAAATCATAGAGTCTGGGTGAAGTTATCAGTTTCTAAAGAGCATTTATTTTGACTGTTTGCTGACAGGTTAGATCACCTTACTGTAACTGCACTGATTTGAATCTTCAATTCAGTTTCTATGCTATCCCATCCATTACCAGATCCCTTGACTCCTAGGATAGAGCTCTGAGGAAGTCTAGTTGAGAGCCTGTGTATTTAATAGAGTCCTTCGTCCTTTCAGGTTCTTATATTTGAATTTTTATCACTCAACCTCCGTTTAACTTCTCAACCTCCTAAAAGCCATTTTCTGCTTGTCTAGCACTACTTAGCAATCAACAAATACCTGTAGGGGAAAAGTGGGACACAAGCCCCTCACTTGCCCCTCAAACTCTGGCTGCCTTTGGAGCCATAATCCAATATCCATTCTTCCTCCCACATCCCATGATACCGCACAGTCTGCTTAGCTGCCACATTAGGCTGAGCTTCTCAGACTGTCACCCTACATGACTTAAATCAGTAAATACTTGAGAGGGAAAGAAAAAGCAGTCTAGAATTTTGAGCTCACTTCCATGAGTTAACCTTCACTCTATGATCTTAATCCTTCAAGTCCTGGCTGCCTTAGTGCAAATACAAATCCTCAAGTCCTGGCTGCCTTAAACACAAATATCATTTTAATATGTAGCTTTTTTTCTGGTGTTCTTGGTGAGAATTTTAGTCAGCTACAAGTTGCTGCATTGTGCTTGGAAGTAGAATTATCCATGCTTTCTATCTTGAAATAAGAATTTCATTATTATTGCTATGTACCTAATTTATTTTCAATTTTTCATTGTTTTAAAGATTTAGCCTCAGAATACTTAATTGGGTCTGCTGTTTCTATCATGTATCTAAGTATACTAGTGTCCTCTTGATATGTAATATGATATTTTAAAGGCTTCACGTGAAACAGTCTATGATCTTAATAAATGTGGTGGACATACTTAAGTATCATGGATTTTTCAAAAGCTTAAAGTTTATTACATATAAAT
Source organism: Manis javanica (assembly GCF_040802235.1). Classification (NCBI taxonomy): domain Eukaryota; kingdom Metazoa; phylum Chordata; class Mammalia; order Pholidota; family Manidae; genus Manis; species Manis javanica. Next base: position 34,330,018 of record NC_133164.1, read on the forward strand.
ATATATGTTAGCAATTAAAATATTTACAAGTACTGAGTTAAAACCTTCTATATATTTTTGCTTTATCAGTTAGGTACAGAATATGAATCTTAATGATTTACTTTCAAATTTATTATCAATCTTTTTTACAAAATGGATTCCATAATTTCTCATAACAAAAATTACCTCCTATAAAGCAACATTTACTATAACTTCAAAAGAACCATAATTTAGAATAATATAATAGATTATCTGCCTCAATATCAAATGGATTAAATTAAGATTTCATTAGAATTAATTTTTGAATAGGCATATTCATAATTTCCTATTTCTGTGACCTTTTTCAAGTTTGCTAACTTAATGTCCTAATAAATACAGACAACTTATCTTTTAAGTCTTTTTAAGATGAGAAAAAAGATGACTTACAATTCATTTATTGCTTCTTAGAGCAAATCGTTTAACCCAAAATAGATTTTTCTGACTTATATTCACAATGATGAAAATAAGGAGAGAGGCATTGATTTTCCCTATAAAATTCTAAACTCTGTGTGTAGTTCTAGACAATAGGGGGCACTTTATAAACACCATCTTTTTTGTGTATTGTTTGCAGGCTGTCAGCAACTAGCCATTCGTTGACACCTCAGAGTGATATGGACTCCAGCAGCTCTGAAGAATTCTATCAGGCTGTTCACCACGCAGAGCAAACCTTCAGAAAAATGGAAAGTTACTTGAAACAACAGCAACTTTGTGATGTTATTCTGATAGTTGGAAACCGAAAGATACCTGCACACAGGTACAGTAATCTGTTTTTATTGGAAATACGCATTCACATGTTCCAAAGTGATAGTCTGGTATGTAGATTGCAAAATACTCTATGATTGGAGAATTAGGAAGTCCACATTTCTAAGAAAACTTACCTTATTTTTCCTTTATTCTTCTTTCTTTCTTTTGGAGGGAGAGTTAAAATGCCATCTTACATTACTTAAATGTAATCTTTTGAAGAAATAAAGCAAATACAAGTAGTTTAAAATAATTTTTTCCCTAACTAAGGTTAATAAATATTCTATTTAATGTGACTCACAATCATACTAAGTGGAAATCAACTTTTAACTTAGAAGGATGTACCTAAGATTGGAAATGAGATGTGCTTTTCTGCCAAAATTGAAAAGAAGTCAGGTGTATATTATTTGTTTCAACAGGAAATTCAAAGTATTTCATATTGGCATCTTCATTTTGCAATTTTAAAAAAGTCTTTATGACATGCTAATATTATTCTTAAGGCCCAATATATTTGAAAACTAATATACTTTAAACATTCTTTATATATTTATGATTGATTATTCTAAGTTAGTGCACTAAACACTGATATTTTTGCCACATTGATTTACTATCAATTTACTTATGAAAATTAAATTTGATGTTGGTTTCTTTACTCAGTTTTTCTTTTTCTTAATCTTAAGTGGGAAAGAATTTTAATTTTGAAAACATCATTTTAAGTAGTTGACTATGTGGTCAAATAACCTTAAACTACTTTGATGTATGTCATTTAATATTATTAATACCAATGAATTGACAGAAAAGTTAAATTATCCATATACAAAAAATGTTTTCAATATACTCCTTTTTGTTATATTTTTTAACTTACATTATCTGGATAACATATATACACTGAAATGTGGACTATTAAAAGGGTTCCCCAAAAAATATGGCTAAATTTCTACTTTGATGGAAGTATTAAAATGCGGACATTGAATTTGAACAAATGCACTGCAAATGCATAGGAAGAAACATTTGACCTTAAATAATGAATCTAGGTCATATAGGGATCAAACTGCCAGCTAACGATGGGAACAATTCTAGTAACATGCTATTCACACTTACTTTTCAAGTGTTTCTGTGAAATTGTATTACCATTGGTGAGAGACAAGTAAAAAATACGTATTATTATGGAGACATTCAGAGTTGTAATATAAATGGAAAACATACAAAGTATCCTGTGCTATCATTTAAATAGCATCTAGAGAAAAATTCTATTGTTAGAGTCTTAATTTGAGAGTGTAACTACATTTACTTTATTTAACTAACAAATTAGTTAAGTAATTATATATTTATTTAAGAAGTAGAGGGAATCAAGCAATTCAAAAGTATATTACATACAATTCTCATTAATTTTTTTAAAAAAAGCAGTACTTAACACAATTTATTCAATTTTATATGTATGCTTTTATTCAGAGTAATTTAATTTTTTTCATTTGGTGGCATTTTTAAGCATTATACTGAACAATTCTCCCATATTAATTATATTCAATTCTTTTATTATTCTTTTTATCTAGTTTACTAATATTATTTTCTATATAATTTGTTTAATTATGCAAGTTGTTTTGTAAAAATGCCATTGACTAAGAAATAAAATTGCTATTTGGTTTAGATTGCTCTAAAACATCTGAGCAATATACTACTTTTATAATAGTATTCTGAACATTTAAATATTTCACATAATTAGCAGACATTAAATTAAATATATTATTGTTGACTATATATGTTTTCCTTAAATGTGATAGAAAAAAATTTATTCGAAGGCTATGTACTAAATTTATTCAAATAAAGATTTAAATTTCCTTTAAACTGTGATTCAAAGCTTTACTGCTATCTATTTTACAAATAATTTACATACTTATGTTTCTAAGTTAAGCATATATTAACAAACATGAGGAAACATTTATGGGACACCTGAAAAAGGCAAGCATATTTTCAATAATTGCAGGTATATTGAGCCTCTCCCTATTTATACTTTTTATACAATTAAAATGAAATGGTTGTAATTGATTCAAAATAAACTCTTTGCTTTAAACAATTAACAATCTTAGTAATAGTACCAAATGAATGGATTGAAAAATTTTTCTGTTATATTTTGCTTACCACATTTAGTGTTGTCTTGGGGCAAAATATATATGATGTTGCAATCATTAACACTGGATGAAAAGTGATTTACATTAAGATGTAGTGCTCTTTCAGAAAAAACATTGCAAGCTAATGTCATAAGCACTTACTAAATACTAATAAAGGTCATGTATATTTAATTTCATATTATCTTATCATTCAAAACTTCAAATTCTTATTTAAAGAGGCAGATTATGACCATTAAAAAGCTCTCCATATAACCCTTCATTTACATGCTGGTAAACTGTACATATATTTTTAACCTGATGTAAGTCACAGTTATCAATATATTCATGAAATGCCATGTCTATATAGATATGTTAGATTATTGCTAGGCATTTTTTAAAGTACATTGGCTCTGAAAGGCTATTAATGTTTAAGATGACACATTAATATATTTTTTGGCATGAAAATAATAAAAATTCTGAAATCATCCATACTTTAGGTCCTGAGAGAAATTCTAAAATAAATATAGACTTCTTATAAGTGATCCAGAAAAACTGATTAGCAGCAAGTGAACAAAAACACCTGAATGTTAATCCCTGAAATACTAAATACAGCAGGTTTTTTAAAAGGTAAACTACCTGTAATCAGAGATGTCAGATGCTGAAAGTTAGACTGACAGGATCAATATTAATAATTGGATTGTTGAATTTTTCAATGCTAAGAGAATTAAGGGGTTTTCAGGGCCTACTCTGCTATAATGTACAGGTATATCATGAAATATCATTCAGCTTGTGAAAGATTTTTCAACCTTTTATCCATTAAGAATAAATACAATGGACACAAATGCATGAGAAAATCTTAAATGACTAATATCCTCTGAGTCTGAAATAGTATTATTTATACTTTTATGTGCATAGAAATAGTGTGGAAAGGATATAAAATAAACAAGTCAATAAAGCTTATTCCTGGGGAGTAGCTCATAGGCAGGATAAAGGAAGTGCTAGCATTTTGTTTAGAATGTATAAAAATAAGTATTCTGTAAACTCTTTAGAATGAGTTTGTAATAATTTATGATACAATAAAAACCTGAATGAAAAATAAAATGATGATACATGATGGGGACAGGAAGGATCCAGCTTTAGTGACCAAAACACTGGGCATATTCTGTTTTCATTTGTTTGATAATGAACTTAGTTATTTCAAGAATAGATTTATTATTTTAATGTTGTTTAGTGAACACTAATATCATGAAAATAGTTGAAGCTAAAAGTCTCAATTGAAGTGATGTATTTAAAAACACTAAAAACAAATTCAGTACAGTAAAAAAAGATTACTTTAATAAGTAACTTAGATATTAATAGTCAGGAATAGATTAGTAGTACTGTGTCTCTGTATCGGTGGAAAGTTTATTTACATAGATTGTCTTTGAATAGAGAGAAATAACTCATTTATTCCATATTATTAAATCTAACATCCACCTAAATCTCTGTCAGTTTGGTAGTCTATCACAGCTCTGTAGCAGCTTCAGGAAACAAATGGTCCTGGTGCCTGCTGGCTTCAGTGCCCCAGGCAATTGCCACAGTGCCAGGCAGTGCTCAGAGCACCAGAGTCCCAGGGGGCCCCATTGGACTCAGGCTCCCAGCACATCCCAGATCAGCCTGCTTGCAAAACCCAGGAAGGCTCCTGGGGCCCCAGGCTCCCAGTCCTCCCCCTGGAGGCTCGGCTGTAGGAGCGATTCTGTGAACCCAGCCAGACTAACACCACATTTGATCCAACTGTTAAGCTTTTGATGCACCCCAGCATCAGACCAGCTCCAGAGGCCATGGGCCCCCTAGCACATCCCAGTGCCAGTCTGGCCCCTACAGACCTTGACTAAAGATGGGCTTCCATGGATCTGGGCTCTTGTTTGTCCCAACATCAGGCACACCCCAGCTTCAGGCCAGCGCCCAGCTCCCAGGCTGTAGGCTGACCTCAGAGGCCTCAAGCTCCAGGCTCACCTGAGCACCATGCCAGGCACAATGGCCCCAGCTTTTAGTCTGGCTCCCACCAAACCATGCTCCCAGAGCATCCCAGTATTAAACTAGCCCTATGAGCCCAGATACCAGCCCAGCCAGTAACCCCTGGAGCCTGGCTGGCCCCTGTAGACCCAGGACACAGACCCACCCATGTAGACCAGGTCTCAGGCCGGTCACTTGCGATTCAGGTGCTAGGCTCACCTCGCAATCCCACACTCCAGGCCAGCCCACCTGCTGAGCCAGCCACCAGACCAGCCTGCCCAAGGTCTCCAAAAGAAGCCTTCCTGCAGGCACTCCCAGCTGCCCACCCAGAATCTCTGGCTGGCTGACTGGTGAACAGCTTTGCCTGCCACAGCCAGTCAGGAAAGAACGGAAAAGGCACATATTTCCTCAAATGCACAGACTAATGATTATGTGGTCACAAGGGTCATGAGCTGAGAGAGTTTGTCACTAGAACTGCATTATGAAAATTGCTACAAGGGGTTCTTCAAGCTGAAATGACTCCTTAGTACCATGAAAACATATGATGGTGTGAAATATACTAGTAAAGCTAAGTATATAGTCAAGTTGAGAGTAATCTAATATTAAAATAGGATGTTGTGTTAACCACTTAACTGTAGTATAGAGGTTAGAGGACAACTGTGTTAAAAATTAATTAGTTAATAGATTATAATTAATAAGTTAATAGATACAATTAATAAGTTAATAGATAGTATAAGTTAAGTTAATAGTATAAAAAGAGGTAAATTGTGACAGTAGCATATAAAATACAGTAGAATATAAAATACATAGAATTTTTGTATGTGATCTAAATTAAGTTATCAGCTTAAAATAGAAATCTGTATTTATTGGACAGTCTGTGTAACCCTTACAGTAACCAAAACCCTACAGTAAGTACACAAAAGAATGAAAGAAGGGAATCAAAGCATAACACTATATAAAATCATTAACGCAAGAGAAAGGCAGCAAAAGAGAAAGAAAGGAAGAAGGAAACTACAAAATAGCCTGAAAACAATAAGATGACATTATAAATCCTTACCCATCAGTAATTACTTTAAAGTGGTTGTATTAAATTTTCCAGTCAAAAGGTGTAAGTGGCTGAATGGATTAAAAAATAAGACCCAACTATATGCTGTCTACAAGAGACTCACTTCAGCTTTAAGATCACACATAGGCTCAAAATGAAGGGGTGGAAAAAATATTCCATGCAAATGGAAACAAAGGGAGCAGGTATAGCTTAACCTTATATAAGCAAAATAAGTAAGCCAAAACGGTAAGAAGAAACAAAGATGGTCATTATATAATGAAAAAGGAGCCAGTTCATCAGCAGGATGTCACAACTCTAAATCAATTATGGTAAACATTTCAAAATATATACGTCTATCAAATCTTCATACTGTATATCTAAAACTCACATATATGTCAATAACATCTCAATAAAACTGGGAAGGGAAAAAGATAAGCTAAAAAACTTGTTTCATTTTTCCCAATTTTAATGTCTTCCTTTATACTTACAACTATATTCAGCAGTACATGAAACATGTTTCCCTGCATTATTTAAAACAAATGTTTATCAAACATATTGTGGCATTGCTCTATGGTCTGTTGATGATGCAAAAGAATTATAAGACATGATACTCTTCCTCATGAAGTTTGTCATAATCTTGAGGAGGAGAGAATAACCCACAGGACACTTCAGGAAATGATAGTTGCAAGTAATTGCAGCTGAAATATACATTTTTTATTCTAACACATAAACAAATAAGGAAATGAGTAATATATATGACAAGTATGACAGTTTTTCAGAGAAATTGTGTTTGAGGTCAGCCTAGCGGAAAAGAACGGATATGCTATTTCAGATAGAATAATATGGAAAAGTAGAGAAGGAAGAATTTGTGTTTGTGAAAATTATAGGGTTCTGCCTTAGTAAAAGTGAAGTAGTTTGTATTGAAAATACTGGGAAATTGAGCCATGGAAGTAGGACAAAGTGATTGTGATAGACCTTGAAAGCCAGTAGAGAAGTTTGGATTTGAAACGATCAAAGTCCGATACAAAAGAAAAGACGGTTTTCAAGTCATATTTGATATGATTTGATTTGATTTGATTTGATTTGATTTGATTTGATTTGATTTGATTTGATTTGATTTGAGGCTTATGTAGGTTTTGAAGAGGGGAATAAAATAGGTCAATAGTAACAATAATAATAGTAGTAATGAAAGTTAACACTCACTGTTTCGATTATGTGCCAGGCCCTGTTTGAACTGCTTTGTATATACTAACATATTTTGTCCTGAAAAGGAAGGAAACATTTTCTCCACTTTTTCACTTTTAGAATAGAAAACAGAAATGGAGAAATTAAGACATTCACCCAAGTTATTCATTTAATAAGTGATAGAAATAAATTCAAACCCAGGCACTCTGGCTGTAGAAGTAAAGCATTAACAACTTCAATAGATTGCCTATCAAAATTTACAAAGATAGCTCTGAAAAATAGCACCGATCTGGAAAAGACACAAAAGATGGACATAACAAAAACTAGCTAGTGATCTAGAAAGCTATTAAAGTTAATCTAGGCATGAATTGAGGACTATATAAATACAGAGAAAGGAATGAACTGAGAAATATTTTGAAGAACAGTGTCACAAGTCAGGTTCCCTGGAAATAGAGTCAGAGACTGGAAGTCAAGTGTGCATCGTTTATTTAAAGAGTGTCCTCAGAAGAAAGGAAGCAGGATAGGGGGAAAGGAAGGAGCAAATCAACGATGTGGTCTCTGCTCGAGCTTCGCTTCATCTTTAACTCAGAGAAGCCCTGGGCACGACTTGCTGCAGAGTTAGTTACACCGTGAGGGAAAGGGCAGCATATTGTACCCTGGTTCTACCACTCATTGCCATTGGGCTCACCTGCAGGCTGACAGTTGGCTGAGGTTAATGAGGTTGGGGATGAGGTAAGCGTAACAAGAGCACAGAAACTCCCAGAGAGGCAGCTCCTGTTGGGCCAACTGCGAGTCTAGAGAAGGGGTAGCTGGGAGCAGTGAGGTGCTAACATCACTGGCGCAAGGGGTACAGTGAGCCTCATGAAGGGGATCTGGCAAGGCAACCACAAAGTCCAATACAAAAGGAAAAATGGATTTTGTGTCATATTTGATATGATTTGACTAGGTTTATGAAAGGCATTTGATGTGATATATTTGATTTGATTGATAAATGAAGGAGAAGGAGACATAAATGATTTCATATTATGTTCTCTGAAAGTTCAATACATTAATGGTGCACCATTTAGAAACAGGTGAGTAAAAAACAAAAGAAAATCCCACAGGGAAGTCTTTGAGTTTTGGGCATACTGAAATACTACAGGGCTATCTGGTGAGCAGTTACTATAGGTATTTGAGATACAAGGCAAGATTTAAAATCACTATGACAATAACAAGGCCATGCTTGTGGATGATTCTGAACCAGTGAGTGGTAAGGCAAAAATTTAGAGGCCTGAGAAAAAATTCAGGGGCAATGAAAGGGTCAAGGAATAAGAGCAGGAAGACAAGTCAATGAATTGGAGGTAAGCTGAGATAAGAAAGTCTATACCATCCTAGCTAAAAAGGTAATTTAAAGAAGAGTGGGAGGACAACAAGGTCAATAAAGTGGAGTGGGACTTAGGAAAGTTTAATAGATTTAATAGATGAATAGTACCTCAATGAGAGGTTTTCCAGAGGGGTTGCATGTCTTCACTTACTTACGCATAATTTTTTCTCCCACTTCCCTTGTAATAATAGGAGATACATATGTATATATAAAGATAATATATTCTGTTATTCATTAAATCTCTTTCAAAATCTAATTCAAATCTTATGTATCACTTAATCTAAATGAGTATAAACTTTTCTGCACTTCTCTTACCGAGTTAGAGACATGTAATGTATTTTGTATGTAATAATTGATTAAGAGGATTTCATGCAATTATTTAAAATTGAATTCTATGGGTCACATATTTTTCTTTAAATGGATTTGGCCCTGCTGCAAATAATACTGTGGTTAAGACTAAACTGGTTAACTTTATATCAGTATACTTCTTATGCTCTAGGATATTTATACATACCTGATTTATGGTAGTTTATTTTCATATCATACAATGTTATATTTAGCTCTGATAAAACTGATCACTTGATAATGATTTATCTAATCAGTATGTAATAAATATTTCAAGACATATATCTCAGTTATTTTGTCAAACTTTGAGAATATAAAGAATCGGCAGGTTTAGTTACTAACTGCACAATTGAATGTTCATTGAACTGATCATTTTAAATATTTCAATATGTTTCCACTCTTGTATTAATATTAATAATGGAATAGATAAAATTATGGATTCCATAAAACACTTCCATAAAATGCATAAAATATCTATTGAAGGATTTTTTTCAGTTAAAAGAAGTAATGTCCCTCTTTATTGAGGTTAACTTTCACCATGCCCTTCACTTATATTATAGAAATAAAATATATAGCAGATAAAAATGCAAACTAAGTAACTGAAAAATAATTTATCCCGATTTGAAAAGTATGGAATCTTTTAGATAACAATGCCCTGCGTTGACCTTTCTTCCTCTCCCTTCCCTTGTGATGTTCTTAGAAAGGTGCATCCAAAGTTTACTAAGTTGGTTAGCTTACAGATACACTCATTATATTTAGTCTTTTCTACATAGCCTCATCAATTTTTGAGCATTTCCTTTTTACCAGAACAAAAGGTGTTCTAGGTTCACCTTGTGCTTTCCCTCCTCCAGCCCTGTGGTCTGTTTTTCTCCCAAGGAGCCCTTAATGTACATACACATCATGTATACCCACATACATATACACAAAACCTAAGTATTTCTACTTTTTTAATATTAAGAAGTGTACATTTACAGTGATACCTTCAATTTCAGTCCAACATCATAGGGTTTTTATTAAGCCTTCTCCCTTGCCATATTTGTAAGTCCATTTTCCATCAGTGAGTAATCTTTCTCTGTGATCCTCAAGAATGTGCTAATATCCTCTAATCTACTCGTTAAGTTTTAGAATTTCTCATTCATACAACTGTGAAAAACACACCTCTTAACTACAATTAATTATTTTTACAGTTCGCTGTTTCTTTAGAATCACAGTGTTTTACACTGTCAAGTGTTTTACTGATTTTAAAATGTACATTTCTACTTTAGATTTTAAGGTACATGAAAAATCTTCACTCCCATTATCAGAAAAATGAAATATTTACACTTTTCCTTTGCTATCAAAAAGCTGTGGCATAAACAATAGAAACTTTAAAAGTAACTAAAAACTAGAGTGATATTCCCTTCTTAGCCTCAATTTTTTTTCCTTTTTTTGTTGGCCCAATGCTCATTACACAACTGAAATTTACAAACATGGGGAAAGCAGGAGAATGTAATCCATTGTCAAAAGTCAAATCAGTCAATGGAAATCAACCTAGAGATGATCCACATGTTAAAATTATCGGTAAAAAACATTGAAGCAACAATGAAAAATAATTTAAATTATCTATAGGAGAAGATGAAAATAACACAATGGGAGTATCAAGAGAGAGGGGAACAATTCAAGTCACTGGAAATCATCTATAGTGAAACAGAGTAAAAGAATGATAGAGAGTAAAATGAACTGACTCAAACTACCTGTGAGGCACTCTCAGTTACAGTCCTAGACAAAGCTAGAGAATGAAATAAGTGAAATAATTAGGGATTCTTTGAAGATAATGTTCCAAATTAGATCAAAACGATCCATTTACTGCTCCAGGAAGCTCAGAAAAATCATAAACATAGTAAATGCCAAGTAGCCATGTATAGGCATATCATAGGCAAACTGCTACAATTTTAAGATAAAGAGAAAAAAAATTAAAAACAATTAGCAATAAAAGACATAGTAAGTCAGAAAATCGATTATAAGAATGAAAGCTGATTCTTTATTAGAAGCAATGAGGTCTAGATCATAGCAGAATATAATTCTTCTAGTCCCTAAGGAAAAAAAAATTCTCCCAATCTAGAATTTTATGTCCCATGAAAATAATTTTAATAAGATTTTTTTGATACAGCTTAAAAAAAGACATTTTCAGATAAATGAAAGCTGGGAGAATTTATTGCATCATAACTGTACTATAAGAAATACTGAAGAATTCCTTCCAGTTGAAAGGCATTGATATCAGATTAAAGCCTGTTTCTTTGGAAATGCATACAGAGCCCCACAAAAGATGGAGAAGGGGATAAAGGTAAAATAAATGTTTATTTTTACATATATTCTTTTAAAAAAGCATCTTAACTGAATAGGAGAGGGCAAATGAAATTAAGTTGTTGTAAGGTTCTTAACAATATTCATGAAGTAGTATAATTTTATTTCAAGGTAGACTTGTTAAAGATCAATATTTTAATCTCTAGGCAGAGTTAGCAAACTTCTGTGCAGGGGCCAAATCTGGTGTGTAGCTTATTTTGTTTAGATCATGAGCTGAAATTCAATTTTGCATTTTTAATTGGTTGTAAAAAATTTTATAGGAAAATATGTGACAGAAACTATATATTCTTATTGACACTTAGCATTTTGACGCTTTACATTCATGTCCTAAATTAGATCCTGTGACTCTTTCAGACTTGTTCTGAGCTCAGTCTCCGACTATTTTGCTGCCATGTTTACAAGTGATGTTTGTGAAGCCAAGCAAGAGGAGATCAAGATGGAAGGCATAGACCCCAATGCTCTCTGGGACCTTGTCCAATTTGCATATACAGGTATGTTAAAAAAGAATTATACCTTCACATTGCTGTTTTGTGCATGTTAGAATTTGAGTACAGAGTTTAAAGCTAAAAATTGCTTTTCTTGTATCTTCCATTTTTTTTTCAGTTGAAAGACTAACAGAGAAAAATTAGAATATCTTTTCATTTGTCTCTGAAATCACGATGTATATGGTATACATATGCCCTACTTCCTTCCACAAAGGACTCAAACTGGCTTATAGAAATGAATAGTTGATATAATGAGCTTGGGAGAGGAATAGAGAGTTATTAATTATCACATAAGAATTTATGTCTATACTTTCTCAGAGCATTAGAAAGGAAAATAGAATCTAATTTTCTTTCCTTTTGGAGCTGATGGGTTCAAATAACTCTTTATTCTTGTGATGTTTTATTTTAATATTAAAATATTCACAGGATATTTAATGTGGACAAACTTAGTTGAAAGGGACAATGAAGATCTTAGAGTTGTGAAAATTACTAGATTTTGAAGCTTTTTTTCTGAACTACTATATTGACATTTTCAAATGGCCTTTGTACCATATTATATTTAGCACATTCACGTAAGTTTTGTCAACTTAGCAAACATTTGTTGAATACTATTCATTGTACAAATATTAACTATACCTTTGGAGAATAAACTAATTAATAAGGCATATCTGCCCTCTAGAAGCTCACAGTTCAAATAGAGGAAAGTGTTAGATGAGAGAATCATTATATGTAGTGCAAAATATTAAGAGGTAGGTAGAAAGCAGAAAACCCGCTGTTCAGAGCATTATGAGACTCACATTCATTGAAAACATTTTTAATAGTTTTTAAGATTAGTGAGATAGGAGGAAACAGTATAATAAAATCATGTGATAGAAGCAAAGACAAATGGTATGGATTGATGTAATTTTTAGAAATAGCATGTGTTTTTTTGCCTGAACTCCTGGTAATGGTAAGAAATAAGAAAAGAAAAGTGGGCTAGGGCTGATTATCAAAGCAGTGGGACCCTAGATTAAGAAGCTGTGCTTTGCATAATTTCTGATAACAGGCAAACAAGAGATGGTATTGTAATGATCAATCACCAGAACCATAGGCTGTGGAACTAGTGGGAATCTATCCTCTTGGAGGATTTGGCTTCTCATATACTGGAGTTTGCTAACTCTAATGTAACACTTACTCAGTAAGTGTTCTTTGAAAAGAAAATTTTACATGCTCTAGGTCCTGAATCTTTAAGCAGCAACATGATGGAAAAACTTCGCCATTTCCCAGTAATTTTTTAATACTTTTAAAATTATATTTTGTCAATGCAAATATTGCACTGAACAAGGATAAACAGCTAAGCAAATCTTCAAGACAGTTCCAACAGGAAAGAGAGGCCAGATCTTAGTCTTTACTTAATTCTGCTGAAGCAAAGAGAGGTGGGAAGAATTTTAAGTGCTGGGGTGAGAGACAAAGCACAGGCCATCAATGTTTGCCAGTTAGCTTTACCTAAAGGAAAAGTAGATATTCTCCTATCTTTCTGGCAGAAGTAGTTTTACAACTAGGAGCAAGATGCTCACTCCACACTCTAATCCTCCCACAAAAACTGAGAGATGGGTGCTCTCTCGCTTTATGTTGGCATTGCAAAGAGATGACTCCTGGGTCCTTGAGGAAAACATTTGTGGGTTTACAATTGGCAAAAGACTTTTAACATTATTTAAACTTCATAGAGATAGAGAAAGAATTTATAATTGCAAGTTTTCTAAAGTAAATGCTCTAAGAAAAGGGAGATGAAAGACCTAGAATCAGAAAGTAGTCTACAGTTTAGCTGAGTGGCCATTAAAAACATCTTCGTCAATTCAATTTGTGCACAGCCTGAAATAGTTATATAGAGGATTATTGGCCTCCCAGCTAAGGGATAGCGAATAAAACCACAGTTTTTTCTTTGACAGAAAAGAATCATGAAGCTCACATTTTCAGGTCCCTTCTAGCAACAGAATGGCATAAATTCCACACTTGTAGCTTCCATAGCCTGACAGTCTTGTGTTTCTCATGGGTAAAATAGGTCAAAAGACACTGATCACCGTGCAGCGCCAAGTTGGCAGGTGTTCCAAAGCTCCCTGCTGAATGCAGTGACCCTGATGTGGCTCTGCTTTGTAGAAGGCGGACAGGATACAGGCTGCCTTTCAGATGTCATTGCCACTTTGGCCTTTGATCCAATATTCATACTTCCCTGGTGGTTGATAAATTTCTAATTGTTAGTTCATAGAAAAGTGCTAAGTGAGCAAATAATTTACAAGCTATTTTGGGAAAAATTTTTACAAGCTATTTTGGGAAAAATTTTAGGCAGAACATGAAATATGTACCTTGTATTTCACTACATAGAGTGTAACAAATTATAACAATCAAAGAGATAAAGTAAGCAATGATGCAGAAAGGGAGGAAATAGGAGGTATCTATATATATGTCTGTTTAGTCAGCTTGCTAGTTGATCTCTAAGACTTTCTTTGGTAGAAGGATAAAAAAAAATGCATTGCAGAAAAAGGGAAAAATGAATGAACAGTGAGATATTTTAGAGGGTCAGCCATTTAGTAATATTTTCTTAAATTTTGAGGTTTCAGAGACTTCAGAGAAACTAAGGGGGACCAACTATGTCAAGAATTGATAGTCAACTATTAGTTGTAGAAGGAATGTGTTCAGTAAAGATGGATAGAAGTGCTTTAAAATTATTTAAACAGATAAAAATGTCCATGAAACCTAGACTGTCTGTAAGAGCTGAAAGGGCCCAAGCAGCTACTTTATTTCATTAACCTAGAAATTAAGGAAAAGAATGAATGGGTGAAGTAGCTTGAAATGAATTTTTTACTGAGATAAGCTCAACAATTAATAGTGTTTAATCATCTTTGATTTGAAGAAAGAGGATTCATCCTTTAAAGAATTTCATGGTGTCAGATTTGTACATGGTGTGACATAGGAGACACCCTATTGGCCCATCTGTTCTCCTACTTCAGCAAATCAGAATGAGGAAAATGCGACTAAGGGCTGATAGAATTTCAATATGAACTAAAGCGAATAGTGAGAAAACACTTTTTTCTGGTACCTGGGAAGAGTGATAATAGCTCAAAGAGAATATATTTTTAGAAGAAAAAAATAATAATAGAAGGGTTAATACTAGTATTGTGTAAAATGAATACAGAATTTATTAAAAGCAATTAAGGTCTCTGTGTTGACAAAATAAGAAACATTCTTGGAAGAATGAAGGGTAAAGATACGCCTAAAAAATGATGGCTAATTATTACAGTATCAGAACTGGTTTCTTGACTTAAAAGGAATCTCTTCACACATGGTAATAACTCAGGAATGGAAAAGAAATGAAAATTTACCCTAGTGTTAGAAATAATTGTATATCTAACATGAGGTTCATATCATTTTTCTAAATTCTTAATTATTTAAGCACTTTCAAAATTTCTTCTCTTTAAAACTTGTTGTTGGGTTTTCTATATAGTGTTTTACTAGGAAATCTGAGTGTGATCTTAGTTTTTCATAGAGTAAAAGCATATTTAAGCAACAGTGTGTATTATAAAATAAACAAAATTATAAATGCCAATTTTAAAATCAGTGATTTAAATTTAAAGTTGGAATACTTGGTTGTAATCCAGAGAATATGTAATTATAAGATCATGTTTCAATTATCAAAATCAAACAATAATTAGGTTATAAATATTTGAGCATTTATTGTGTAAAGAGGGTCACCCTAGGGACTAACATGAAATATAAATAGAGGCCTGGATGGATATTGATTAAAATGACATAAAGCTTCATACAAATTTGGTAATGAATAGAATTATTGGAGCAGGGCATAGTGAAAAAGCTCTTTACTTCTGTTTTCAAAAGATTAAGATCTATATATCACTATCAACTTGATGACATTCTCAGTTGTTCAGTGTCAAACAAACTTAAAAACAGCTGTTTAAATAATTCCTACATTAATGGGACCTCTATGCAGCAGTTTTGCTCATTTAGAGAAGATACCTAAAATATTGTTTAATTTGCAATAAATCCTGTGATTTGGAATAATGAAGTCAAGGATCTTCTGAAATTATTCTACAAAACATCCTCAGAAGCATGGAGAAGTGAAAAAAATGTGTTTACAGTTTCTCATCATTCTACTTTCAAATTATTAGGAAAGTTAGAGGTGCATAGAGCTTTAGAAATTCCATCTTGAACCTTACAAATTTTATAGATAAACATATTTCTATGGCTAAGTATGTGATGCAAAGCAGAGGCACCAGAAGTATTTTTTTAAATACCATAGTTTTATATTTCAAATAAGCATTGACAAAATCATGAGATAACAGAACTTTGTTGGTCTCTTTGGAATTAATTAATATGAGGGAACAGATTTTTTTCTTCAGCACTTAAAAGCCTCTGAAGTTCTTAACACAGCCTAGACAGTGAGGTAAAGTAACCTGACAAAGATCAATAGTCAGATGTTGAATCTATTACTAGAATAAGGCGTCAGAACCCAAATTGAATGGTATTTCCTCTACTAAACCAATGCCTTTGGAAGAGTCTCAGCTGTAAGGGAGTTCCTTAGAGTGGTTTATGACTCTTGCTCTCAGAACGGTTTGGGGTGCTTAAGCCGACTCCCTCCTGATATGCAGCGGCCCCCTGTGGATTGCTTCATTCTTCCTCCCAATCTAATGCCAATTCCCTGCATGAGGCAGTGGGGCCTGATAACTTACGCACACTCACGTCTAATAGCCCTTGCCTGAGAATGCATTGAATGTCCCTCAAATCTTACTACAATCCGACTATGTGCTCTTCCAGGATGGACTCAGGAGGACAATAAGCTGAATCATACATATTCTCTGCCTCTAAGGGACTTTCCAATTTAGGGTTTAAAATAATTAATCTTTGCCATAAACATGCTTTTGATAAACACAGTCTAATATTTCCTTATTAGAGAATGGTGTAAAGCACAATACACACACACACATACATATAAGTTCTACCCCAAAATTGATTATCACATTATGAAAATACCAGAAGTTTAACAGATTTGAAAAATATACTATGGGGTTCATTATATTTTAAAGAACCTTCAGGCTGATAGAAATTTCCTTCTGGTTTATCTCTTACATAGTCCCTACTATCCTGACATAATTGAAAATACACTGTGTTCATTGATGGGTAAGGAAGTAAGAGTTCTAACAAACAGGGGAGATAGGATTGTAGAGGTGCTAGCAAAGTGTCAGGTCCTGTAGAGAACTGGTAAGGATAAGGTTTAAATAAAGGAAGCTGTCCATCTAACAATGGTATTAAGAAGAAGGTAGAAAATTAAACTGCCAAATGCATAACTTTAATCATACTGAAGAGTTAACTTCCCTGTAAAAAAAAAAAAAAAAGTTTTGTGTCCCACTGAACTTAATTCTTAGTACATGCTAACAAATGTTAAAATAGCTTCTGCTTACTGCCAAATGTTTAAATGAAATAAACACATATACATAGGAGCTGAGATGTTTAATGTTCTGCTTTAATATTAAAAAGTGTACATCGATATATTCAGCCTGAGCTGAATATTCTAATCACCCTTCAGAATTTTTTATTGTAATTAAAAGTATATTATTGTTTCATTTTATTGCTGGTTTAATTCAAGTGGCATGAATTATGCAAGCATATTAGCAGGATATTAGTTTTAAAGTTTGGGCTTTTGCTAGATGGGAAAATGCCATTCTCGACATTAGAAATTGAGCCTCTAAAGACTTGTTTTATCTATTTTTATTGCTCATTTATGAAAATATTTATTTAATAATTTTCATAGGATGTTGAAATAATTATATATTTAGTAAGAGAAAAGTAAAATATAATAATAAAAATAAAACAAAATAAATCAGTTGCATATTGACAACACACACCTACCTTTCCAATTATTCCAAGAAACCTTATTTGTGTGTGTGTGTGTGTGTGTGTGTGTGTGTGTGTGTGTGTGTGTGTGTGTTTAACAATCAATAATATAAAATGAACTTGGGGAAATCATTGTTTCAAAATAATAAAAAGTGATGCATAATTTGTGAATGTTATACTTTTTATGTTTATTGAACTTTATTTTGGCTTTATGCTATGGGATTTCATAGACTGTAAAAGAAATAGCTATTTGAAACTTAATATTTACTAGGTTATATCTTTTCTGCACTCGAACTCACATTTACTTTCTGAGTTTACAAGTAAGGAAGATCTCTCAGGTCCCATCTTATAATCAACTTTGCTTCCTTAAAAAAATCTGATTTTATTGTTGCTCACAATCTTATAATTGTTTACATTTCCCGTTGGGCCCTACATTTGTGTTGGAAACTGGGAAAGCAGAAACTGCATCACATGCTGCTATACCAGCTGTGCAGAGTACATGCTGTATATTCTTCTGCATTAATGTTATACTTGACTATATTATCTCAGGGTTATTTCACCTTCACGCTGTTGCCGGGCAGCTGTGTCTGGGAGATTTCTCACTACACACCAGGTGAAACCTCAACCCGGATCGGGGAGGGTTCTTGACTCTGAATAAGAAAGAATTCTCCAGCAAGTCCGAAGAGTGTAGGTAAGGAAGGAATTCATTAGAGCAAGAGTAGAAATGAATGACAGTGGCCTTGCAGGTGGCTGAGAACAGGAAAGTGCGGAGGGAAAGAGAGAAATTTCACTGAACATTTTCTTGACACAGGGTAGAGGTCCTTGCCATCTCTTAAAGCCAGGGTCACTTGGTGTCCCATGTTCGCTTGGATCTGTGCTGCGTGGACACTAGCCCCTACCACCCTGGGATTTGGGAAGCTGTGGAGCATGGGATGGAGTGAGATTATGTTCTGAGAACTTCCCGAAGAAAGGAGATTTTCAGGCGGGCTCCTGCACCTGCAGTTCTGCCCAGGTCACCCAGGCAATGGGAATTTGCAGGCCCAAATCTGAGCTCTCAGGAGCCCCTCCCTACTTATTAGTGGTAAAAATGGGGACTTGGAAATAGAATTAAATAGCAAAAAAGACAAAACACAGTAAGTTGAGCAGTGAAAAAGCTTTATTTAAAGGTATGCACTTAATAGAGAAAAAGTGCCTGCTTCCTCAGGCTGGGGGTTCCCTCTTTTAAGGATTTTTCAAAGGACCAGTGGGTATGGACTTGTAAAGTCTCAAAATGCTCATCTCCAGTGAGAGACATTAAGTCTCTTCTATTATCAGTCCTCCAGGTAATTCTGCAAAATTAACACAAGAAATTGGTCAGTTCCCCTCCAGGATGTCAGCTTCCCTCTGGGAGCACATCAATCAAAATCGCCCACCCTTCTTCCAAAGTGGATTGAGTTATTATATGTTTCTAAAGAATATGTTAGAAATCTTACTTCCTAACTTCCTGGTTTTTAAAATGCGATCTTAGCTTGAAGATGGGATCCTTCCTGATCTTACTATACTGTATATCTCAGTAT
The DNA here is from genome assembly GCF_040802235.1 of Manis javanica. Classification (NCBI taxonomy): domain Eukaryota; kingdom Metazoa; phylum Chordata; class Mammalia; order Pholidota; family Manidae; genus Manis; species Manis javanica. The sequence goes on from NC_133164.1 coordinate 34,349,085, forward strand.
TTTTCATCATAAGCAGGAAAAGTTAACTATGATGCTTATCCCAGGTCTCTGACCTGTATCAACTCTAAACCCAAAATATCTGTACACTTCATTCTGTTGTATTTGAGGGGGGAGTATATAATAATATGTAAGATTTAACATCAGAAATCACTGGGATTTTCTTTAACCTTACCAGGACTGATATTCAACCAGAATTTATTAAGATGTGGGCAGCTCAGTGTCCAGATTGTTAAGCATTATTTATTCTAGTTGGCATGTACTTATTTCTTAACTTCTCAGCCATTTTTATTATATCACCTGGGTTCCCCCATTTTATACTTAGGAATCTTGGACAAATTATTTAGATTTATGTAGTCTTAAGATTACTCAACTATGAGAAAGTGAGAAAGTGATGTCCAAGTGAAAGGACTGTTTTAAAGAGTAAATGAACTAATAAAGTTACATAGGTTTCACATAATGCTTAGCAAATTGTAAATGTTCAAGTATGATGATTATCCCTAACAGGTATATTTGAAGGTTTCTTCAAATCATTTATAAAACAATGAATATGATTGGGAACTGGGAAGGGAATAATCACTTTGTTCATCAAACATTTATTTATTTTGAATCCAATTTATTATGTGCTTCATTATTACAATGAGATTTCTAATTCATATATACGATTTCATGTACAGTTTAACTAATAATAACTAATAAATTTTTTAAGCCACCCACTTGCAATTTTGCTACCTTATATATTTGAGGTAGCATGTATTGTATTCATTTTCTTAGCACATCTTATTTGCTAAGATATCTTATTTGATCAACACAACATTCTGGGATGGGCAGTTAGTAGAATCTTATTCTCAGATTCAGAAATGAAAACACCTTAACATAGAAATCAACAAACTTACATGGATGTGAAACCATGGTCCAGTTTTCCCCATAATATGTCAATATTTTTTCTGCTAGATGGCTAATCAACAGTCTGATTAATATGGGAGGGAATGCTGCTTATATGAACTTATGTTACTGCCGCATTGAGTAAAAAATGTGACCTTCCTACCACCAGCTGCCACCAAATATAATTTTTCCTACAATTAATTTCCTTCTACACAAAATAAGAAATAACATGGGGAAAGGTTGTAGATGTTGCTCAAATTTGAGGATCGTTTGTGATTGATCATAATCCTATTTAAAATATTTTAGTTTGAATAGCTACAATTTCAGAATTTTGCAGTTATAAGTCTAGTTTTGTTCTGTTATTTTTATCTAATAAGAAGAATAATTAAAAAATTACACATTTAACATTTTCAGGATGTTTCACACACATGTCAGTTACCGCTCACAACATTCAGCTTTATTTTGCTGTTTGGAAAACTGAAGCACCAACTTCACATATGTTTCTAAATAATACATATCTTTTAAAATACTACCTTAGTGGAGTTTTAACAATTTCTCAATATTCTATCTAAAATTTGATAGAGCTAATGTTTATTGCAGATAATGTGTGTGTGTGAAAACAACTAAAAAGAATAACAAACAAAACAATTTAAGTCACTGAACCCTTCTTTAGAATTCCATAAATGACCACTTTGCCTCATTTGCCATCTTCATTGAGGGGTTACTTCTGCGTTGTGATTGAGAAAGGCAGTTTATAACGAGAACCTTAAGCATGTAATTTTAAATACTTTGTCTCCCTCAGATAAAGGATAGTAAAGGCTGCCCAGCAGGAAAAACAGATTGCAGCCAGAAATGGACTGCACGCTCACAATATCCTAGAGGGATACCTTGGCCCCCAGTCCCCCGGACGGACTGCACTCTTGAGCTTCTCAGACACGTTGCAGCTAATGCCACACTCCTCTCACATTCCTCAGCCAGAGAAAATGTGCTACCAGACGGCTTTCATGCTAGTCTGATGCATGTTTCCCACCCAACCTTTTCTTCTTCTCTGTAGAAATGTTTAAGAGTAGGGAGAGGAGGGAATAATGCAGAATAAACAAGTAATAAAAAAAACTTAGACTAGTAACCTAAGTGCAATCATGTAAAAAGAATTGTAAAAGTAACTCTACATATGTTTAATAGATAACATCTTAATTTCTGATAACATCTTCAATGTATGCAAATTGTTAACAATACTTTGAAAAATATGTGTCATTAATTATTTCATGTGTTTCAGGGCTAAATGATCTATTTACTGATAAATGGGCATATTTTATATAATAGGACATTCAAATTTTTTGACAAAATATTTTATGAAATTAAGTTAATGAAAACACATTTAGGACTTCAATTGCAAATCTCATTTTTTATATTTATTTAATTTAATTGGCCATTTTACAAAATGGCTTAAACTGGCTTCAAAGTAAAATACGTAAGTGATGGAAAATAAGGTATTAGTAATGTATAGCTGGATGTACTATGGTACTGCTTTGGAAAAGGATTTCATACGTATTGGAGATTTAACTGTATACTTCCTCAATAACACTGTGTAACTATTGCACTTCCAGTTCACTGAGGCTAAGAAATATTGATCATGAATATGGATTGTTAGATGTGAAGATTTCAAGAAAAAATATGAAAGCTTACAGTCAGAAAATAATAATGGTTATCTGAAAATGATCTAATAACAACACCAGAAAGGGAATAAGATAACATACTAAGCATATTTTGAGAGCCAAGATAATGTTCCAAAGAAAATGCTCTGTTAAACAAACAAACAAAAAGCCAATCTGGCAACCTAAAAGCCCAAGTACAGAGGAGGCAGGTAGGATGGCTTATACACAAGGAGGATGGCAGAGCTCTCAATCTGGGCAGGATGTCAGGTAATAAAATATCAAAATGGTGATCTTTTTTTCTTTCCACATCACAATCATCCAGTTAGTGCATGAAATATTTATGCATTCCAAGATGGAGCAACTTTGTAGATAAATGTCAATTCTACCTAGTTTATGAGAACATGCTCTGACATGCTACGGTCATAAAATCTGTGCAGTGAGAAGTTATATTCTCTTTTCCTTATCCCTTCAATACCCCCTCTGTTTTTTTGATTGAGATAGAACAAAAAATGGAAGGAAAAAAATATGAGAAGTCATTTACAGAAGCCACAAGGTTTTGACTTTGGTCTTACTTTTCATCCTTACATATTCATGATGCAAAGGCTTTGAAATGCAAATAAAAAAGACCTGAAAACACATTGGAATTCCAATCTACAGCACCCATGGAACTGAGGCAGGGTGGGGACATGGAACAAACATCATGATTATTTTTTCCTGCCTGTGATGAAAAATGTCAAGATATAAATAGTATAGTAAGAACAGGAGGGAGGGTCTCCATCTTCAGGCTAAGATTCCATTTTATAAACCAGGGAGTTAGGAGGTAAGATTCCTAACATATTTTATGGTAATCAACCAATAGACAACCCTATCTTAAGGCAGGACAAGAAGTCCTAAATGGTACGTTTCCACTGTTTAAGGGTGATCACTGTCTTGAAGAAGAACAGGATCAAGAAATTCCTTGTGTTAAGTTAGTCTTACAGAATATCTAGAAGATTGACCTTGGACGGAGACGTAATGTTTCTCACGAGACTACAAGTCGAGCCTACACCCCCTTGGCCATTTGCCCCATTCTTGAAATCCTTAAAAGACACTTATCTCATGCCTTTAAGTGCACCTCCTTTCTGAGGTTTCCCGCATTCCCTTTTCTTCAAGCGTGTACTGTGCCTTAAATAAAGACTTCTTCCTGCTCAACTTACTGCATTTTGTCTCTGTGCTCTTTCAAGCGTCTTGGCAGGTTAATAAGAAAGCCCTTTTCCCACTGGTAAGCATCTTCATTACTTCACTATTTCATTCAATTTTCTAGACTTGAGCATTAGTTTTCTCTCTCTGTTCTACTTCAGACAAGTAGGGAAGGGCTACTGAGAGCTCTGATTTGGGCTTGCAAGTTCCCATTGCCTGGGTGACCTGGACAGGACTGCAGCTATACAAGCTTGCTCTTTAGTAGCCTACCCAAAATCTCCTTTATTTGCCTTTGGGAAGTTCTCAGAACATAATCTCACTCCATCCAGTGCTCTGTGGCTCCTCCAAATCCTGGGGTGGTAGGGGCTTAGTTCCCATGCCTGCAGATTCAAGTGGACACTGGACACCAGGTGACCCTGGCTTCAGAAGCTGGCAAGGGATTTGCCCCAGGCCAAGCAGGAGTTCAATCAGCTCTTCTGTTCTCCCTCTTTTCTTCCTTGAGTTCTACTGCGTGCACATCTGCTGCCATTCCCTGCTATTCTTGCTTTAACGAATTCCTTCCTTACCTACACTCATCCAACCTGTTTGAGAATTCTTTCTCAGTTGCATTCAAGAACCCTCCTTGTCCAGGCTGAGGTTTCACCTAGTGCACAGCGAGAGCCCTCCCCGGACCCAGCTGCCCAACAACACTGTGACTTGCGCCATAGTGTTAAGGACTATGAATCATAGGATCTTAAGATTCTATTTGTATTCATAGAAATTACATATCAATTTGTTTTAGTTTCTGAATTGCCAAGGCAAAGAAAGAAGCATAATAAGTATTATGTTTTAAAATAAAAACAATACTTTGCTCAACATAACACAGGTTTCTGATATTAACATTTGAAAGGAAGATTTTTGAATATTTGAATATTTGTAAGACACTTTATGATGTGCTTCAGACATCCTCATTAATAAGTCAAAAGTGGATATAGTAATGAATTACAGAATTGTTTCTTCTGTTGGCTGATTCAAGTTCAAATGATGTTGTCCAGACATACAGATTACTAATAATTCCATGTATTAAACAGCATAATATTAAAATCCAGGGATCAAACTCAGTTGAGTCAAGAGTACATATAATTTAAAGGGATTGGTATTATCTATGCTGAATTCAAGATCACATGTTCCACCTAAGATTTCCTAAAGCATTAAATTCTGTAACTGCCAAATGAACATATGTATAGTAGTTCTGATGTATAAATTGCCAAATAATTTTCCTTACAGTATAGATTTGTATAATTTGTATAGTTAAGAGATCTTTTTTATCTCTTATTTTCCTCACAACCAACATTTCCTTGATTATTGAGTGACAGCCTGCTTTAGATTAATCTGTATGCCAAGTACTGGGAGTGGAAAAAAAAAATCTATGTAGTTGATTAGGGACTGAGTTATGAACTACAGTACATTGAAAATAAGGGGTGTACTCTATGTTAAAGTCAAGTTAAACACCTGTGCATAGATATATGTAAAAAAAGTATTCAGAGCCAAGATTTTTATTCAGCAAATAATTCTTTGTTCTTTCCCAAATGATACATATATGAGGATAATAGATTTGAAACAATTTAAGTAGATCACTACTGACACTTAGTCCTGACCTGACACCCAGTGGATTTCCTGAACAAAAAAGGTGTACTGGTAGAAATGAAAAACCATGGTCTTTGTTGTTGCAACTACTTTTTGATGGGCCTTTGCAACCTGGACTTTTCTAACAGTGAGCCCTTGGATTCTAAGATATATATAGTACTCAAAAACGTAACCTGTGTTTTTCTTGTGGCTGGAATGCATGTTAAGACCTTGTATAGGGACCAAGGGCAGGCCACCCCAAGATATGCCATTGTGACACGCAGATTATTTTGAGCTGTTCACATCAAGGCTCAAAAGACTGAAAGAAACTTTGACCTCTCCCTGCCACCCCTCCCAACTACATAAAAAGAATTTAAGTAGGGGACATGCTCCAGAAAGAGAGCTATCACCTTAGATAGTTATATTATATTGCGAACTAGGTGTGGTAGACCAGGAAGGATGTAGCCAAGTCTGTTAAAATGTTTCCCTGTGCCCCCTCATTGTTTCTGTGTGGCCCAACAAACGTTTGTGTATCAAACATTTACTCTTTCATATTCCTGCAAATTACTTCCCTTCTCCTTTGATGTCTCAGACCCCTCCTGCTTCTGCTTAGTTCAGGATGACATGTATACCTCATTGTCCCTGACTATCTTTGGAACCCATGTTTAGGGCTTCCCTGCAGATACATAATTAAACTTTGTTTTTTTTCTCTTGTTGATTTGTCTTATGTCAATTTGATTCTTAGGCCTGTTAGAAGAACTCTGAGGGGTAGAGAAATTATATTCCTCCCCAACATTGTTTATTGATTAAAAAGATCTAAGGATATAGCATTTCCCGGGTAAAGATTGTCTTTCTGTTTTCTATAACTGGTTTGCAATACTTTTTAGAGGACAACCAAGATTTTCTTCTACACAAGAGACAGAGAGGAGACTACAGTGCCAGTAATATGGCACATATGAGAATAAGAGAAAATTTGATGGCAGTAAATGTCTAAAATGCAGTAAAATTCAATTTCTTTTGGTAACTGTTGAAAAGACATATAAGTTTACTAAAAACAATAAAATGATATAACCCCAAGTTTCCTAACTCTTCTGTTTTGAAACACTCAAACAAATCCTAGGAATTTATTTATATGAATAAATTATTGATTAAGTAAATAAGTGACAGAATAATCACATCTCTCAGGTCAGATTCAGTCATTTATGTAGTCAATCTGCCTTTAAGGAGATAGAGCATTAACTCCCCATCCCATAAATGTGACTGTGCCTAGAGAACTGCCTCCACACAGCACAGAATGGAAAAAATGGTGAAAGAGTAATTTTACAGTGGAGAAACCTGACAACACCACCTCTACCATGTGACCAAAACTAACATCAACAGTGACATGTCATGATATAGCACGTACCTGCGATATGACATGAGCAAGCCAAAGCCCATGATCCCAGTGTGATCATAATTAGACAAATCCCAACTGAGGATCATTCTTCAAAATACTTAACCAGTACTCCTCAAAGTGCTTGGTTAGCAAAAACAAGGGATGTCTAAGAAACTGTCACAGCCAAGAGGAACCTAAGGAGATATAACAACTAAATGAAATGTGGCATTTTGCAAGGGACTCTGGAACACAAAAAGAGCAATAAAATAAAAAATAAAAAAACTAAGGAAATATTAGCATATCATGGACTTTAATTAATAATAATAATATTGGTTTATTAATTTAACACATGTATCACACTAATGTTAAATGTTAATAACCAGGAAAAACAAGTATGTGTTAAATGCAAAACTATACTATCTTTTCAAGTTGTCTGTGAATTAATGTATCTTAAGAAAAAAAAATTATTTTTAAGTCCTTATGAATAACTGAAATATTAATTTTTAATTTTGCTTTAATTCTAGTATGACAATGACATAATTTCTCTTTCCATTGAGGAGAGAGATGATAGAGATATGGATAGATAAATAAATAAAGAGATGGATATAGTATTTAAATTATATTATAGGCTTTATAGGTAGTTTTTGCACCTATCTGATAAAATGCCTTGTTTATTTATAGACAAAATGTGGTTATACAGCAGTGGTTAATAGAATACCAATTGTCTATTAAAAAAATACAACAGCATACATTCATATTATTTTATAATCCAGCATAAATTTAAATATATTCTCATGTAGAAACCCATTACTGAATATATTTGAAATATTCAGTAACTTCAGCATTTAGGTGATACTATAGGTAAATGTGCCACATATTAAGAAATCGTATTCAAGAGTCATTCCCTTCTTATTCTTCCAGTTGACTGGAGGGAGGGTGACTAATTCTATCAATCTAATTCATATAGGGTCAAAATTAGTCATTGGGGGTTTACCCCACTGCTCATTATTAAGGTAGATACTATCCTGTAGTACAATTTTTGCTAATGCAACATGGAGGAAAAACTTCTGGGGAACTTTTAATAAAGATTTCTTCACTGATGCAAGAGAAATATCCATGAAGGTATACTTCTTCTGATGGGTGTTTTCCTGTCTGAATCTGATACTTGAAACTATGGCAACCATCAGGGAATCAGCAAGGCACTTGAGAAGATGGCTGCTTTCTAGTGATGTGTTGAGCCTTTCAATTAATCAGTTCCAGAGACAACCTTCCTCTAGACTTGTCAAGAGATTATAAATAGTTTCTTATTATTTAAGAAAACTTTCACAGCTTTTTCTGTTACTAGAGTCATAGACTCCTTATGTATCCAAAGTTTTATGAGATATTTTTAGGTAGCAGATATTTTAAAATAAATACTTTCACATGTAGAGAATAGTATCAGATATTTTTAAGACAATTTTCTATGGTACCTAAAGTAAAAACATGCAAATTGTCCCTCTTGGTAAATCTAAAGCCATTTGTGAAGATTGGACCTTGAAAGTTAACTTTGAATGAATGTATAGAATTACTTCTTTTCATTAACTGTAGTTAAGTGTTGTTTTTTTTTGTTTTGTTTTTTTTTTAGGCTCACTTTTAAGGAGAAAACTTGACATATTTTTGCCTTTATACCATCTAATTCTGTCAGAGAAATAGCCAGGTCATAGATATAAAAAATATATCATGCATGAGGTGGCTCAATTTGTGTGCACTCAAGCTCAGCATTCACTAAAATTCCACTTGTGTCCTCTGGCTTTTACAAATGGATCCTTTCATTGGATATATTCTAAGTTGAAAACAATAGAACAGTTTAACTCTTTGAAACAAATGATCATATCCTCCAAATTTACATCCAAAGTTACCAATAAGTAACTTTCAAAATTAGTCTACAGATAACTTGTTTTTTTCCTTTATTTTTAATAGGAAAAGGATGGAGAGATGCCTTGCTAAAATTTTACCTAAATAAATGCTAGACCCAGTATACAAATTTGAGCTGAATAATTATTTGTTTTTCCTAACAACTATCTTACCTATCCTCTACCTTATTACATTGTAAAGATACTAGCATGCACACATACATACATACCATTTTATATGTTAGATTTACACTTAGATTATTTTAACAATATGTTGGTCAGGTATTTTATGTGATGGTAGAATATGTGAGGTTGCTGTAACTATAGCAATGTGTTTTATATGGTGTAAAAAAATTCACACATAACCCACATGTAGCTCTGGGAGGAAGGGTCTCCCCACCTGGGGCAAGTGGCTATGAGTCTGAGACTGAAGGAAAAAAAGGGCAAGGGGTTGGAAATGAAAGGGTTATTCTCACAGCTCAGTCTCTCCTTGCTTGGAATCCTGACTGCTTCGCTCTCTCCACCAGTGCCACCTGGGACCACCTGTCTTGCGTGGCTGTCAAGCTCTGTCTCTCTGGCCATGGCACTCTGCTCCCAAACCCCGCCACTTGCCCTGGAAGGAACTCTGGGAGGGGGTCCCTGGTGACTGGTAGCATAATTAACCACATCCATATATCAATAGTTCTTTCCTTTGTATCATTGACTAGTATTCCATTGAATAGGTCTAATACAATTTGTTCATCCATTCATTTATTAATGGACATTTGGGTTGTTTCTAGTGTTTGTCCATTGCAAAATAAATCTACTATAAACATTAATATACAAGGCTTTATATCAGCATATTCTTTTATTTCTCTTGGGTAAATACTGAGGAGTAAATGGCTGAGTCATTTGGGAAATGATATTGTAAAACTGTTTTCCAAAATGGATATAACATTTTACATTTGTACCAGCAGTTCTAATACATGTGTTAATGGTATTTCATTGTGCTTTTAACCTGCATTCTCCTAAACACTAATCATGTTGAGCATTTTTCCATTCATGTGTCTTTGTGGAATGTCTCCTTAGATCATTTGCCCATTTCAATTTTGTTATTACTGAGTTTGAGAGTTTTTTTGTATCATGGATACAAGTGTTACAGGTTGAGTTCATTCTTCTCCTCCCTGTCCCCACTGCAACAGAGAATTGAAAGGCAGAGACACAATAGTGAAGCAGAGGGAAAATTTTATTTGAATACACTCCAAGGGAGGAGTGGCCAGAGTCAAAGTAGACAAAGGCCTCAATCTATTAGGCAGGAGGTTTATATACGACCTTTTATTTAGGAGGCACCTCTTTGACTGACAAGTTAGGGTTTACTTGATTTACAGGTCTTTGTATACAGCCATCCCTCTCAGTGCGCATGTCCTTTCCCCAAGCTGAGGTGTGATTTGGGCAGTTCTTAGTTCTGTTTGTTTGTGCCCCTGTTGGGATCTAGTTGGAGAGGCAGTTATCTCCCTGAAAAGCCTTTGTTGTCTCCACATGGGATTCCCTACCTGGGCAGAGTTTGAATGGCTTTTTCTTTGAACCTTACCTGAGCAGCTTCTTCTTTGAGCCTTATCTCCCCCTTTTCCAGCCTCTTATGTCTATCTTTCTACCTAACATGCCTAACACAAGTACTTTATCAGATATATGATTTTTGCAAACACTTTTCCCCAGTCTATAGTTCTCATCTTTTTGTTAATCTTTAGTTAGCTTAAAGTAACAAAAAAATTCTTATAGAAGATATGTAGTTTCAAATTTTGTACACAGAACTGTGCCAATTTTGAGTAAATTTTATATAGTGTGGATTATGGATTAAAAGTACAAGTTTTTATACATGGAAATCGACTGCACTGTATCACTTGTTCAAAGACTATCCTTTCTCAACTGAATTGTCTTTGCATATTTGCAAAAACTAGTTATTTTTACACACGTGGTTCTATTTCTGGAGTCTATTCTTTTCTATATTTTTTCCTTATATTCTTGGTTTATTTGTTCATGTTTAGACAAATACCAATCAGTTTTAATTAAGTAGTTTTGTAAAAAGACTTAATATCTGGTATTAATAGTATTCCTACTTTGTTCTTTTCCACAATTGTTTTGGTTATCCTAGTCCATTTCATTTACATATGAATTTAGAATTAATTTTACAATTTCTACATAAAGTCTGTTGGGATTTGAATATGATTATAATAAACCTGTAGACTAATCTGGAGTGAACTGAAATCTTAACAATGTTTTATCTTCTAGTCCATGGCTATGGTATATCTCAAACTTCACCTACCACCCAACTATTCTAATTAGAATGCTGTGTTAGGATATCTCCAAGACTGATCTTCCAGGTACAATGATTCACTAGGATGACTCACAGTATCCAGCATATAGTCGTAAAAATGGTGTGCTTTTTTTATGGCAAAAGAATACAAAGCACAATCAGGGAAAAGAAATGGCACACAGGGTGAAGTCCAAGGAAACTACCTGCAAGCTTCCAAGGTCCCCATTCCAAATGAAATTATACAGAAGACACGTAATTTCCTCTGCAATGAGATGTGAGAAAGTGTGGGAACTGTTGCCAACCAGGGAAATTCATTAGAGGCTCACTGCCCTGGTTTTTGCTGAAGCTTAATCACACAGGCAGATTCTGCTTAGCATTCACCAAAATTCAACATTCCCAAAAGGAAAGCAGATATTCAGCATAAATCATATTGTTACTACACATGTTTAGGCCCAATGAACCACTTGTATTTGTTAACTGTGGGAACCCTCTTGAAATCTTAAGTTCTTAGACACTGGTCAAGGGCAAATCTTACAAGCAGTCCTTTTCAAGGATTGCAGGTCAAGCCGGCTGTTTTAATTCTTTTTACACAAGTGCTATTGAGAACAATTAATTAAAATTAAAGAAAGATACTTTCCCAATGCTCTGAAATCACAATAAGATGGATTCTATAAAAGCCATACTATCTGCATTTATCTCTTTTATCTGATTTTCATAAAATCTTTGCCAAGAAGTATACACCCATGTTCTTGACATCTTACTGAGAATTTTTAGGTAAAATTCCTCTGCAGGTCTTTACTCACAACAATAGTTAAAATTGATTGTATATTTTGTTGATTATATATATTACAGTTTATTATAATTGTGTATATGACATATATATTATATATAACATTTTATATGTGTATTTAATGTTTATACTATAATATACTAGATTTTAATGTATTCTGCATACTGTATGTATAATGTATACTGTAAATACTAGATTTTTATGTATTCATGTTATCTCCTCTATGTTTTCTTAATTTTATAAGTATAGGTACACATTTCATAAATTATCTGAAATCTATATAAAGTGTGGGTTTCCAAAACTTATAGAATACTTTTTTGGTCCTTATACAAAAATTCCATAAACCTTAAAATAAGTATCAGTAATTGCACTGATATAATTAGTCTTAAAATCATTTGAATTGGTATAGATCCTTCAAATTCAGATGAAGATTTTCTTTGACACTATTATTGAAGGATAACATTATTGATAATATGAAATATAAGCCTGTCAAGGAATTTTACTGTTACTGGCAAATGTCTACTCTGCTGAACTGATCTATGATCCTTCATGTTCTACTAGTTGTAATGTCTGAATAGGGTCTTTGTGCATTTATTAAAACTTTGGAAGTTTAAACAATTATTTCTAACATTCATTATATCAAAATTAATTCTTAGGTAGCTAATTTAGTTGGAAGTTGATATATAATAAAAAGTTTATAAATTTTGCTCTCACTCATTGTACCTTTCAATTTATTGTTTCTGCTTTACCTGCTTTTGTTTTTCATCAAACCCCTTGCTACACTTGGAAGCGTGCTTTAGATTCCTTTGCTGTCTCATTCTTTCAGTGAAACTAATAAATGAAACATAATGCTATCTATAAAACATGTTGAAATATGGATAAAATGTCATGTTTGAAAGCAAAGTTATCACTCACCCAACAGATTTCTTATTAATTATAAAGGAAAATGATCCTTTAAAGTGAAGAAATCTGGCAAACGCTGCCTTAAAAAAGGTACCAAACTTAGTACCATCAACGTGAGACACATTGGCATCATGAACCTCCCTATACAAAGCACTGAAAAGGATAAATCCCCTCTATGGTATCCCTGCCAAAAAGGTTTCAGCGAAATCTAATCATGGGAAGAAACATGACTAACCCAAATTGAGGAATTCTATAGAACAACCAGTCTGGACTTTTCACTAACACAAGTATCATGAGTGACAAAATGGCAGGGAAGCTGTTCTAGATTAAAGAATACTGAAGGGATATACCAAGTAAATGTGATGTGTGAATCTTGATTAGATCCTGAATTAAAGAATAAAATTTATGAAGCATATTATTTGGATATTTGGAGAAATTTGCATTAAAGCAAATACTATTGTATCAATATTTTGAGTATAAAAACCATATTGCAGCTATGTAGTAGAATGGTCTCACTCTTAGACATACATGCTGAGGTATTTAGTGGTGAAATATGATAGTTGCAAGTACTATCAAGCAGTTAAAAACTACAGAGAGTAATTATGCAGTACAGATAAATATGTCAAAATGTTACCTTTTGGTAAAGCTAAGTAAAGGGTATATGCGTATTTACTAAACCATTCTTGCAAATTACTCAAGATTAAAAAAAAATCCAGAATAAAGACTGGTGTGGAAAAAATAAAAGCATTCTGCTTATACAGATTTTTCTTCATAATCATTGTTTTGAAAGATGAATTTTTGCAAGTAGACAACTTTTCTGACATGCCATAGAAATGTTTATGACTAAAAAAGGAAAAATCTAAAAAGATTGTAGTAGCATCATAAATTTGGAAAATGTATTTTGAAATAGCAAAAATATACTTTTAAATCTGTTAGATGACAGAATGTTAATGATGACGGTTAATCAGTTTTTCCCCCTATAATTTTACACTTGAGTTTCAAATTTAGCAAAGCCTGCCTTCTAGGTGCACAGATGAATTAAGTTATACCTTCTATATAGGAACCAATCACTATCATTGAATATTTGAACCTGTGGTGTAGGTCTTACTGAGGCAAAAAGTAAAATAAGTATATAAATAAAACTAGCTTGTATAATTCTAATCTCAGTTAAATTCAGAAGGCTCAGTTTGTGTTCCCACCAGCAGGGTAGGAGGGTTCTCCTTTCTCCACATCCTCGCCAGCATTTGTTGTTCTTAGTCTTTTCAGTGTTAGCCATCTTAACTGGTGTGAGGTGGTACCTCACTGTGGTTTAAATTTGCATTTTCCTGATAATTAGTGATGTGGAGCATCTTTTCATGTGCCTGTTGGCCATCTGAATTTCTTCTTTGGAAAACTGTTCATATCCTCTGCCCCTTTTTAATTGGGTTATTTGCTTTTTGGGTGTTGAGACATGTGAGTTCTTTATATATTTTGGATGTTAACCCCTTGTCGGATATGTCATTTACAAATATATTCTCCCATACTGTAGGATACCTTTTTGTTCTGCTGATGGTTATGGGGAAAGAAATATGGAGGTTCCTCAAAAAACTGAAAATAGAAATACCATTTGACCCAGGAATTCCACTCCTAGGAATTTACCCAAAGAAAACAAGTTCTTAAATTCAAAAAGACATATGCACTCCTATGTTTATTGCAGCACTATTTACAAAATCCAAGACATGGAAGCAACCTAAGTGTCCATCAGAAGATGAATGTATAAAGAAGAGGTGATACATATACACAATGGAATACTATTCAGTCATAAGAAAGAAACAAATACTACCATTTGCAATAACATGGATGGAGCTAGATGGTATTATGTTCAGTGAGATAAATCAGACAGAAAGACAAATACCAAATGATTTCCCTCATTTGTGGAGTATAACAATGAAGTAAAACTGATGAAACAAAACAATTGCAAACTAACAGACTCCAAGAAGGGATGAGTGGTTACCAAAGGAGAGGGGTGGGGGAGGGCAGGTGGGGAGGGAGGGAGAAGGGGATTGAGGGGTATGATGATTAGTATACATGGTGTGTGGGGGGATCATGGAGAAGACAGTGTAGCACAGAGAAGACAAAGTAGTGACTCTGTGGCATCTTACTATACTGATGTACAGCAACTGCAATGGGGTTTGAGAAAGGGACTTGATATGGGTGATGTAGTAACTACATTGTTTTTCATGTGAAACCTTCATAAGAGTGTGTATCAATGACACCTTAAAAAAATTTAGAAGCATCAGAAAGGGTGAATAAAACAACATTATTTTCTCAGATAGTCATGCAAAATTCACAAACTTTTCCTGTTACAATGAGGGCATAGATACTTAGTTTTGGTTAATAATACTGAAAACTAAATGTGATGAGTTACATAAAGGCAAAATGGCAAAAATAAACCCATAATCAAAGAAAAAAAGCATTATTAAAAAACTTCCAGTAAAAATTGATGTTTGTAAATTAATTTTAAAAATTTGTAAAATAAATAATTCTTATGGAATCTTACAGAATTGAAAGTTATTTAAATTTTAACAAGTCAGTATTAAGCAGTATATTAGATACACCAAGAGGTATCCATGAACTTAAAGATAGATTATGTAAATATTACAACCTTTTTCTGTACTAATAATTCTCATAGAAATCTTAGAAGTAAAAGTAAAATAAAAGTCCTTAAAGTTTAAAATATCAACTGTAAAATAATATTAGATATATTATGGAGATAATTACTGAATATAGATATGGAGGAGAAAATGGTATAATGCAATACATATCCCTTAGGAATAGTCTTTAAGAGAAAACTGAAAAGCAAATATAGAGAGGAAGAACCATTTCAATAAAAATGGGCAATAATCTTCCAGGACAAATAATGGGATATATCTTCATATTTCTAAACAAAATTAATAAAATATTCTCCAAAAAGTCCATGTAACTATCATTACTATCTATTGTACATTAACAAGAATCAAAAACAGTTGATTCTCTGAAATTATTAGACAATCCATAAAAAGACTGGTTTATTAAGCATAATAAAAATGACAGTTGAAGGTAGGTCTGAAAACTTTCATGTTATTATAGGTGTACAATAAAACTAATAAATTTTAAAAATATCAATATTATATACTTGAATACTTGTGTTTATTTCAGTATTATTAGTTTAAATATTGAGTATTAATATTTGAGGCTAATAGTTCTGGATGTCGATTCAGGAACTCAGGCTCCCTACTCCTCGGTTATCCTCCACCCACTGGGGTTTTACGTAATCTTTAATTAGCTGATAGAAAAGAAAGAGCACGGATAAGGCACACTCAGATCATAAATGTCTTGGAGTGGTAGTAACATATATCCCTCTGCTCTAATGTGCTGATACATGTCATGACATTAACATATGACTTGGCTCTGTGTTCAGGAAAAATGCATGAAGATATTTCTAGTGATGAGTAGCATCTGTGACGCAAAAACAAAGATGGAGAAACTGTTTCTGAAAACGCTGACTTAAGAAAATTCACTCAATGCTGATAGCAAACCTGAATGGATTAAACCTATAAAGATGTACTGAATTGCTAAATAAAATGGTTAAATTAGCCCAGAGGGTTTCACAGATGAGTTCTATAAATATCCCAGAAACAGCCCCATTCTTTAATAAAGTTTTCCAATAGTTAGAAAAAAGAGGAAACAGCGAAGAGCTCACTTTTCAAGATGAAGATAACTGGTCAAAAGGAAAGTAAAAACATAGAAAATTATAATCATGGGTTCAGTGGCTTAAATACATATTAGCCATCTATAACACATGCACATATAAAACTATACACATATATTCATTACCCATACATATGAAATACATAGGTATTTCATATTTAGGTACAGTTGTATATATTGTCAGAAATTTAGTGAATCTCTGCTCTCCTAAACTTGTAGACATGTATGGTGAAATGCATCTCTCTTTTTTTCTTACATAACAACCAAAAGAGCAAGCATAATTCCTGCTGTAGTGGATATGGATGTTTTAGTTGAAATTGCATTTGTATGTACTAGATGATTCTGACAGTACATGAAATGCAAGATGCTTAAAACAATTGCTGGCCTTTAGTGAGCTATTTTTACCTTGATTTTTAATATAAGTTTAGATAATTTTTAGACTAGCCTAATGTTTTGAGCAATACAGTGGTACATGTTATCTCATATTTTACACAGAGTTGCATCATTCTCTTCTCTTAATGTTTAGGTTGCTTGGAATTAAAGGAAGACACCATTGAAAACCTTCTTGCTGCAGCGTGCCTTCTTCAGCTTCCCCAAGTGGTAGAAGTGTGCTGCCATTTCCTCATGAAGCTATTGCATCCGTCTAACTGTTTAGGAATCCGAGCATTTGCAGATGCTCAAGGATGCATTGAATTAATGAAGGTGGCTCACAGCTACACAATGGTAAGAAAAGTTAATATTTTAATAATAGAGACACAACTAATTTTCAGAGGCTAAAATAATTACTGTAATTGCATTGACCACCTTTTTTAGGTTAAAATGAGTTTTATGTTTGACACATTTTAATTATAGGAGACAATGTACCTTATAGCATTTTATAATCTCAAAGTAAAAAAGACTTCACTTAATGGAACTTGTTGCTTTATGGCTTTGTTTACATTTTATAGGGAAAATAGATTCAGATGATTTGAGATTTTAAAAATTGTTTAAATGAATTTTTCTTAATTGCTCCTGGCATATCTTTTTACAACCACTTCCACAGCTGCCCTTTTTTTTCCTTTTCTTTTTAGTAAAGGGCCAGCAGTCTGTGCCACAGAAACTTTTCTCCAGAAGTTTTCTTACAACCTTTTCACAATGACTTAGTTTTAGCAGCCAAAATTCAATATTGAAGTCCTACCCCCAATGTGATGGTATTTGGAGATGGTGCTCTGGGAGGTAATTAGATTTAGATAAGGTCATGAGTGTGGGGCCCTCATGATGGGAATTAGTGCCCTTATAAAATGGGACACCAGAGAGTTTGCTTACTCTCCCTTCCACCTTGTGAAGGCACAATGGAAAGGCAGCCATTTGCAAGACAGGAAGAGAGCCCTCACTAGGGACCCCAAGAATGCTACATGTTGATCTTGGACTTTCCAGCCACCAGAACTATGAGAAATAAATTCCTGTATAAGCTACTTGGTCTATGGTACTTTGTTATGGCAGCCTGAGCTGATTAATACACTTTTCTTCATAGCATATTATGTTTAGTGTGGCTTTGCCTGTTTGATTCGTGGAGCAAAAATCATACAGTGTATATCTTAAAGTATTTATTGATTTAGTGAATATTGGATTTCAGAACTCCTGGGAACTTCTATACCAAGGGAAAATATTTAGACATATAAACCAAATGATCCACTTTTTTTGTAAATTTGACTTTCTTTACCATTTCCATACTGGGTTTGATTGAGTAAATATCTCTCAGTAAATACTCCAAGAATAATTTAAGCCTATTTTATATTTTTTCTTTGATTTTTCTATATATAAATATGTATACATGTGTATGTATTTTAACAGCTTTATAGAAATACTGACAATCATTTGAATTGTGTATTTTAAATGTGTGAATTTAAGGGTATGAGTTTTTCTCAATGTTCTATCCATTCTAGAATATAATAATCACTTATAAGGATTTCATAGCATCATATTTCATACCTCAGGAATAATCTTTTTAAAAATACTTTGTACAGTATCTAGAATATAGTAAACCCTCTATAAAATGCTAGCATTTTTGTTTTTGTTATTATTATAAACATTATTAATGACTTGATTGTTATTGCAATAACCAATTTCATAGAAGTTTGCTTTTCCAAATCAAAGGAAGAATTTATATGACATAAATCTCATTAAGCTTTATAGTTGCTAATTGTTGAAAAGCTCTTATTTTAGGATTTAACACCTTTGCAAATCACTAATGATAGCCATTTAAAAGTCTTTTAATTGTTATTCTTAGAATTTCAGTATTATTTTAATTTTTCTTCTTTAATTCTTTAAGTTGATTAGTATATTAAGTGAACATATATCAATAAAAGGAATACATGCTTTGTAATTTTGTTAAATTCTTTTGAAATGTTCCATGACAGGACATAGTACTACTACTGCAAATGTGTAAACCATATAAAATCAATATAAACAAATAGATCATCATCCAAAACAGCAAAGTCCAAGTGCTCTCATTTAATTATGCACATTTCATTACAATTAGGAGCTCCTGGCTTAGCTCAGCCAAAGAACAATATGCCTTCATATTCAAAGGGATAATGGTCCCTTCTGGTCTAGTTTGAAATCATTAATTTAGTGATAAAAATGTTTTTCTTGCATCTGCCTGGACTGTTTTGCAATTTTATCACATAGTAGCAACATTTTTTCTTTAGACACTTTTAAATGTAGACTCTGGTAATATAAATTTAAAACAGAAATGTAGAAGACTCCAACTAAGACACTCAATATTCTAAACAATTCTATCTTAATTTATTTTGAGACTGTGAATAGATTATAGGCTGTGTCATATCTGTTGAAATTTAAATGATTTCAAAAAATTCTTTTGGAAACATGAAGCTCCAGTATTCTCCAAATGCTCATGGGTTACGATTTTAGTGAAGAACATTTACTGACCATTTGTCTTTCTAAATGACTATTTTCTCTCAATTTTAACACTTAAAAATGAGTGTTTATATCTGCTATTATAAGTTCTCACCATATATTTGTTTGATACTTGTTTAATCATACCTATGACTTCATCAAATCTATTCAATCAGTGCTTTGAGAGCTAATCTATTATGCTATCATTTTTTTCTTCTTAACTTCTTTAGTGGCAAATCATCTAGTTTTCCTTCTATCTCTAGGACCAAATTCTTTTTTGGTTCTAAATATGTTATTTCATTATTGCATAAGAAACATTTTTTTTCTGTAGTTTTCAATTTCCTTGCTAAATTTTTTTATATGAACTTGATCTCCAGCCTCTAGATTTTAACTTGCTGTTTACATGCCTTTGCTATTTATATAATTTACTGTCTTTCCTTTGGAAATTTCACTCATTTATTTGGCTTCAGCTATTGATTTGTGTGTATGCGTCCAAAATTTTTTCAGAGAAGGTCACACAGCTTGGTAATGGTTCATGTGCAAAATTCTGGAAAATTTTGATTGCAAGCTCAAAACTAGGCAGAAGTGTGAAACTAACTCTAAAACATTAATTTAAACTTTGGCTGCATAAACTTACACATAGCAACAAAATAATTGAAGGACATAGTCCCCTGTACTTTATTAGTCAGAGTTTATGAGATTTGTGCTTAATTCTGGACATCACATTTTAAAAGCATTAGAGAGTGACAAACAAAAACAGATGAGAATAGCAAGAATAATAAATATAATAAATATTTATTATTTATTATATTAATATAGAATATTAATTGATAATAATAATAATTGAGAGATTTAAGATGGTGGCATGAGAGGTGAGACAGTGAACTCCTCCCAAAACCACATGTAGTACAAAAATATAGTTAATACAACTAAGCCTAGAACATAAACAGGATAGAAGGCTGCCTACACCTGGAGAACAGAGAAGACCTCACAAAATAGGGTAACGTACCAAAGCCTTGATCCCCCAAGCCCTCCCCCAACCTCAACTCATCAGAGGGAGAAAGAGAAACAGAGCAGGGAAGGGGTGAAGCCTAGAACTGCTGAACACCCAGACCTGGAGATCTGCTTTGGAACACAAACCTATATTGTGTGGTGCTCTGGAGGTTGGCGGGGTTGGGGAGCTGGGACAGGCGGAGTGCTTGAGAGACTGAGATTCCGGCCATTTGTGAAGGACCAGTATCCACATCTGCCCGCTCTGGGGCAAAGGAAAGGGGGGGCAGTCTGAGAGGCTTCCTAGCCATGAAAGGGCTGCTGAAGGGGTGGGGTTTGTACGAACCTTGCTGCACAAGAGAAGGGATAGGTGGACAAGGTTCTCTGGGTGCTCTTTGCCCAGTTGGGAACTTTGAAGAGTTTCAGGCGCTCCATCCCCCTGGCTGGCTACTCAACTCTGAGGCCCCACACTGTGACATGCAGCCTGCAGCACCTTCCTCCTGGCCTGTCAGCACCAGCTCGCAAACCAGCAGTCACTGCACTGGCATCAGGCCAGCCAGAGGGAGGCCCCACCTACAATAGCTAGAGAAACAAAGCACAGAGTATTATGGCTGTGTGCTCAGCCCACTGGCTCTAACACTGGAGACAGACAATGCAGCCAGGAATCATGGAACAGCTCTTTCCTCCCCCAGGCACCAGTGCTACTCCTCTGTGATCCCCACCTCACTCCAGGGGCTGAGCCGCTCTAGAGACTAGAGCTTCTGGGCACTAGAGGACACCACACAGAATTAGGAAATGTCAAAGGAACCTGGTTCAGACCAAAATTTCACAAACCCCAGAAAAAGGGCCAACTGAAACTGAACTCATCAAACTTCTTGAAAGAGAGTTTAAAATAAAAATCATAAACATACTCATGGAGGTACAGAAAAATATTCAAGAGCTCAGGAACGACTTTAAGATGGAGATTCAATCATTAAGAAATTCCATATCTGAAATGAAATATACAATGGAGGGATTTAAAAGCAAATTGGATGTAGTAGAAGAGACAGTAAATGGAATAGAGATTAGAGAAAAGGAATAGAAAGAAGCTGAGTCACAGAGAGAAAAAAAAGATTTCTAAGAATGAAAGAATATTGAGAGAACCATGTGACCAATCCAAATGGAATGATATTCACATAATAGGGGTAACAGAAGAAGAAGAAGAGAGAAAAGGGGATAAAAAGTGTCAATGAGGAGGTAATTGCTGAAAATATCCCCAAACTGGGGAAGGAGATAGTCTCTTAGGCCATGGAGGTATACAGATCTCCCAACATAAGGGACCTAAGGAAGACAATATAAAGACATATAATAATTAAAATGGCAAAGATAGAGGATAAAGACAGACTTTAAAAAGCAGCTAGAGAGAGAAAAAAGATCACATACAAAGGAAAACCCATTGGGCTGTCATCAGATTTATCAACAGAAACCTAACAGGCCAGAAGAGAGTGGCATAATATATTTAATACAATGAAAGAGAAAGGCTTCAAACCAAGAATACTCTACCCAGCAAGGTTATCATTTAAATTAGAAGGAGGGATTAAACAATTTCTAGATAAGCAAAAGCTGAGAGAACTTACCACCCACAAACCACCTCTACAGTGCATTTTGGAGGGACTGCTATAGATGGAAGTATTCGTAAGGCTAAATAGCTGTCACCAGGTGAAATAAAACCACAACAAAGTAGAACAATTAATTACTAAGCAGGTGCAATATCGAATCAACTACCTCTAAATCAATCAAGGGACAGACAAAGTACAGAATACAAACCTAACACATAAAGAATGGAGGAGGAAGAAAAAAAAAATAGTACCTTTAGGTTGTGTTTGTAATAGCATACTACTTGAGTTAAATTAGACTGTTAGGTAGTAAGGGAATTATCCTTGAACCTTTGTTAACCACGAATCTAAAGCCTGCAATGACAATAAGTACATGCCTATCAATAATCACCATAAATATAAATGGTCTGAATGCACCAATCAAAAGAGATAGAGTCACTAAATGAAAAAAAAAAGACCCGTCTATATGCTGCCTAGAAGAGACACACTTCAAACCCAAAGACATACACAGACTAAAAGTAAAGGGGTGGAAAAAGATATTTCATGTAACTAATAGGGAGAAAAAAGCAGGACTTGCAGTACTTGTATCAGACAAAATAGACTTCAAAACAAAGAAACTCACAAGAGACAAAGGACATTACATAATGATAAAGGGTCAGTCCAACAAGAGGATATAATTATTATAAATATCCATGCACCCAACACAGGATCACCTACATATGTGAAACAAATACTAACAGAATTAAAAAGGGAAATAGAATGCAATACATTCATTTAAGGAGACTCCAACACACCACTCACTCCAAAGGACAGATCAACCAAATAGAAAATAAGTAGAGAGACAGAGGCACTGAACAATGTATTAGACCAGATAGACCTAATGGACTTCTACAGAACATTCCATCCAAAAGCAACAGGATACACATTCTTCTCAAGGGCACATACAACACTTTCAAGAATACATCATATACTAGGCCACAAAAAGAGCCTCAGTATATTCAAAAAGATTGAATTTGTACCAATCAGCTTCTCAGATCACAAAGGTATGAAACTAGAAATAAATTACACAAGCAAAATGAAAAAGCTCACAAACACATGGAAGCTTAATTAGATGTCCTTAAATAATCAATGGATCAATGACCAAATAAAAACAAAGGTTAAGCAATATATGGAGACAAGTGACAACAATGATTCAACACCAAAATATCTGTGGGACACAGCAAAGGCCATGCATGCTAAGAGGGAAGTATATTGCAATATGTCAGGAAATAACAATCCCAAATGCACAGTCTGAAGTCATAATTAATGAAACTAGAAAAGGAAAAACAAATAAGGCCCAAAATCAGTAGAAGGAGGGCCATAGTAAAGATTAGAGCAGAAATAAATAAAACCGAGAAGAATAAAACAAAAGAATCAATGAAAGGAGCAGCTGGTTCTTCAAGAAAATAAACAAAATAGATAAGCCCTAGCCAGACTTATCAAGAAAAAAAGAGAGTCTACACACATAAACAGAATCAGAAATGAGAAAGGAAAAATCACTACAGATACCACAAAAATACAAAGAATTATGAGAGAATACTATGAAAAATTATATGGTAACAAATTGGATAACCTAGAAGAATTAAACAACTTTCTAGAAAAATACAACCTCCCAAGGCTGACCCAAGAGGAAACAGAAAATCTGAATAGATCAATTACCAGCAAGGAAATTGAATTGGTAATCTAAAAACTACCTAATAACAAAATCACTGAACCAGATGGTTTCACTGCTGAATTTCATCAAACATTTAGTGAAGACCTAATACCCATCCTCCTTAAAGTTTTCCAAAAAGTAGCAGAGAAGGGAATACTCCCAAACTCATTCTATAAGGCAAACATCACTCTAATACTGAAACCAGGCAAAGACACCACAAGAAAACAAAATTACACAGCAATATCCCTGATGAAAATAGATGCAAAAAATACTCAACAAAATATTAGCAGACAAAATTCAAAAATACATCAAAAAGATCATCCATTATGATCAAGTGGGATTCATCCCAGGGAAGCAAGGATGGTGCAATATTAGAAAATCCATCAATACCATTCACCACATCAACAAAAAGAAAGACAAAAACCACATGATCATCTCCATAGATGCAGAAAAAGCATTTGACAGAATTCAATATCCATTCATGATAAAAACTTTCCAAAATATGGGTATAGAGGACAAGTACCCCAACATAATAAAGGCCATATGACAACCCCAGAGCCAACATTATACTTAAAAGCAAGAAGCTGAAAGGTTTTCCATTAAGATTGGAAACAAAACAAGGATACCCACTCTCCCACTTTTATTCAAAATAGTTCTGGAGGTCCTGGCTACAGCAATCAGACAACACAAAGAAATAAATGGCATCCAGATTGGCAAGGAGGAAGTCAAACTGTCCCTGTTTACAGGTGACATGATATTCTACATAAAATACCCTAAAGAATCCACTCTAAAACTATTAGCTTTGAATTCAGCAAAGTTGCAGGATACAAAATTAATACACAGAAATCTGTTGCATTCCTATACACTAAGGATGAACTAGCAGAAAGAGAAATCAGGAAAACATTCCATTCACAACTGCATCAAAAAGAATAAAATACCTAGGAATAAACCTAACCAAGGTAGTGAAACACCTATACTCTGAAAACTACAAGGCATTCATGAGAGAAATTAAAGAAGATATCAATGAATGGAAACACATCCTGTGCATATGGATTGGAAGAATTCATATTGTCAAAATGGCCATCCTGCCTAAAGCAATCTACAGATTTAATGCAATCCCTATCAAAATACCTACAGCATTCTTCAATGAACTAGAGCAAATAGTTCTAAATTTCATATGGAACTACCAAAGACCCCAAATAGTCAAAGCAATCATAAGAAGAAAGAATAAAGCGGGGGTAATTATGCTCCCTGACTTGAACTTCTACTGCAAAGCCACAGCAATCAAGACAATTTGGTACTGGCACAATAGCAGATCCATAAACCAGTGGAACACAATAGAGAGCCCAAATATTAATGCAAGCATATGTGGTCAATTAATATATAATAAAGGAGCCATGAATATACAATAGGGAAAATGACAGTCTCTTCAACAACTGGTATTGGCAAAACTGGACAGCTATATTCAGGAGAATGAAACTAGATTATTGTCTAACTCCATACATAAAAGTAAACTCAAAATGGATCAAAGACCTGAATGTAAGTCATGAAACAATAAAACCCTTAGAAGAAAACGAAGGCAAAAATCTATTGAATATAAACACGAACAACTTCTTACTGAATGCATCTCCTCATGCAAGGGAAACAAAATCAAAGTGAACAAATGGGACTATATCATGCTCAAAGGCTTCTGTACAGCAAAGGGCACTGTCAGCAGAACCAAAAGGCATCCTACAGTATGGCAGAACATATTTTAAATAACATATATGACATTGGGTTAACGTCCAAAATATATAAAGAACTTGTACACCTCAACACCCAAAAAGTAAAGAACCCTATTAAAAAATGGGTGGAAGATATGAACAGACAATTCTCCAAAGAACAAATTCAGATGGCCAGCAAGCACATGAAAAGATGCTCCACATTGCTAATTATCAGGGAAATCCAAATTAAAGCCACAATGATATATCACCTCACACCAGTGAGAATGGCCAACATAGAAAAGAATAGGAGCAACAAATGCTAGTGAGGATGCCAAGAAAGTGGAGCCTTCCTGCACTGCTGGTGGGAATGTAAACTAGTTCAACTATTGTGGAAAGCAGTATGGAAGTTCCTAAAAAAATATAAAAATATAAATACCATTTGACCCAGGAATTCCACTCTTAGGAATTTACCCTAAGAATGCAGTTTCCCAGTCTCAAAAAGACATATGCACCCCTATGTTTATCCCAGCACTATTTATAATAGCCAAGAAATGGAAGCAACCTAAGTGTCCATCAGTAGATGAATGGATAAAGAAGTTACGGCACATATACACAATGGAGTATTATTCAGCCATAAGAAGAAAATAAATCCTATCATTTGCAACAACATGGATGGAGCTAGAGAGTATTGTGCTAAGTGAAATAAGCCAGGTGGAGAGAGACAAGTACCAAATGATTTCACTCATCTGTGGAGCATAAGAACAAAGCAAAAACTAAAGGAACAAAACTGCAGCAGACTCGCAGAAACCAAGAATGGACTAACAGTTCCCAAAGGAAAGGGACTGGTGGGAGTGGGTGAGAAGGGTGGGAGAAGGGGAATAAGGGACATTATGATTAACACTCATGATGTAGTAGGGGGACACAGGGAAGGCAGTATAGCACAGAGAATACAAGCAGTGATTCTACAGCATCTTACTATGCTGATGGACAGTGACTGTAATGGGGTATGTGGTGGGGACTTGATAATGGGAGGAATCTGGTAACCACAGTATTGCTCATGTATTATATATTAATGATACCAAAATTTTAAAAAAGAATAATGATTAAGAATAACAAAATAGTAAATATTTTATAATTATGTCATATAAAGAAAAGTTGAAAAAAGTAAGGGTTTCTGAAGCTGAATAATATTACAACATGAAAATAGTTACTTTCATATATTTGATAGATGGGACGTGTCTAAAACATAGTTGTTTAATTGTTCCTTATGTTTTACATTGTAGTGGTGTAATCTTCTGTTCAAATTAAATATTATATGAAAGAATAATATTAGAACTGACTTGCTTTGTGTGAACATAGATGAAAAGTCCAGAGTCTTCTTTATCCATCTGATCTTTCTCTTCTGGGTTGTTTCTTTTTAGTGATCATCTGCCATTTCTCTCCAAGGTCATCTTTGCTTTGCAAAGAAACTCCTGGCACTTCATTTCCCAGAAACCCTTTCTCCATTTAATTCTGGTTTAGTTTGCCAAAAAGAAGAATTCATATAACATATGGCAGGGGAAAGAGGTGGTAGGTGCAACTCCACACCTAGCTGCAGACAGACAATGTAGACAAATGGCAACTTAAAATAACTTCTGAACAAAGCCTTGACAGTGGTTAATGTCACTGCTGTAGACCGAGACAGTTGATGGAGTACTCTGGAGATTCTTGGGGAATACAGTGCTTTCACCTCATGCTTCTGAGAATAATCCACATTGAACTGATGATTGAGATCAGTAATAGAAAGTTCCCTGATCTTCACTTCTTCATACCTTTCAATGGCTGCATAGACTTCCAGTTTCTTCTTCACAATCTTACATAGAATGTAGAGTGGTTGTTTTCCTAATCCACATACCCCAGAATAGCTTCACATTCCACATTTTGATATGAATAGTCTTCCACGCCTAGCTTCTAAACCCCTACTTTTTTACTTTCTTCAAAAATAAATGGAATTCATTTCACCCCTCCTAAACATGTGCTATGAATTCCCTTCATGTATACTTTACTCTTGATATTTCTTATGTCTGGGATCTCTGGTATCTAATAGCTCCTCAGTTTCCAGTTTAAGTTTATCCATGACTAAAAAGCATCTTAAGATTTTTCATGGCATTCTCTCTCACTGCAACCTTAATATTCCTTTCTTTAGGATTATGTTATGGTATCCTAAACTTCATTATACAATTCATTATCTTTTTTATGTCTTTGTGACTAGTCTTCACAACTATATTGCAAAATCCTTTATGACAAAGAAAAAGTACTCTCCATTGAAATTTAATTTATCCCGACAAAGTGTCCAGTGCACTTTTAATTAATTAGTTAAAAGAATTATTTCAATAATTAATATATTACTCAGTAATTAATATATTAAGTCTCATAATTCCCTTGCATATCTTTCAAGATTGTGACTCTAAGCATTTCATGAATTCAGTCATTCAACAAAACTACGTGATTTTCCTCTGACTTTTCAATTTCATTTCCTACCGTTATTTTCCTTGTTTACACAGTTTCAGCCACACTATGCTTAATGTTTTTTGACTATACCAAGCATATTGAGTAAGTGAGAAAGAAAAAGAGAAACTGGGGTAACTAACTTCTGCCATCATCGTTGATAGCAATGCTTAAACACCAGTGGTGCTGGTGGTAAGCAAATGTGTAGTATAGGCATCGTTCTAGGTGTTACACATACTTATTTAACTTAATTCTTTCAAAAGCCCTACAACATATGTATAAAATCCATTCTGAAAATGAGAAAACTAAGGTTCAGTGATGTTAAATACTTTACTCAAAAACAATAACATGCTAGAATGGTGATTTAAACCAAGTAATGTCTTACTACAAATCTCATGCTTTATCTAATATTCTATTAATTATACAATGATGCCATTTTACTTCTTATATTGAGTCAGATTTCTGATATCCAGAACACTTCAAACATGCATTACTTCAGCAAAAGTGACGTTATAAACCTAAAACATAGATGAGACTAAAAAACTCCATTAAAAATGTGTTTGGCTTTTTATTTCCCTGTCTAGTTGTTCACTCTAACTTTCTGCCCAATGCCATCATGGCTTGCAACATTTCCTGATGTTTATGCTGGAGGCAGAAGCAGTGGCAACAGGACCAATTAAAGGTTACCGTTTTCAATCGTAGCCTTGAAAGGTAGAAGCCTCAGAACTGGAGCATGAAGCCTTCCGGAGTCAGTTAAGACTTGCTGCCCTTTCAGAGTCTGGCACTCTACAAGTTCCACACATCGCTCATTTGTCCTTGAGAGCCATTAGAACAATGCCGGAGAAAAAGAACAAACTTTATTTACGTGGTTTCTGTTCATGGTTTCGAAATATCTGACATTTCTCATGGTTCTAGCTAGCCACATGATTTTTTTTCCTTCGTCTTTACCAATAACCTTTCTTAACAAACCATAAATTAGGTTTGCTTTGGGAGAATAAATGGAATTCAACTTCAAATTTGTTTGCTTTTCTAAGTCATTCAAATAAAGTTCCCATCATACATATTTTTCTCAGGACTCTCATATAATATATAAGTACAAAAATGTGTTTTGAATGTTATCCTTTTTTTTATTCATTACCTTCTGTTACTCCTTTTCAGTGTCTTGCATATGTACACAGTCTGAATAATGAGTCTTAAGTTAATATATAATTGTCAAATTGAAAACTAGCAAAATTTGACTATCAGAACTTCTTTGTAAACTGATAAGAAATGCTGGTTTGGGGACGAGTACAAGGAGTGGCTTGGAGGACAGCTGTCACCGATGCCTAATGAACACAAGCAGTAAGGAAACCCTTGGAAGGCTAGGCAGCCAGGAACTTCCTCTCGTTCCTGTTTCTGTTTTTGCTTTTCTTTACTTGCTCTGCTCCTAAATCACACTGACAAAGCCAGTTTTTATTCATGGTCTAACTCACAGTCATTAGTAAAATTGTAGTCTACTGGCTAAGACTGAAAATTGATTTGAGTGGAGTAGGTATAAAAGATTGGCTTTTAATGGTGTTTAGTGTCATGTTCAACTAGGACATTCAGATTACACTGGGCAAATTGACAGGGATTTATAATAAATAACACACAAGTATTCACTCATGCAATTGCAGTGTGACTGTATAGAACTTTGCAATAGTTAAGGTTCTATAAAATAGCCTCAATTAAATATGCATTTATGACAGTGTCAAAGACTAATTAAGCATAATCACAAATCATCTAATGAAAAGCCTTTGTAAGGCTTCACTGTAGCTATAGATCATTTCTTCTATTTAGATACTTTTCGAATATGTTTCCATTTTAGGTGTTTATATCCAAACTAAAGAACATTCCATTTTAAGAAATATATCCTCTGCTTTGTTGCTGCTGCTGCTGAAGATGATGGTAATATTCATCTACTTGAAAAGCATTCTATTCATTTTAAGAATTCTTTCATTTGCACATTTTTATTTTATTTTCATTTCCCTTATTGAGCTACTTCTGAAACAAGAATGTAGCACGCAGCTGTGTAAAATCACAACACACATTCACAATCTACTATTAAAAATGTTTAGGCTTTCTTTATTGTCCAGCAGAATTACATTTTTGTATAGTTGCCCTATGTCTGGAGTTGATGGTGTGGCAATGACATAACTAACAAAGTTTCAAGAAGGAACACTAATGTTAAAAATATACTGTAGACATACATCTAAAGGATTTTTATGATTTATAAGTAGTCCCTAAAGTGCTTAATGATTTCAATCACTTACTCTATAGATTTACCTTCTGTTATATGTAATATTCCTACATTATTAGAATCATCCAAGAAGGGCTTCTCATGTGATACAGAAGAAAGGAAAGGCTACAGTGCTTTTTCAGTTTGCAGAGCACAGGTCTTCAACAAATGAAATCAATGGTATGCTTTTGTTCGAGTAAGAAAAAAATGATTTTTTATGCATATGAAAATTTCACTTTATTATAATAATTTGCACATCATGAACTAATGTTGTAAAATATTTATATTTCCTGATGAGGTAATGAATCACATATTATGAAACTAATTTCTTTTTAGGCTTCCTTTTTACATTTTTCTTTTAATGTCATTTCTCTTTTAAGGACTATAATTATGCTTAAAGATCTTTAACAGAAATTTTGAAAGAAGCATAAAAGGTGGAGTGATCGATTACAGTTCACAAGAAATGTGGTATATCAGTCTCTGCCTGAGGGGTAACCTAGTCTGCCCTTTGTCTACTGTTGGGATGGGGCAGATCATTTCCTTCAAAGAATGCTTCCAGAAATGTGTTCTACGAGTAGACAAAATTCAAGGAAAAAATAACTTCTCATAGACTATCAGATGTTCTCCCAGACCCCAATTATTCTAAATAACTATATTAACATTAAGCACAGAGCTGGATTATGTGATCCATGAAATAACAGACTCCTGACTTGTTCATTGCTATAGTTTTAGTTCTCATTATACCTAACACCATTCTCATTTTAGATGCACAATAAATGATGTCTGAAAGAAAAAATAAATGAATAAATATTTCAGTTATTAACAATTTGAAATATACTATTATGAATTTTATCAACCTAAATAAAACATTATCAATATTAATAATCTGAAGTGAAACATATAATCCCTATTTCACAATAACTAAAAAATAGATATTTTTGCCTAATTTTACTTTTTATATCTCTTTATTAAAGTTTATAAATAAATAAATATAGGATACACTGATGATCTTTAAAGTTCATTAACTTTTTTATCAGCTAGTTCAAAACTCCTTAACAGTTAATATATATTCCATTTACTCTGTGTATATTTTTAAGTTAGGTTTTGAGTGGTTCTATTTTGTACTCGTTTGAGTGGTTCTATTTTGTACTCACGGTCTATATTTGTTATTTTTGAATGTTACAAATTAAAGTTATTCCTACTTAAATTTAATTTTCATTGAGGGTCACCATGCTATCACAGAATAAATATAAGGCCTAGTGGTCTACTAAGGGCAAATATTAATAGAAGAATTAATACTAGGTCAAGTGTATTCCATATTCATATATGATTACAGGTTATATAAAATGCATTGAAAATTGCAAATAACAGTAAGCAGAAATTGGCAAAGGTTTGAGAATGGGATTCAGATCTTGACCTTACTAAATAAGTTCAATTAATAGTATACTTTAGGTGGTGGATTTTATTCCAATAACTAATTATGGCTATTCTTTGTTTTTTATTTAATATAAGACAATGTTTATTTGAACAACATCAAAAAGATATTTTAGTTGCATTGCAGTTATATAACTTACAATTAGGGTTTACTTGAAAATAATGAGGAGTAAATATATTTGAAACAAAATGGACTACTTCATCAATACTAAATCTTAGGTAGATTTATTTCAGACTGAATAAAGGTTCAAGCCAGATAATACTATTCTAAACATTTGTTAGAGAATTTACATTTTAATTGGATCTGAAGTTAAAAGAACAAGAAGAGATTTCCTAGTATACGGATAAAGACGGAATTCAGCTTCTTCTCCATTTCTATTTGACAGAATAAACTGATTATCAATTTATAAAGTAGTATTTCTATTTTTACTTCTGGTATATGGATAAGAATAAGTGATGATAACTAAATGACGAGGAGTTGGGATAAAATAAAATGTAAAAGAAGATAATTTTCAAATAAATACATCGTAATTGAACTAGAAGAAAATTGATGAGGTTAAAATTAGGTTTTAAAATCGAGACTGATTAAGACATACATGCATAAATTTACATACACAAATAGACATCTGTATCAACACTGACTGCATATATTAATTAGTATGTAATTACTACATACACAGACATCTGTATCAACACTGACTGTATATA
Source organism: Manis javanica (assembly GCF_040802235.1). NCBI lineage: Eukaryota > Metazoa > Chordata > Mammalia > Pholidota > Manidae > Manis > Manis javanica. The sequence continues at coordinate 34,381,153 of NC_133164.1, forward strand.
ATTAATAACCCTAGTCTACGTTGTTTTAAAAATCCACATTTTCCACAGACCATATACACATACAGTTATATTATGAGAATAATCATCATAATAACTTTTACATATTAAACTTTTAAAAATTTTATACAGAAACATAAAGAAAATATGACTAACAACTAGGATATTGTCTTTATAGTTAAGTTTGCTTTTCATATGTGCTGACAGATACCACTTTAGTATCAAAGATGTATGTTCTTCCTCTTTGGAAGAAGAATATGGCAAGTTGCATGTTGCTTATTATCCAAAAAGATTATAGGTAACAATGTCATTAAATATTGAAAGCTTGAAAATCTCAACTTTGCTCAAAGACTTGAATACGTGAATGGTTTTTAAGTGGCCAGTGTTGAGTGCATTTGAACACCAAATAGCTTTTGGTGATTTATGACGGCTTAGTTGTAAGCAGACTGAAACATCACTTGGCGTAGGAAATACATATTATTTTACAGAGCATTTAGAAAAAAGTGATAGACAATACAATGAACTCACCTGAAATTCATCATAGTAAATTGCCACTCTCTTTTTCTTACTTTTTAAGTCATAGAATGCACTGAGAATTGCTTTATTTTACCAAAAGAAGGCAGAAATAAGAGGGATATATTCCAGCTTATTACAAATAAGTTTGTAATATCCTACTTTAAGCTAAAAAAACCTAGATCTATAAACTTTTCAGAGTAAATACATCATTTGGCAGCCTAGGAAATAGAGATGAGAATGATGAATCTTTAGGTTCCATGCTAAAAATAAAGGACTTTTCTAATAAATCAACATCTATCAACAAAACTTATCATCTTCAAGTATTAGCTTGGGTGTACAGGATAACAGAGGCTAATCATGGTATTTACTCAGTGGTATTCTTCACTATCAAACATTTTAAAATCCACATTTTCCACAGACCATGTACACATACAGTTATATTATGAGCATAATTATCATAATAACTTTTACATATTAAACTTTTTAAAATTTTATACAGAAGCATAAATAGTAGAAAATAGATTATGTTATTGGGCAAAGACAAACTATTCAGTAGTGTACAGTTCTCTTTATCTTATTTTTGAAAGCCAATATAATGTTTATCAGAATTAGATGTTGAAAGGCACATAGTTCCCTGAAAATATTAGTTTTTGTTGCTCTTGTTCTTTTAATCCAAAACTATGACTAATAATAAAATATGGTACAAATAAGATACTAGCATATAATATTCATAATATTAGATATTGTGACCTAAAACTTTAATTAGTAATGTCTTAGAATCCGCATCCTTTGAAGTTCATTTCTAAAACAATTTATAAAAGAATAGAGCATCATTAATATTTAAGGGGAAAGAAAATTGTCAAAACCTTGGCATAGATATTGTGGAAGTAATTCCAACTAGTTGGATAGACTAAACTAGATAATTTCTCAAGTCCTTCTTTAAAACGTGGGCTAAAAGTTTAGGCTGCATTCTTTTATCTGTTTATTAGTTTTATGCAGAATACCTTCCCACTAGTACTATTTTAATTTTGGCCAATAGTCTCATTTTTTAACTAGTCTGTTTCCAGTTTTCATTATCTCCTGATCACTGAAAGTATTTGAGTTTTCACCACCTCCCCTCAGCAGAAAAACAAGGTAGAAGTACAAAAAAATTGCATAAAAATTGTAAGACTTGGCTTTTTCACTATGTTTAATAAAACTGTGTGTCTGAGCAATTCACTTGAACAATTCATTTTACATTAACTGTAAGATAGTGAAGTCTGTTTGAGACCATACTGGTCCTTTGTGGCCTCGTGATTTTCTAAATACCTTGCTAGAGAAGTGCTATTTTATCTTTAAGTAATAAAACTTTAATGTTGCCACAAGCAAAATATTATCTGATATCAGTAGAGGATCAAAAAATTGTTGTGTAGGAATGAATAGACATTTTCCTGCTTCCAAATATCTTATGTTTTATAAAAATAGCATTATTGAGCTATAATTCACCAATTTAAAGTGTACAATTAAATGATCTTTATTATATTCATGTAATTGTGCATCCATCACCATAATCAATTTTATAGTATTTACATCACTTCAAAATAAACCCTGTACCTATAACCCTCAGTCCCCATCTCCCCTAACCCCAAGCTCCACAGTCTTAAGCAACTAATAATCTACTTTTCTACTTTCTGTCTGTATAGATTTTCAATTATGAATACTTCATAGAAATGAAATCATATACTATGTGGCCTTTTGAAACTGGCTGCTTTTGTTTAATATAATGCTCTCAAGATTCATTCATGCTATAGCAAGTGCCACTACTTCATTTCTTTTTATTACCAAATACTATTACATTATATGGATATACTTTCATTTTATTTATCCATTTTTTTCTTTTTCTTTTCTTTTTTATTTTTTTGAGAGGGCATCTCTCATATTTATTGATCAAATGGTTGCTAACAACAATAAAATTCTGTATAGGGGGCTCAATGCACAATCATTAATCAACCCCATGCCTAATTCTTAACAGTCTCCAATCTTCTGAAGCATAAGGAACAAGTTCTTACACGGTAAACAAGTTCTTACATAGTGAATAAGTTCTTACATGGTGAACAGTGCAAGGGCAGTCATCACAGAAACTTTCGGTTTTGATCACGCATCATGAACTATAAACAATCAGGTCAAATATGATTATTCATTTGATTTTTATACTTGATTTATATGTGAATCCCACATTTCTCCATTATTATTATTATTATTATTATTATTTATTTTTTTTTTAATAAAATGCTGAAGTGGTAGGTAGATGCAAGATAAAGGTAGAAAACATAGTTTAGTGCTGTAAGAGGGCAAATGTAGATGATCAGGTGTGTGCCTGTAGACTAAGTATTAATCCAAGCTAGACAAGGGCAACAAAACATCCATGGATGCAGAAGATTTCTCTCAAAACAGGGGGTGTGAGGTTCTAAGCCTTACCTCTGTTGATCCCCAGTTTCTCACCTGATGGCCCCCCTGCGACTGTGCCTGTCTTAGGTTGTTCCTCCCTTGAGGAATCTTACCCGTCTCTGGCTAACCAGTATTTATCCATTTTTATTTGTTTATCTATTGTGGATATTGGAGTTGGTTACCCAAATAACACTGCTATGAACATTCATATACAAGTTTTTGTATGGACATAACATTTCCTTCGGGTATGAAATAAGGAATGAAATGGTTATATGATAATTCTTTGTTAAAGATTCTGAGCAACTGCCAGACTGTTTCTCAGGGTAACTATACTATTTTACATTCCCTGCAGGAGCATATAAAGATTCAATTTCTGTATATCCTTGCAAATAATTTTTTAACAACTTTTTTATTGATTATAACAACCCTGGTGGGTATAAAGTGATATCTTGTGGTCTTAATTTGCATTTCCCTAATGCATAATAAAATTGACCATCTTTTCAAATATTTATTGGACATTTGTATGTCTTCTTTAGATAAATATCTGGTCACCTCTTTTTTCCATTTTTAAACTGGGTTATTAGTCTTTTTATTGTTGAGTTGTAAAGTTCTTTATGTATTCTAGATACAGGTCCCTTATCAACTATAATGATCTATAAAACGTTTTCTGCCATGTTATACAGGTTGTCTTTTTACTCTCTTGATGATATTCTTTGAGGACAAAGGTTTTTAGTTTTGATGATGTCCAATTTATCTATTTTTTCTTTTGTTGTTTGTACTTTTTTTGTCATTCTAAGAAACCATTGACTAATCCAAGGTCACATAGATTTCCACATAAGTTGTCTTCTATGAGCTTATTAAGGTTAATGGTTGCTTTAATTATTAAAAAAAATAGAAATGTTCATGGCGATAATATTTACAACTTATGGAATATTGATAATGTACTTGTTCTAAAGATACTGACTTGAAAGGAGACTTACCATTTATTAGTGAATGAATACATATTTATTTGACAATTTGTATAGCTACCCAAATTAATAATTTTTATGATTACTCCCTATTCCTAGCCAGCAACTCCAGCGCATTTTATTTTTGTTTGTTTCTTTTAATTTAGGCATTTTGAAAGACTGGAGCACTCAAACCACTTCATTGTAAAAGCAACACAAAATGTATAACATTGAAGAGCTACTGTTTATTATAAAACATGTGGAGAAGAAGTAAGAATTGCTTCTTTCAATAAAAATGCCACAGTAAAGATAATTAGGCAGAAAAATAAACCTCTCATCATTTTTTTAGTGAACTAAAGTCTACTGATTACTCCCTTGACAGTGCCAGACTATATCTCTCTCTATATCTTTACACACAAATACATATTTATACATAAGATTTTTTTATTAAAGTAATTCACTTAAACTATATATTTGTGGCATATGCATTCAGTAATACCAGACATTTTCTTTAATCATATGAGTAATTTATATTTACTGTATCTAATATCGTCAAGTGTACTATAGAAAAAGGAAGTATTAACAGAATTTCTGAAATGCCAAGGACCTAACACAGAATTCTGCTTTTTAGCAGTTACTGGGGACCTTCCCTGGGCTTGGCACAAATGCCTTGATATGTATTAGTGTAACATCTCTTTGAGATAGGTAAAATTATTGTTCTCACCTTACAGATGAGAAAACAAAGATAGAAGATTAAATAACTGTCTGAAGTTATCTAGCTAATGAATTGTAAACCTTGAATTTGAATCTGGATCACAGTATTAATACCACTGTATATCACTGCCTAAGGTGATACATAATTAGAAGACTACAATTATATTGTTACTTTATTGAAAAAATATATTATCCAAAGGTGAATATAACTTTTCAAAAGAGGTTTGTAAAAGAAAAACTGAAGAAAACAGATATTTTGTCCTTAATTTAAGGGAAAGAAAAGATAGCATAATGCAAATATGTCAAACATGAACCAGTGTGTTCTTCAAGAAGCATTAAGTACAAAGCTAATGAAAGCCATTATTATATTTTTATCAACACACCTAGGTTCACTTCTAATCTTGGAAAGAAGGGTATCCCTCATTAATTCAAGACTAATTCTTACACTTACCTTCTTGATTTCAATCACCTCTATAATTAGGATATTTTTTCTGTTAAATATCTTCTTTCATAAATTGTCACCTTTTACTTTGCCTGAAGAAAGCTAAGCAACATGCATTTCTCTCTTTCCACTGTGCAGTACAACTGTGCAGTACAAAGTTCAGGTTACTGTAATGATTGGCCACATTAAAGGGCTGAAGGAGGTGACTCAGTGTAGTTGGGGGTAAGGCCTTTGAATAATGGTAGTAACCTCAAATTTAGCGGGTAATCACACTCCCAAGGAATTTTGGGGTAGTCAAGAATAAAGGAAGATTTGTTTATCGTCTGTTCACCTACCCCTTACTCTTTCTCCCCACCATGCACTCACAACTTAAGGCACAGTCTAACAGAAAATAGAAAGTCCATAGTATAAGTCCACAAAGAAATTTGGTAAGCTTGTTCGATCTGGCTTTCATCTGGTACCATCATTCAAAAATATTCTACCCGGTGAAGAAAGATGGGCCTGTGCAGAGTCCAAAACAGAAAATTTGCTGTGAAAGTATGAAACAAATTCATAGTGATAGAGTTCTTTTTAATATAGACAGAACAAATGGGAGTCCTCCAATGTTTCCACAGGCATAAAGAGGACAGCAGGCTACAGAATGGCATCAAAACTTTAAGGCATCATGAGTCCCCAGGCCTTCATTTTCTGGAGCAAAATATAGAAGCAGTGGTAACCTGAGGGACTAGAGGCACCTTGACTATTCCTGGGGTATTAAGAAATTAAGCTTCTAAAATAGTAAAATACTATTTCCATATCTAGATAAGAAATACCATATCTAGATTTCAAACACCACTAAATTTCTTACTGAAGTTTATTTTGTATCAGCCCACTACTTCTATACAAAATGGAAAAGTAGCTAAAGTGACTTATAAACAACTGGGTATACATTTTCAAAAGTTAAAACATGACTCTAATACAAACAAAGTAAAACCATCACTCCCACAAATATGTATTGAGCACATGCCAAATAATTGATTTATGTCATGAGTGAGAGTATCAGCAGGATGGTTAAACTAGTCTAAGGAGCCTGAAGTCACCAAGAATAAGAATGCTGAAAAAAAATTGGTGAAGTTAAAGATGAAACTTGTTAATGTCCTACAAGGTGACAAGGCAGAAATTATTTGCAACTATCCTTATTCTGCTAGTTAATATGTAATTTTACAGAGCTTCAGCCCTAATTAATAGAAATGGTAAATAAAAGCTATATATTCCTATTAAATTTAATAATTCTTCAATAGTGACTTTTGGCACTGTTGCAATACAACATTGAAATGACATGTATCTTATTTATAGGTTCTGTATCATATGTCTTGGTGATAGAGACAGCAGGAAGGACAATTAAAATTTCTTCATAATTTCACCAAAATAATATTAAGTTACATAAGTTACTAGAAACCAGACAATGTTGTAATTGTTTTAAACATATTAACTATTTTAATCCTAACTATGCTATAAGGTATGTAATATGTTTAAAGTCAAAGAAACTGAGGGAAAGTAAAGTTAATTGACTGAACTGCACTCAATGAGAGTTGGAGCCAGAAGACAGATCAGAGAAAAAAGCTTCAAAGTCAGTGTAACTCCTGGGGGAAAATATTTTCCCAGCCCGGAGCAAAATAGCTTTGAGCCAAAATCAGTCAAAGGGAGAAATAAAGTGGGAGAAATCCATTTATTGCTTACAAGCAGTCATCCACTTCCGCTTGCCCTTGTCTCTCACACTGGCCGAAAAAATGGACCTCACCCAACCTCTCCCGTTCAGATATGCTCTTACTCCCCCTTGTAATTACCTATTGATATGGAGATAGACTATTTCTCTCCAGCCCTGAAAATACCTATTGATATGGAGATGTACTACAGCCAGGCAAGAGATTCTGTAAATAATGCGATTTTACCCACAGTCAGTATTTGAACCATTATAGTCTGCTGTCTCTAGTCAATTCTCCTAAGGATCCTGACTCCTCTTTAACTGTTTTAGTGCTTCTCCCTTCCCATTAGTAATTCCTAAAATCACCTCAAAGAATTTTAATATCATAATCATCATGATAATAATTCTGTTCAAATGGCATTTTAAAAATACATGTAAATAAAAGCATCTAAAGAATGTGATTTTTTGATTGATCTATAACAGACACTTTAAAATTTGAAGTTTCCCTACAATCACAACATTAAGGCAAGAATCCTATCACCTCCCTACATACGGGATCACCACCCACAAGCAGCTCCAATGTAGAATTTCTTGAACCTCTGTATCAACTCAGCCTTCATTAAGAAATAAAAAAGCTGTGACCGAGTTGACCAGTGACCCAGAGTTTAAAATCCATTTGTACTTTCCTGTCTTGATTTTCTGCAGCATCCATCACTAAAGAACACTTTCCTCTTTAGAGTCCTCTGACCTTGACTTTCTGGGCAATCTTCATTACTGTTCTCCTTTCTTCCTTACCACTTCCTGAACCTGACTTCTTCCCTTCTCTCTACAATTCACGACTCAAGTCTCTCATTCTTTCTTATTGGAGATGTTGCCTTAGGTTCTATTCTATCTTTCCCCTTCTAATTCATTTTAAAATAGTAATGTTTGAAAGTCATTTGTAATGTATTCAAATATTTTATTTTTATTTAAACATTTATTTATTTTAAGTGGTTTATTTTATAAAACTTGAAACTTAGAACATATGTTAATGTCATAGAATATAATACTCAAATAACTTTCCATGATTTTGTCCTTTCTTGAGCTTTATAAACATTGTTTTAAATCATAGTTTTCAGTGGAGGTAAAAGAGCATTTTATTTTTTATGTTTCTTAAATTAGGTGGTTAATTTCCTTAAATCCAAATCTGATTAAAACTAATTTTAGCTAAGCTTTCTATAGTGGTTCCTCACAAGCTACTCGCGTAAACTGTCAGCATACAGGGCTGTCATGTCATCAGGTTTCCCTGTAACTCCCAATATTTCTCCATTTTAGATTCTTGCAGTGCCCCACCTTTTCACGGTATTTAATCACTCTGTCCTTATACAACATTCTCCTTCTACCTAGAGCCTTTTATCTCCCCCCATGTATCCTTGAAATTTCAGTTAAATTTTAACTGTAAAATGCAACTTCCTACATAACATATTCCCTACATATCTCCTAGCCACCCCCAAAATTTATTTTCTTTGCTTCCATGTAAGCTTGTTATATAAACCTGCCTCATGTGTTGCAGAACTTAATCTTGTGTATTGTTTATTTCTAATTTCCATTAGATGTTAATTTTTTTAAAGCTGTTGCAGGTTGAGTTTGTTCTCCTCCGTCCTTGTCCCACTGAAACAAAGAATTGAAAGGTAGAGACACAACAGTGAAGCAGAGCCAAAGTTTTATTTGAACACACTCCAAGGGAGGAGTGGGCCAGAGTCAAGGTAGACAAAGACCTTGAGCCTTCAGATGAGAGACCTTTTGATTACATCCTAGCTAGGAGGTGCCTCTTTGATTGACAAGGTGGTGTCATTCGATTGATAGGTCCATTTAGAGAGCCATCCCTCTCAGTGAACATGTCTTTTCCCAGAATGTACACAGAAAAGCCCATGGAGGGGGAGCAAAACTGCAATGTTAATTTTATTTTAATGAGATTATGATGGGGGGTGGTTTGGTTTGTTCTGAGTTTTGTTTGATTGTGCCTGACCTGTGTGGCAATCTGGTTGGGACCTGTTTAACCTGGTCCCAGAAAGCAAGGAAGTAATTTCCCTGCAAAGCCTTTGTCTTCTTCAAGTGGGAGCCCCTAGCTGGGTTGAGTTTTTAGGCAGTTTTTTCCTTGAAACTTCTCTTCCTCTTCCTCAGCTGGTCACGTCAATCTTTCTATCTAACACACCTTAACTAAAACTTGATAAAATGCTGCTTTGATTGAATGACTGAAGAAAGGAATGAATAAGAGAGTGAGTGTGTGAATGAAGGAAAGAAGGAGTAAAATTGCACACCATGTTGAGACAAGGAGAGAATGAGACCAGGGTTAGGATACGGAGGCTTTCTTCACATTGAATTTGAAATGACCATTTCATCAAAAAGGGAGGAAAGAACTTTAAGAGAGATTTGTTGCATGGATTTGAAACACTATATAATAATTTCAGAAATTGTTATCCTGGATTAACCAAACTATGCCAACTCTCAGTCCCTATGCAACATTTATGTAGTAAATGCCCATTTGAAGCAAGTGAGACATTGCTGTGCAAGGCTGAGATGAGTTGAATAGAACTCCATTATTGCATTCACATTGAAGGACAGGGATTACATCTACATTAATAGATTTTCTACAAGACACATGCATTATAAATCACGTTGCAGACAATAGGATTGACTTGACCTGCTGTGTATCTTGACCTTATCAGATTTCTAGTAAAGGTGTTGGGTGATGTTTCTTTTAACTGAAGGAAAAGGTTTTTAATTTATTCCAAAGAAAATGTAATTGCAATTGCAACCATGTTTCAGTTTCTTTACTAGAATGCTAGACTTTCTAATGGAGAAGAAAATATATGTCCCCCGTTATTTGGTCAGTAAGATCATTTACATTTTAACATATGGAAGCCAGCTCATTATTTGCCAAGTTGGTGCTGAAACAGCATGAGGCATTAATTGTTATGCAGCAATAGACTTTACAAATATGCTAAAATGAGATAGGGGTTTACATTTATGACTTGTTTATATATTTGTATATTTAATGTTCCTGTTTATTTCATGGGCAACTTTTACTTTATGAGTGCATACAAAGCAGAATTAATGTTTGTGAAATGTTTGAATCAGAGATAATATATGAACAAATATGTTTGCTGCCTCCCTTTTTCTCTTAAGAACATTTATGAATGAAAAATTCAGGGAACAAGAACCATTTTTCATTTATTGTTATCCTTTGTTCTGTGACTACTTTTAGTAGGAAGAAGCATGTCTGTGTACATTTCCATAATGTAAAGAGCTCAAGGTGTCATAAATTTATGTAAAATCTAGTATTTTCTAAGGACATGGCAAAACAAACACAAATGAACACCCAAGAAAGTCTATTTACCCGTTAACTATACTACTCATCAATTCAGTCACTCACCAATTTAGTTTTCTTAACTTTTTAATCCATGGATAATTTAGCATTAATTTTTCACTTCTTTTTCCTTTCTGAAACGTTTGAAGTAATTTTGTCTAATCCTTCATGGTGGTATTGATTTAGCAGTGTCACTTTTAGTATTCCATTTCATTGTGTATTCCTGAATATCAATTAGCCTGATTGAACTACAAATGAACTAATGCTTTATATTTTTTAATATTTGTTAACTTTCTAGTTTTCTTTTAAAATGATGTTAACCTAAGTATCATTTACTGTCCCACAAAATTTGGGAATTGACAATTGCACATACATTTTCAGTGAATGGGAATTCTGGTAAAGATGGTAAGCAATTTTTATAACTCCTTTCCTAAAACTCTCCAAAATGAATGAAAAAAAAGAAGAAAATTCATCCACATTTAAGTCACATATTATAATAATAATATAAATTCTGAAGGAAAAGAGCTACCAATTCAAGTAAAATTAGGCCAAATGTAAATGGGAAGCAGCCAGTTTGACATATATCTTCTTAACTTCATATATCAAGATACAAGTAGGTGAATTGTGTGAGAAAGTGGGTTCACCTTTGGAGATATGAAAGGATTTGGTTGGGCCAGAAGAGAATTGAGGGTATCCTATTTATGTTGCATTAGCCAAATTAGAGTAGTGAAAGATAAAGAGCTGAAAGAAACATACTTAATTTTTTTTTAGCCAATTATAGCCTAAACTTGAAGATAAGGCAGGGCCAAATGGAGAACAGAAAGCCAGTATCTGAGACGATAGTTTTGGATGGTGGGCTCTGAAGATAGCTTCCGGCTGACTTGGCTTGCTCACCAGAGATGGGGCAAGGCTGAAGTCTCAGGACGCTCTCCTGACCTTAGCATTAGACCTCCCTGCAGAGCTGGCACAAACATACAGGGGATCCCATAAATTTGTACAGAAAAATGGTGTCATTAATGTACCAAGAATGCCTTTTCCTACTATCTTTCTTATTCATCTTTGTATCTCAAACAACTTCACAGCTAAACAAACAAATAGGAAAACACAATTCAAAAATATAAGCAACCAGTTTAAAACCTATGGATAGAATTCAAACTATGTCAGATGAAAAAGAGGATTCAGTTAAGGAAAATTCACAGCATCTCTCCAGGACACCTATCAGTCCCAGACACAAATTTTTGCATTCAATAGTAATCATCACCATCATCCTTAACAACAAAGAACAAATTCTACAAATCAGTGATGGACATAAATATTGCATGTAAGGTATATAGATGCTTTGAAAAAAATATCTTAATATGGAAAAGGGAATAATATTTCCAGAGCTCTTTACATTGAATATACCATTAAAGTGTAGAATAGCCAGCCCTCAAATAGTTGCTCATCCTGGAGCAAAATGCAAACTTAGTCCATGATGGTGCAAGACAAGCTAAGCCATTTCTTCAGATTTTATATTTCAGAAAAATATTGCTAAGACACAGAAACTGCATTTCCAAAAATTCATAGGAATATAAAATATCGCTCAGAATTGTGAACAGTTCGTATATTTTATTACAGGGTATGAAAGAAGTATGAATAAAAAACTAGAAAATTAGGAGGTGATCAACTGTGAAGGAATTTATTATAATAAATAACTTAAATATTTTTCCTGTAATTGAATGGGAGTCTTGGAAAGCTTTTAGGTGCAAGATTTCTATAAACTGTGTCTAACAAAAATGAGGGAAAAGGGAGTGTAGTTAAACCTTTGGAGGAATGACACACTAGAAGACTTGCAGTGGGTCACTGCAATGATCTTCTTATGATATGGCTGCATTTAGACTCCTAGAAAGGAGTATTTGGGAAACGTTACAGAAGTGGAAAGCATCAGATGAGACTGGACACTAAATCCACTTGAACCTGACCTTTAATTACATTGTATTGTGTGGTTGGCTCTAAACTGTATTAGCTTTGTGGTTTGATCAAACAAGTCCAAGTCATCGAAAACATCTGCAATTAATGGACATAAACTCACTATATAATACTACCCTTCCATGAAATGGTAGCAAAGTAAAGAAAGTAAACAAATAAGTAAATAAATCATCTACTTTGCTTCTTCCTCACACAACATTCAATTTCATGGTCAGGCAAAAATAAACAGTACCTATAAAAACCCATGCTGTATGAGATAAAATGCAAGTGACATTTCAAGAGAAAATATTTTAAACTTTAAATAAAAAGGGGTAATCTTAATAATATAAACCAGACTTACAAAGTATTTTTTAAAGATTAAGTTGATGAATTAAAAAATACGACAAAAAATACAAAAATAAGTAAGCTATATTACTGAAACTTAGTAGTAATTAAATACATGAAATGAAAGCAAACACTCTATGTTGCTTTTGTCCTATTAGGTTGCCAAAGTAAAAAGAGTAAATTTTAAGTCTGATAAAAGTCACTTGGGAAGGAAAAGTGAAATACAATATTTGAAGCACTGTTGTTGAAAATACAAACTCTGGAAGCAATTTTGGCCTTACTAATCAAATTGCAAGTGTGGGATGCCCTACAGCAGATCAATCCCAGTTTTAGATATCAGTGCTATAGAAATACAAATGTAGATGTACAGACAATAAAGTGCACCTCAAAAATCCTGATAAAGTAAATCATTGAAAAGACTAAACTATCTCTCAGGGAGTCTCACATGTGAAGTAAAATACATGATAACTGCTGCAACAATAAATGTGATAGAAGGACATTTACTGGCTGCAAAAAATATCTGGGATGCCATTTTATACCAAAAGAACAAAGAAAACTTTGCAGACAATTATACATAGAGAAAATGGTATGTGTGTGTGTGTGTTTATATACATACATTTGCATGTATGAGTTTGTGTGAGAATCAATATACACATATATAGAGAGAAACAGCATAACAAAATTACACTCCCAACTTTTTGAGTAAGTTATTCGACAAAAAACCTACGGTAGCTTTACCTCCTTTTTGTGTTTTTAAAGTTGCATAATGAATAAACATTGTTGTTTTAAATAGAAAAGTCAGTTAATGGAAATTATAAATAACCCTGTAGCCTTAGTTTCTTTTCTAATATTTAATTATTTTAACTTATCAATTATTTTTGGTATTCCAGAGATGACAATAAAGATAGATCTCTCTCTCTCTCTCTCTCTCTCTCTCTCTCTCTCTCTCTATATATATATATATATATATATATATATATATATATATATATATATATATATATACACACAGGGAATTAAAATCACTTAGAATTAAGCTGTCATATTGCTCAAATATTGGCAGTAATAACTAGTATGCCATTAAGGGTAGTTGGTGGGAGTGTGGGAGGGCATAGATAGTGATCAAAGTGACTTGGAGTAGTGACTGGCAAGATCATTAAAAGACTCGTGTACTAGATAACAAATACCCAAATACTATTCAACTTGATTCCCCAGTTGTTTACATCTTGCAGCTCCACATCCTTTTCACTGTGTGCGTTTTGTATGAATTTTTTTCTAAATCACTGGAAATGGAGTTGTAGCACCTAAAGTGTCACAACTATCTCTTGCTGCATGTCTCCTAACAATGACATTTTCATACAAAATCACAATTTTATTATACTTGAGAATTTATACATCTATTTAAAAATGCCTTCTAATAGAAATTTCAAATTCAAATTTCTCCAATTATATGAGAAATATTTTAAATTTGTTTTCTTAAAATTTGGCCTAAAGCTAGGTTTATTTAGTACATTTTATTTTCAGATCTTGTTAGTTTTCTTAATCTATCTTTGTGCTTTCCATGCCATGGTCATTTTTATAGAGTTTAAAACAGTTACTGTCAACTATAGAGCTGTACAAGACAATCCATGTCAGATTTTGGGGATACTTCTGATGTTTTTTTTTCATGATTAGAGTCAGGTTCACAGTTTAGCAGGAACACTAGAGAAATGAGGTTGCACACTTCCCATTGTATTGCTCATATTGCACCAGATTGTACAATTATTGATAATCTTTCTTAATTATGAGTTTTGGTATTGACTACCAGATCTCTCCATTATCAATGTGCCTTTGTGAATAATAAGTAATCAATTTGAGAACATGTGAGCATCCTATTTTCTGAATGGCTTTTAATCAATAAGGAAAGATTGATTATTGTTGCCTGAATCAGTTACATAGTAGAGCTTTCAAAATGGTGATTTTTCTAATTCCTATGTATTTTTTATATTATTTGTATCAACTGTAAAGGGCAGATATTTACAGTTCAGTACAGTTTTTTTTATCCACAAATACCCTATCATTCTCATTCCTTCTCTCTCTGTCCTATCAGTATGATTTCTAGATTACTAAATTATTTAATATTTTATAGCATATTAGGTTCTTTACATTCTTGATGTCCCAAATTTTGCAGTGGAGGATTTTTCAAGCAAGTTCTGAATCTCTTAATACATTTTCATGTGTTTTTGTAGTTTTTAAGAACTGCCTTCCTTGCTGGCACAACAAAATACGGAATTTTCTGGCCCCAGACATTCAGTCAGCCATTTCTCCACAGGGTTTTGTGCCTTTTACCAAGTAATGATATTTGGTAGCCCAGATCTGGTTACCTGGTATGCTTATTATGACTGGGTATTTTTATGAGCACTTTAAGAAAACAGTTGTTTAAAACCATTAGCTATAGTGAGCATCCATTACACATTTAATGGAACAGAGTATTTTGTACATGTACCATTTCATTCTTACACTTGAAAATCTTGATTTCTTACATTATGAGCATCATTACTTAATTGCTTCCTCATATAACATAAGGAAATAGCTATGACATAACAATATCTTTAGGGCTCCAAAAGATTAAATTCATAGCTAAGCTTTGAAATTTTTTGCTGTTCTTTCATCCTTAGGACATGATTACTAAGAATTTGTAATCAAATATTTGTCTTCTAAGGTCACTTGAAATAATTCTTTATTTACTACGGTTATGTTACGTACAACATACATAGTTTTGTTAGTTTGTTGGTATTAGTTTCAATTTTCAGGAAGACCTTTTAGTTTTTGGAATTTCATTTTATGTATAGAAAATATAAATATTTACATTATGTAACAGTCAAAACTGCTTGTTACAAATAACATTCAAATAACTGTGCTTTTCATCAGAATTCTGTGATTTGGTATAGTTAACTCTTTTTATTTTATTTTCCCTTCAAGGTGCCCCCACAAATCAGTGCATATATTTATATACACATGTACATAAAATATATACATGTATGTACATGTGAACAACACACACACATCTACACATTCACACACCCCAAAATACGTATATGTATATATCTATGTTTAGTACTATTTCACTTTCTATTAATGTTTTTTATCAAAAACAACCTACACAATTCTGTACCTTGTTCTTTTTGCTGGTACTATATTCTGTGTATTGCTCCCATAAGGGAGGAAACATAAGTGTGAGTGTGTGTGTGTGTGTGTGTGTGTGTGTGTGTGTCCCAGTTTCTTTTTTGTTTCTTTTGTTTTTTTTTCCTTTTTTATAAGTATGGAAACTCAAGTATAAGATGTAGATTTTTAAAGTTTTACACAAAAATGAATAAAACAAAAATCTCCTTTTGCATTCTATAAAAAATGATAGAAAAGCAGAATGATAGAAAATGAGAGTCTCCCCCATCCACTCCCCACCCTCCCCAACACACACACACAAAGTGGTCTCCATGCGACAGGGGCTAGTCTGTTCAGGACAGTA
Source organism: Manis javanica (assembly GCF_040802235.1). Taxonomy (NCBI): domain Eukaryota; kingdom Metazoa; phylum Chordata; class Mammalia; order Pholidota; family Manidae; genus Manis; species Manis javanica. The sequence continues at coordinate 34,397,026 of NC_133164.1, forward strand.
CTGAGGGCCACCTCACCTTTCTCCCAGAGCTATCTCCTGTCCCCCTCGACCCCCAGCCCTTAGCAACTCCCAAACACCTTGTGAGATCAGATTTCCAGTTTTCTATCTTTCACAAAAATTACAGAATTTTTGCATTTTGACATCAGCGTAACAAAAATTGTGGGAGGAAAGGAGAGGAAGACAATGTATTTTATGCCTGTACAGGGGGACAAGGTAGGGAAGATAGGGGGACTGGGCAAACAAAAAGTTCCATCTTGGAGGACTGTCACAAACACATTTAGGAGGTTTTGTGCACTTGACCAAAGAAGAGATTACAAAGGAATAAACTGGGTCTCAAATTAAATAAATACATAGTCTAGTAGCTTAACCCTATTCTGTATATTACAATCCAGATGTTTCCACAGTTGATGTGGCAATAACCAACAAAAAATAAGCAATATACGGAGTCGTAAGTGCACAGAAGACTGAGGACTGGTAGATGGTACAGCCAATTTTCTTAGTATTATTTGAGTTCCTAATGGTGATTTTGGCAGCTTGTTTCCTTGATAGTTTTTCTGTCCCTCACTGCAACCAAGAAGATCTCAGCCTACTTAGGTGAATACACTATAAGTGTAAAGGGAACTCATCAACATTACTCCTAAAAGCTATCTTAAATGGATTTTCTTACCATTGTTAAATTGGTATCTTAACAGTACATTTGGAAGAATGTGAACTAATTACTTCAGGCCAGTAGTTTAAGATGTTTGATACTCAGACTAAGGTAGCAGACTTTAAAAAATATCATCCTGTGATTTTTAAAACATGTAAAAGTTTCATTTTTTTTCAAGTATTTGATTTTTTAAATTGAGAAAATGTTTCACCAGATGTATTGAAAAGCAGTATGCAAATAGGACTACCTAAAGGATAATGTGATATTGAGAATCCATTCATTGCTATAAAACTTGTGAAAAGAAAATTGCGAAAGATGTTGAAAAGACAGAAAGAAAAGTAAGAATGAGAGATCAGATTGTTAAAGAGAAAGAGAGAGAGGGAGAGAGAAGAGAGGAGAGAGAGAGAAAGCAAGAGATTGAGACTGGTTTCTAGCACTTCTATGGAACGCTAGTAGTCACCTAGTGCACCTGTTGGGCTAACTGAGTCTATAGTGTGTAGGCTCTTTCAGCTATTTGACATTCAAGTAATTGCATTAGTGATACGCAAATTATTCTTGCCTATACATTATACATAGGCAAGTAAGTTTTACAATGGAAGTGAAACTGATTCTTGTTACTTCCTCCAGAAGTCAGTATTTCATCTTTTCACAAATTCATTTCAGCATTTCCTGATTGTTTATATTTGTTCATGCTATGGCTTCTCCACTGTATTACTTTTAACACCTTATTGGCTCTCTCATTAATTAATTAAATGAAGTATTTTGCTTGTGCTTATTTTATATTTGTATGAGAATCATGATTTTACCTTCTTAAAGAAATAATGTTTTACATATCTCTCAGATTAAAATATTCAACTTTCTAGTATCTGGGTGCTATTTGTTCATGAATTTATCTTTCTAAAGAAGTTATATTTTAAACTCTCAAGTCAAAATATTCAATTTTCCAGTATTTGGGTATTATTTATTCATGAATTTTGTGTCTGATAAAGTATTCAGAGCAGTCTTCCTGGAGAAATTTCTTCATGAATTTTCATCTGATATGTAAGATGAAATCTAGACTCTTGTTTCATTAGTCTACCTTATTTAACATAGTCGAGAACAATATCTGGAACAAGTAAATAGTTCCTTTAAAAAATTTTAATGATCATTTTATGAGTGAACAATTGAGCAGAACTGCCAAACCCTTGTTGCCTTTCCTAATAACCTAGAAGAGCAAACTATGATTTACTGATTCACCAAAAAATCAAGACTAAGAACAGAAAATGGTTTAATATAGACCTTCATCTAATGTTACATTATCCTACAGAGTGGCATATACATATTTTATAATGCAAATAATATAATCCTTTTCATTGATAAAGTCATTTTACCTCTTCTAAATTATATTTCATTTTAAATTTATATTTTCATCTTTACATTTCCTTCTTATCTACATCATGTGATGGATCTTTTTGTGTACTTTTAACTCAGTATGAAATATCTTACTTATGGTGGGTGTATTGACTATACATTAACATGGTTTGGCAACACTGAAAATATATGAAATATTACTAATGTTGAAGACCGGAGTAGTCCAGAAATATACTTTAAGAGCTTGTTAAAGATGGTGAGGCAGTGGTGACAGTATTTTTCTATTGCAAAATGTTTTCAGTGCAGTTGGATTTGCCTGAGTAATTGGGGACATAGATTCAAAGAAAAGACCATTAAATCTAAGAAACATATTGTGTGTAAAAATTGCATTATTTCCAGAACCTCTCTCCTGGCATCTTTTTACATAACAGTAGGTGTTTACCTATGCAGCCTCTCACAGCCTCCAGCGACAAGGGTGGAGAGAAGCTGTTCTCTCCTCCCCTCTGCTGCTCAATTAGTCTGGCGCCTGTCACTCACCAGGGCTCTGGCTATGAAGTTTCTCCAGGAAGGGGTGGGGGAGAGGCCAGCGCAAGTCAGGGCAGGAGAGGAATGCTGAGTAAGAGTAGCTGCAGGAGAGATGAATGGAGCCAGGCCTCCTGTAAGCAGTAAAGAGCTTCTCCCACCCAGCTTTTCCCTTGACTGATTTTGGCTTCACTGGTTTCACTGCTTTATTTGCCTAGGGCTGCAACAAGCTTCCCCTGGAGCTACACTTATGAAAGGCTCACAAATAATTCAATGCCTGATCTGAGGTTTGGGAAAGAAAAGAAAATGAATCAAAACCAAAATAATAGCATTGGATGAAAAGAACAGAGTAACATATTAATTACTGATAATTTCTGGGCTTAATACATTGCTTTTACTAGCTTCATAATATGGCTTTCATTAATTCAGTTGCTTTTATTACAGAACTTTGTGCATTATCTTCAGCACATAGCTGTATCTTAAAATATAGATACTTTTATTTCTTAAAAAAAAATCTAAAAATTATTTCCAACACCCAAAAAGTTGTTCATAGAATGAATAGAATTTTATTGATATATATCATTGTTAAAATACTTTGATGGTAATGAGAAAACACTGGACTTTAAGATAAGATTTCTCCCCAAAAGAAAAACAATAATGACTGCAAAGTCTGAATATGTCCTCCTTTGGACTGCTAAATAATGACCTAGTTTATTGTATTTTGCAGCCTTTCTTTTCTTGAAATACTTGCTCTTTTAGTCTTCCTTATTTTGTGATTTTTGAAAGAAAATTCTTTGGAATAGTATTATGTGAAATACTTTATGAAGGGCCCCCACCAGTAAGATGACAAACTTCTGGCTTCTCTTAGGGGTCCTCAGTTCCCGCCTGTGCCACCTGAAGCCCAATCACCTCTCGCCCCCCTCCCAATCCCAGCACCTAGCCAACAGCCAACAGCCCCGTAGAAGTGACACCTCAATCAAATCATGCCCCTTCCTATATAACCCAGCACCTTTCCCTAATAAAGCGGAATTCTCCGGTGAATTGCTGCTATGTGTCGCTCCTTTCCTTTCAATTCATGCCCCTTCCTATATAACCCAGCACCTTTCCCTAATAAAGCGGAATTCTCCGGTGAATTGCTGCTATGTGTCGCTCCTTTCCATTCACTGGTGCCGAAATCCGGGAGACAGGACACCCCAACTGGGCCCTGTCTTCTCCCCGACACTGGCAGCAGCTTGCCCTCGTCCTCTTTTTCCAGTGCTGGCTCATCACACTCACCACTCCTCTCTGGCCTTTAGGTAAGTTTTCCCCCCGGAGTGGGCCACTCTTCCCCAAGCTATTGCAGTGCCATTGACCGTGATCGTCTGGCAAGGCCCTAATGCTTGGGGATGAGGAGGGAACTCTCCCCACCTCCGGCCTTCACGGCTGCGGCGGACCCTCAGGCCCCTCCTCTGACAGCCATAAATCCCCACCTCAGGCCTTCATGGCTGCGGCAGACTCTCAGGCCCCCCCCCACCAACAGCCATAAACAAGGTGACTCCTTTGCAGATGAGAACGCTCCCTTTCCCCGCCCCCTCCTCCTTCTGCTCCGTCTGCCGAAATCCGTTCTGTCTGCTGAAAATACCTAGTGCTAGGTACATCGTGACTCCAGCACTCTGCCTTCTTAGGGAAGTCTGGGTGACGACCCACACTTCCTAAGAAATTCCGACTCGTATACGAGTTTCCGCAGACCACCAAGGATCATCAGGGACGCTCTTTGTCTCCTTGCGGTCTGCCTCCAGTCCGAGGATCTCTGTTCGTCTTCCCCTGTTTGTCTCCTTCTCTGTCCTTTAGCCATGGGAGCCTCCTCATCCCTCCCTGAAAGTTCACCGCTTGAATGCCTGCTTAAGCATCTGGCTACCCTCTCCCTGATGCCTGTTATAAAACCAAAACTTCTCTGTAAATATTGCTCCCAAGATTGGCCAACATACCCCCTAGACAATAACAACCAATGGCCCACAGGGGGAACTCTTGATCCTAACATAACTCGCGATCTTTTTAACTACTGCCAGCACCTGAAAAAATGGAAGGAGATTCCCTATATGGAAGCTTTCTGGCTCCTTCTCCCCCCGCCCCCTCCCAAGTTCTCCTAGCCTGTAAGCCAACGCCCCCGGAGAAGCCTCCCATTCACTCCTTTCCCCTTCTTCTCCTACAACAGCCCTTCTCCCTTCCTCCCCCACCATCTCCTCCCCCATCTCACCTCCTCCACCTTCATTCCCTGCAGATTAAGCCTGAGTCTTTCTGCCCCCCTTTAACTAGGTCCCAGGGGCCTCCTCCATCTTTGCCCTCATCACCTGTTTCTCCCCTGTTAAGGACCGCCTTTGTCTTCTCACATGTTTGTAGGGAGAATGGGAAAGCACCTTCCCCCATGTCTGAACGCAGCATGGGAAAGCACAAGCTAGAGAACAACTGGTGCAGTCCTTAGAAGTTATCTGTCCACAAAAACATATCTTGTCCTCGAAGATGAGCCAAGACTCCTCACTCTGAAAATAGGGAGACCTTGAAGATGTGTAGAAACACCGCCCCTGCTTCTAGCTATGCCCTTCCCCCACTTGCTGATGTGGCAGGAATGGAGAACAAAGAACATTCTGTTTACACATTCCATAAACAATTAACTGGAGCCCTGCTGTAGCTCAGTTAGTAGAGCATGGGACTCTTAACCTCAGAGTCATGAGTTCAAGCCCAACTAGACCGCCACAGGCAAGCAGCTGGGCTGCTAGCTGGTGACACGTGGGTCCGATTCTATCTTTCTTTATTTTCTTTGCCCCCCTTCCGCACTTCAGGACCTGCTTGACTAGGCGCGGCTAGACTGCATCACTCCCCCACAGACTGAGCCAGAACCCTTCAGTCCCCCTCAGACTCAGTCCCGAGAGCCTCCCAAAATTATCGCCCCCTCCGGGAGGTAGCAAAATCCAAAGGCATCATGCACGTTCACATCCCTTTCTCCTTAGGAGATTTAGCCCAACTAGAGAAACGCCTAAGTTCCTTTTCCACTGATCCCACGACATACATCAGGGAGTTTCAATGGACCCTCCAGTCTTACAGCCTCACACATCATGACATTTTCATGCTCCTGGCCAATACTCTCCTCCCTGAAGAGCGTAGACGAGTTTGGGACTTCGCCCAAACGCAGGCTACGGAAACCCACAGGACTGACCCCACCTATCCCCCTGGCCACACTGCTGTCCCGAACAAGACCCACACTGAGATTATAACACCGCCATGGGTCTCTGCTCTTGAGATATTTTTGCCTCCTGCTTAATAGCAGGTCTGAAAAAGGCAGCTCATAAAGTAGTCAATTTTCAAATACTCCAAGACATAATTCAAAAGAGAGACGAAACCCCTCCGAGTTCTTAGACAGACTCACTCAAGCCCTATTACAGTATACCAGCCTGGACCCAGAAACACCTGAAGGAAGACATGTCCTTATGACATACTTCCTAGCTCAAAGCTACCCCGACATTAAAGCTAAACTCAAAAAGTTAGAACAGGGCCCCGCTACCCCACGGACTGAGATCCTAACAGTGGCCTTTAAAGTCTTCCATAACCGGGAGGAGGAGAAAGAACGCCATAAACAAAAGGCTGATCAGGCCAATTTCCAAATGTTGGCCCAGCTGATAAAACCACAACCTGGGAACCCCTCTACAAACAAGCCCCCCCCAGGAGCTTGTTTCAAGTGTGGAAAAGAGGGACATTGGTCAAGGGCATGCCCCTCCCCCAGATCTCCTACCACCCCATGCCCCAGATGCCACAAAAAGGGCCACTGGGGGTCTGATTACCCAACCACCCGAAGGGGAGGCTGGACGAACAACCCCCATCCTAAGCCCGCCGTAGTGGGGCTGGCAGAAGAAGATTGACGGGGCCCGGGGGCTTCTCGCCCGACCATTTCCATCACCAAACAGGAGCCCAGGGTTACTTTAACAGTAGACGGTCGCCCCATCTCCTTCCTCCTAGATACAGGAGCCACCTTCTCAGTCTTGCGAGAATACCGGGACCCTACAATGCCAGCCATTACTCCTATAGTCGGGGTAGGAGGTAAACAGATTTTCCCATTCAACCCCCCCCTTTTATGCACAATCCTAGACAATCCCATACCTTTCTCCCACTCCTTCCTGGTTATGCCCCAGTGTCCCATCCCTTTACTAAGACGAGACATCCTTTCCCTCCTCCACGTTTCCATAACTATATCCACTCCCACAGCCCCCAGTACTCCCTTTCTGATGGCCCTCATAGCCGACGACCCCCCTCTACCCAATGAAAGCTCTGGTTCCGCCCTCATACACCCTGTAAATCATAGCCGACAACCCCCCTCTACCCAATGAAAGCTCCAGTTCTGCCCTCATACACCCTGTAAATCCCAAAGTTTGGGACATTACAAGCCCCTCCGTGGCCCTATGTCCCCCTGCCTCTATCAAATTATGTGACCCCTCTCAGTATATATGTCAGGCCCAATACCCCCTAACTACTTCAGCCCTCATAGGCCTCCAACCCATCATTCAAGATCTCTTAAACAAAAATTACCTCAGACCCACTCACTCCCCATTTAATACCCCCATATTAGCTGTTAAAAAAACCAACACATCTTTCCGCCTTGTCCAAGACCTTCGCCTCATCAACATAGCCGTTGTCCCTATCCATCCCTTAGTTCCAAATCCATACAGCCTTTTATAGAAGATCCCTGCCTCAGCATCCCAATTCTCAGTCCTAGATATCAAGGACCCATTTTTCTCTCCCTCTAGACCCCTGCTCCCAAGATTTTTTCATCTTCACCTGGATGGACCCATACACAAGACATTCTGAACAACTCACTTGGACAGTTTTGCCACAAAGCTTCCAAGATAGTCCCCATATTTTTAGACAGGTCCTAGCTCAGGACCTCAAACAGTTTCTTCATGATCACTCCAAGTCCACCTTATTACAATACATGGACAATCTTCTACTCTGCAGTCTCTCGTGGGAACAGTCTCAACTTGACACTGCTTCCCTACTTAACCTTCTAGCTTCCAGAAGTTACCGAGTATCCCCCATCAAAGCTCAAATCTCTTCCCCTCCTGTCACTTACCTCAGATTCCTTCTATCTCAACAAAGAAAGTCCATTACCTTAGACCGAAAATGGCTCCTCTGTGACCTGCCCATTCCCAAAACCAAGACAGAAATCCTTTCCTTTCTAGGCCTGGCTAGATATTTTAGAGTGTAGATCCCTAACTTCTCCCTATTGGCAAGACCCTTATACAACCTCAGCAAGGGCCCCCCTAAAGAACCATTGTCCTCCTCACCCCGACACTCCTTCATTAAGCTCCATCAAGCCCTTGTGGAAGCCCCAGCTCTCCATCTTCCTGATTTGTCAAAGCCCTTCTCATTATACATTCATGAGAGGTCCAGTCAAGCTCTAGGTGTCCTAGGCCAATATTATGGCCCATCCTTTGCCCCAGTAGCTTATCTCTCCAAGCAATTAGACCCCACAGTTCGGATATGGGCCCCCTGCCTACGAGCATTAGCCGCTACACAGCTCTTGCAGAAGGCAGCTCATACATAGATTGACATTCAGGGCGCCCCTTACCATTCTGTCCCCACATCACCTAAAAGATCTCTTAACCTACAAAAGTTTACAGACTCTCCCTACCTCCAGACTCCTGACTTTACTGTCCTCTTTCCTCCAAAATCCCGTTCACCCCCTTTGCCATCCATACCCGAATCATGACTTTTTCCTCCTTTACCACTGTCTCACTTTTTTCCCTCATTCCTATTATCTTTCCTGCCACCCCAGCCTCCTTTGTATGGCAATTCAAAGTCAGACAGACTTACACACAGCATCAAACAAAAGTTACTGCCCTCATTGCCACACCAGACTGCCCTCTGAAAGGCTGCTCTGAGCCTTTATACCTCCACTTTCCTCCCTCTACTGAAGTGTTCACTAGCAGCTACCCTTATTCTCCCTACCTCTGCTTCCTCTATGACCAAAAACAAGCCTATTGCAGGTGATGGCCAGAGACCTACAGGAGATGTCCCTACTAGTCTTGCACCATTCACTACATGGGTAACTTCCAGTACCCACAGTATTACTCCTCCAACCGTTTCATGAAATATCCCAACGGCTCATTCTCCTTATCAATCCCAGATCCCTGGGACTCTCGATGGGCTGCCAGAGTCACAGCCTCAGTTTACTACGGGGGGGTCCTCGACCCCCCACGGTACCCTTCATATCTCTCAAAAGTATGTTCCCTCTCATTCCCAGATCTCTCAAGTTGTATCAGATATCAGACATTCCAAAAAAGTCATTATCCAAACTCTTGACGGCGCCTCTTCATCTTCTTATCCCCACCCCTCTTCCCATTTCTCCTACTCTTCATTACAGCTCATTCAGGACACCACCATCTTTCTCAACCACACCCTTAACACAGCCAATTGTTTCTTGTGTGCATCACTACAGCGCCCACTGCTGGCCGCCGTGCCCCTTAATATTTCCAACTACTCCTTCCATGCAGAAAGACAACCCCTCTGCCCCCTGGCAGACATACCCCTATGGGAACCAGAATACGCATATAATCTCACCATCCACCACTGTGTAGGCCCAACTCCACGCCCCTCCAGCGCACTTCACTGCCTCTCTATCTACACCCCTACCTCGGGCTCTAAGACTTTCACACAATCGGGACACTTCTTTTAGTGTAATGGCAGTCTTTTCAACTCAGTGCCTCTCAACTCCGATACACCCTGCATTCTTGTCACCCTAATCCCACAGTTTACACTTTACAGCATGGCAGAATTTCTTGAGCTCCATCCTCCCTTGCCCTCATGCACAAAAAGAGCTGCTTTCCTTCCCGTCATGGTCAGTAGCTCTTTGATCACCTCAGCCATTGGGGCAGGGTTTTCGGGAGAAGCCTTGGGTCACTCTCTATGGGCATTTAGAGATCTCAATGCCAAACTTGAGGGAGCCCTGACATCCACTGCCGATTCCCTAGCCTCTCTCCAAAGACAAGTCACTTCGCTAGCTAAGGTCACCCTTCAAAACCTTTGGGCCCTAGATTTGCTTACAGCTGAGAAGGGCGGCACCTGCGTCTTCCTCCAGGAAGAGTGCTGCTATTACATCAACAAATCCGGCATTGTAGAAACTGACATCACCAAACTCACTGACCTTGCCTCCAACCTCCACTCTACTTCCAATTCCAACCCATTCTCTTCAATACTAACAAACCCCCTCCTCACCTGGCTCTGGCCCATTGTAGGCCCCATAATAATCATTCTTCTCACCTGTCTCTTCTTACCCTGTATAAGAAAGTTCATCAAATCCTAAGTCAGAAAAATCTCTAATCAAGCTTTCAACCAGCTTTTACTCAGGAACTACTAGCTTCTGGCCACAGAAGATCCCTCACCCTCACGTGACCTCACCACACGCTGAGATCGACCCCTCTCTCCACTGGAAACTGTTCCTGGAAACAATGGCCTCAGACGCCTGGCTCCTGACACCCATATCCTCTTAGCACCATTGGAATAAACAGGTCCTCGACCTATGGTTACAGGGAAACTTCATTGATTTCCAACCTGAAGAAGTCCACATCTACTCGTCCTTACTGTAGAGAGTCCTATCAACCCTTTCCTCCCAATCCTCAAGCCCTCACTCCCTTCTCCGCCCCCGTTCAGCAGGAAGCATCCAGAGAGAAAGCAACGTCCACAACCCCATAGAGGAGAAAGGGGGGAATGAAGGGCCCCCACCAGTAAGATGGCAAACTTCCGGCTTCTCTTCAGGGTCCTCAGTTCCCGCCGGCGCCACCTGAAGCCCAATCACCTCTCGCCCCCCTCCCAGTCCCAGCACCTAGCCAACAGCCACCAGCCCTGTAGAAGTGACACCTCAATCAATTCATGCCCATTCCTATATAACCCAGCACCTTTCCCTAATAAAGCGGAATTCTCCGGTGAATTGCTGCTATGTGTCGCTCCTTTCCTTTCACTTTACAACTGAGTTATATTTTCCCTCTGGAAACATTAGTTATGTCAATGTGGATCCATTTGGAATAGATTCTCTGTGTATCTAAAAGTGTGCTTATTCTGCACAAGTTTTGCCATAAATCAGAGGCAGTTAATATTTTCTCTGGGCTAAAATATGACCAGTAAGCATCTAACTTGCAAATTCATTCTCTTTTCTTTCTCCCTCTCTCTTTTGAACATCCAGTGTATTATTGCTCTTTTCATATAGAATTTTGTTATATAACAAAATTTTATACACATATATATGCACGTATATGACTATATATGATATAAATAAATAATTAGATGTCATAATTTAGATGTCATATTTAGGAAATAAGATTTACTTTAAGTAGAATAAACACTTTTAAATTAGTATTATATATCATTTAAGTACATTAATATTTAAGATTATTTTGAAAGATTTTGAATCTAGAGAGAAAATATAGTCTAAAAAAAGGACTCTATTTTAACATTGTAAAATGATAGGCAAAATACAGTAATTGATTCTATACTATTTGATTAATTTGGAAGAAATATTGTTAAAGAGGAATTTATTTATTATGGTGTTCAGTCTTCATTTTCCAAAGGAAACCAAAGTAATGTAATCCAACAGACCCTGTAACCTTGGGAATTGATGTCTTAATCAGCTAATGTTATTAACAGGCATTATTTTGGTCATTGTGTAATTACACAAGTTACACAATTTGAAAGCATATGTAATAATTCATAAATTGTATATCTGTTTGATTTTATTTGTCAACAAAGAAATCGTTTTATTTTAGTGAAAGCATTTTTCACATTGCCTACTCAAATTCTTCACATACTAAATTTAGAGAATAAAGAAACCTATATGTAATTGTTAAATTTTTTATGTATAGAATTGACTCTAAAATGTTGAGTCAGGTCATAGAAAAAAAGGATAACTACCTAGGGAACAAAGTCTTTATGTCAGCAATTCTATCACACCATTTTTTCACCATATTCAGACAAATTACAACACTAATAACACATAATTACATTTTAACCTGCAGCTTCTCATTCTCCTGGCTCTCTGAAAATGTTTCTCAAGTTTTTTCCTTGGCTACTTTTTACCACCTCCCCTCAACACCCACCCCTCTGGTTTTGATCTTTCTCCTCTCTCTTACTAATCTATGCTTTATCTTAGTATGGCCATAGCTTCAATAATTATTACAGAATATTACTGAATATTATAATAATTAAATTCACAAACCACATTTCAGACTGAGACCTCACTTCTCAGTCTCAAGTTCTGTGTGTAACTATTGACATTTGGTATGTTCTAATTAAACTACTTATGTCCTCTCTAACAAATTCACTCCAGCTTCTAGCTTTCACATAAAGGTTCACAAACTACAGTTACTTAGGTTAATAAGCTGATGGCTGAAATAAGATTTCTCCTTCTTTTTCACTCCAACATCCAAATAACTTCCATGTATGAAAATTCTTATTCTGAAATTCCTTTAAAATTTTCCTCATATCCATTTTAATTCATTGCACTCTCTCCTGAGTCCTGCTAATATCATCTTTTAATGTAAAAACCTGAGGATTTTGTGACTTTATTTTCCATTACCTGCAGTATAAAGCCACAACTTCTTACAGGGTCCCCAAAGTACTCTAACAATACTTTATTTCATTAAATTAGTATGTTTCTGGCTATATCTACTTCCTCTAGCCTCTCCAATTTTTCCTGCAGAATATGGATTATCTACATTTGCAATGAGTTTTCTGGCTACATTGCTAATCCCGTGCAATGAATAATTGTCCCTATCTACCATGGCTTTCAAATGTCTAAACAATATAAATTGAACAGTGACTTCAAATTATTTGAAACTAAAAGTAAAATTTATATATAAACATAAAACATTGTTAATGTTTATATGAATTGATTATTTCTAGGAGTTTTTGAAGAATGCAACTACCATGTAAATGAAGGAATTGTATACATCTCTTCTATTCAGGACATTGCTGTAGATGTTTGCCATTTTGAAAACTTGCACTGCCGAGATTAACTCTGATCATGGTATTTTAGATGATGCCAATATAGCACATTTATTTGTAGCTTTGGTAGCCATGATGAATCTATATATAATAATGTACTTATTTAATACCTCAAAAGGTCAAATTTCTAAAAAACGAAGAGTAATCAGGTAAGTACTCAAAATTGTGCTTTAGTGTTGCCCACATTTGTAAACCACCAGTGGAAGTATACTACTAACCAGTCAACTGTGTTTTTTTTTGGTTATTTTTGTTTTGTTTTGTTTTTGATAAGTCAAAGATAAGGGCAATACCTTGTAAAGAAATATATGATTGAAATTATAAAGATATTTTATACTACTGAGATTTAAGGGACAGTTTGAAAATTATAATATTATGAATGTGAAAACAAATATTTAAATCAGAACAATAAAAACTCACTTCTTACAGAATAGCAAAGATTATTTCAAAATATGATAATATAGTAATATTATTAATGACCATGAAAGCTTGCTAATATATCCTAAAATACAAATGAAATGTATTTTTTCTAGTCCATCAAGGGTTATACTATTTTGGGTAGACTGGATAAGGTAGAGAAAGATCTCAAAAGTCTGTGTCATTACTTCAGGCAAAGAAATTTTCATTATTATGAAGAAAGTATCATTTATGAAAATTAGGGTAGAATTTTTTTTGTCTTTTGTTAGCATTTTATTCTAATAATGAGAATAAATGAATGAGAACTAAACTATATTTGTAAGGGCTTCTTATCTAAGATAAAAATAAGAACCATAAAGTTATAAGATTATAATTTTTTCTTATTGCTAAAAAATATGAATTTCAGAAAATTTAGAAAATCCAAAACCAAGAAAAAAAAATCAAAGAAAACCAGCCAAAACATCACTGCTCTAAGGCAATAACTTTATAAAGTGTTTTATTCCATACCTGTTTTCCTACATATTAACTTACAAACATAGTCCATACCCTGATCAAGTGGGTTTTTAATTGAAGAGGCAATAAACATAGAGATTTTTCTCACAAATGTCCCTGTTTGCCTACTTTGTGAATCCCCTATTCTTTGCCCTACTGAATAACATCAACAACAGTCACCATGACTTTTCTGATAATTTTTAGCTAATGAAAATACCCCAGGGATCTTAAGTCACAGAAAGAGCCTCATTTCTGTAATTAAAATGTCCAATCTTGTCAAATACGTATTAGGTGAATCCTGTGGAACCTTGAGACTCAAGGGGTGCTAAGAAGGAAGCACATGGTGTATTTACCTACTGAAAATTCACTATGTGAAGGCCACTTTGTTAATCAGGATTCTCATGCCAGTGATTTTAGTTCCTTGGGAAATTTTGCGGCACTGGGTTAATCTGGGTTAATCAATTAATTAGTGTGGTACTCATGTTAAATGATCTCCTAGATTGCTGTGATAGTGTAAACTTATAAAACTTGAACTCACTTAGCCAGTGCTCTACTCCCAGACACTTCTCAGGGATTATTTGGGCAAGGACATAGTGTGGCATGTGATGAAGAACATGGACTTTGGAAGCAGACTGCCTGGGTTTTTAATATGACCACTTTGAAAAGCTATTCAAGGCAAACAACCAACTTTATTGTGGCTCATTTTTCTCACCTATTAAAGGGCACAATTATATTACAATCCACCTCATTGAGTAACAAATGTTAAATTATTATTTACTATCTTAGAAATTTAAAGTATGAAATCACAAGTTTATCATAGTTGCAACCATCTCAAATGATGTGGAGCTGGCAGGAGTCCAAGACTTTTGTATAGGGTTGGCCAATTGAAGCCAGGGGCTTATTTACATCTTAATATCCAGAATTTAACATAAAGGCCAGTCATAGAGTGAATAATCAATAAATGCTTTTAAATTAATGAAAGAGAGAGACTGTCATATCCACATGTTAATATTAATAATTATAAATGATATCTAACCAGTCCAGCACTTGGTCAAGTTAGAGTATAAACAGAGGGAACATCACCTCCAGGTTACAGCACATGCTGCTCTCCACATGTGATTTTAAAACTTGAATTCAAAATTAGTGATTAAAATTTATGAAAATCCAATACCACTGCCATGTTATCAGCAGTTACTACATGTAAACACATAATCTGTACATCACACTTGAAAAATCAACCTTTGGATCATATTCACATTCTGTTTGATTAGGCAAGGCCATTACTTGGAGACTTCTGATGAACGTTATACAAACTCGGAACTGAACCAACCCAGATAATTGTTTCTCTTTGCATTATGTGGTTTAGAGGTAGAAAACAAATTGTATGTACTCAAAATGGGAAGGGTGTAAGTGAAGCAATTTTAATTCTTTCTGAATTTCTTTTTTCAATATAAACACGATATAGACATTTTAATTTTCTGTAGTTGTTTTAGCAAGCATTCCATTATTGCAAAAACTGTGGCTATGGAAGCTACCACAGAGAAAAGATGAACTATAAACTATTGGTGGTAAAAAACCCGTAAAGAAATTATATCATGATAACTGATAAAATTCAGTGTAGTTTAGTAGTCTTTTATTTAAGCCATACTGAGAGATAACATAACTTAATGATTAAGTGTGAATCCTGGGGCTAGAATTGAAAACCTCTGAAGCTCTTCTGAACCACCTACAACTTGGAATTTTTCCTTAAATTCTCTATGCTTGAGTTTCCTCAAAAGGCGAACATGGATGGCCAAACATATTTCTACGTTTCACAGCTACTGTGAAACTAACATGTGTAAATTATGAGTTACTTAATTATTGTGTGGAGTTCTGTCCCCATATGATACCAGGGTCTGCAGGCAGGCATAAGATAAGTGGAAGATGGTATGAATTCAGTATAAATATTTTTTCAATAGTCTATGCCAGCTTCTTCAGTTGGTAAAAGTTCCCTTTGATGGGAGGAATGAGTAGCATTGGGGGCTTCTAAGGATTCTGAAGAGGGCTTTGCACAATAGAAATCTAATTAAAACACATACATATTTCTCCTGATGTTCATATACTATTATTCTCAAGGTGAAAATCTTCATAATTTCAGTTCTACCTAATAATACCCTGGTTGAGACTCATAAAATTTAAACAAGATAACTGTAAGGAATTCTTCTACTTTCATATCTCTTCACTTCAGAAAAGTTTAAATCTCTAACATGAATGCACTTTTCTCATGTAAAAATGAATATAAAATTATTTTCATAAATCTTTCCAAAGATCTTTTTAGAATTCAACTTAAAAATTTTTTAAATCTGTTTTACATTTCAATATAAAACCATACAGCAGTTAAATTTCCCTAATTAAAACTAAACTAAAAATGATATTTCCTGAGAATTTTGAATATGTCTCTTTAAATGCAAGGGGCATATAACAAACATTCCTTTAAATGTACATGAAAAATTAAAGAAATAATATCATGATCATTGATACAAGTCTGCTATAGTTCAGCTGGATTTTTTTTATATGTAATGTATATTCTCTCTAAAACTGTGTTTCTTGGATTATAGCTGCTTCCTCTATTTTACTTCCATGTTTGTGTACTTTCTGAGATATTTCTTTATCTTCCATCATTTTGAATTCTATATCTAAACAGTAATAATATCTCAGAACTAAAGTCCAGGGATCCACTTAAAAATATTGACAAGTTAGATTTTTAAAGTGTTGGTTGAAATGATCACTATCAATCTTTCTTACATAGGAAGCTGTTTTTTGTTCTGATCTCTCATTTTCTTCTACCTTTTCCTTACCCCCATTTGAGTTCTTGTCTTAAGATTATATTTAGTGTTTCTTCCTCAACAGGCTCCTCTCTCTACTTTGCAAGAGGCTCAGAACATGTATTTATTTAAAAAACAAACAACAATAAAAAACATTTTGAGCACCCATTATTCCAAGTTTGAGATAATTATTGTGGATTTAGTCAAGTAGATGGGTCTTATCTTTAAAAACATGAATGCCATTGTAAGTATGGTATTGAATTCTCCAATTTTTAGCACTGTAGTTCAGAGAGCATTCTGCTTCTGCTAGCACTACAGTCACCAGGCAGCCTTTAATTTCTTAGTCAGGGTTTAATACCCACTGCTTGACTGAAAGAGCTCTTTAATGATACTAATGGCAAATCTATGGGCTTTCCTGTTTTCATTCTCCTTGAGCTTTCTGTATTTCTCAAAATACTAAACTCTTAAAATTGTTTTTTTTGTTTAAAATTTTCTTTGACTTCCTTTCTCTGTCTCTTAGATATCTCCTTTTCTTCCTTTTCCTTTAATCAGCAGTGTTGGCCAGAGTACAAGGACTTCAACTCTCCACCAATTAAAATGACTCCAGATCCTTTCTGGCCAGGCCTTACCTTTTCGTGAATTTATATTTCTAGCTTCCTGCTAAATAGTTCCCATATACTGTGCCTTATCATTTCAAAAGCAATGAATTTTGGGAAAATTCATTGTGCTTTATCAGATGTTAAATCTTTCCTGAATATCTCCATTTCTGCCAAGGTATCATCAATTTATTTGACAAGCAGACTAACATACTGGTGTCCAAATTTAGGTTGGAATTCAGTCTCTTGCCCCTGATTCCACTCTGCGTAGTCTATTTTCTTTCTTTTGTTTACCAAAAATACATCATTGGCTTACTCCAGACCAGTATTGCCATTGTCCCCACACATACCATATACATTTCTGTCTTTCAAAATGTCTGTAACTTTTCATTAGTATGCTTATTAGCCAACTTGTTCATGGAAATTTATCTACCTACAGTCATCCTTGATAATGTGATTCTATCGCAAGAAACAGAGTTAAATGCAAAGATCACTTATGTATAGAAAAATCACTTAAGATAATATGAATAAAGTGCCTGTCACAGTAAAACATATATCAATTTCATTTACATTATTTATATTATGATATTTTCTGATGATGCATTTTTTAAATTTATTTTTTCAGTCTCCACAATTAGCATTAGTATATTTGAACAAAATATAATATAGAGCACCTAAAGAAGTCTTCCTATGTAATTAATACTCTATAAATGTTATTTTCACTCTATTCACCTGTTTGCATGCAGAGTCTTACAAATGTCAGCATTTCATGAGGTTCTTATATGTGTTTATGATGATAATTGGATTACTGCTTAATCACTTCACTTCAAGAGGAAAAATCTGTGTTTTCCTTGGAAAGGGGCATGGCCAAGCTAGTGGGCCAAGGTTTCACTGAAATACACATCTCATGGTTACAAAATTGTGGGGAGAAGAGAAGTAAGCTGGGAAGGAGGTAAAGTAAATACAAGGTGTGCATTTCTGAGCTGATCAGAGCTTAACGAAAAACACAACTGGTAGTTTAACAATGAGAAATGTCTTCCAAATGCCACAAATGTCTTCCACTGTGGCTTGGATCTATCAAGGGGATAAAAGGAAAGAAATTGTCAGACAGCATGTGTTCTGTTTTCATAGCTCAAAATTTATACCACTTTACATTATTTTTCTTTGTCTTCAAAATTGTGTTATCCAGTACTGCTTAGCCAGTTTGTAGCCCAGTGAAACTCTAGTTCAGTGAAACTCTTCCTGTGTCTATTGGCAGAAGTACCCCCTCCATTGGGACCCAGATCTCTTGCTCAACAAACCCAAAGTACTTTATAATCACTCCAATGGATCACTAACATAAGATCACTCCAGATCTCACATTCTAAGTGAGATACAGGGAGTAATAGTGAAAGAAACTAATACTGAATCTATATCTTACTTACCTAACCCATGAATTCTAGCAATTGGAGATGCAGAATTAAATATCACCAATTCAATCCATATATTGTATCTTGCAGTACCGTGCCCCAACCATACTTGGTGCAGTGCTCAAAGCTGGTACTTTATCTAAGCCTTCAACATCTGTTTAACCATTTTTTCAGGACAGATTTTTGTAGCTAAATGTGGTAAAATCAATGAATCTCATGTTCTGGGGCCCACTGCTGTACTGTCTTAGCCACTAAATAAGTTCCTTTTTCTAAGCAAATTTTGCTAGTCCTAATTTAGTCAGTTAATATGTACGTGGGTCTGGAATGGATGGTGTTGAGGGGCAAAGGAGGTAAATATGTTCAAAGTACTTATAAATTCCAGGAAAGATGAATTTCTGCCTCCGGCTATGTAGACGAGGACCTACATGATCCAAAGAAGTGTGCCATATTAGGAATTAACAATGATATAGCCAGATCAGTTTTGATGAGGGGGAGTTCACAGTTTCAAGACCATGCATAGCTTCTGTCTTTGCTGTCATGTTTATCTCTTTGTGGTCCCACTGTAACACTGAGATGGCTAAGGAGAGAAGATAGCTGATGTCCACTGTTCATGGGCATCCTGTCTACCTGACTGCCGAGAGCCTCCTCTGTAATGGATGCTCTGTGTTGAGCATTCAAGAAAGATCCTTACTTTATAATAATTCCAGTGGATCTACTGACATAAGATCACTCCAGATTTCCTTGCCACTGATCTTTCCCTATTGCTCCCTTCAGGCTTCTTACCAGCCAGCCAGGCTATTTTCCAATGCTCAGAATTCCATGTATAATTTAGACTGTTTCTCTCAAAGAAAGTGGGCATTCAAGTGTAATGTTCTGAGCTTTGCCTACAAGATTTCCTTTCATCACTGTTCTGACTAGCACTAGTATACCATGATAATCCTTTTTTTAAAATTATTTGTTATCATTTATCTACAATTACATGAAGAACATTATGTTTACTTGGCTCCCCCCTTCACCAAGTCCTCCCTACACACCTGATTACAGTCACTGTCCATTCAGAGTAGTAAGGTGCTGTAGAATCACTACTTGTCTTCACTGTGTTGCACAGACCTCCCCAGGTCCCCACTCACATTATACATGCTAATCATGATGCCCTCTTTCTTTTTCCCCACCCTTATCCCTCCCTTCCCACCCACCCTCCCTAGTCCCATTCCCTTTGGTAACTGTTAGTCCATTCTTCGGTTCTGTGATTCTGCTGCTGTTTTGTTCCTTCAGTTTTTCTTTGCTCTTATACTCCACAAATGAGTGAAATCATTTGATACTTGTCTTTCTCCACCTGGCTTATTTCACTCAGCAAAATACCCTTTAGCTCCATCCATGCGGTTGCAAATGGTAGGATTTGTTTTCTTCTTATGGCTGAATAATATTCCATTGTGTATATGTACCACATCTTTTTTATCCATTCATCTGCTGATGGACACTTAGGTTGCTTCCATTTCTTGGCTATTGTAAATAGTGCAGCGATAAACAGGGGTGCATATGTCTTTTTGAATCTGAGAAGTTGTATTCTTTAGGTAAATTCCAAGGAGTGGGATTCCTGGGTCAAATGGTATTTCTATTTTGAGCTTTTTGAGGAACCTCCATACTGCTTTCCACAATGGTTGAACTAGCTTACATTCCCACCAGGAGTGTAGAAGGGTTCCACTTTCTCCACAACCTTGCCAACATTTGTGGTTGTTTGTCTTTTGGATGGTGGCGATCCTTACTGGAGTGAGATGATATCTCATTGCGGTTTTAATTTGTATTTCTCTGATGATGAGTGATGTGGAGCATCTTTTCATGTGTCTGTTGGCCAACTGAATTGCTTCTTTGGGGAACTGTTCAGCTCCTCTGCCTATTTTTTAATTGGATTATTTGCTTTTTGTTTGTTGAGGTGCATGAGCTCTTTATATATTTTGGATGTCAACCCTTTATCAGATCTGCCATTTATGAATATATTCTCCCATACTGTAGGATACCTTTTTGTTCTATTGATGGTGTCCTTTGCTGTACAGAAGCTTTTCAGCTCAATATAGTCCCACTTGTTCATTTTTGCTTCTGTTTCCCTTGCCCAGGGAGATATGTTCATGAAGAAGTCGCTCATGTTTATGTCCAAGAGATTTTTGTTTATGTTTTTTTCTAGAAGTTTTATGGTTTCATGACTTAGATTCAAGTCTTTGATCCATTTCAAATTTACTTTTGTGTATGGAGTTAGACAGTGATCCAGTTTCATTCTCTTACATGTAACTGTACAGTTTTGCCAGCACCATCTGTTAAAGAAACTGTCATTTTCCCATTGTATGTCCATGGCTCCTTTATCATATATTTATTGGCCATATATGTTTGGGTTAATGTCTGGAGTCTCTATTCTGTTCCACTGGTCTGTGGCTCTGTTTTTGTGCCAGTACCAAGTTGTCTTGATTACTGTGGCTTTGTAGTAGAGCTTGAAGTTGGGGAGTGAGATCCCCCTACTTTATTCTTCCTTCTCAGGAACTCTTTGGCTATTCGGGGTCTTTGGTGTTTCCATATAAATTTTTGAACTATTTGTTCCAGTTAGTTGAAGAATGTTATTGGTAATTTGATAGGGATTGCATCGAACCTGTATATTGCTTTGGGCAGGATGGACATTTTGACAATATTAATTCTTCCTAGCCAAGATTATGGGATGAGTTTCTATTTGTCAGGGTCCTCTTTAATTTCTCTTAAGAGTGTCATATAGTTTTCAGGGTATAGGTCTTTCACTTCCTTGGTTAAGTTTATTCCTAGGTGTTTTATTCTTTTTGATGCAATTGTGAATGGAATTGTTTTCCTGACTTCTCTTTCTATTAGTTCATTGTTAGTGTATAGGAAAGCTACAGATTTCTGTATGTTAATTTTGTATCCTGCAACTTTGCTGTATTCCGATATCAGTTCTAGTAGTTTCGGAGTGAAGTCTTTAGTGTTTTTTATGTACAGTATCATGTCATCTGCAAATAGTGACAGTTTAACTTCTTCTTTACCAATTTTGATTCTTTGTATTTCTTTGTTTTCTCTGAATGCCATGGCTAGGACCTCCAGTACTATGTTGAATAACAGTAGGGAGAGTGGGCATCCCTGTCTTGTTCCAGATATCAGAGGAAAAGCTCATGCCAATCCTTTTTGAAACTAGGACTGAGTTCTTTTCTTATACAAATTTGTTGTATGGGATGCTATCTGAAACCATATGTTGAGAAATTTTTTGATTTATTTTAAGTTGAACACTAAAAAATACCATAGAAAAATTTATGAAAATACTTTTATGTTTATTACTTAATGAGAAAAAAAGCATTCATGTTAGAGATTTAAACTTTGCTGAAGTCAAGAAATATGAAAGTAGAAAAATTTCTTACAAAGTTATCTTTGAGTTGAGAAACAGGCATGTACTTATTAATGCCTTTTGTACCTGCTGGAGCCTGGTCTAAATGCAATGCTTCTGTTGTAAAATTTCACTCTACATTGTATGGTTTCTATGCCTACTTTGCACTTCTGCCCAGTGGATTTAATAACACCCAAACAATTTTTGTAGTCCCTGGATGTTCCATAATAAGATCCTCAATTATCACTTGAGCCCAGTAGTGTTCCACAAGGTGTTCTTCAAACAGAGAGCAATTCTTGATTACAGAGAATGGTCTTTTTAAATTTGAACCATGGTTTTATCAGTGCAACTTGCTAGATTCTCTTCCCAACATTCTTATCTGTCATGGATAATTGCAGAGATAACTGAATTTCTGGTCATATGGCACAAATAGAGGGAAGTTTACCCAACAACTGAGACTTACATACCTAGCCCCATTACAAACTAATAGCCTGATGAACCAACCAACAAATAGATTTGAATCATATTCCCATGGGCCTTAAAAATTCAAAGACTAATCAATTTTGTGCCTCATTTCCACTAGTTGGATGTATAAAGGGCAATGACTTGCAATCTAGAGAAACCCTCCTTCTATACTCCAGATTATAAGATTATTGAATTGAAAACCCATGAGATTTCTCTCTCACCTGTGGGCAGACATGTGTCTTACTAGCTTACCTAGAATACTTACCACTTCCTAGTCACTGAAGCCAATTAGCATGATGATATCATCAATAAAGTAGATATCTTTGATAGAATGTCAGGACAATCAAGGTTTTTGTAGACTGTATTATGACAAAATGCAGTATTAGAATAAGAGCTCTGGTGTTGGGAAAGCCTCGTTTGTTATGTTGACAAACTTTCTTGTCTTTGTTCTTTCTTGACAATTTCTTGATAATGAGAAATGAGAAGAAAGCATTTGTCAAATCAACACCTGGATGCCAATGCCTGTGGGCCACTGTGAGGGCCTCCCCAAAACCGGGAGTACCACCTCTGGCAGCTACACTTTTCCTCCTTCCAAATTGCCTGAGTCTGGCTTGTATTTATTTCTTCTGGCCAACTCTAGGTACCCTTTAAAGATGATGCACAAAATACAAATTGTGTAATTCTCGTGATCCTATATGAACTTCAGTGATCTGCTATTCCCATTTTGAAGCTAGTATTGCACAACAAAAGGTGAACACTAAAATTCATGCTAGTAGTTTAAAATTTTATTTTTTCTTTATTCAGAATGACATCAAATAACAAATAAAAAGCACCATGACAAATCAAAAGAGAGATTGTGGAAAACAAGAAAAAAACTTCACATGCACCTTTTAAGAGCCTTCTTCTTGTCCTCTGAATGAGAAGCTCTGTATCTTCACTCTGCATTGTGCCTCTAAAATGAAGTAGTCAGCCCTGCCTCCAGAAGATTCTGATGCATGCAAACATTGAAAACCACTGTTCAAATGCATCAGGGAATCAATGAGAAAACTCTGCCAGCTGTTAGAATATCTTAGTAAAACATTTATATCTAAGAAGATAATTACCGGGAAGATCTATGGAACCATTGTACCCATACTTACACAGAGCTTCATTTGTCATGCAGCTTGAATAGGTCCCACTATACTCAGAAAACCATTATGATATTGCAGTGTTACCGTAAACCTCTTATCACATGGTCCTCAAAGATGTCAAGTGTCTTTTGTCAGCACAGACCTACTCTAGCAAAGGCTGCAGATCGCTTGGGGGAAGGATGAGAGGAAAATTAATTGTACATATTTATGGTGGTATACTTCTCAAGGGATCTCATCGTTTCCTTTAAATTAGTAGATTCTGAACCTATGAACTACTTCATCTAGAAATTGTACAAACTAGAATTTGTTATTATAGTGGCTAATATCCACTTTCTTATCACTGGCTATCCATTTTTCTTTTTATTCAAATGAAGCAATACCTTGAGTGAAACCATCAGTCTCACCCAGAATACTGAAGATCAATTTCATAGATTCCCATGGATCTAAGCAGTCTGCATGCCACACAGGCCTCCTTGCTCTTTATTGTATTCATCTTGCCTCTAATGGTTACATGTTGTGATCAGAGTCTCCCATTCTGAAATAGCAATATTTCCAGTAACATTAAACTCCAGGGAGAAGTAGCTTCTCCCACGCCTAAGCCTGACCTTCTTAAAACTTCGGTGCCCCCCTCATCATCATTTTGTGGGCCTTCCTAAGAAGCACAAAATGAAGGGATTTTCAGTTCCTTCAAAGCAATCCATACTAACATTTCCCCCTCCCTCTGACTTCTGTATTCTTCCCCAGTAACAAGCCAATGAAGTCCTGGCATCCCCCTCTCATTTACCATCGGGCATAACCATCTGCAGGCTTCAGTGTGGTATCCAAGTCCACCATTAACATCAGCTCCTCACCAGGGTGCTGAATCCCAAATAATGAGTGGCCCACATGAATAAATTCTCTTATCTTCACTCTTATATTCCTCAGCCCTGGCCTAACACCCTCAAGATGAATCCCAGCACATATTCCTTCCTGCTTTTTTCATACCCTTAGCCAGACTCAGAAATAGCATTGTTGCGAATGTTATTTCTTCCTACATCAGAGTTTTTACTCCTCTACCCAGATGGTACCTATACCTGACTCTGGTATTCAACCGGGAGGCAATGTTTGTTGATGAGGAATGGAAATGAGGTAAACAAAACATCCATAGGGTTATTGCTTTTGTTTATGTTTGGTATGGTTTTAACCTTTTGTTTTTATAGGAAGAGAGATGGGACTTTTCTGTAATTTGAAAAGGAAAGATTCAGAAGAATTTGGAGTTCAGGATTTTCAGGCTTGGCTCTCCCTATACTTATCTCAATGGACAGGATCCCGTACTTCCCTGTCACTTATGTAGTTTTATTTCTTTAAAATGACATAGATAAATTCTAAGTCATTTCCATTTATAGTCATGGGACCTTTGACACTTTGCTTAAACCCTCATTAGTTTCTGTTTCTTCATTTGTAGAGATTATACAGATCTATGTAAATTGTATCCCTTATTCACTAGCCTCTGATAAGTAACAAACTCTCTCACCTAGTGTTAGAAACTCCTTTATTGAATTATTTCTCTAGATATAACTATTTTTTGTTTTGTTTTACAGTCAATCTGGGTACTACTCTGAATTTTAGTAGAATCTCATAAGAATTACAAGAAGATCAATGGTAATATGTGTAAATGTAGCAATTCAACCAAAAGCATTCCACATTGCTGCATACTCATAATATTGCAATTATTTTTAAATTTATGGTAACAGTAAAGCTACAGATAGTTACTGAGTAAAGATCTAAATTCACCATTGTGTATTAAGAGCTATAGGGAATATCAAGTTGACAAAATGTAGTCCTTTATATAAAAACGCTTGGTAGAAAAATATAAAGCTTTTTATATAAGTTGCATTATACTGCATAACTGCATGTATTTATATTGCATAAACTGGACCTATCATAATAGTGGTCACAGGATTAAGAGTCATATTTATAGTTGGTGTCCTTCTACATAGTAGCTAAAGGGCATCAAAACAAAAGAAATTGTAAGTAAGAAATTTTGGGTTTGTGGGAGACTATATACCCATTATCAAGCACCAGATGTCGAGGCTCAATTAGGACAGTGCACCAAACTGAAATTAACAATCAAGCCTTTATTCACTCACTGTGACAGTGCAAGCAAGAGGCAAAATGTGGTGCTGGCTCCTAGTATCCCACTTTTCCCCATGCAGTCGTGCCAGGTGAGGGTCAGGTAGATCAGCACAGATGGGGGAACTTATCTCATTGCCAAGACATCTAGAGCAAGAGGACCCCTGCTACTTTATAGAATAGTGGGTCAAGGAGAAGGGGAGGGGGAAGGGCTAAGAGTGGAATGCTTTGTAGTCAAAGTGGGTAACAGTGTCTCAGCCAAAGCTCCTAATAAGGAGGCCTCTGAATGGAGGAGTCTGGGCTAGGAATGCAGATAACTGTGTAAGTATGGCTGGCCCAGGGGATTTCAGTTCTTGACTACAAATTCTACCAGAAACTTTAATGCACTTGGTATGTAACAAGTCTGGTGAGAGAGGGTAGCTTCTCTCTATGAGTCCTGCCAGGCAAAGCCTTGTCATTGCCTATAGTTGGGCCTGAAAGATTGCATATAGTATTTGAGCCTGGAGTGGACTCTTCAACCCCATCTCTTGATCCTTCAGGGCCAGAGCAAGAAGCATAAACCATCCATCATGGAGTCAAATGAGTCAGACATTGAGGGGATGTGACCATAACTGGTCAGTCTGTCTAAGGCAACACCAACCAGGGCCATAATCAAAGTCATCTCAACTAGAATAATAAGGTCTGCCTGGAGGAGTGAATATAGCCATGAGTCCAACTGTTAGTAAGCAAGGAAAAGACATCCCACGGTTCTGAACAGTAAGAAGCCCTTCTGTCTAGGCCTTGTAATGGACTATGTTACTTTATCCTCTCCACTGACCCAGATGCAAAATGATATGTTGGCAAACACGCAGTAAGGTGAGGATCAGTGTGGAGGAGGAAGAGGTTACCACCTTAATGGGAAGAAAGGCCTTGATGGTGGATCCTGTTGTCCTTGTTCCATATGTTCTGGTCAGCCCCATCTCCAAAAGGACTCAGCTGATGTTTTGGGAGACATTTCACTCCTGCTGTGTCAGATTTCAAATTCAGCAATAATTTGGGTCAGATTAATAAGGTGGAGGCACTTGAGAGATGAGAAAGATTAACAGTTAGAGAAATGTCCACTTGTATCCAGCAGTACAGCAATCAGATGTTCATCTGCAGGATCAGGGGGTATGTGAGATACTCAGTAGTTTGTCACTCACAGCAGTGGCAACTGCCTGCAACAGGTGTTCCTATGAATTCAGTGAAGTGAGAGTCACATCAGGTACCCAATGGGAGAGAGAGAAGGGAATTTAGACCCTCCCTCCTCCCACTCCTATATCAAGGCTCTCACATCTGAAGATGCTCATGTCTTACCATTTCAGGGCTGGGAGGAATTCTCCACACCGATGGTGACATGGACAGTTTATCCTGCACACAGGCAAGGATAGCACCTTTATTCCAACCCAAAGGTGGTCAACCCAGGTTTTCTGGTTAAGATCCTTGTGGTCCAGGAAAAATAAGTCTATTTTATATACTGACATCCATTCCATGGGGCTACCTGGAACAAAGTAGCAGGTCACCTGAGGGAAAATATTTGAACGAGAGACATTGTACTGATGGTCATTCTTTTCAAGGTTCCTCTAGGCAAAACCTCATGCTCTGTGCTCAAAGGGTATATGGAGGAAGTTACTGTTTCCCATCTTTTGCAGTTTCATAGTCATCCTGATCACCCACATACCTGAATCTTTGTAAGAGGTCAAAGGGGGTGGAGTACTCTTGCAGAATCCATATAAAGACTGAGGTATCAATAGCTATTAAAAAAAGACAATTGAAAGAGGGGGACAGACATCCCGGTCAAATACATAGGGCATATGAAAAGTACTGTTTTGTGGAATTGCTGCATTGCTGCTTAAATGAATATGTAGTCCAGACTGGTGTTATCTTGTCCCATCCCATCAGCCATTTAGACCTGTCCTTTTATTTTCCATTAAAACATTTACACACCCCTGTGGCTTGGGAATGACACACAGCATATTAAGTACATCCTTTGCCCAAGATTAGGCCCATCAATGTGTAAATTGGGCTGCAACCCCATGGGCTGTTATCAAATGCAGTGTATTTAGGGAATGAACAAGAAATGTTGTCTTGTAAGGCTTGGATAGTGTGGCCTTTCAGTGAGCTGTACAGACAGGAGTGGCTGGGCCGGACCTGGAGAAAAGGTCAACTACAATAAAAATCCAGTGGAACCCTTCCAGATGAGATGAGAATTTAATATGCCAAGAACTTCCTTGGTCCATTGGTTCAAGTGATCTGTCCCTGGGCAGAATTATTAGCCTTGGCCAAAGTCTAGTAAGTGCCACAAGTTTTCCATGCTTTTTTGGCTACTTTTGACAACAGTGGCAGTTTGTAGGCCCAGTTTAGGAGTTGTCTACATTTCCATGGCTGTCCTTTCTGGATTCTAGCACATCTACTTGCTCTGGAGCAGAGAACAATTCATTTTCCATGTTTGCCTGACAAGCTTGGTCTGCTCTTTGGTTATGTTCCATTTTTCAGAGTAGAGAACTCTCTGGTAAGCCTCCATAAGGTTAACAAAAAGCTTATGGGGAATAGATCCAATTTTATCTAAACTTCTTATCCTCACAGAGGGAGGGAGCCTTGTTTTATATGCCAGTCTGAAGCTTGCCAGTAGTCTTACCAAACAACCAGGCCATTAGCTGTACCCTATGACTCAGTGAAACTAACATGGCATAGTTTCTTTAATGGCTTATATAGCCATTTATACCCTATGAAGTTCGGCCCATCAAACCACATATCCTTTACTAAGAGAGAGTTCCTTTTCAGGTTGCATGGCAAGCATACCTCATTCCACTTCAGTAGAACTTAACTGGAAACAGCCAGCAGTAAACTAGGCCCATGCATGGTCCAGCAGGTCTCTGTTATATCTGCGCTACCACTAGGCCAATGGAGACAGCAGAATGTCTGGTGGAAACACTACTTCATGGCTATGAATAATGGCTAGAAGTCACATCCACCAGGACCCAATAATAGGCCAGTAATTGCCTCTTACACTGCTCTTTCTGCTCTTCAGTCTGCTAATTTGTCCATGACTACTTTTTCCGTGCAAGGGAGTTTGTTAGTCACCAGTCATGACAGTTGCAGTTCAATTGATCTGTCCTTCATGAGGGGATTTGACTGAACTTGGTAACCGGAGGGACTGCCATGAACAATCCTAGAAAATTAAGTCTGGTTAATAATCTCATCATCTACTGTTCCCACACCATCACTGTAAACCCAAAGGACACCCAGGGTGGCTTGCCGGGGCTGCTGTAGCCTCGGTCAGACTGGCTCAGATGGGTTTCCCTGTGGCCGTGACGTCATCATGGGGGGCCGAACTTGTCACAGCCCAAATAGTCAACACCTGGAAAGGAGAGGGTTTCAGGTGAGAGGGTTTGACTTCTCACAGCTGCACCCCTACTTCTCCTTCAGCAAAGCCAAAGCACTCTGGAGGAAGGGGAGTGTGGTGACACACCCCAAAAGGTGCCACCATCTGTCACCAAGTCTAATAAGATTACCCACTTCATTTTGATGGCAAATTAACTGTCTCTCAGTGATCTCTGCAGGCTGTTAGGGGATGGGATCCTCAAGAGGCTCTCAATACTTTCTCACCAAAGTCCCAGGCCTCAATTACCTGCTGCACTGCAGCAAGTCAGCCTGGCTCCGACGCCCTTAGAGCAAATTTAGAGCATCATTTGATGCAACTCAGCATGTGAGGGATCCAGTTTAGGGTCCTATGCAAAGGATAAGCCATAGCTGGGAGCTGCTTCCCTAGCTTTTTAGAGCCCCTTTGTTATGCTTCTGATCTGACCCCCAGGTGAGGTTGGCCAGCGAGGTGGGGGCCTAACTAAAAAGATGGACCAATGGTCCCCCTGAGAACTGTAAGTTTTCTGTAAATAACCTTTAAAATGATATCTTATTGTTTCATCCTATATAAATGAAGTATCAATGGAGTACAACTTTTGAGGGATTTAAACTAGACAATATTAGTAGTCTATTGATCAAATAACCAAATTTGCCTTCCCATTTCATCAGTTTATAAAAAGCCTCAAAAATATTCCTTGAGGGTGGGGTATGTCTTTCATCTTATATCTGCATTCCCTAATAGAGTGCTTAGTATCTTTAGACGTATAGTGAATTTTAGTTGAATGACAAACTTGGTGAGGGTTATGCTTCATCAGCTTCACCCACTAAGATTTTGAATAACAAGCATGAAAAATTAATAAACTTGCAAGTCAGGCAAACTGTTAGCCAGAATTCTAAAAATTCCTCTCTCTGTCAAAACATTCTGGTTATTCAAACCAGCACTAACCTAGGTGTTTCTCTGAGGGACTTTGCAGAGGGAATGGAAGTGATTAATTAACCAGCTTTAAGACAGTGATTATCCAGGATTATTCACATGTAATAAAAGGAGCACCCAGCTGCGGAAGAGGCAGTCAGAAAGAAGCTGCAGGATAGCAGAAGAAAGATGAGGTGGAAGGGCAGGAAGCAGACACTTGAAACATGAGGATTCAAAATGCCATTGCTGTATTTAAAGACGGAAGAAGAGGACAAGCTCAGCAATACAGGAAGCTAAGACAACAACTAGCAAGGAAATGGGGATGTCAGTCCCACAACCTCATATAACTGAATTCGCCCAACAACCTGGATGAGCTTCAAAGCAGATTCATTGCGAGTCCAAAGATGAAGGCGACTTGCCAACATTTCAGTTTTGGCCCTGTGAAACTGGAATAGAACACCAGCTGAGCCCTACTCTGCCTGGACTTCTGACTCCAGAATTGTGAGATAATAAATGTGTGTTTTTGTAAGCCACAGAATTACAGGCGATTTGTTATAGCAGCAATAGGAAACAAATACCCAAACCAGTCATTCTTTTTTACATTAAATAATCAGAAAATCTGTTTAGTAGCTTTATCAAATGTAAAAATGTATATTTATAGTATTTTTTAGAAATAATGAATAGCCATTTCTATGTTGAAATTCTCTGGGTTGACCTATGTGAGGTATGAACTTCTGTTTTTTTCACAGTAGTCCTTGTCCCTTCTTACTGCACCTTATTTATAAAATACAATAATATTCCATGAATTGGGTTTAGCACCAACATTCATATTTAATACATTGTCAGTAACAATATGTGTTGTAGCTAGTGGTTCTTTATTTACTGAGAGATAAATTAATAACATGAACTAAGTTATTTTTTGCAAATTCCAAGAATATTTGTTACATATATGTATAACTATTAAGAGGACTATCTCTCTTTACTCCGATTATTTTAGACAAAGTAAAATTTTCATTTCCATTTTAGGGTTTCTTGGGAACAATTTTTATAGCTTGCTTTAGATATTTTTGACAGTGGTTACAATTTTGTCTGATGTTTAAAAGGTATAAAATGGGTTACAAAAGAATATACTATGCTGGTTTTTTTAAAATTTTTTAATTAAGGTATTATTGATATACATTCTTATGAAGGTTTCACATATAAAAACAATGTGGTTACTACATTTACCCATATTATCAAGTCCCCATCCATACCCTAATGCAGTCACTGTCCATCAGTGTAGTAAGATGCCACAGATTCACTATTTGCCTTCTCTATGCTACACTGTTTTCCACATGATTCCCCACACCTAAACATAATAGTCCTCAATCCCCTTCTCCCTGCCTCCCCACCCACCCTCCCACACCTCTTCCCTTTGGTAATCATTAGTCCCTTCTTGGAGTCTCTGAGTCTGCTGCTAATTTGTTCCTTCAGTTTTGCTTCTCTGTTATACTCCACAAATGAGGGAAATCATTTGGCACTTGTCTTTCTCTGCCTGGCTTATTTCACTAAGCATAATGACCTCTAGCTCCATCCATGCTGTTGCAAATGGTAGGATTTGTTTCTTCCTTATGGCTGAATAGTATTCCATTGTGTATATGTACCACATCTTCTTTATCCATTCATCTACTGATGGACACCTAGGTTGCTTCCATTTCTTGGCTATTGTAAATAGTGCTATGATAAACATAGGGGTGCATATGTCTTTTTGAATCTGAGAAGTTGTATTCTTTGGGTAAATTCCAAGGAGTGGAATTCCTGGGTCAAATGGTATTTCTATTTTGAGCTTTTTGAGGAACCTCCATACTGCTTTCCACAATGGTTGAACTAGCTTACATTCCCACCAGCAGTGTAGAAGGGTTCCCCTTTCTCCACATCCTCGCCAGCATTTGTTGTTCTTAGTCTTTTTGATGCTGGCCATCCTCATTGGTGTGAGGTGATATTTCATCGTGGTTTTAATTTGCATTTCCCTGATGTTTAGTGATGTGGAGCATCTTTTCATGTGTCTGTTGGCCATCTGAATTTCTTTGGAGAACTGTCTCTTTATATCCTATGACCATTTGTTAATCAGATTATTTGCTTTTTGGGTGTTGAGGCATGTAAGTTCTTTATATATTTTGGATGTTAACCCCTAGTTGGATATGTCATTTACAAATATATTCTCCCATACTGTAGGATGCCTTTTTGTTCTGTTGATGGTGTCCTTTGCCATACAGAAACTTCTGAGTTTGATGCAGTCCCATAAGCTCATTTTTGCTTTAGTTTCCCTTGCTCGAGGAGATGGGGTCAGGAAGAAGTTGCTCATGATTATATTCAGAAGAGTTTTGCCTATGTTGTGGTCTAAGAGTTTTATGGTTTCATGACTAACATTCAGGTCTTTGATCCATTTCGAGTTTACTTTTGTGTATGGGGTTAAAGAATATCCAGTTTCATTCTCTTGCATGTAGCTGTCCAGTTTCGCCAACACCAACTGTTGAAGAGGCTGTCATTTCCCCATTTTATGTCCATGGCTCCGTATCATATTTTAATTGACCATGTATGGTTGGGTTTTTATCAGGGCTCTCTAGTCTGTTCCATTGGTCTATGGGTCTGTTCTTGTATCAGTACCAAATTGTCTTGATTACTGTAACTTTGTAGTAGAGCTTGAAGTTGGGGAGCATAATCCCCCCAGCTTTATTCTTCCTTCTTAGGATTGCTTTGGCTATTCAGGGTCTTTTGTGGTTCCATATGAATTTTAGAACAATTTTCTCTGGTTCATTGAAGAATGCTGTTGGTATTTTGATAGGAATTGCACTGAATCTGTAGATTGCTTTAGGCAGGATGGCCATTTTGACAATACTAATTCTTCCTATCCATGAGCATGGAATGTGTTTCCATTTATTGGTATCTTCTTTAATTTCTCTCATGAGTGTCTTATAGTTTTCAGGGTGTAGGTATTTCACTTCCTTGTTCAGGTTCATTCCTAAGTATTTTATTCTTTTTGAAGCAACTGTGAATGGAATTGTTTTCCTGATTTCTCTCTCTTTAGTTTATTGTTAGTGTAAAAGAATGCCACAGATTTCTGCATATTAATTTTGTATCCTGCAACTTCGCTGAATTCAGATATTAGATCTAGTAGTTTTGGAATGGATTCTTTAGGGTTTTTTATATACAATATCATGTCATCTGCAAACAGGGACAATTTGACTTCTTCCTTGCCTGTCTGGATGCCTTTTATTTCTTTCTGTTGTCTGATTGCCATGGCTAGGAGCTCCAGTACTATGTTGAATAAAAGTGGGGAGAGTGGGGATAGTTGTCTTGTTCCTGATTTTAAAGGAAATGCTTTCAGCTTCTTGCTGTTAAGTATAATGTTGGCTATGGGTTTGTCATATAAGGAGTTTATTATGTTGAGGTACTTGCCCTTTATAACCATTTGTTGAGAGTTTTTATCATTAATGGATGTTGAATTTGTCTTATGCTTTTTCAGCATCTATGGAGATGATCATGTGGTTTTTGTCCTTCATTTTGTTGATGTGGTGGATGATGTTGATGGATTTTCAAATGTTGTACCATCCTTGCATCCCTTGTTAAATTCTACTTGATCATGATGGATGATCTTTTTGATGTATTTTTTAATTCAGTTTGCTAATATTTTGTTGAGTATGTTTGCATCTATATTCATCAGGGATATTGTTCTGTAATTTTCTTTTTTGTGGTGTCTTTGCCTGGTTTTGGTATTAGAGTGATGCTGGCCTCATGGAATGAGTTTGGAAGTATTCTCTCTTCTTCTACTCTTTGGAAAACTTTAAGGAGGATGGGTATTAGGTCTTCACTAAATGTTTGATAAAATTCAGCAGTGAAGCCATCTGGTCCAGTTTTGTTCTTAGGGAGGTTTTTGATTACCAGTTCAATTTCATTGCTGGTAATTCATCTGTTCAGATTTTCTGTTTCTTCCTTCGTCAGTCTTGGAAGGTTGTATTTTTCTAGAAAGTTGTCCATTTCTTCTAAGTTATCCAGTTTCTTAGCATATAGTTTTCACAGTATTCTCTAATAATTATTTGTATTTCTGTGGTGTCCATAGTAATTTTTCCTTTCTCATTTCTGATTTTGTTTATGTGAGTAGACTCTCTCCTCTTTTCTTGGTAAGTCTGGCTAGGGGGTTATCACTTTTGTTTATTTTCTTGAAGGACCAGCTCTTGCTTTCATTGATTCTCTCTCTATTGTTTTATTCTTCTCAATGTTATTTATTTCTGCTCTAGTCTTTATTATATCCCTCCTTCTACTGACTTTGGGCCTCCTTTGTTCTTCTTTCTGTGCTGTGATATTTTAATACTGGTTGTAAGCAACTCATAAATTAGTGCACCCCAGAAGGGTCTAAACACTTTTATTAAGCAATAAATGAATGCAAAACTATAATTAAAATTTTACATGCTTCCGTGGAGACCTTTTAGACATTAAGATTGCAAAATTGTAATGTATCCTTTGCTGGAGAAAGCTAGTGCTGTTTTTGTACTGAAAAATAATCAGTGTGGTCATGCAAGTAACTTCCATGCTCTCTCCCTCTTTTGTTTTTCTACATATACTTTTAGCCCAACTGTCTGGCTATTTTAGATTATGCATATAACAGGCTTTCCTGATGAATCATTTATGCTTATGAGCATAAGAACAAAAGACTATATAAATACAGGTAGAAAAAACAAACTTTTTGGCCCTAAAAAAACATGTTTTCTGTTAAAATAAGGATGAACTTTCTTTCAATATTCTGTAAGTACAGAATGAGCATTACCTGATGAAATACACATTCTTACATATTAAAGGAGATCCTTACAGTCAATTTTTTTGCAGGATGTCCTAGTAGGTAAGTAGAAATAGTTCTATCTTGCATTAAAATTTTCCTTTTCTAGCAAAGTTGTAGAGGATCATTATTTTAATGCTTCCATCAAGCACTGTAACTCCTTTAAAAAAAGTTTATGTGATCAGGTGTCATGAACACCTTGCCACAATGAAAAGGAATAGCTTTGAACACACACACACACACACACACACACACACACACACACACACACACGATACCAAAATACATTCGCAGATATGCTACTTTCTCATGATTTAATTAGCAATGATACTATTTATCCTGCTCGCTGACACGAATATGTGGCTTTCATAAAGATTGTGCAGAGATTTTCACTTTCCTCCTAACATTTCCAGCTGCTGCCATTCTCCATGATTTCTATAAGTCACCTAAAAGCAACTTGGCAAATACTGATGTGGAGCAATTCATGAAGAAAGGGAAAGAGACAGCTTTGGTCTCTATCAAGAAATAAATGTGCCTAATGTTAATAATTATAAAAATTAATACTACTATTCTGACTAATAATTTATACATGCATAGCATTACACAGTTTACAAAGCAATTAGCATGTTTGGGAATGGTTAGTTACTTCTCTGTTAAACCAGAAAATACAAGTAGATCTGTTTGGTTATTTTTATTGGTAGTGAAATTTATAAATGATTTCTACAGGCTCCCTTCTCCTACATTAGTAAACAAAACAATCATATATTAAAACTTTTAAACAATACATCTCCAGGATCAGAAGCAAACCAAGTCGTTAACAAGGGTTAAAGAATCCCCCTCAATGGCCCCCAGCCAAATAATTGCACATACTTTGCATAACATTGTAAAGTTTAGGAATTATTTTTTTCTCATTTCATTTATGTTTGAAAGCAGACCTAAAAAGGTTTACAGGTGAGGTTTTGTTACAGAACCCATTGTCAAGGTGAAGAGATGATGGCTTGGAATACTTAAGTGACTTTGGGGAATCATGACTTGGAAGTATTGGATTTGAGACATTTTTCCAATCTATCTTACTAAAAAAAACCCCCTATTGTTCTTTCAACTATAATTTCTAAGTCATTTTATCTCTTTAGAAACATTTTGTCAGAAAAGACTTCCAGTCAGACTCACACATTTTTTAAAGGACTTAAAACACCACAATTATCCTTCATCCTGTATGACAATCTTGAAAGATGACTGTCAGAAATGATTTCTGACACTGGTTGCAATTTTGGAATTGCTGTAAAATGCTCCTTTCAAAAATTGATATTAAAATATTTTGGAAAAAAATGTTACTACCAATCAAGTAGCCATACTTGCTATGTAGTAAAGATTTACTGGCAGTCATTCACTTTAGTGCCACAGATTTGAATATAGGTCATTTTTCTGTAGCTGAGGAAAACACACAAACATACACACACACACGATACCAAAATACAAGTGGCCCTTACTATATACTAGCACTATTCAGACAGGGCCTGATATATAATTGGAATAAAGAAAATTCTATTTCATAGTCATTTCCTAAGCACCGATAACAAAATTAGCAAGAAAAATAGTCATATTTTATACAGTGACAACTCTTTGAGCACCTGTTTTCCTTGTTTTATTATATGAATAATATTAACTTTATGTATATCTATGAGAGATGTGAGATTTTTATAGTTATTGCTTTATATTTGATTTTCCTGTCTTTATTTGGGAAATGTCCTTGGGAAAGATAAAAAAACTGTATGTAAATAAAAAAGATAA
The DNA here is from genome assembly GCF_040802235.1 of Manis javanica. Lineage (NCBI taxonomy): Eukaryota > Metazoa > Chordata > Mammalia > Pholidota > Manidae > Manis > Manis javanica. The sequence continues at coordinate 34,433,263 of NC_133164.1, forward strand.
ATTATATGAAATAGTTCTTAATTTTTGTTCAGTTTTCATACTGAAGAAATAAGGGGAAAAATGCAGGTGTTTCAGGAAAAACTCTAGCATTCTTTTCTGGTTTCAAATATTAAGATCCTTTAGAGAGATTAAAGAATGACAGTCCTTTAGCCTTTAAGAAAAAGGATATAGGGGAGAAAAACATGAATCTTCAATATCTAAAAGGTGATCAATAGAATAAAAATTAATTTGCCTTGTAATTAAAGTAAAATTAGAAGGCAGCAGATTTTACTTCCAAATGGGCACCTTTCTGTCAGAATTATTCAACAGTGATATGAGCTTTCTTATAGGGCAATGGATTTCCCATTGCTGAAAACAATCAGTGAGTGAGCATCGCACAGAAAAGTATATGGGGTCCACGTTAAATTAAGTGACTTCACAGATCATTCCCAATTTGAGATTATGCGAGGTTGCAAATATTCCCATTTTTAATCCTGCTAGATAATGATATGAGATTCAGAGCAGATGACATCAACATTTCTTTTGTACTCTACAGATCTTTAAGTCTATGAGAAACATTTTCTTATCTTGGGAATTGTTATTCCATAGAGAAAAGATACAAATCTCCTAACTCATACCCTTCCTTGGCCTCTTTTATTCCACTTGCATTCTCATCCTTTGGACATGTTTTATTTTTTTTTATTTCTCTTATAACATCATATTCTCCTCCTCATTAGAAAGTCAGTTTCTTAGGGGCCAGAACCTTAATTTTTTTTTGCATTTGTATTCCTAGTTCTAAGAACATACTACTTCAGAAAAATTTTGTTGACTGAATTACTAGTGAAGAAAATAGAGAAGACATAGAAGTGTGAATGCAGACAATACAACTAGCAATAGGAGGTTGAAGTGAAGCATGGTCTCGGATGTGGAGCAGTAATGGCTAAAGCTTATATGTAAGACTTGGTATGTGTCAGATACTTCTCTCAGAAGGGCAAATTTAGTTCAATCTTTAAACGTAGTCCTCACAACAGTACTTTAAGGTGGATACTGTTTTTATTCCCATTACAGATAAGAATCCAAATTCCTAATCACACAGCCAGGGGGTAGCAAAGTTGGGGTCTAAATCCTAGCCAATTCTCCAAGTTAACAGTAATCTTTTGACTCTCCATAATCACATGCCACTTCATAGATCCCAGATATACCAAGAAACAGGTGGAAACACGGTGCAGGTGGGCACTCAACAAGCAGGCGCATACGTGTTGCATAGATCAAAGTGAGACAGTAAGTCCAAACTAGACGGGGTGAGAAACAGAGGGGAAATTAACCAGAGGATAGATAGCCCAGGTAACATAGAAGGATGAGCCCGAATTCCTCATCCCAGCCTCATCTTGACTAAGTCATACATAGCATGACTATGTATGAGTGAGCCCCTTGGAGCCTCAGCGGTCTCATCTGTAAAATAACAAGTGTGACTGTCTCTTAATGAGTCTCTGTTCCCTTTGAACACTAAGGTAGTGTTCAAGAGTTCAGGCAGCAGCTTTGACACAGAGATTAGAAATTCAGGCAAGACAAGTACTCAAAAGCCCAGGAAAATTAGTTTTAACCTGAAAGTGTTTGAGTCTTGACGGCAATATGTCAGCGTAGCAACTTTAAGATGAGTGTTACGAGAAACCCTGATAACTGGGAGGTGCCTCTCACTATTCTGCATTTTTAGAAAGTTTAACTTCTAGAGGTAAATATATATATATGTGTGTGTGTGTGTGTGTGTGTGTGTGTGTGAATTGGGTTATGAGAAATTTAATATTTCTTAAAGGCATAATATCATAAAATAAAGAGCCTAGAAATGACCATTTAAAAGATTGGGAATAATTGCTGAACTCTCTTAGGTTTATATGAGAATTTTTAACATATTATTTTTTTAATTCCTCTTCTGATATGTATTATTTTTCTATGTCTGCCTTAACAAAGTACCAAAAACTGGATAGCTTAAAACCACAGGAATTTATTTTCTCACAGTTCTAGAGGCTAAGAGTCTGAAATTAAGATGTCAGGAGGTACATGAGAAGGTTCAGAGAAGGATCCTTCCTTGTTTTTCCAACTTCTGGTGGATCCTGACAACCTTTGGCTTTCCTTGGCTTTTGGCATCCTGACATTCATCTTTGCCCCTTTGCGTGGTCCTCCTTCTGTGTCACCTCTGTTGTCACATGGTGCTCTCCTGTATGTCTGTGTCTCTCCAAGTTTCTCTCTTATAAGCACACCAGCCACTGAATTAAGGCCAACTCTTATGCAGTATGATCTTAACTAAATACTTCTGCAGTGACCTTATTTCCAAAAAAGGTCACATTCTGAGGTTCTGAGTTGATGTGAAGTTCTGAGACACACTATTCAATCCAGTACATGATGAAACAAGAGATGCACGTTTCAGTCTTACTTCTGACAATAGTAGTCATGCATATATCATAACCTGTCAAAACTTTGCTTGAAAAGGATGCTTAAGGAATTATAATTGTAGAATTCTATGACTTTAGACCAAAATTTTACATTTTTCATACTTATATAATAAGCCTCAAACAAAGGATGTAGCCAACTGGGCTTGCCTTTCAGTTTTCCATTTATTTGATATTGTGAGTCTCCTAGAATTCATCTTTCTAAGAACCTTTTAAATGGGCAGTTATATAAATTCCATATCCTCTGTGATTTGGAATCAAGCCAGAAATTCTGCAGTGAACTGTCAACAGATTCATCTCTCCATCATAGTGTTTAAAGGGGTGCATCATATGTATTCTGATATGTATTATTTTCCTATGTCTGCCTTAACAAAGTACCAAAAACTGGATAGCTGAAAATCACAGGAATTTATTTTCTCATAGTTCTAGAGGCTAAGAGTCTGAACTTAAGATGTCAGGAGGGCCATGAGAAGGTTCAGAGAAACATCATAGTGTTTACTGGTCACAAAATGAAAGATGATAAGACACAGGTTTTAATTAAGTAGATTTTCATAACAGAAAGATTTCCTTGAGTTAACTATAGTATACACTATTGCTTTTGAAGTAACTTCTAATGAAATAAACACATTGAAGTTTATGTTACAGTTATTTGAACATTAATATTTTACTATAGTCCAATATCCATGTTTTAAGCTAAATCAGTAACTAAAATGTGCTAATTGAAGGGATTAATTTATATTCTATTGACCTGCTATTACCATTAATTTCCAGTTAATTTTTAAAATTTTTTAATGATATTGATAAATGGATTTCAATTACATTAGTACTTATTTGTAAGATGAGAGAAAAACTAATAAAATCAAGGGACACAAGTAAATTATTATTAGAATATGTTTTTGCAAATTTGATAAATAAAAATAGGAAAATCTTCTCTAGAATAAAACAAAATGATAAATTTTTTATATCTAGCAAAGTTATTTTAAAAGATTATGAAGTAGCAGAAGTAGACAGAATTTGGACTTTATGTAATTAATAAGGATTAAGTGTTATGTAGTGGCAACTTGTTGCTAAAATCCTTAATATATTTTTCAATCTGTGTGTAAAAGATACATGCATACATACATATATTCCAATTTAATGGAGACATCATCAAACTTTTAGAATAAACTTATTACTTTATATGGTCTAAAGTAGCATTTCAATATTATTTCCCACAATTTTTCTGTTCTCATTCTCAATGATACTGACATGTCAAATATGGCACTTCATGCTACATTACCTGTTAGCATGTCTTTGTATATTTTGGCTCCCCTGACCAGAATACCATATCTTTCTTTACATTCTCCATTTTCTAATTTTCACTCCTACCTAATATTCTAGGTCTATTTGAAAAATCTGCTTTTACAGAGTTGATGACAGTCATTTTCCAGGCAGTTCACCTTATATAGGTATCCCGCATGTGGTAGACTTTTTGGTGCAAACGCATTTTGTTTTCCTCACTCCAATCATCCAGAACCACATGTTAGATATTCAGTAAATCTATATAGAATGAATGATGGAAGAAACTCAAAACAAAGTCATTTTAAACAAGGTAAACAGGCCAAAGAAGCCAGTGCCTCTCATGACTTGATCTTCTCAGGCACAGTTTCCTAAGGTGTACAAGCAGTGTAAGGAAACAGGTGTGGATTGATATTTTTTCTTCCTTAGTGTGTAAAACATAATGAAACTACATTAATTTCCAGAGGTTAGATTGCAAGAAACACAGAAAAATATTAGAGTATCATTAAAAGGAGGCTTGATGGAAGGGATGAAAAAAAAAGTGAAGAGAACATCAGAACTACAAAATATATAAAGAAAAAATAAATAAATGATGTAACAAATGGGCTAGTGTGACAGATCCCGTAATGTCTGGTGCCAGCTCCTAGTGTTTACAGTCTACACTGTTTGCTACCAAAAGATGCAGTATGACTTACAAAGATACAAAATTATAAGAATGTAATCTAGATTCAGGAATAAAGGGGACAAAGGGCTGCTGTAGTGATATTCAATGAAACTATTACCAGAGCTTTCTGAAAAAGAAATCAAACTGAAAAGGCTATAACCTTCCTATCAGATAGATTTCAATTTGGCTCTAAGTTTTCTAGAGACCAAATAAAAAGAGAAATCCGATCAATTTCATAATTTACAGCATCCATGATAAAAGCAAACCAATTTACTCAGGAGAAGTGCAATTATTCCTGCTACTAAAATCTGAAAAAAATTGCTCCCAATGGTCATCATAAAGAGGACACTGTAAAATATAATGAAATATGCCTTGAACAATATCATATCTTTATGATAGATACCACCGAGAATTTCTTTTTTTTGGGGGGGTATCTCTCACAATATACGGATACTCTAGCTATACAATTCTGTGTGTCATTTGATAGAGGCATAGATTTTTCAGTAACTGGAAAAATACATGGACAGAAAATCTTTCAAAGATTCTTCAAAAACATCTTTATCTTATGTAATTCTTTAGATATTTGGTGACACTAAATCTCAGAACACTCAATTGGTTCACTCAGTAAATAGGTATTGGACATCTACAATTTATACAGTCCTCTGTTAGGCACAGAGGAAACAGGGGACAGAACAATTTCCTCAAAATCAGCTATTCTGTCATGTCAATTAGATGTAAATAAATATGACAAATGACATGAAAGGAAGTAAATGTTGACATTCTCTTGTGAAAGGTGAAGGCACTTCAAGCCTTGATTCAATTCGAACTCATACCATGGGTCAAGTCTCACTTCAGAAAATAGGTTTGAATCTGCTTTGACATACAGATTAATGGGCACTTGCTGTATTTCTACTCCATTTTAGCATAGTCAGAGTGCCTTTTTTGGAAGAGATCTAGTCTCACACTATTTAGGTTTTTATCCTAAAATAAGCATCCTATTGAGATTTCTAGCACTATTGTGCCTTTTAAGCTCTAATCTGAGAATACTTCTTTGGCATTGTCTCAGGAGACACGAGGGAAGGCCCCACAGTCAGATCTGTCTTCTCCAACCATCTATCACCCATAGAAGGCTTTCTGCTAAAATATAAGGTTTCTGACAAGTAGTTTGAAAAACATTGCACTGTTCTGTACTATTTCCAAAATTTTATTTTCTCTACAAAGACCATCAAGACTTCTATTCAGTAAATATGTACTGTTCACCTGCTATGTTCCAGGATCTGGATATACAAGGTTAAATGTAAAGGTCTTTGTCCCAAGGAGCTTAAAGTTTGTGATAAGACCCCTCCGTGAACCAAAGCTTAGGCTGCAGTTTGGTGGCTGTCATCTCAGATGAAAACCATACACTGTGTGCATGTAAGGGATGCAGTAGCTGGAGTGGACGGGTGTGAGCAGAGGGCCTCAGAAGCCCATATAGAGCAGACAGCTTTTAAGTTGAGTCATGAAAAATGACAGAAATTAAGAAAACAAGTGGAAAAAGTCATTCTAAGCAATCATGTGAGGAAGGGAAGACATGTCAAGTGGTATGGAAAACCGAAAGAAGAGTTATTTTTGTGACTGGAATGCAAATAAGGTAGGAAATGAAGTTTTAGAATCAGGAAGAGGCCAGGACATGGAGAACCAGCGTGCTTAGCCAAGAGATGTGACACAAAAACCAAGGGCAGAACAAACCAAACCGGTAATTTTAGGCTAATGCCATGAGCACATTTATATTTTAGAAATATCACTCCAGCATTATTATAGAGGATACAATAGAGAAGCTACGAATAGAGTCAGGAGGAGTAACTAGAAGCTTATGGCAACAATCTGGAAGAAAATAAATGGGAATTTGAATTAAGCCAGAGAAATTGTCATGAGAGGAGGGAAGTATGACAGATAATTAAAGGGTAGAACATATGGGAGTTTGTGACTTCTATGGACTATCTATCCTGTTTTTTATCCCTTCTGAATAAATAATCATTAATCTTACAGTGTTACTTCTCTCTGTGTAATTTTATTCCCACTTTCTGATTTATGTATATGTAGTCAAGCTTTAGAGACTCTGAAATACTATTTTTTTCATAGTCACCAGATCTTACATAGCAGTCCACTTGAAACTTGAACATTTAATCACTTAGTACATTCTGCCTGCATAACAAAGCTTAACATTATAATCCTCCAGTTATTACAAGATCTGTGCTGTCTTGGATACATTTACACTTCAATTACAATTACAATGCTTTCATCTTAACAGCTTCTAGTTTCTGAAGGATTAAGTCTTAAGGATTATGTTATAATGAGAACAAAGGTTATTGACTACTTTTCTCATTTCTTTTTGAGATGCTTTGCTAGCCAAATAAAAGTGAAGTGAAATTTATGCCAGGATGTTTTCTCCTACAGGAAAATATAATGGAAGTTATGAGAAATCAAGAGTTTTTACTGCTTCCAGCTGAGGAGCTCCATAAACTCCTGGCCAGTGATGATGTAAATGTTCCTGATGAAGAAACCATCTTCCATGCATTAATGATGTGGGTCAAATACGATATGCAGAGGAGATGCAATGACTTGAGTATGCTTCTTGCTTTTATAAGACTGCCACTGCTTCCACCACAGGTAATTATCTGCAATGCTGTTTTAATAGCTATGATGTACCAAAAATCCTATTTCAACTACACTAGTGAGGCTGATGATTTCATAATATGGGTAACTATTGAACCACCATGATGTGTATTTGAAACCAATATAAGATTGTATATATAATATAATTTAAAATTGTATAAACCGTACAATTAAAATAAGTAACATCAAAGGGTAAAATAAATAATTAAATGATTAAAAAAAATTATACTCCTGAAGCATTTGGTAAAATAGTAATGGTAAATATATATATATATATATCCATACAGTATCTAAAAGATTTTAAAAACAGTGCAGTTATTAATTCCCTGCTTTCACTGGTTTAAAGATCGATCGATTGAACTGTCAATCATCTATCATCTTTTATATTCTAAGATGCAATAATACGATTATTCTCTGATGAAAATGTATCCCTAGGGTATTTTTAAAGGCTCAATGCATGGGATTTTAAACCTCTATGGATGGATAAGACATATATTACTGAAACACACAGAGTCATGAAGTAAAAGCATTTAGCAATTGAAATAATGGAATCTTTGATAATTGAAGGTAAGGAAATCCAGACACCAAGTGAACCAACTGCCTCATTTTATTAATGAGTTATATAGGGCACAGTTGAATCGATAAGAAAACCACATTCACTAAGCTCATAAGAAAAATAATAAGTATTTTTCTCTGATTTGGAGTCAGGTACCTTTGAACTAATTTATAATGGTGCAAAATTATCTATGCACATAGCATTGTTAACCCACAGTCTATGGGTTCTCACACTATGGAAGTATAAGCTTGAAGACAGTAGCTCTTACTTCTGAAATGACAGGTAAACTTTGTATGGGATACACTTTGTATGGGATATGTGGGGGCCTATAACATTCACCTGATCCTTTTTTGTATCCTAACCACCATCAACATTTCCACTAATCTGTATATTACTAAGAATGTCTGATAAGAAATTAGGACATTGGGAAAGAATGACAGGCAACTATGACAGGTTAATAACATTGGGAAAGAATGACAGGCAACTATGACAGGTTAATAACAAGTGAAGAAGTGAGAGGATGGTCATATATTAAGATTGGGAAGATTTTAAAAGACTTCACTGTACCAAATTTAGGAAAACAAAAGAAGCTTTATGAATAAAGTCATAATTGGGTATTACCTGGCTGCTGAAATAAATAAAGGAGTAAAAGCAGAGAAAAATAATTTTTGGAAGTCCTGCCTAAGAAAATCATATGAGCTTGCCTTAATATCAGGTTCTAACAAAAAGGAGGGAAAACATACATTTAGGTACCTGGACAAAAATAAATTGTGAAGCGAAGTAATGGATTTTTCTGAATCTTCCACTCCAGGCTTTAATGCCGAAGTTCTCAAAGCCTGTGGATTCTCTCTCAAGATAGAGATGGCAATGACCACTATTAGCTAATAATAGGTGATAGCCATTCCCCAGTGATAGCTGTGACAATTGGTCCCTTTTATCCTGACCACCCATTTCAGCCATTAGTTGAAATGTGGGCCCTTGAAGGACACATACCAGAAGAGGCCAAGAATGTGACCAGGCACCATCTTTTTAGGATGTGCCCTTCCTTTATACCCTCTACCCCTACTCTCCTGTTATTAAAAAGGGAGATGCTCCTACCTGTACATTTCATCTAAACTATTACATCAGAATAGACATGTACATCCTATAGTCTTATGTGTTCTTATGGTTACACATTACACAGGTAGTGTAATTCTAAGTGGTTTAGCTACTTTATCTCATTAGTGAAATCATATTTATTAACATTAGAAAATAAATTTTTTGATGTAACTAGTAAAAAGGCTTTTAAATTAACTGTTATCACTGTGTCCAATAGGCATAAACATAGCATAAGTCTATTCTCCATTCCTCATCCTTTGGGGGCATTGCAAACACAACTTCATGTATATTTTCAAACAACAGATATGCAGGATGATGGAATAAAACACATCTCTTTTCATAAAATGTCTTTGAATATATAAGGGGATATCACTTCCATAACTAATATTAATGAATTGTATGTCATTATAAGCATTGTCAGTACAATATTTATAATCTTAAAAATATGGCTGCAAGATAGGGATTATTAATTATATTGCACAGAGGGGGAAATAAGTTAAAAGAGGTCAAATGATTTTTCTTTTCTTTTTTATTTTCATATTTATTATTTTTTGAAGTACCATTGATATACAATCTTATATTGATTTCATGTATAACAGTTACCCATATTATAAAATTCTTACCCCTACAAGTATGGTAATTATTTGTCAACATAGGAGAATGTTACAGAATCATTGACTGTATTCTCCATGCTGTACTACTATCCCTGTGATGAACTTATATTCAGATTCAGAATTTTGGTGCCCTTTTGTCACCTTCCCCTTCCCCACTCTCCCCCATACAATTATCATTCACTTCTCAGTATCTAAGTCTTTTGCTCTTTTGGTCATTTTGTTTTACTTTGTTTTTATATTTCACAAACAAGTGAAATCATATGGCATTTGTCTTTCTTCACCTGGCTTATTTCACTTAGCCTAATACCCTCTAGATGCATCCATGTTGTTACAATGGCTGAATAATATTCCACTGTGCAAATGTACCACCTCTTCTTTATCCATTCATTTATTCATGGACAGTTTGGTTGCTTCCATATATTGGCTAGTGTAGTAATGTAACAATAAACAGGGGTACATATATCTTTTAGAATCAAGAATTTTGTTTTCTTTCAGTAATAACTAGAAGTGGAATTACTGGGTCATATGGTATTTCTATCTTTAGTTTTTTGAGGAACTTCCATCATGCCTTCCACAGCAGTTGTACCAATGCACATTCCCACCAACAGTATAGTAGGGTTCCCTTTTCTCCACATCCTCACCAATACTTAGCATTTATTGTCTTTTGGATAGTGGCCATTCTAACTGGTGTCAGGTGATATCTCATTGTGATTTTGATTTGCATTTCCCTGATGATTAGTGATGTGGTGCATCTTTTCATGTCCCTGTTGTCCATTTTTATTTCTTCTTTGAAGAAGTATATGTTAAGGTCTTACACCCATTTTTTTAATCAGGTTATTTGTTTTTTGAGGTGTTGAGGTGTGTGAGTTCTTTATGTATTTTGGATGTTAATCCCTTATCAAATGAATCATTTATGAATATATTCTCCCATACCATGTTTTTCTGATTGTGTCCTATGATTACAGAAGCTCTTTAGTTTGATATAGTCCCACTTGTTTATTTTTTATTTTGTTTCCCTTGCCTGAGGAGATGTGTCCAGGAAAAGTTGCTCATGATTATGTTCAAGAAATTTTTGCTTTCTTCTAAGAGTTTTTTGGTTTCATGTCTTAAATTCAGGTATTTGATCCAATTCAAGATTACTTTTGTGTATGGAATTAGACAATAATCCAGTTTCATCCTCTTGCACGTAGCTGTCCAGTTTTTCCAGCACCATTATTGAAGAGGATGTCTTTTTCCCATTTGTATGTTCATGGCTCCTTTATCATATATTAATTGACCATGGGTCTTTATCTGGACTTTCTATTCTGTTCCATTTATCTATTGGTCTATTCTTGTGCCAGTACCAGACTGTTTTGATTATGATAGCTTTTCAGTATAGCTTGAAGTCAGGAAGCCCAATACCTCCAGCTTTGTCTTTCTCAGGATGGATTTGGCTTATTCAGGGTCTTTTGTGGTTCCATATGAATTTTAGGACTATTTGCTCTAGTTTATTGAAAAAATGCCATTGATATTTTGATAGAGATTGCATTGAATCTGTAAATTGCTTTAGGCAGGATGGCCATTTTGACAATATTAATTCTTCCTATCCATGAGCGTGGGATAGATTACCATTTATTTGTGTCTTCTTTAATTTCTCTTATGGGTGTCTATAGTTTTCAGAGTACAGTTCTTTTACCTCCTTGATTTGATTTATTCCTAGGTATTGTATTCTTCTGGATGTGACTATAAATTGAATTATTTTCCTGATTTCTCTTTCTGCTAGTTTGTTGATATACAGAAATGCAACAGATTTCTATGTATTAATTTTGTATCCTGCAACTTTGCTGAATCTAGTTATCAGTTCTAATAGTTTTTTTGTGGAGGGTTTGTTATATATATTTTATCATGTCATCTGCAAATAGTGAGTTTTACTTCTCATTACCAATTTGGATGACTTTTATCTCTGTGTTGTCTGATTACAGTGGCTAGGACCTCCAGTAGTATGTTGAATAAGTGGTGAGAGTTGATATCCATGTTTTGTTCCTGATCTTAGAGGAAAAGCTTTCAGCTTTTCACCATTAAGTATGATGTTAGCTGTGGGTTTGCTGTATATGAATGACCTTTATTATGTTGAGATACCTACCTGTTATACCTATTTTGTTGAGAGTTTTTATCATGCATGGGTATTGAATTTTATTGATTGTTTTTCAGCATCTTTTGAGATGATCGTGGTTTATATCCTTCTTTTTATTAATGTGGTGTATGACATTGGTTTATTTACAAATATTGTACCATACCTGCATTCCTGGAATAAATTACACTTGGTCATGATGATCCTTTGGATGTGTTTTTTAATTCAGTTTGATAATATTTTGTTGTGGATTTTTGCATCTATGTTCATCAGGGATATCGGTCTGTAATTTATTTTTTTTGAAGTGTCTGTCTGGTTTTTATATTAGAGTGATGCTAGCCTCACTGAATCAGGTTGTAAGTATTCCCTCCTCTTCTATTTTGTGTAATACTTAAGAAGGATGAGTATTAGCTCTTCTTTAGACGTTTGGTAGAATTCACCTGTGAAACTATCTGGTCCTGAACTTTTCTTTGTTGGAGGTTTTTTGATTATCAGTTCAATTTCATTGCTGGTAATTGATCTGTTCAGATTTTCTGTTTATTTCCTTGGTCAGTCTTGGGAGGTTGCATTTTTTCTAGGTATTTGTCCATTTCTTCCAGGTTGTCCAATTTATTTGTATATAATCTAATAGAATTTGCTAATAATTCTTTGTATTTCTGTGGTATCTGCTGTGACTATTCCTTCTGCTTTTGTTTATTTGTGTACTCAATATTTTTTGGTGAGTCTGGCTAGGAGTTTGTCTGTTTTGTTTATTTCCTCAAAGAACAGTTTTGTTTTATTGGTTTCTTTTGTGGTTTCATTGATTTTTTTTCTATTGTTTTATTCTTCTCTATTTTATTTATTTCTGCTCAGATATTTATTATGTCCCTTCTTCTACTAACTTTGGGTTTCATTTGTTCTTCTCTGGTTTCTTTAATTGCTAGTTTAGACTGTTCATTTTGGTTTATTCTTGTTCTATGAGGTAGGCCTATATTGCTATGTGCTTCTCTCTTAGAACTGTTTTTGTGGTATCACACATTTTTTCAAAGTTGAATTTTTGTTTTAATTTGTCTCTTTGTATTGCTTGATTTCTGTTTTAGCTTGGTCATTGATTCATTGATTATTTAGAACATGTTGTTTAGCCTCCATGTGCTTGCAGGCTTTTTTGTTTTCTTTGTTTTTTTTTTCTAGTTTCATACCATTGCAGTCTGAGAAGCTGCTGGATACAATTTCAATCTTTTTTAATTTATTGAGGCTCTTTTTGTGCCTGGTATGTGATCTCTTCTGGAGAGTGCTTCCTGGGCACTTGAGGAAAATGTATATCCTCTGTTTTGGGTTGAATTTTCTGTAGAAATCTGTTAAGTCCAACTGATCTGATTTATTACTCTGTCTCACCATGTCCTTATTTGTCTTCTATCTGGTTGATCTGTGTATTGATGTGAGTGGTGTGTTAAAGTCTCCTAAGATGAATGTTTTGCAGGCTATCTCCCTGTTTAATTCTATTAGTATTTGTTTTACATATATAGTTGCTCTTATGTTGTGTGCATGGATATTTGTAATGCTCATATCTTCTTGCTGGACAGACCCTAAAGAGGTCAAATAATTTTTCAAAGGCCATAAAGTTAGTGGAAAATTCAGTTTTCTTGCAAATCTGGACTAGCAAAAATGAATATACACAGATATTTCTAATGTGAGTGTATGTTGCTTTCTTGCTTGCTGTTGACACTGGAAGACCATAAAAATGTATTAAATACAACAATTTTGAAGGTTCCTATAAAAACCTAGGGAAAGAAAAAAAGCAGGGGAAGCATAACTAACATGAATTTATTCATTCTTTAGTTACCAGGTATAATGCACTTTATCTCATTTAATTTCTCCATTACCCCATGTAGTAAACATTATCAAGATTTGACAAATAAACAAATTGAGAATCAGCAAATCAGCATGATAACCATCTTTCTATTAAGTTGTAGAACTCTGATTTTACTGTGGTTGTATCTGACATTAATATGGTTCTTCTTCCACTAAGGGGAAATGATGTGGTATTTATTTCTGCAGTGTTTCATAGTTACTTCAATATCTAATCAGAGTTAAATAAGAGTTTAATCAAATGTAGTATTTTCCAACCTTTTATATGAACTTTCCAAGCTGCTTAGCATTTTAGGGTCCTTAAAAAAAACTATTATGATAATCATGAAACAGTTTTTTCCTTGATTCTAGAACCATTAAATGTAATTTTTGTCTCTAACTCCTATAGTGTTTACTGTATAGGTCTTTCATAACCTTTAAATGATTTGTGTGTATATGTGTATGTGTAATTATATATTATATATATTACATTACAAATACTGCAATATATATAAATTATATTAAATGTAGTTATATCATACATTGTAATACATAATTAAAAGTTTAATTGTTATATGACAACACAATATTACATTTTAAAATACTAGTGATATTTAGAGAAGGGAGAGTCTGCATTTTTCTAGTGAATTAAGAAGTTTATTTTGAAAAGGAAAGAGTACTTGAACTAATTTTTGAAGGAGACATGAGAGAAGAATTTGGCTTGTATTTTTTTAAGATAAATCCTATAGATATAAATGACAGGCTTCAGGGAAGAGAAAGAACAATATTTGGAAGACCAGTTGTGATATATGTTAGTAATATTGTTAAGGAAAACATAAGCAAGTATGGATAAAGGCAGGAGTAGAAAAGGTAAAGAGGATTCAGGGAAGTTTAAGACAATAAATAAATATATGCTTCCAGGAGAAAATAAATGCTTCCAGCATAAAGGTAAAAATAAATTAAGTACTTTTACAGTTCTGAGTTTCTAGTTTCTATTTAGTAAATGCATGGAAAATTTTCTAGAGTTAAAAAAAGTTAAAAAAAGACATGGACAGAGACTTCATCAACAAAGAAAATATGTTAAAAGATTGATTAGCCCCCAAAAAAATTTAGACTAGGGTAATGTAGTTCTCTTATTCTCACAAGCCAATTGACCAACTTAACTTGGGTAGATTTCAGTTTAATCATTTGTTATAATCTGCATTCTCATGTTTGTAGTAGTAGACCCATTATATGTATCTGTGTTTAGTTATTTCTTAAGTTGTCTAAGAGAAAATCACTTCTGATACTCTGTATTATTTATAAATTAACACATATATAGTATGAAGTAAAATTATGGTAATTTTATGTAAAACAATATAATCAAGATGTAAATTTTGGTAGAGAATATGGATTTTAGTTGAGAACAAGTGGTAAACAAAATCAGCTTCAGAAAAAAACAGAATAGAAAAAAAGAGTCATAAACAACAATGCCTATTTCATTTTCTATTGAAATATAATCTAATACTAAAATAAATGCAGTTGAGTTTGCTATAGAAAGGACCAGGGAAAAAAGGCAAAATGAAAGAAACAGTAATTGAGTTATAGCCTAAGAAATGGTGAATGACATCTACTATCTTTTTAAAAGTGAGGAATAGAATTTTGTATAAATGTTGCTATATTTTCCTTGAATAACCAGAGGTTATAAATGTCAGTAGAATTGGAAAAAATATGGAAATTTCATTTTAGAGAGCAAATAATAACATGTATATGAAAAATAAGGAGGCTATTCAAATTTTTCTATATTCCCTTTTTCAAAGATGCAACAAAAGTACATGTTGTTATGCAATAAGAAACATTACTTTAACATTTTGTGACTATTGTTTTCACTGGTTTTAATGGTTTCATTGCATGTATCTGTAATAGGCACGCATTTATTATATATGCATTTTAAAAGTTCACGTAAGTGCACAATTTTTGGTGTGTTCTTTTCTAATAATTGTTTTAGAAAGTTGAGGTGTGTTACTCTAAAAATCAAGGGAATGCAATTCCATATATAATTAAGCCAAAGGTCTTCAGGGAAATTCAATTTTATCATAAAGATTATTTAGAAGTTTGGAGATACACAAACTTTGCCTCATGCCTGAGAATTGGTATTGTTTATCTCTTTTGATGCAATAAGGAGAAAGACTTTCCACAATTTTCTAGCAAGACTACTTACTGACTCTTGAGAGAAATACATAGCAGTGTGTGTGTTTATGTGTATAATCATCTATTTTCATTTTCTGTAGCATAAAGTGAACAAGGAAAAAACGTTTGTATTGAAACAGCAAATGCTGCCTGCGTTTAAAAGAATATGGTTTAATCTAATAATAAAAACAATATAACATGGAGACTAAGGAATTTAACTTCAGGAAAAAAGATGCTACCTCTATTTTACAGGAATTAAGTCTTTGTATGCAAATTTGTAATAAATATATTCCACAGATATCTTTGTGTAATGATAGTAATACAAGAAAGGAGATGTTTTCAAACTTTCACTTCTTTGGAAATGTGACAACTGATCAGATAGACAGAAGTACCATAAAGACTGTTGTCCATAAAAATTATAGCCATAATTAAAAATCCTAATGAAAAGCAAGCAAAGTGAAAAGGAGCAAATCAGTATAAAAAAAATTCATAAATCACAGTGTAAAATACACAAAGTGGATTATACTCCTAAGTAATTTATGTTTTGTTTGGTTTTATTTCTTCAAAGCAAGCATAGGTAAACTACTCCCTGATAAATCCAAGAGTTCTCCAAATTTGTCAGCATAAATGTTCACTGTTTAGTGCATTATGTATCTTATCTTCACAAAGGGAAAAAGAAAAACTCTTAATTCTTACAAATGAGTAAAGCAAAAAGAATTAATCAAACACATTAATGCAATCTATTACCAGTTTTTGTTACTTTCAACTTGTTTTTTGTTCTGTTTTTTTGTTCTCTCTGATCTGCCTGTTGTCTAATTGATGATTACACCAGACATCATCAGTCTTCTCCACAAAACCAGACTATAAGAGTTAAAAAAATATATAGAATGTATTATTCTTCTCTGAAAGAAACCTTAAAAACAGCATCTTTAAAATAGAAATGCAAAGACAATATGTTTCTAAAATCTTACAGATTTATCTTAAATACTGTTTAGATACATGATCTTTTAACTCACTATGACATTCTCAGATCAAGTTACATCATTAAGAATAAGAAGACACAAAACTTTTTTATTTCAACGTTTTAAGTCAATGGAGTATTAATGTAAAAAAAAAGATGATGTACAAGCATGAATTCACACATACACCTATTACTCTCATTGGTAAAGTAAAAAAGAATAGAGAAGTAGGAACCTAATCTGAAGCCTATATTTTTGCTACTATCCTACAAGGGTCTCTTCTTTATGAAGAACTGATTCCACTAATTGTGGTTTGTATCCCATCTTTCTTGTCAGTAAAATTTCTGTACCACAATGAACGTGTATATATTTTATATTATCAATTTTACTTTATATGGGATCATTTCAGGTAACTTAAAAACATATGTTGTTTCAGACCTTTTAAAACACAACAAAACTCATATTCTTTTCTACCAACTATTCCAATTATCTGTTCCCTTTTTCAGAAAAATATCTAGCTAATGCTTGTAGTTATTAAATCTACTTAATCATAATCATCACTTAACCCACTATAATCAGTCCTTGAAACTAATTAAGTAAAAAAAAAACAACCTCTACACTGTCGTTTTTTCCCCAGTCTCACTTGTTTTCATCTTACTTGGCTGCTCAGCAGCATTTGAAACAATTGATCTAGCCTCTCCTACTCAATTTCACTGCTCATTCTTTCTACTCTCAGATGCTGCAATGCCCCAGGATGCCAATTTTTCTGCGTAGAGAACATCATTTACTTCCATACTCTTAAATACTTTACAGAAGTCAATTCTAAATTCTGAATTTATATCTCTAGCTCTAAACTTTTCTTGAAAGATAGATTCAAATACTCAAATAAGTACCTGACATCTCCAATTGGATATCCAATAGCCATTCAAACTTTCACATGTCCAGAAGGGAAGATTTCAAAGTTCTAAGACTTTTCTCCCCCATTCTCAGTAAATAGCATTACCAACCATCTAGTAGCTCAGGCCTAAATCCTAGAATAATTTTTAATTCTCTACTTTGCATTGCATTTAACATTCAACTCCTTAAGAAGTCTTTTTGGCTGTACTCCAAACTGTATCCTGAATCTGTTCTTTGCTTAACCTCTCTACAGCCCTATCCTAAAACAAGTCATCATCATCTTTCTTCTGCACTATTGGATAGCCTCCTACCTATTTTTTAACTTTTATGTTTTCTACTGCAATATTTTCTATATAGCAACCAGGTAGAATTTTTGGCAGTATGAATCAATTCATCTCAAACTGAAAATTCATGCACATAGGATAAAATCCTAATATCTCTGTCCTACAAAGCTCTACCTCAGCTATCCCATGACTACTCCCCTGACCTAATCTCCTCTCAATTCTCAGCATCATGTAAGCACTCTGATATTATTTCTGTTTCTTGAAGGAGCCAAGTTTCTTTCGTTATAATATATTTGTACCAGCTGATTCTGGGGACTAGAAGCAGAGACCTGCCTGGAGAAGAGACCTCTGGTGACAGGAACAGTCTTCTCAAGTGTGAACAATGAATGGGGAGCCATGGTTCATAATTAAAGACATTAATAAAACTTATTAAAAGTCAGTGTGAATTCATTATAACTATACCTTCTATATACAATGCCTTCTGAATTTAGTCTTACTGTATCTACTACATGGCAATTCTAAGCAATATTCCTGATAACTCCTAACTTCTGCAATGGACTGCCTGCCATACTCCCTTCCTCGGCTGCCTAGAAGTCCATCCTCATCCTAGCAGGGCCCACTCTTTCTGATTAATTATATCTCACCTTAAATGTGTCCTATTCTTAGCTTTTTCACATACTGTTTTCTTACTTAGTTTTAACTTATTTGTTTTGATTTCTTTCCCTACAACTATATTTTTCAGAAAACCAGACTGGAAGGTCTTATTCACAAGTTTCCTGGCAGATTTGGTATTAAAAAAGTATTTGCTGAATCAACAAATAAAAGTTTATTCTAGGTCTTAGGAATTTTGGCTTCATTTGTGTTAGTTATTTGTTGATATAATTTATCTGGAATAAGAGAGAAATCCCTACAACTGTGTGTTACAGTGGCATAAATAGCAGGTACTAAAAATATTGTCATAAAAAGGCCCCAGGTCATTGGCTTGGATTTTAATAAAAATGTCTTGTTATATAGACAACAGGAAGTCAAACTGAATAGGATATAGTCTCATATTTTCACTTTATTAAATACATTCATAAAACATAAACTTATCAAAATTCCTCCAAGTAGCTAAGTCAATGGTATATTTAAAAACAAATTGGCACTGGTGTTGGCAAAACTAGAGAGCTACATGCAAGAGAATGAAACTGGATTACTGTCTATTCCCATACACAAAAGTAAACTCAAAATGGAACCAAGACCTGAACGCAAGTCATGAAACAATAAAACTCTTAGAAGAAAATAGGCAAAAATCTCTTGAATATAAACATGAGCAACTTTTTCTGAACAAATCTCCTCAGGCAAGGGAAACAAAATAAAAAATGAACAAATGGGACTACATCATGCTAAAAAGCTTCTGTATAGCAAAGGACACTATCAGCAGAACAAAAAGGCATCCTACAGTATGGGAGAATATATTTGTAAATGACATACCTGACAAGGAGTTAATATCCAAAATATATAAAGAACTCACATGCCTCAACATCCAAAAAGCAAATAACCCCATTAAAAAATGGGTTGAGGATATAAACAGACAATTCTCCAAAGAACAAATTCAGATGGCCAACAGGCACATAAAAAGATGTTCCACATTGCTAATTATCAGGAAAACGCAAATTAAAACCACAATGAGATATCACATCACACCAGTTAGGATGGCCAACATAGAAAAGTATAGGAACAACAAATGCTGGTGAGGATGCAGAGAAAGGGGAACCCTCCTACACTGCTGGTGGGAATGTAAACTAGTTCAACCATTGTGGAAAACAGTATGGAGGTTCCTCAAAAAACTAAAAATAGAAATACCATTTGACCCAGGAATTCCACTCCTAGGAATTTACCCTAAGAATGCAGTTTCCCAGTCTCAAAAAGACATATGCACCCCTATGTTTATCACAGCACTATTTAGATTCAAATGGAAGCAACTTAAGTGTCCATCAGTAGATGAATGGATAAAGAAGATGTGGTGCATATACACAATGGAATATTATTCAGCCATAAGAAGAAAACAAATCCTACCATTTGCAACAACATGAATGGAGCTAGAGGGTATTACGCTCAGTGAAATAAGCCAGGTGGAAAAAGACAAGTACCAAATGATTTCACTTATATGTGGCGTATAAGAAAGAGCAAAAACTGAAGGAACAAAACAGCAGCAGACTCACAAAACTCAAGAATGGACTAACAGTTCCCAAAGGGAAAGGGACTGGTGGGGGTGGCTGGGAAGGGAGGGAGAAGGGGGAATAAGGGGCATTACAGTTAGCACCATAATGTAGAGGGACACGGGGAAGGCAGTATAGCACAGAGAAGACTAGTGACTCTGTAGCATCTTACTATGCTGATGGACAGTGACTGTAATGGGGTATGTGGTGGGGACTTGATAATGGGGGAATCTAGTAACCATAGTGTGGCTCATGTAATTGGCTACTAGAAAAACTTGTTCCATTTTTACTCTTAGCAAAATAAAGCAGAAAACAAAGTCCATTCCATGAACAAAAAAGTACTAAATTTTATAATAAATTAGTTCAGAAGCATTTTTGTACACATTAAATAATATACATAGCATTTACCAAGAGGTTACACATGCAGGAACAATTATTTTTCTCAATTAAACATTAAAGATAATTCCATTTTTTATTCATGCCTATTTTATGTAAGAATGATTAAGTCAAAGCAGGATATAAAAATTTGAAAGAGGACTAGCAAAAATTGTGAAAGCTTTATAACAAAGCAAACACCATTTAAATCCTTAAATCTCTCCCAGTAATTTTAATTTGGGATTTAGGGAAATCTTAATTAACTCATGAAACCACTTTAGTATTTTACGAAATGGAGTTTATAGAGATGAGATCTGGTGATTAGAATAGGAACCTTAGGCTAAAAAAATACTCTTAATATTTGGGCACATATCATAGCTAAAGACTTAAGAGAGGAAATTTACATTGATCCAACTGTAGAATTATTATTATTTTGGTTAGTGATTTATTTGGGATATAGATTAAATACATGTGTTACTGCATACTCCTGTTTACATTGCTATTTTTATAAAATATTCTTGTTTGTTACTCTTTGAGGAAGCAAGGCAGCCTCTGTGGCTGAAGCAGAGTGATACAGGGGGTGAATTGTTAAAAGAATTCAGAGAAGGTGATAATGTAAATCAGTGAATGCCTACAGAACCATTCTAAGGACTTTGGTATTTTCTTGAAATATAATAAAAGCCATTGTAGGGTTTGAAAAGAGGAGAACCTGACCTAATGTACACAATTAAATGGACTCTCTAGCTGCCTTGTGAACAGTATATTTCAGGGAAACAGGAGTAGAAAATGGAAATGAGGAGGTGATAGTAAAGTAGAGATGAGAGATTTTAGAAAGGTCAGATGAGGGTAACGAAGAAGTAGCAATGAAGGTAGTGAGAAGTGTTTTCCTTCTAGATATATTTTAAAGTAGAGCTGGTTAGATGGGATAATGAGAGAAAGAGAGGAATAAGAGATGATTCTACATAGTTTGGCTTAAGCCCCAGTGAGGAAGAAGGCTATGAAGCACTGACTTTAAGGACTCTTAAGTGGAGATGTCGAGATGGCAGTTGAATGAATATTCAGGAGTTGTGGAGGTATGGCCAGGAGATATAAATTAAGATGCTGTTGATATATAGATACACTTTAAAGACATGATATGAGGTGGTATCGCCAAAGAAGTGAGTATAGATAAATAAGTGAAGATAACTAAGAATGGTATTTGGGGCATTGAAACATTACCAAGTTAGAGGTAAAAAGGAAGAACTAGTGACTGAAATGGAGAAGGTAGTTAAACAGAATAAAAACCAAGAGAGCTTGCTATCCTGGGATTTCAGGGGGAAAAAAAAATCACAGATTACTGAATGGTCACCTGTATCAAATGTTACTGAGAAAGTTCAATTACTATGATGCCCATAATTGATTTTTGACAACACCATGACGTCATTGGTAACTGAAAAGATTAGTTTCTGTGGAATAGAGATGAGCAAATGTGAGAAAACTGGAATTTAAAAGAATAAGTACATAGAATCTTTAAAACTAAAGAAATAAACAGAAAAAAAAATCATCTTAGGTGGCTGGGTTTATCAGCCAGGGGCCAATGAAGGAAAGAAAAACACGTTGGAATTTTAACAAGGAAAATTTATATAAAAAATCATGAACTATTATAACGACTTGGAGCAAGAAAGGAATGGAAAAGAAGAACTTAAGGGAACTCTGTAGAATATAGTTAAGAGATAAAAGAAGCAATTACTATCCTAGTACTGAGATCCAGACCTCCTTGAAATGGGAATAGCCAAGGCTAACTAGATGCTAGAGAAGTCACAGTGGTTCAGCTTGCCAAAAATCTGACCTTTAGAACTTACTTGAAATATTCCCCCTAGGTGTCCCAAAAAAGATGCCCTGCTGCAAATTACCTTTGCGGAGTTCTGGGAAAACTTGTAGCTAATGCTGGCCACATTGCTCTGCAGGAAGCAGGCACTGGAGAAACTTCACTCACTGCAGAAACCTGCTGAGTGGGCATACTCAAACCAGGAAGCAAAATCTTTCCTCCCACAGTGACTCTCAAGTACCTCTACTGACAAAGCTTAACATGTGCCATCTAACAAAGAAAAACTATTGAAACTACCCAGATCGAATTTCACAAAACAGTTGAAAAGGATGATTTTGGAGCTGAGAGTCTATGTACTGATAAACCCCCAACTGGGGGAGTAGAGTCAACAATCTGCACCCTGAAAAGTGTGATCCGGAGAAGAGGGAAAGTTTGATGCTGTAAGACAAAGGGAAGAACTACAGGAATATTTTCTTTGAATACACTAGAGTAGGTAGGATTTCATGCAAATGTGGATAGATAGGCTTTAGAAAGGAGAATTAAAAAATATCTCTGTCAAGCAGTGAAAAGCAAAAATATGTGTGTCTAGATAGATGTTGATAGGTGAGCAGATACAATGGTGTAAGTCTGTGATTATTTAGGTTCTATTTTTAACTGACATTACTTCACTGTTTGATCATGGAAAATTTATTTAATTTCATCAGGCATCAGTTTTCACATGAAAGAAAGGACAAAAATGGAAATATTCATAATCTCAGTATCATTGTATGAAGAAAAATAGGTTGTAATTTCCTAATTGATGCCTGTTCAAAATTATGTGACACAGATGAATTTATAGGGAAGTAAGGTACATATGCCTCCCCATTTGGAAAAAACATCTTATGTCGCAAACCTCCTATGAACTTTTTAGTAATTCAACAAGTACTAAAGGAAAATGAAGAATAACTTGGAGAGCTCTCTTTTTGCTCACCAAATAAATGATCTTTTATGAAATATAGAGTCCTTCCAATTTAGTCGCTTTTTCTTGTAGTCATTATTCACAACTATTAAATAACAAAAAAATGTTAACACTTAAAAAAAATAAACTGTTTTAAATTACTTTGCAAACTTTTATAATTTAAAGCATTCCTAAGAGAAAGAAAGCAAACGATAAGCTATGTGAAGGAACCACAAATGAACTGTGAATTAAACGTTATCACACTATTATTATTGTAATATTGAAACAACTACTGCTGCAATTTTAATTTCCAGGAATAACAGATAGCAAGACAATTTAGTATTTTAATGACTCTGAAAAAGGAAAAAAAAAAAACCTCTGGAGAAGAGCAATTTAATATTGATGACTATCCAGAGAATCAGGCACATGCAGTCTTTTCCATCTAGTTAAATGGAAAATACCTTTGGTCACCCAAAATAGAAGTTGTTACTTTCATATTCAAAATATAACAGTGCCCTGCTAATGTTAAAGAATGATAAATTATTGTATGCAATTTCACATAAATACTCAAAGTTTATGGGAACCATATTTTTTAATACGGAAGAAAATTATCTTAATAATGGTATTGAGTACCATGTGATTTCATATTTTAACCAATAAAAAAATGGTGCACATGTTAATTTAATAGTTCCCAGCTATACATCAAATTTTTCAGTTCAACACTCTTAATAAATTGGAGGAAATTTTATTTACTTTCCACATGATCAATTTTAATTTAATGAAAACAATTCAGTTTAACATTTTCAGAAATTATTGTGTGGCTTGTGGCACTTAACCTCCTCAAGCAAAGTTCATTAAGAGAGTACATTACATTTTTCCTTTTTTGATCCAAACAGTAACTTATGAAACACTAGTAGGACCTTTTCTTTTTAACCTTTGTAAATGTGAAGTTATGTTTACTCCAATATTCTCTACCCATTGTCTATTACTTTCCATATCAAGCTAATTCAGGTCAACTTAGAATTTATTTTTCCATAATAGCCAGAGAAAATACATGAATGATTGAATGCTGTCATCGACCTTACTTGCACATATTTTTACCACAGAAAAGACCTTCAAAGCCATGCTCCTAATATTTTGCAAGTAGAAATTGAGGCTATGAGAATTAAAGCAGACTAGTTTAGGTTATATTTTAAAATTAATAATTCATTGTTACATGTAAAATGGAATTCAGGATTCCTAACTCTCGAAGAAGAACTTTATCCACCTTATTATAAGGACAAGCTTTCAAACAAAAAAGTTACCTTTGACTCATATGTCTTGGCATTTAGCACATGCTTAAATATAAAGCATCATCATGATACCCAGAGCAGAAATCACAACATAGATACCAAATATCTGAATTTTTCTATTTATGTCTCAATTGGAAAATTAGATAATTTAAACCACAAAGTCTTATTTTACTATAATTCAAAGAAAACAATTTTTCTGAAAAATTAATATATATTTATATGTTTACTTTGAAATTTATAACACATTTCCTGAGTCTTCAATGTTCATTATAACCATATTAAAATATATCCATATCTTCTATTTCTTTACATATTGTCTTTAAATGTATTTTATTGCATTATTAAAAAAATTAACATCACCATGCTTATATTTTTAAAGTACTTAGTATACTTTTTAAATATCACCTGTATATATCTGTATATATTAACATTTTTAATAGTTATGCTATTTTATTATTTATTTAGTGGTAAAATATGTCGATATCATGCATGTTATCTTCATGCATCTTATCTTGTTAAAAGTTTCACCAAAAGCCTTTTGCAGTATTATGGATATTTAGTTGAAACATGAGGAAACTAAGACAGTTAAATTACCCAAACTCAAGCAAACATAAAAGAAAAGTGATTAAATTTAATACTACACACAACATATTTAATAATTTTTTTCAACATGCATTTAAATTTTGATCAAAACCCTGATAGTCCTCTTATCATTGTTACACATATTCATTATTTCTTTGACTGTAAATTAATTAAACAATAATATAAAAATAAAAGTGCTATTGTGATATTTAAAATATTGCAGGTATCCTCCTGAGTTGTTTTTTAACTAAAGAAGATCTATCTTTATTTGGCACGAAATAATGATTTAATAAATAGATATGTAAAGAATCAAATTTAATTATTGATTTTAAAACAATGTATTAATTTTTCTTCTGAAAAACATTTAAAAGATAATTGTCAAGTAACTAAAAAATAGCTTTTAAAACTATTATATAAATCATATTATATCACTAAACTCTTCTCTGGTATAGTTTAAAGACATGGCCACATATATGTTTCTCATTTTTCCTGGTGTGACAAGGAGCTGTTAAACAAATCAGATTGTGGTGGAGTGTTAATCAATGACAAACAGAAAGTAAAAATAGAACAGAAAAGGATTAAAAGGTAATATTTTCATTATTTTCAAATCATCATCTTTTAGACTATAGAATTCATAACCATAAATTTATATTTAAAGGTATATGCTATTTGCTCAAAATATTTAAAATATTATTTCACATAACCATTATTTGATAGATTCTTTTAAGAAGACCTTTAATTGTTTTTATTTCCCCTGGGTTTAATAAAAGGATGTTCCTGAGGTTATACATTCCTGTTGTGGTATTTCTGCAAAGTTCAAATCCCTTACCATTCTATGGTTTACCTCTTTTTTTATTTTCAATACTTCAAGCAGCCTAGAGTTATATATCATCAATACTTGGGCAGATTAAATACACATTAAACATATGTATAAAGACTGAATATGTGGATCGTTAGAGCCAAAATATCCCGTATTTCCCAGAGGATAAAATGGCAAATGTTGATGCTGAAATTATGTTACTAAAACAACCAAAACATTCTGTGTTTGTATTATTAAACTTTCTCATTACCTGCCATTTGGTATCTGAAATACTTTTAATGATTTGCTGTAAACTAAAATTTTCCAACTCTTGATCTAGATAAGTAGTATTTGAAGGCATTTGTCACACAGTGTTACATGTTAAAAGAAAACAAAAAGTTTATAAACGCACTTAGCCATATCCCTCTTTTGAGATTTCACAGTGCAGATTGTCATAGTAATTTCTTAATGAAGACATGCAATTCTAACTCAGGAATTCTTGGCTTTTCTGAAGAATGCTCTTTCAAATAATGGCTATTAGTCTCATGGAAAGAATGTCATCAGAACACTAGGGAAGCACAGTTCTCATTGTTTTATTTTTTTAAGTTTTGGAATTCTTAATGGTATATTGTTAATAAACAATGGATTTTCATTTAGAGTACATGGTCCTAAATTAAGGGAGTACTAGGTATGTTTATATTTTAAGAAACTGGCTCTCTTGCATTTCTATGAGTCTGCCTACCACAAAGCAGCCTGCAAAATTGGCTTTGCTGAACTGGAAAAGCAGCATATTCAGTGAATTCGACAAGCTGACCTATAAAGACCTGGAATAGAGTCATAAATAATAACGAGTGTGTTATTCTCAATTCAGTCAGCTGTGGGGGTTTTCCAAACCATTAAACAACTTCCCAATTTGCTACAATTCAGCATAAGTGCTATGCTCCTTTCAAAAGCAACCTAGAATAAGAGATGGAAAATGTATCATAAGAATTTAAGAAGTGATAAATATTAAATCGCGAGGAGCACCTGAAATCTGATTTCAGTGAGTAGTTACTCATAATATTCATCTTTATAAAAATAAAAGATGGAGCTTTATCCTTACCATTAGCTTTCACCTCATGCTAATATTCATGCTAATGCTCCTTATTCTCAGTATATTATAAGCATATATAAAATCGGGCAGATAAGTAGGTTATGTCTGAAAAACAAAGATGTATTTGAATGGTAAATGCCCCTTTCATCTGATTGGTCAGTTTTAGAAGAGAGGAATGTTATTGTATCCTGATCTCACATCAAGAAAGGCAACCTAGAAATGTGTTTTTCCTTCAAATAAAGTCCTTCTCAATGGCTGTCTTCTTACTCCATGTGTTACAAAGCTTTTATTGTTAACGTATTTTTTTTTAATGTTCAAAAACTCTTCTTTCTTAGTATATCATCATTGCCATTAGATTAGGGCTTCTCATTTTTTGCAATGGATTCCATGTTAGTTACATAACTCTTGTGACATGTTTCCCCACCAGTACCCATTCTGCACAATGCCTCCAGAGTGAATATTTTTAAACACAAATTTATTTTGTAGATGTGTCATATCGGTTAAAATGCAAATCATACATACACAGCAAGGAAAACAATAAAAATCCAACCTACCACTAATAAAATACCAAAATCAATCACTTGGTAAAAATAATTCCAGAAATCTCTTCATTCATTCATTCATTCATTCATTCATTCACTCACTCACTCCTTTTACACAGACTTTCTACATGCCACCTATGTGCCAGAAATATATCCTATGGGTTTAACATTCAACAAACAGACCAATCCTTTCTCTAATGCAGCTCACATTTTATCAGCAAGTGGAGGATGGGGTGGAAAGGTGGCAACAGACATCAAACAAAATATGCAACCATCATAAATCAGATGGTGAAAAGAATTGTGAATTAAGATAAATAGGACAAGGCGGAAACAAAAAGAGGTTTCCAATCTGGGTAGGCTGGCCAGGAAAGTCCTCTATGAGAAAGTTACTTTGAGCAGAGAAAGAAAAAGAAATGAGAAAAACTAAATGGTCATCAGGCAGAGGAGTGCTCCAGGAGTGCACAGTAAATGCAAACACTCCGAGGCAAGACTGTCCATGACATGTTTGAGGAACAGCCAAGAGGCCAAGGTAACTTGTGTTCTCTGAATAACGTAGCAGGGCTGTGGAAGATGAGGTCAGAGTATTCAGAAAATAGATAACATAGGGCTTCCTGATGGTCGGAGGGACTTTAGCTTTTATTCTAATTAATAGGGAAGGCTGCTGGAGGATTTTAAGAACAGACATACTCTCTTTTTTTTTTCTTATTTTCTATTATGGAAATATTCAAAAGTAAAGAGAAACTATATCTTAAAAGGATCATTCTAATTAATGCATGAAAAATAAACTATATGATGGTGCAATAGCTAAGATCCTACCAGGAGGTAAAATTTGCCAAAAATGGTTCATATGAAGAGATATTAATGAAGACATTACTTACAGAGGTGTGTGCAGTGTTGAGGAAATTAGCAAGGGAAATCTCAACTATTTATTCAATCATTCGTTTACTCATTCATTTCACAAAGACTTTCTACATGCCACCTATGTATCAGGAGTATGTCACATTGGTTTAACATTGAATCAAACAGACCAGTCCCTATTCTAACATATTTCCCACTTCTGGAAACCATTAATTTGTTCTCCATACCTGAGTTCGTTTTTTTTGTTTGTTTATTTTCTTGCTTTGGGGGATTTTTTTAGATTCTACGTGTTGGCGAACTCACACATACTTGTCTTTCTCCATCAGACATACTTCATTTAGCATAATATACTCAAGGGCCGTCCACGTTGTTGCAAATGGCAGGATTTCTTTCATATAGCTGAGTAACATTCCGATATGAATATGCCATATTTTCTCTATCCATTCATGCCTCAATGGACACGACACATAGGTTGTTTCCATATCTTAGCTATTGTAAATAATGCTTCAATGAATATAGGGATGCAAATATCTTTCCAAGCTAGTATTTTCATTTTCTTTGGATAAATAACCAGAAGTAGAACTGATAGACTATTTTAAACAATTATCGTCCAGCATATATCTAATCATTAAATTGATTAATGTAGCTTCTTGCAATGAATTTTTCAACTGTTATAGAAGTCAAAGAGGGTTATTTGTAAGGCACAGAAGAATGGACAATTTCATGATTCCAGTTTTGAGAAAGTTAAAACAACTGAAAACTAGGATAAAGACATAATAGGCTTTTCAATAAAGCTTAATATATCTCTGCTTAACTGTAAGTACTAGAAAATAATCATGCTCCATTATATTATAATTACTTTATATTATAGTTTACTCCATCATAATATAAATTAAACTGCAAATTATTCAAGTTAGGAGCATGCATTACTTTTTGCATACCCCAAAATGTCTGACATACAGTCTGACACCTTTCAATTATTTTAATGCCCTTAAAATTCAGATTAATAAACTTATATTTTCTTTCCCTGAAGTTTGTGCAGGCAAGATGTTTGAACAACTTATTCTACCCAAACTTAAAAATTCTACAGAGTGGATGCTCAGTGGAATTAGCTTTACTTGGGAGAATTATTTTAATCCCTTATTGACTTGCGAGATGCATCTACCTTGATGTTTTCACAGGAACTTACTTCACTGATGACGATCAAAAGAGGTATGTTGGGCTTTGATCAGAGTAAATCTAAAGAAAGCTGGAAATCTGCAAATATGCAGTGATTAAAATTCTTTCTCCATCTTCTCTTAGTGAAATGAGAGAAGTGAACTACTGACTGATACCTTATAATTAGTGTGAGAGATATTAAAAGGTGTTTACTTAAAGATAATTGAGATATGGCTAAAGCAAAACAACAATTTAATAATAGGTCGCCGTTATTATTGAAATCAGGGAGTTCAGTCTTCCAAAGTAAACTGAATACAGCCTCTTCAATTATTTTCCTGTAGATTTGTGTCCAAGAACTTCCAGGAGCATTATTTGCTTCTTACCACCAGAATTAACTTCTCTGAGATAAATATGACAGAAGCAGAGGAAGAATTTTCAGTCTTTTTTATAGCACCAGATGCTTTTAACAGGCTTGAAGGAGTTACCTTTTCTGGATATAGTGTGAAGGCCACTTACAGATTTATCCCAGACAAGGAAGGTATACTTTAGAATGACCCCATTCCTAGTGCACTGTATTTGTTAGCTATGATAGTCTGTGGGCATTGTGTTACTTCTAAACTCAGAGAAATTTTTTTTAAGAAAAACTTATAGTGATGCAATATAGTGACGAATGACATGATCAAATTTTATTCTTTCAGGAGCATAGTACTTATCACAAGATGGTTTGAATTTCGGTTATGATTTGAGTACACCACTTGGCTATAATATAGTTCATCTATTTCAGGCACTAAAAGCTGCTGTTGAAACACAATTATTCTTACAAGATATTAATAAAAATATCCAACTAGTAATAATTAAGTTTTTAAGATTTTTTTTCTTTAAGAGATTTATCTTTTTAGTCTTGGTAACTAGTAGTTAGTTACATGAGTTATGCCAGAAGAAGTGATCCAGTTAAAAGTTAGTGTAAATTAAAACTTGGAAGATTGTTCAGGCCAGGAAAGGTTTATAATAGAGATTAGGCACATTGGAGCATGCTGGATATTTTTAAAAAGGAAAGGGGAGGTTAGAAAAAGGAAATGTCAAGTCAAATACAAATATCTATTAATAATTTTATTCTAAAATACTTTTATCTATGTATCAAAAATACTTATTAAATACTATGGTAATGTCCTTAGGTATTATATCTCTGACGATAAATACTGTGAAGGTAAATGCATTTCTCTGTCTTGTAGGCTATAATACAGATGTAGTCCAATACATATTTAACATGTGGAAAGTTATTACTGCACATTCAGAATGTTGCCATTTAATTCAGTGCTATAAATTCAGCAAATGTCTCTTTAATAAGTTTCATGGTGTCCTCAAGAAGTACTAAGGTGCAATTTACATCCTCAGTTTGAGTCTGTGTCTGATTCCTCACTGAGATGACAAAGATGGCTTAAAATTGCTGTGGTCTGTGTTTCCAAATATTTTTATGAAAGAGTTAAGCATAAACACAAATAATGGCTTCTTGTGATGAATCTGCACACATTTGAACATGTTCTTTTCCAGGTATCCTGTTGCAAAGTAAGATTACAGATAACAGAATTTTAGAAAGATATGCTTCTCCAGATTTCATCTTAAAAATTCAAATAAATACAGTTAATTTGAGAATTATTTAAGAATAAGACAGCTATACATAGCACAATTAAAGTAACATAAAAATGATATATTTTTCTACTGGTGACTACTAAGTGTAAGCAAGAGCACCAAATCATGAATTAAGGAAATTACAGATCAAGTCTAAAGTCCTAAGGAGATTCACTTGTAAATGAAAAGACAAAAATTTTTATTTTTGAAATTTTTTATTGAAGTATAGTTGATATACAATATTATATTGGTTTCAAGTAAACAACGTAGTGATTAGACAGTTATATACATTATTAAATTCTTACCCCAACTAGTGTAGTTAGTATCTGTCAACACAGAAAGATGTTACAAAACTAGTGATTATATTCTCTATGCTGTACTTTCATCCCTGTGACTAACTTATATTATGATTGAGATTTTGTGCCTCTTTATCCCCTTCATCTATTTCACTCACCCATCCCAATCCCTACCCCATGGTAACCACTAGTCACTTCTCAGTGTTCATGAGTCTATTGCTGTTTTATTCATTTTGTTTTGTTTTGTTTTTAAATTCCACATACAAGTAAAATCATAATGGCATTTGTCTTTCTCTGCCTGGCTTATTTCACTTAACATAATATCCTCTAAGTAAATCTATGTTGGCACAAATGGCAGGGTTGTTTTTTTTTAAGTTGAATAATATTCTATTGTATATATATATATGTATCACATGAAAAGACAGATAAACATTCAGAAGTTCATTGAAAACACATGGTAACAAAAGTACACTCAACTAAGATTCAGATAGTTCAAAGATGAAAAATATCACATTAAAGATGCAATAAAGACATTGTTCATGTGAGTAAGAGTTAATAGAAAAGCTTGTTAAAATAAAAGGTTGTTGTGAAGGTACCATAAGTTATGAATGAGAACTAGGTGTTTTAAATTACATTAGGACATATTTTCAATACGTATTCTCAATTGTAACACAGGCAGATAAATGAAGACAAGACAGTAAATGATGAATATATATGTTTTAAGACACTGTGTAGAAGTACTTTGAATTTTGATTACAATTGCTTGTGCCACATACAAGAATTCAAATTATTAACCTGTCTCAAGAATTCACAACAGTTAATAAGAATATCAGTCAATGAAGTAGCTTTTAGAGAGAAAAGGAATAGTGAAAGGGAAGGATCTTAGCCAGTATTACAATAGTCAAAAATATCTGATGACTCTGAAGAGGGCTTGACTAAGATAAGAAATTTTGCTAAATAGAAGTATCAGTGGATTAAGGACGGATTGAATTATCAAGAGAATCAGGAAGGAAGACACATTTTGCAAATATTTATTCATATGTCATATTTTCCAAAATAGTCTGAATCAGCTTAAAATAGAAGTACAGGTAAAGAATACCCAAAACTATCAATAAAAACATAGAAGGCATAAGTCAATATAGGAGTGAGAATGGTAATGGGGAAGATAAGTTCAGATTTAAATGTGGGAGTTTGAATTGTCAATGGAACATCCAAGCTTAGTGCTTCTTAGTTAAGAGTCAAATCACTTCAGAGTAATATCCAAGTGCCCAAATTATTTCTGTAATGGAATTTTGTTATTGACCATGACTAGAAATAACCATGCCATCATGAGTCTGGGATAAATTGTTTAGACATACAGCTGTTTGATTGGTTGTTAAACAAAGATGTTTCTGAAAGACCACAAATATTTATGAAGATTATTAATTTATTATGTAATTTGATGTGATTGAATATATCTTTGCCTATACATTGTACAGTATCAAACTTCAATACTGAATACATTATTTAAAATAAATTAGTAGGTACTCTAATTATAGTAAATAGTCAACCACTTAAGTAGTTACTGAGCAGTTCCTAGGAGCCTATAGCCCTATTAGTGGTACCCCAAATTTTTTTGTTTACTGCAAGTTTATGACTTAGTATGCATATGAAGCTCTTAAGTGACTACACAGATGGCAACTGATTAAAGTCTGATATGACCAATATAAACATATTATATCAGTGGCCTGAACAATTAGGTAAATCCTCATGGAAGTAACAGAACTTAAACTGTATTCTCAAGATAGGGTCATATTTTAAGAGCAGCCTCAGACGGGGAAAAAGCATCACCAATGTCACTTTTTAAAAATCATGATTTATTCAGAGTAGAGGAAAGATATCTGAGGATCTAAAATACGAAATACAGAAAAAATATAGGATATTATGGAAAGCAACTGAAGAGCTACAATAGAGCTGTATTATAGAACTTTTGGCAAAGTAGTCTGAGGATGTTGAGTAATGTCTTGGAAACAATAAGAAACTAATGCCTGCTTCTGAATATAACTGGACATGAGCAAATTAATGAAGGTGTTCTAAGGGGCAGGAGGAATGTGTGCTTGAGTAGAAAAAATTAGTGGTGAGATGGCAAATATCTAGGTATTTAGCACCAGGCACAAAATAGCTGCTGACTAAATATTTGCTGAAGGAATGAATGCAAGATTTAGAGCCTTCTTAGGGTGTAATGGAGTATTTCAGAATGGAGTTCATGGAAGGCACTGAAGTGTTTATTTCAGTTTTAGAAATTTTGAGCTTTCAAACTACCTATGGAGCAGCAAACCATGGTAAATAAATAATCTTAAATCATAGCAGCAAAAATCTCATATCACTTGCTGCTGAGAACTATCATTTGAGTTAATGTTGTGAGATCTACTCATTTGGATTATGTGATTATTCATCTCTATTTGTACTGTCAGCTCAGCCAATTATTTTTCATCTTAATGCAATGAAATATTTAGAATTGGAATATCCTGTATTCAGAATAAAATTAATGAACATGCTCCTTACTTTGTAGATGGTTTCTTGTTTTCTCAAATACTTGAGCAGGAATAATTCAGATGTATCTGATGGAAGCTTTAGAATGTCAGTAATTTGTATTTTCCTTTTGAAATGAGCACAGGAAGGGAACAGGGAAAGCTCTACTTTATCTACTTTTCTCACTTATTTAAAAAAATATGAATCATATCCTCAAGTAGTTAGCTGGAACAGTGATTTTACCTAAAGAAAGGCTGAGAAGATATTTCAGTCTCTTAAAACTTCATGATTTTATCCTCCGCCAAGATTCTTTTCAACTGATGCTAATGGGATTTTAAGTGTAATATGAAGATCTGTCTACCATATCAGTGAGTTTCTTTCAGGCTGCAGATGAATATTTTGGCTACGGTTGAGCTGGTTCCTCTTGTGTAAGCTTAGGCTGTTCCAGTCACAGCAGATACTCAAATAATAACTGATCAAATGCTGGGAGCATCGGTGAACCAATTAACCTATATTGTCAGATTTTCAGTGTCACTGTCCATTTTCCTCTATGTTTTGAAAATCTATGTGCAAGGGTGGAAATATACAGAAAACCTCCCTAGGCATGCAGCACTTTGTATTTTCTCTAGCAAAGTGGAACAACCCTATATGAGCTTACCATATGTATTGCTACAAAGTCCTCTGGTAATTGAACTTTATCCTTTCACTGACACTTTATACTGACTATTAAATAGACTCAGGGTTTATTTATTACTGAGTATAACAAGTAAATAAATTATGATCTCCCTGAGGAATGTTTTAGAAAGTGCTTAATAAAAATATCTGAACGTATTTTATTTATATCTGACCTATTTATAAGACATTGAAGTCGAAAATATTTCTTCTTGCAGCTTATGGTAAAAAATAATATTTTATGATTCATCTTATTCATTTTGTCAAGCAGAAAACTTGAAAGATTATTTATGAAACTGTCACTTGTCTTAGGACTGTCACTTCTAATAGGAATCAATTTTATTTTATGAATTCAAATTCTGTGAGTTGATTATTTTTAGCACAACACCCAGTAGCAAAACAAAAGTTTGAAATACTATGAAATAATGTGAAGTATATGAAATTTTGTTACACTGTTATGAGTGTTAGAATGTTTTCACAACCTTCATAGCCCAAGTTAGTAGTGTTTGTAGAGTTAATACTGTCTCTGGTCCACAGTAAGTTTAAACTTATCTTTCTTAAGTGTTTATTCAATATTACATTCCACTTTCCGATGGAGTCCTTGGCCAGATGCAAAGTATAGTTGTGTTTGCTATGCTTTGTACAGATTCTGTTACCTTGCCTTTCAAAATGTCTTTATTCATGCAGTATTATATTTACTTAAGAAATACTTTACAATGTGTATATTTTTCTTCTTTTCAGCCATGAAAAATGTTAAGTACAGAATTTATATTTCCTTATTAATATATTTTATGACATTTTAAGAGGCTATATATAATGCAAACAATGTAATGTAAATATTTTATGACTTTTACTATAAAATTAGAGTTGTATACTCTTCATGCAATAATAGTAGGTTATGCAGCATAAATAAATCCATGCATTTGATTTTGCTTGCTTATGGTAAGAGAAAGAGTTATTTACAATGTTAAGGGAGTATCTATACATGCAAGTTAGTGAAGAGAATTATGACAAAGATTTTAGCCAGGAAGTATTTTCCTTGACATATTAAGGTAAAATATACAGAAAGGAGACAATTTTTTGAATGATATGAAAAATGCATTCTATTTCCTTATTTGAAGTTTGGAAAAACAATGCATAATCTATAGTTAAATAATGCATTTCACTTTTATAAAGCAATACTTCCAGAATTGTAATTTCAAATTTATTGCAAGCATCTGAACTAAGTTCTTATAAATATTCTTTAACAACTGCAGTTTGAAAAGTGTCTATGTGTAAACACCCAGGATTAATGCACTCATCAGTATTTTCATATTGCTAAACATGTGGCTGTTTTCAACATGTGGTTTGGTTTCTCAAACCATGAATAATCAAATTATTTGCATTATAAAACAAATGTAATGATCATTTTAAGAAATATTTCCCTAATAATTGCACTTATTTTCTTAAACAAAATGAAGTTATAATAAAGCCACTTCTTAAGAGGAACTTTAAGAGTATGTGAAAAGAAAATAATAATATTTTAATATAATTGCAAAGAACATTTATTTCAAAGTTCATGGTATCTCTGGAAACTGGAATTCTCCAACAAATTTGATGTCAAGAGTTTTAACTATTAATGGGCAAAATTATTCTGATTTTTCAAATTAGTCAATTCTGAATATCATACAGCATTATTCTCATATATGTTGCTTTACTGTGTTCTGTTCTGAAGCTACAGGTTAACCCTATAACTCACTGTCATTATTTAGTCACAAAGAAAACCTACAAAGATTATAGGGAGATAGGTCATATTTGCAATGTGTACTGTCTAGCTGATATGGATCCAAGGATCAACTCATTATAATTTTGTATAATGTTAATTATTAATATTCTCTGCTGTCCTTACTGAGTCTCAGGATATTTTTATTTCTGATATATCTTCTAGAAGACAAAATATCCTGAAACATTATTAGTTTGTAGATAGTGGGGTCCTTTTTTTGAGGTATAATACATGATTAATTTATAATGATGTTGTCGGTGATTATTCTTAGTGTAAGAACATGCTAACAGTGCAGATTTGTGAAACTTCCAAGGGCTTTTTGTTTGGATAAAATAAATTGTACTATTATCCCTGTTGGAAAGGCTATCAGTATGTAGTATCCTAAGAACAAATCTAATTTGTTAAATATTATTATACAGCCTCTTGTACATAAATATATATTTCTAAGTAGTATACAAGTATTGAAACACATTGATTTTTTTCTAAATTTGACAAGAATAAGATTTGTCACAATAGTTTAGGTTTCATTAAAAACTGAAGAACGTTGAAAAACACTATTTTCATTTTATAAAGAGGAGCAATAGTTGTGTTAATCCTCACAGTATTGTGTTAATCCTCACAGTATTGTGTTAATCCATGGATCACCGCAGGAAATCTAAATACAGTTCCAATTTAAAAGACAGTTTAACCACTTCATTATTCTGAATTTGTGCCTGAATTTGGGTTGGAATAATAGTCCCAAAAAGTGCTGTCAGAGGAGATAAAATACAGACACAACTCACAGTGTCCATAAACAAGGAGCAGTTACAAGTAATAATTTGAAAACACAATAATATGTAACACTAATCATAAAGAACTTAATTTCTTTCAAAATAAAATAAACTTTGTCAAATGATTAAAGGGTATGTCAAAGATGAAAAAATTTATACAATATTTAATTAATAAAATGAAAATTGTTATTTAAGTACAGAATACTTTTGGTCATCTTATAGAAATTAAATGCAAATTTTTATTTTGCATTATCTTCCAGTCATACTTTGAAATGCATAATTTATTATATCTTTCACTATGCATACATCTATGGGACATTGAACAATTCATTTCTCTTTAAACACAGGCACTTCGATTGTTCTCTGATACTGTATTTTTACGGAATTCCTTCAATTTTTAATAATTATCTATTACAAAATTTTGAAATAATTCATTCTTATATATCTTTGCATGTATGTTTAGAAATATATAAATATTTAGCTGTTCACATAAATAATAAAATTAATCTCTTTAGCATCATTCATAAGAAACTGTTCTTTTATTAGGAGCACATTCTAAGAATATTTTATCTAGATAAACAGTTAACAAATTCCAAATAAAAGAGAAACACATCAATGTATGTGTTATTAAATTTTAAAACTATAGAATTTCCCTTAAGAAACAAATGAACAGTATTTTGCCTTATATGCATATTCCTATTTGTAGTTTTTTTGTATTATATAACTTACACCTGAATAACCAAATTATATTTTTCGGTCACAAGAAAATGAGGAAAACAAGACCTAACTCATTTTTTTTTCCATGAACACACATTTTACTTCAATCAAATTTTATCATATAAAGTAACATTTAAAATATGTGCATTCTGTTAATTTATGCCCAATTTATATATATAAACTAAAGAATTAGGAAAATTTAGAAATATTTCAGTAACCAATGTTTGTAACTTTTCTTACTTAGAAATCAAATAAGTTATCCACAAATTATTACCAATTAATCAATTTAACATTGGTTGTCCAAAGAAATAAAAAATAACAATGTAAGCCAACACCATAAGTCTTTTGATAAGTAGGACTACAAGAATTTACAAAATTAAACCTTTATAGAAGATAAAACTTACTGAAATTTCATTTAAAAAATTCTGTATTTTGGCAGTCCTAAACTATGCATTAATTATAATTCACTGGAGCGATACAACTAATATACATATTCTTACTATTTTTAAATATGAGAAATTAAGCCCAAACCTTGTATTTAATAATACATTGTTCTAACTGTATTTTTACATGGGTAATAAAATAGAGATTTTTAATAGAGGAAGGAAGTTATTTTTAAGCCGAAAAAATATCCAGTCTAGTTAAAAGAGTCATCTAAATATCAGGAATAGCATATGAACTCTTCTTGAGGTAACTGACCACTCTGTGCTCATATGTCAAAATTTAAAGAGATTTACATCTGTCATGAATCTACTTGCCTAAACCTAAGCCATTGCACAAACTCTCAGTTAAACTTTTTTGTAATTGAAATACACTTGACATACAAGACTAGTTTCAGGTGTGCAACATAGTAATTTGATAATTACATTACAAGATGCTCACCATGTTAAGTGCAGTTACCATCTGTCACTATACAATGTTATTACAATATTATTGACTCTCTTCCTTATATTGTACTTTTTATCACCATGACTTATTTATTTAAGGTTGAGCACTTAACCCCCTTCTGATTATGAGTTATAGTTTCAATGCAAAAACATAGGAAAAAAACAAATCTTTTTAATTTTTTTCTCTATTATTTGGAATTTGTTAACTGTTTATCTGGGTAAAATATTCTTAGAACATGCTCCTAATAAAAGAACAGTTTCTTATGATCAACTAATCCGAAAGTTTCCTCAAAAAGATGAAAAGAAGGGAAAGAAGAAAAAAATAATTGATGGGAACCAACTTCAGGTATATGTAAATTTATCATTCTAAAGGCTAATTGTTTTTCCTCCTAAAGAAAGGAAAAGTCTTAGATGTAAGGAACACCATATTCTGAGTCACAGATGACCAATAATTACATTAATATCTCTCTCCTCCCCTCTTTTTTTATTTTTTTTAGTTTATAAATGACCACTGGGATCTTGTTAGAAACATTCTCTTGATAGTTTCAAATAAAAAAAATTGCTGAAAGGGTAAAATAGAGGTTCTTTAAAAATATTCTATTAGAGATCTACTATCCTATTCTATGCCGTTCCTCCCTCCCTCCATCCCTCTGTCCTTTCTTCCTTTCTTTCTAGTAAAAGTGAATAGGAAGGCAATTAAGGTTTTCATGTATAAGAACGGACTCATAGCCCAGCACTTAATTAAATGTCTTCCCTTTTATATTCCAAAGCATCTGGTAACTAACACATCACATTCTTTATTCAGCCTTAGAGCTATTCTATTGTCTTTTCCACATCTTATATGTGTATCTTCTTTGTTTTTATATTTTTCTTCTTACCGCCAATAGCAATTTATATATTACAATGGCTAAATAAATTCACTTAAGGTTAAAATTATATCATTAAAATTAATTATTTAATTATATACTGCCATCATATATTAATTTAT
Organism: Manis javanica; assembly: GCF_040802235.1. NCBI lineage: Eukaryota > Metazoa > Chordata > Mammalia > Pholidota > Manidae > Manis > Manis javanica. The sequence goes on from NC_133164.1 coordinate 34,472,676, forward strand.
TCACTCAATAAATTTTTGTGTACAGATGTGGTACAGCTTCTTATCAATGTAGAAGAAAAGGTCAGTGAATCAATATGAAATTTTCTACTTATTAATTTTCTAAATCTATGTGACAGATTTAACTGTCATTCAAAATAAAACATTGATTAATTAAGAAAGAGAAAGTGTTACTGAAAAAGCAAGAGAAAAGAGCAACAGAGGAAGAGGAAAGTAAAAGATACTTTGGATGCATTAAAAGAAATACACGCAGAAGAATCTGTAGGGATGAAACCCTCGTGCAGCAAAAGAGAGACATGATATAGCTTAAAACTGCTGCTCTTACTCTATTTTTCCTACAGATACTGGATTTTTGGTATAAAATTTCTTAGTTTCAGTATTGGAAACTATCACTTTGCATGACAGGCAACTTTTCAACTGTGGCATACTTAAAGAGATGTTATGAGGATAATTGTTTTCACTTTTATTATTTCTCTTAATTTGAAAGGGTTTTAAACTATACCTAGAGCATTTCAAAATATATGAATGCTTATGATAAGCTTGTTATGACTGAATTTGTTGAAGGTAATTTTTAAATTTCTTTCTCCAGACATATTTATGACCAATATATGAGCTATATTTGATTTGTAAACAGCTTTCTTAAGAGGAAGAAGTGATATTTATAAGTTCCTTTATATCTTTGGAACAAAATAATAATAAATAAATGGAATTGAAAATAATATCCATTCTGTTTCTTTTGGAATCTTTTCATTTTACTAATATTTATTTGTTAATATAATTATTAGATTTGCATCCCTCTCAATACAGGGGTAATATCATAGGCATTAAACTTTGAACTTCACTGATGTCACATATTCATTCCTATAAAAAGCATAATTAATAGTGATGTGTGCTATTCACAGATATTGGCTGACCTAGAAAACCATGCATTATTTAAGAATGATCTGGAATGTCAGAAGCTGATTCTGGAAGCAATGAAATATCATCTATTGCCAGAAAGAAGAACTTTAATGCAAAGTCCACGAACTAAACCTAGAAAATCTACAGTTGGAACTCTGTATGCTGTAGGAGGAATGGATAACAACAAAGGTATACAATTCTAGATCTATATATAACACACACCCTGTATCACACCAGGACACACTTTTAATATTGTAATATGTATAATACCATGAAACCTCACATAGACTTGACTTTATCCATTACAATTTAATGCTGATGAAAAATTTAAAGAATACCTCTTATTTTCAGTCTGTCGTTGCTGCTTCTGCTTACTATTCGTCTTTAAATTCTTTACCTCTTGTACGTTAGGTACCAGGCGTCATATGAAATGAAAAGGGAATTTAAAGCACTTAGAAAACACAAGCCAAATAATTTTTTGGATATATTGAGAATTGTATTTCAGTTCTAAGCAAAGGAATTGTAATGTGCCAGGCACATGCTCGCTGAGAGTAATATTATGAAGAAAAGAGTTTCTGCTTTTGAAGAGTTTAGAATCTCATACAGAAGCCCAAACAAATAAATAGAAAATTATAAACGAATGTAGTAACCATGACAGTAATAATTTACAAATTGAATTGCATTGATCAGTTTTCACCTTCAAAAGGAAGGAAATGGTTCATTTAAATATTGAACACACACATTTGAAGGTTTTGTTCTTGCTTTTCTACAGTTAGTAGAAAAATCTCCATTAATATCTGTCCTCCAGCCTTTCTTATGTGGGTCCTAACTTTCTTGAGCAAGTACACAAAACAAATAATGTAATTGTCATAAGGCTGTGCCTAATAAGTGATATAATTTTCCATAACATATTTAATGTGCATGTAAAAAATATGACTGGCAACAGCAGAGAATGATCCATGGCCCTAAAGGGACTTCACTATTAGAGAATTACAAGGAAGCAGTGACACTTTCTTCAACCATGTGATGTGAGACCCCAAAATGCAGCTAAAGGGAAATCAAAGGGGAATGAAGCATATTCCCATTTTTTTGTTAAGAGATACCTTGTGGTTGTTAGATGTTTTCATTAGCTTTCACTAATTGTTTAAAAAGTTTAACTCCTATTTTACTGGGATGTTGATTTCTAGTAATTATATTAAATAAGCACTAGAGTATTAACATATAAAAAAGCATAACTTTCAGTTAAAAAGGGTAAATAACATTACTTTAAGAACTAGGGAAATGGCATTAATCTTCATCTCCCTCCACTTCTGGCTTCTTCTTTAAATATGTTATTACATAAGAGAACATGTCAGAAGTTTTCAAGAGAAGAGATAGTAATTTAAAACTCTCTTTTTTAAAGGATTAAAACAGAAAAGTCTTGGATAAAAAACCTAATAAGAAATAGTCAGAATTTATACTAAAATGCCCAAGAAATATTTTTAAGCTAAAAAAAATCTGTAAACCTGTGTCCATGTTGTCCTGATAAGAATAATAAATACCAAATAATATGTACCTCTTGACATAGTAGTCATCTCTTATAATAGAAACATGTAAACTTTATTGCAACATTGTATAATGTTCATTTTACCTGTAAAAATAAATAACCTCATTTCCAGTGACTTTCAATAGTCATCCAAGTTTCAGATTTTGTAAGTGGGTAGTGATCTTATAAGATTGTCAAATTTTTTAAATTAAAGTATCATTGATGCACAACCTTATGAAGATTTCACAGGAAAAACAACGTGGTTAAAACACTCATCCTCATTATTGAGTCCCTCCCATACCCCACTGCAGTCACCATCCATCAGTGTAGTAAGAGGCCACAGAGTCCCTACTTGTCTTCTCTGTGCCACACTGTCCTCCCTGCAACCCCCCACACAAAAGGCCTACTAATCATGATACTCCTCAATTCCTTCTCCCTCCCTCCCCACCTGCTCTCCCCTATCCATCCCCTTTGGTAACCACTAGTCCCTTCTTGGAGTCTCTGAGTCTTCTGCTATTTTCTTCCTTCAGTTTTGTTTCATTGTTATAGTCCACAAATGAGGGAAATCTTTTGGTATTTGCCTTTCTCTGCCTGACTTATTTCACTGAACATAATACCTTCTAGCTCCATCCATGTTGTTGCAAATGGTAGGATTTGTTTCTTTCTTATGGCTGAATAGTATTCCATTGTGTATATGTACCACATCTTCTTTATCCATTCATCTACTGATGGACACTTAGGTTTCTTCCGTATCTTAGAGGTTCCTCAAAAAACTGAAAATAGAAATACTATTTGACCTGGGACTTTCACTCCTAGGAATTTACCCAGAGAAAAAAAGTTCTCAAATACAGAAGGACATATGCACCCCTATGTTTATTGCAGCACTATTTATGTTTGTCAAATTTTAAAGTCAATTGAGTGGCATTTGTTTCTAAGGAACACTGTATTCTACAGAAAGAATGCCCATACAAGATCTATTCTATTCAAAAATATGCACGATAACATTTTTTTTTATGGGAAAAAATAAATAAAAGGAGGAGAGGAGGAGGAAGAACATTTAGTTGAATCCAGTCAGCCTATGACTGGGAATGAACAATAAACAATTATTAGTACAAAAGTCACTATACTATTAAGGAACCAAAGAATATGAATAATTTGAATTTTTAGTATGGTGACTTTAATTTACTAAAGCATAAAAGAATATGAAAATATGGAGTCTAGTGAGTTAAACTGTGTCAGCATTGAATTTCTCTAATATTCCACAGCAGTCTTTTGAGACTGAAAAAATTCTTTAAAAATTGAACTCTCTTAGGGATTCTGAATTTCCTTCATTTTAGAATCAAATAAATACTGACAATTTAGATATTGTTATATTTATCCATAAGGTAGAGGCTTAAAAGAATGTGATAATACTGAGGGTTTAAAAAATATTACTGATTAAGTCAGCAACAAAACAGAAAAAATAATAATTTGAAGGAACCTGTAGGAATTTGTACCACACTCTGAACCCTACAGGATCCAGTCATTCAATACATCCCATACGCTTAGATAGAAATCTAGCACAGTACCAAACTTCGAAAACCGATTTTTCCTGGCAAAATAGAAAAGTATAGAAGCCCAATGTTTTGAGGGATTTAAATAACAATTAGGACATATTCAATATAATCCCTCATTTTGCATTGTGCTTCTACTATTTAAGGAGTGCTTTCTACACTTTATTAACTTGTGTTATATCTAAATAGGCGTTAAGATTTTATCTTAAAATTGTTTTCTTTTCTTGAAACGTAATGAGGAAAACAGAATAAAAATGAAAAAAGAAAAAATGCAAGAAAAAATACGGCAATATTCAGTGCATTTTTTAAATTATTTACATATTTATATTGTGCCTTATCGAAGGTCTGTGTAAATATTTCATTGATTCATCTTCAGCTCCATAATGACTGACATTCAGATGATATCATATGTGGTTGATAAACTAAAGAGAGAACCCTTGCAGATTTTCTGTAGCAATTATGAAAAATCAGAGCAATGTCTTCTTGCCTTTCCTTTTCACTTACATTCACTTAAACACGCATTAAATAATAATGCTGCTCTTCTGCACATCTACTTCATGCCAACCTCCATGTTAAAAACTTGTGTGCCATGGTGAACATTATGAATATAACCCCTCCCTCACAGAACTACCAAGCTAATCTGGGAAAATAGTAAACAAAATGTTTACTACCAATTAATGTTACAAGAAGGGAATTGCAAATAGGATGTGTATAATGCCTGGGGAGCAAACCTAGTCTAGTCTGCAAAAGTACAGAAGTGCAGAGAAAGTGTTTGCTGTCCTTTCCCCCCACCCCAGATGAAATCTAAAGAATTATTAGGTATTAGTTTAGCACATTATTGAGTGGGAAAGTAGTGATAAGTCCAGACTGCAGGTTTATCAAAGATGGACGTTTATTTTACATTTGAAGGAATGTGACATCTTCAAAAATGGAGAGAAATCCCTTATGACTGGAATATGGCCAGTGGGGAAATTAAAGTGTGACAGTGGAAGAAAGACACAGTGGACGTCAGTGAGAGACTTAGTAGGATTGATTCTGATTTGAAACTCCAGAGATCTTGGAAGGCAGGTGATGTTCCTAATGGAAAGAGCAGTCTTTGAAATCAGTGAGATGCCTATTCAGATCCAGGAGTATTACTTAAAACCTCTAGTCCATTTTACTATAGTCTAGCACTATATTCCATTTCTAAAAAAATTATAGTGATTAAATGAGATGGAGTATTATCTAAAGAGACTAACCTAAAGTACAAAAAGGCATTCCAACATGTTTGGTACCAAAAGGACTACCAGGGCATTCATTAGTAACCTGGGCTGATCTTCCTAATCATGTTATGGAATAAAGCCAAGCTGTCTAGGCACTTTGGAGACATGAGATTACTGTGTTTCTGTGGAATAATAGTGATATCATACAGAGAGGAGATAAGATGATAAGATATTCATTAATGGTGTTTATATGAATACTATGACATATAAGGTCATTTATACCAATACAAAATACATTCAAGAATGATGAACCAAATGAGAAAAAATAATCAAGCTATAAATGCAATTTCCAGTGTGTTTCAGAAAGCATCATTTAATTTACTGCTATAACAGGGAAGTACTGAAAAATAACTCTTTAAGAATGAAGCAATTTATAGCATAATTTAAGGCTAATTGAAGTATTAATGTATTTATTCATACTTGTTCTACTATGAATGAGAAATGAGGGGACATAGAAAATTAAATAGTTTTTGAAAAGCAATAAATAATAAAACTGTTCTTATGAGGAGAAAATTTTGTTTTAATGTGTCAACTGAAATCAAATGCAGATTTAAATCAATGCAGTAAATTTGCTGTTATTTTGGTAAGAATTTGATTATAAATCACACACTGGAATCATTATAAATTCTTTAGAAAGGTGGCTTGAAGGAGAAACACTAATTGCTTACTCTTAAGTGCCTAGATTCACTTATTTTTAAGTGTGATTCATGGAAGCTATGAAATAAAATTTGGTGCTAGTAGTTAATAGAGAATATTTACATCATTCTGATGTTGACTATTAGATAATTCCTTGGAAATAGAAATAGTTTGGTTTTGTAATGATAGAATATTGTTAAAGATAATTTTCATTTCATTCTGATTATGAGCATGTATTGAAAACCAGGTAAATATACAATAGTATAGATAAGAAAAACCAATTATGAGCCTATAATTTAAATATAAGCATTGTTACCATTGTTAACAGAATGGTATATTTTGTTTCTCAAATTTCTGTGTATTTGTATATGTGCATGTGTCTGTGTGAATATAACCATAACTGTAACTCTACATTAACATTATATATGACATAATAAAATAATATTAATATAGAAATAATTATTTCCCTTTATCTTAGTCTGTCTCTCTGTGATTAGATAAGTATCAAAGTATAGGTATATTTAGGTTAATTAACCTACTTAAATTATTTTTGTTGCTTTTATTCATTGTTTCCACATACAATTTAATTATAATTAATTAAAATTTTAAAATACACCAAGTATTTTATTTTTATAAACATGGAAATGCCAGTTTGAGCTTAATCCTATTATTAAACATTTGGTGGGATCCAAATCTTTTATCTGTAAATAATGCCATTCTTTAGCGTCTGCATGCATTAAGAGTGTTTCTACAAATTACTAGATGAAAAATTACTGGGTGGGAAGGTAAAATTTTTATGACATATGAAGTGATTGTTTCTAGAAAGTTTACATTAGTGCTAGTTTTAGTGCCTTATGATAAGGAACAATTCTGAGGTAACCTAAAATTAAATGACATAAGAACCAGAGAATGGGGTAGAGAGAAAAGAGAAGGTAATCAGTCAATAGCCATGGGCTATAGCTGACCAGAAGCTCCACGTTCTTCGATGAAGTCATTTCAACAATTATCTAGAAGGTGCCCAGGCCCACTGAATCCCTCTTGGGCATGAACAGCACCTGACCATCAAGAATCAATCCACAGCCTTTTTTATGATAGGACTGATCACATCTTCCCTGACGTCCCCTCTTAAAGAAGGCCCACCTTCTTTATCTATGGCCAATGTAAATTTAAAGAACTTTCTTTCTTTGAGACTGCTTCTCAATGTGCCCTGTTTTTTGAGTCTGGCAGCTGAGTGGTTTCTGTTCCCTGGCCTTGATGCTGGTGAAGCAGAAATTTCCTGTCCCAAGACTTTGCTTAGCATCTCTAAAGCCTCAATAAACACTTACCACTCAGAGATCTCTAATTCTCCCTTTAATATTTTGCAAGTTTGCTGTAAATATCTAATAGGTAGCATGCCTACCTGGTAGCCTCTGAAAAAGCGATGCATTCTGTATATGGAAATACACAGAAACTATGGATAACATTAAGTTCTATCAGAGAGAATTTGCTTTCCTTTGGCAGACCTTGAGTAAGAGCAAAGCCCTTTTTCCAAACCAGGACTGGGTGATTTGAGACTAAGATGTAGTATTTGTGAGGACTGCCCTATTTCTGGTTTGTTTTCAATATTTATAACAGGGCCATTCACTCTTGGGGGACTCTGAATGCCATTTTATTTTCACCTCAGAAGAATCAATTCTCCTAATTATTAACATTTTAGCTGCCATCTTCTGCCTGGATTTCTACCTCTCATTGCATATGCTTTGATGTCAGCAAATTCCAAGAGAAGACAAGCAACAATGCTCTGCCTTCTCCTTTTTTTTTTTTTTTGAGAGGGCATCTCTGATCTTTATTGATCAAATGGTTGTTAACAACAATAAAATTCTATATAGGGGGGTCAATGCTCAATGCACACTCATTAATCCATCTCAAGCCTAGTTCTCTTCAGTCTCCAATCTTTTGAAGCATAACGAACAAGCTCTTACATGATGAACGAATTCTTACATAGTGAATAAGTTCTTACAAGGTGAACAGTACAAGGGCATTCATCACAGAAACTTTCGGTTTTGATCACGCATTATGAACTATAAACAATCAGGTCAAATGTGAATATTCGTTTGATTTTTATACTTGATTTATATGTGGATCCCACATTTCTCCCTTTATTATTATTATTATTTTTATTTTTAATAAACTGATGAAGTGGTAGGTAGATGCAAGATAAAGGTAGAAAACATAGTTTAGTGTTGTAAGAGAGCAATTGTAGATGATCAGGTGTGTGCCTGTAGACTATGTGCTAATCCGAGCTAGACAATGGCAATAAAACATCCATGGATGCAGAAGCTTTCTCTCAACACGGGGGGGTTGAAGTTCTAAGCTTCACCACTGTTGTTCCCCGATTTCTCACCTGATGGCCCCCCTGTGACTGTGCCTGTCTTAGGTTGTTAATCCCTTGAGGAATCTTACCCATCTCTGGCTAACCAGTCATCTTCCGGGGCCATACAGGGAAATGTAAAGTCGGTAAGTGAGAGAGAAGCCATATTGTTTGAAAAGGTTAGCTTTTTACTTCTTTGCAGATTTATGCCCTGTGGCTTCTATGCCCAGCACTTGTCTCGAGGTATCTTTACCACCTGGAGGAATTATGATACTCGGAAAATTCGATATGAGGCACGAATTCTATTTAAGGGTTCTAATTAGGAAGGAAGAAGAAAAGCTATAGAGGTAGCATATGGAAGAAAACATGGGAGGATTGATTATTTCTTTGACATATCTTCTTGTAGAGTACCTTAAGTATGTATAGGTTTTAAACTACTAACTAACTTGTGCACACATATTAACATAATAGGAATACGGTGACATAAACAAAGCAACTCTATAACTACCAGCCATCTCCAGTGAAGCCAAGAAAACCATTTAGGCACCCTAGGCATTTGTGAAAATTAGTCTATGATATGGATATTGTCCAACTGTACTTGAACCATCTGAGAGAAGTCAGACAAATTAAAGCAACCCATTTCTGGGATCTGTTCACATCCCATATGTTCTTTTAACCATAGATAGTCTATAGTCGTAAGATTTTGGAGTGCTACAACTTGCACCCCTCCCAACTCCTGATTGAGTTCCAATAGTACAGATCTGGTCAAATTTGTTGTCTCGCTGTATGCACATGCCAGCCTAGAGATCTCCCTCCTCATTACAATGGCAAGTCCAGGAAATGGTGGGGTGGCTGCAGCCACAACCGCAGCATCGCCCAGATCCCTGTGGAGGCTTTTTGATGATCATCTCCCCGCATGAGTCCTCCAGAGAGAGCTGATGCCAGAAGCTTCTCCTCATATCATATCTTAGTTCATTTTCTGGGTAGCCAAGCTAGGCCTTGATCTTCTGCATAGAAACAAACAGACCCTTTGCCCACACTTTGAAATGCCCTCTGTACCACTGTGTAGAACTCATTGGAGGTCAGCATACAGGAACTGATTTTTTTTTTAATCTTTAATCTACACTTACATGAAGAATACTATGTTTACTATGCTCTCCCCTATATCAGGTCCCCCCTAAAAACCAGATTACGGTCACTGTCCACCAGCATAGCAAAATGGAGAATAACTACTTGTCCTCTCTGTGTTGTACAGCCCTCCCTCCCTTCTCCCTCCTCCCTGATGCATGCTAACCTTAATACGCCCCTTCTTCTCCCCCCCTATCCGTCCCTACCCACCCATCCTCCCAGTTCCTTACCCTTTGGTACTTGTTAGTCCATTTTTGGGTTCTGTAATTCCGCTGCTGTTTTGTTCCTTCAGTTTTTCCTTTGTTCTTATACTCCTCAGATGAGTGAAATCATTTGGTATTTCTCTTTCTCCACTTGGCTTATTTCACTGAGCATAATACTCTCCAGCTCCATCCATGTTGCTGCAAATGGTTGGATTTTTCCACTTCTTATGGCTGAGTAGTATTCCATTGTGTATATGTACCACATCTTCTTTATCCATTCATCTACCGATGGACATTTAGGTTGCTTCCAATTCTTGGCTATTGTAAATAGTGCTGAGATAAAAATAGGGGTGTATCTGTCTTTCTCAAACTTGATTGCTGCATTCTTAGGGTAAATTCCTAGGAGTGGAATTCCTGGGTCAAATGGTAGGTCTGTTTTGAGCATTTTGATGAACCTCCATACTGCTTTCCACAATGGTTGAACTAATTTACATTCCCACCAGCAGTGTAGGAGGGTTCCCCTTTCTCCACAGCCTTGCCAACACTTGTTGTTTGTCTTTTGGATGGCAGGTATCCTTACTGGTGTGAGGTGATACCTCATTGTAGTTTTAATTTGCATTTCTCTAATAATTAGCGATGTGGAGCATCTTTTCATGTGTCTGTTGGCCATCTGTATTTCTTTTTTAGAGAACTGTCCGTTCAGTTCCTCTGCCCATTTTTTAATTTGGTTAATTGTTTTTTGTTTGTTGAGGAGTGTGAGCTCTTTATGTATTCTGGACATCAAGCCTTTATCGGATCTGTCATTTTCAAATATATTCTCCCATACTGTAGGGTTCCTTTCTGTTCTCTTGATGGTGTCTTTTGCTGTACAGAAACTTTTCAGCTTAATGTAGTCCCACTTGCTCATTTTTGCTGCTGTTTTCCTTGCCCGGGAAGATATGTTCAAGAAGAAGTCACTCATGTTTATGTCTAAGAGGTTTTTACCTATGTTTTTTACCAAGAGTTTAATGGTTTCATGACTTACTTTCAGGTCTTTGATCCATTTTGAGTTTACCTTTGTATATGGGGTTAGACAAAGGTCCAGTTTCATTCTCCTACATGTAGCTGTTCAGTTTTGCCAGCACCATCTGTTGAAGAGACTGTCATTTTGCCATTGTATGTCCATGGCTTCTTTATCAAATATTAACTGACCATATATGTTGGGTTAATTTCTGGAGTCTCTAATCTGTTCCACTGTTCTGTGGCTCTGTTCTTGTGCCAGTACCAAATTGTCTTGATTACTATTGCTTTGTAGTAGAGCTTGAAGTTGGGGAGTGAGATCCCCCCTACTTTATTCTTCTTTCTCAGGATTGCTTTGGCTATTCGGGCTCATTGGTGTTTCCATATGAATTTTTGAATTATTTGTTCCAGTTCGTTGAAGAATGTTGCTGGTATTTTGATAGGGATTGCATCAAATCTGTATATTGCTTTAGGCAGGATGGCCATTTTGACGATATTAATTCTTCCTAGCCATAAGCAGGGGATGAGTTTCCATTTGTTAGTGTCCCCTTTAATTTCTCTTAAGAATGACTTGTAGTTTTCAGAGTATACGTCTTTCACTTCTTTGGTTAGGTTTATTCCTAGGTATTTTATTCTTTTTGATGCAATTGTGAGTATAATTGTTTTCCTGATTTCTCTTTCTATTGGTTCATTGTTAGTGTATAGGAAAGCTACAGATTTCAGTGTGTTAATTTTGTATCCTGCAACTTTGCTGTATTCCGATATCAGTTCTAGTAGTTTTGGAGTGGAGTCTTTAGGGTTTTTTATGTACAGTATCATATCATCTGCAAATAGTGACAGTTTAACTTCTTCTTTACCAATCTGGATTCCTTGTATTTCTTTGTTTTCTCTGATTGCTGTGGCTAGGACCTCCAGTACTATGTTAAATAACAGTGGGGAGAGTGGGCATCCCTGTCTGGTTCCCGATCTCAGAGGAAATGCTTTCAGCTTCTCGCTGTTCAGTATAATGCTGGCTATGGGTTTATCATATATGGCCTTTATTATGTTGAGGTACTTGCCCTCTGTTCCCATTTTGCTGAGAGTTTTTATCATGAATGGATGTTGAATTTTGTCAAATGCTTTTTCAGCATCTATGGAGATGATCATGTGGTTTTTGTCTTTCTTTTTGTTGATGTGGTGGATGATGTTGATGGATTTTCGAATGTTGTACCATCCTTGCATCCCTGGGATGAATCCCACTTGGTCATGGTGTATGATCCTTTTGATATACTGTTGAATTCTGTTTGCTAATATTTTATTGAGTATTTTTGCATCTACATTCTTCAGGGATATTGGTCTGTAATTTTCTTTTTTCGTGGGGTCTTTGCCTGGTTTTGGTATTAGGGTGATGTTGGCTTCATAGAATTAGTTTGGGAGTATTCCCTCCTCCTCTATTTTTTGGAACACTTTAAGGAGAATGAGTATTATGTCTTCTCTGTGTGTCTGATAAAATTCCGAGGTAAATCTGTCCAGCCCCAGGGTTTTGTTCTTGGGTAGTTTTTTGATCACCGTTTCAATTTCTTTGCTCATAATTGGTTTGTTTAACTTTTGTGTTTCTTCCTTGGTGGTTCTTGGGAGGTTGTATTTTTCTAGGAAGTCCATTTCTTCTAGGTTTTTCAGCTTGTTGGCATATAGGTTTTCATAGTAGTCATTAATAATTCTTTGTATTTCTGTGGAGTCTGTCGTGATTTTTCCATTCTCATTTCTGATTATGTTGATTTGCGTTGATTCTCTTTTTCTCTTAATAAGTTTGGCTAGAGGCTTATCTATTTTGTTTATTTCCTCAAAGAACCAGCTCTTGGTTTTGTTGATTTTTGCTATTGTTTTATTCTTCTCAATTTTGTTTATTTCTTCTCTGATCTTTATTATGTCCCTCCTTCTGCTGACTTTAGGCCTCATTTGTTCTTCTTTTTCCAGTTTCGATAGTTTTGATGTTAGACTATTCATTTGGGATTGTTCTTCCTTCTTCAGGTGTGCCTGGATCGCTATATACTTTCCTCTTAAGACTGCTTTCGCTGCATCCTACAGAAGTTGGGGCTTTGTGTTGTTGTTGTCATTTGTTTCTATATATTCCTTGATCTCTATTTTGATTTGTTCATTGATCCATTGATTATTTAGAAGCATGTTGTTAAGCCTCCATGTGTTTGTGAGCCTTTTGTTTTCTTTGTAGAATTTATTTCTAGTTTTATACCTTTGTGGTCTGAAAAATTTGTTGGTAGAATTTCACTATTTTTGGAATTTACTGAGGCTCTTTTTGTGAGCTAGTATGTGATCTATTCTTGATAATGTTCCATGTGCACTTGAGAAGAATGTATATCCTGTTGCTTTTGGATGTAGAGTTCTATAGATGTCTGTTAGGTCCATCTGTTCCAGTGTGTTGTTCAATGCCTGTATGTCCTTACTTATTTTCTGCCCAGTGGATCTATCCTTTGGGGTGAGTGGTGTGTTGAACTATCCTAAGATGAATGCATTGCAGTTTATTACCCTCTTTAGTTCTGTTAGTATTTGTTTTACAAATGCTGGTGCTCCTGTGTTGGGTGCATATATATTTAGAATGGTTATATGGTCTTGTTGGACTGAGCCCTTTATCATTATTTACTGTCCTTCTTTATCTCTTGTTACTTTCTTTGTTTTGAAGTCTATTTTGTCTGATATTAGTACAGCAACCCCTGCTTTCTTCTCTCTGTTGTTTCCCTGAAATATGTTTTTCCATCCTTTAACTTTTAGTCTGTGTTTGTCTTTGGGTTTGAGGTGAGTTTCTTCTAAGTAGCATATAGATGGGTCTTGCATTTTTATCCATTCTATTACTCTGTGTCTTTTGATTGGTGCATTAAGTCCATTTACATTTAGGGTGACTATTGAGAGATATGTACTTATTGCCATTGCAGGCTTTAGATTTGTGGTTATCAAACATTCAAGGTTAGCTTCTTTAGTATCTTACTGCCTACTTAGCTTGCTTATTGAGCTGTTATATACACTGTCTGGAGATTCTTTCCTTCTCTCCCATCTTATTCCTCTTCCTCCATTTTTCGTATGTTGTATGTTTTGTTCTGTGCTCTTTTTAGGAGTGCTCCCATCTAGAGCAGTCCCTGTAAGATGCCCTGCAGAGGTGGTTTGTGGGAAGCAAATTCCCTCAGCTTTTGCTTGTCTGGGAATTGTTTAATCCCGCCATCATATTTAAATTATAGTCGTGCTGGATACAGTAACCTTGGTTCAAGGCCCTTCTGTTTCATTGCATTAAATATATCATGCCATTCTCTTCTGGCCTGTAGGGTTTCTGTCGAGAAGTCTGATGTTAGCCTGATGGGTTTTCCTTTATAGGTGACCTTTTTCTGTCTAGCTGCCTTTAAAACTCTTTCCTTGTCCTTGATCCTTGCCATTTTAATTATTATGTGTCTTGGTGTTGTCCTCCTTGGATCCTTTGTGTTGGGGGTTCTGTGTAATTCCGTGGTCTGTTCGATTATTTCCTCCCCCAGTTTGGGGAAGTTTTCAGCAATTATTTCTTCAAATGGACTTTCTATCCCTTTTCCTCTTTCTTCTTCTTCTGGTACCCTTATAATATGAATATTATTCCTTTTGGATTGGTCACATAGTTCTCTTAGTGTTTTTTCATTCCTGGAGATCCTTTTGTCTCTCTCTATGTCAGCTTCTATATGTTCCTGTTCTCTGGTTTCTATTCCTTCAATGGCCTCTTGCAGCTTATCCATTCTGCTTATAAATCCTTCCAGGGATTGTTTCACTTCTGTGATCTCCTTCCTGACATCTGTGATCTCCCTCCAGACTTCTTCCCATTGCTCTTGCATTTTTCTCTGCATCTCATCCCATTGTTCTTGCATTTTTCTCTGCATCTCTGTCAGCATGTTCATTATTTTTATTTTGAATTCTTTTTCAGGAGGACTGGTTAGGTCTGTCTCCTTCTCAGATGTTGTCTCTGTGATCTTTGTCTGCCTGTAGTTTTGCCTTTTCATGGTGATAGAGATAGTTTGCAGAGCTGGTATGAGTGACAGCTGGAAGAGCTTTCCTTCTTGTTGGTTTGTGGCTTTCCTCTCCTGGGAGAATAGCGTCCTCTAGTGGCTTATACTTGGCAGCTGTGCGCAGACAGGGCTTCTGTTAACTGCTGGGTTGCTATGGAGTTTATCTCTGCTGTTGCAGTGGGTGTGGCCTGGCTGGGGCTGCTCCTCCAAAATGGTGGAGTCCCGTTGGAGGGGGAGTGGCCGGGAGGCTATTTATCTCTGTAATGGGCCTCTGTGCTCCCTGTTGCCCAGGGGGTTAGAGTGCCCAGAGATCCCCAGATTCCCTGCCTCTGGGCTAACTGTCCTGTTCTGCCCCTTTAATACTTCCAAAAAGCACTCTCCAAACCAAACAACAACAGCAAAAACAAAAGAGGAAAGAAAAAAAAAAGGGAAAAAAACTGTAATTTTCTTTGTCCTCAGGCACCAGTCTCAGGCACCTGCTCACCGGTCTTGCTGCCTTGTTTCCCTAGTATTGTGGTCCCTGTACCTTTAAGGTTTCCAAAAAGCACTCGCCAAAAAAATGGAAAAACGTGCGATTTTCTTTGTCCTCAGGCACTGGTCTCAGGCACCCGCTCACCGGTCTTGCTGCCCTGTTTCCCTGGTATTGGGATCCCTGTCCCTTTAAGGCTTCGAAAAAGCACTCACCAAAAAAAAAGGGAATAACACTCAATATTCTTTGTCCTCAGTCGCCAGTCTCAGGCACCTGCTCACTGGTCTTGCTGCCCTTTTTCCCTAGTTTTGGGATTCCTGTCCCTTTAAGGCTTCCAAAAAGCACTAGCCAAAAAAAAAGGGGAAAATACGCAATTTTCTTTGTCCTCAGGCGCTGGTCTCAGGCACCCGCTCACTGGCCTTACTGCCCTGTTTCCCTGGTATTGGGGTCCCTGTCCCTTTAAGGCTTCCAAAAAGCACTCACCAAAAAAAAGGAAAAAAACTGCTCTGGTTTCTTTCCACCCGCCAGGAGCTGGAGGGAGGGGCGCTCGGGTCCCACCGGGTCGGGGCTTGTATCTTACCCCCTTTGTGAGACGCTGGGTTCTCGCAGGTGTGGATGTGGTCTGGATGTTGTCCTGTGTCCTCTGGTCTCTATTTTAGGAAGTTGTGTTTGTTATATTTTCATAATTCTATGGTTTTGGTAGGAGAGTTCCTGGCTCCGCCCCTGCCTTCTCTTTTTGAGTCTGAAGTCCTGACTGACTTGGTTGCCCTAAACTCCATTTAGTGTCTTGCCAGCACCTTGAGACTGCCAAGAAGCCTCAGCCAATGAGTCCTTCACACGGCCCGCTCTCAGCCTACAGCTGCTTGTGCATCAGCATTACTTAGAGGCACAATGACAAGGACTGTTAGCTCATCTCAATTCACATCCCTTCTATGGGTCTTTCTCTTTTTAAGTTTTAGCTGCCCTTTTAAAACTCTAATGTCTTTAAACAGATAATTTCTTTTTATTTTAAATTGTTACTTTATAGTTATTACTCTTGTGATAGTTTATGTGAGAGGCTAATCCATCATAGTTAAAAGTAAAGGCATCTGTCCATTTCAACATTGTCCATTTCTGAAACTTCTCTTTTTAAGGATTTTTTTTGACATTCATATAATTATTCATGTTCTCCTCTTACTTGCTCATTTTTAATTTCACCTATTTCTTTTAAATAGGGAACATTTATTTTACATCATGTAGTTAAAAATTTCAATGTCTAAAAGCTTGATTGTCCAAAGTCCCTTGTTTGTTGTTTCTGTCACAAGTATTATTCACGTTAATTTACTCCTTGAGTTTTGGGTAATGTTATTTTGAAGTCACAGTTAATTTCATTTACTCTGTGGAGCTTTTGGAGACCTAAATTGGGGATACTTTCCTCTAGCAAGGTTGGGTCATCTTCAACCAAGAACAGGGGCACCACCAACACACTGCCCTGTCAGCCCTCTTCAGTGCTTCAGACTTGATGCAAAGTCAGCTTCATTCCCCCAACTTAAGTTAGGCCCAGCACCCGTGCTCCAGATCCCATCACAGGTGTAGACATCCACCCCAAGGAAATGCTGGCTTGTTTATTCAAGTTGACTCTCTCCCAGGTTTTTCCTCACAGTTCTTTCAGCTCTTTGGTTGCGACTTTGCAGTTTTTCTCATTTTCATCTAAATCCACCATATGCAAACAATAGTGCTGTTATCATCTGCCCAGGTGTACGGTGTTACAATTGGAGGACACTTCAGCTTGTCTTCTGTTCTCCAACAAACAGGAGCCTCCTTTTTCTTTTACATTCAGAATTTTTCTCCATTGATTATTTTATGTGCTTTATGTCGTATACATTTTGTTTAGAATTAAACTGTTAGCAACCTTCTCCCACTTTTTTATATATTTCTAATATGGGCCACTGATATTTTTATGGTTAAATAGTTTTTGAGTATTTGCAATTTTGATACTATATTAAGGTACAACTTCCACATCTCTAAAACCAATATAATAATTCTATAATAATTAAATTATAGCATGTAGTAATTTAGAACAGCCCTATTTATAAGGTAGATGACAACTCCCTAACAATTTGATCAAATCCCACACATTCTTCTGATAGTAAATGTAAGTCAAACTCATGCCCAAGCACAAATAGAAATTAATACATCTTGCATCTGAAGGCTCATTAGCAAATACTCAGAACAACAGTATAATTTCATGAGTGTTTGTTTTAATATAATATATTAATTCCCTTTTCTAATTTATAAGCAATTTGGAGACAGGATCCTTATATTTCTACTTTCAGAAGCATTAGTTACTTTTAATAGGCTCTCAGTAAATATCTGCTATATTTGAATTGTAACCTTTTTAACTGTTCCTAGTAGATGTCCAAAATCAACAAATCTCATATACCTAAATAAATAAGAAGCATCAGCTTTACAGTATAACATCCTATTTATTGATATAAAATTTTTATTTATATGAAATTCTTCTTTATAAAGTTTTGAAGATTTGAAAGGCAAACTGTAAATAGAAGACTGCAGTTACCTAAATAATTTTCCTAATAGAACACTCTAAGCAGAAAAAAAATGATTATGAATCTATATTTGTCCTTAATAACTGATCATTTGGGAATGATAAAATTATTTTATCAATGGCATATATTTTAAATATCAACATCTAAGCACTACCATACACAAAATTTCATTTACTTTGTATAACAAATTTATGTTGAGAATATGTTCTTGATCATTTTGATTTTGACAGAGGTTAAGAAACATTCTTAATGTCTACCATTTATTAAGTAGTTAAGGTGGGGTTTAAATCTAGGGGTCTATGTGATTCCAAAATTTGTGTTATTTCTCCTACCCTTTTGCCCACATTTAACCTATTAAAGATGAGCTGAGCTAAAAGTTATTTTAAGACACCAATATAGAAGCCTGATATAATTTTAATTCTTAATATGTGGTTTTTCTTTTACTGAAGTTTAGAACAAACTTTCTAATGTAGTGGAGTGAATAAAAAAATCCCAGACCAGGTAAATAACCTTATTTTCTGTTTTTAGAGATACATTAGGAATGTAAGAAAGTAGGTATCTGAAAAAAATTAAATATGCTCTTTTATATTTATTTCTGTCATGTTTTATAAATTAATTTTTATGTACACAATATTATAAATATTTAACCATTTTTTCCTAATTTAAAATATTCTATTTCATCAATTTCTCATGAGTTTTACTTTTTAATAACATATCTTAAAATCTAATGTGTTGCCTTTTAATAACATATCTTAAAATGTAATATAATAGACATTGCATTAAAATTCAGACTATATTTAAACTCTTATTCTAAATATAGGTATGAATACTCTTAAATTAGTATTTTATATACTAAAAAGTATATACTTAATCTCCAAAAAATCTGTGTATATGAACACATATTTATAAAGTCTGCATTCAGCTTATTCTTTTTAAAATAAATGTCTTTTTATAAGTGTTCAAAATATTTTTTTCTACAATTTTTATTTAGCTTTAAATTAATTATTTTATTTAATTTTGTTCCTCAAAAGACAAATTATGTATGTGAAAAAAGCAACTTGTAGATCTGAAATGTAAAAATTCTATTTTTCTGTGACAAAGTGTGATATACATGGTATAATGATTAAATAAAAGCTCTATAACTCAACAAGGTCATTATTTCCTCCTATAAAAAGTCATTAATATCCTGTCTAGAATATACTCTATCAGCATTATTTCCATCTAACTTGGCTTCAAAGTTCTGTCCTCAGAATTGCTCTGCTCTCCATAGCTAATGAGTTATCAGGGGCTGTCTGATTTACATCAGCATTTCCAATACTTTAGCTGAAGCTATCACCTTATCCCTGCAGGCCTGGAATAATGTGTGTATTTCTCAGATGGGCTTATTTTTTCTTACAACACATAAATAAGCTAGATAATGATTTCTGTACCTCCAGTCTCTCTTCATTCCAACCATCTATCTCACTACTGCCAAATCAATTTATCGTAACTTTCAGTATGATTATGAAAATACAAAAATTAAAATAATAAAATTCAATAAAATAAAAAACCTTCATTAGTTTTCTGTCACCCAGGTAGAGCCTAATATTTCTTACCAGCTTAACATCTATCCTTCGCCATCTACCATTCCAAATTTAACCAAGTTTTTCCTATATACTTTCCATCAAAAATATTTCGCCACTCATTTCCGCAGATCTGAAGTTTCACAAGAATTAGACAAGAATAAGACAATGCCTGTACACATGCATTGTCTTATGTTTTAGTCTCTTTCTCACTTGATCACCTTTTCTCTGCTAGTCAGACCCTAATTCAATACCTTCCACCCTTGCTTTCTTGTTAGTCTCACCCATTCCTCTCATACAATAGCTGAGCATTTTGTGCTTACCACTATTGTTACACCAATCCAGTCATACTGAAGACATCTGTTTCTAATTATTTTTATTTTACCAAAATATTATAAAACTTTTGAACAGATAAAAAACTTAAAAGAATCATATGGTAAACATCCATTCACTTAGCTAGATGTTATAGTTAATATTATGCTACATTTGCTTTATCAGATATTTATCCATCATTCCTCTACTCATACATGAAATTTTGTTCATGTCCTTTAAATTGTAGACATGCATACATTTCATCCTAAACACTTACTATTAACTAGATTTCAGTATATTTTTAGAGTTTTTAGGCAAAATTAATATACAGTGAAATGCACAAATCTTAAGTGTACCTTTAAATGAGTTTTGACAAACACAAACACTATGTAATTCAAACACCTAACAAGATAGAGAATATTACCATTACCCTAGAAATTTCCCTCATATCTCTTCCTAGTTCCTAGCTTCCACATCTCCAAAAACAACTACTCTTCTAAATTTTTTCAACTTAAATTCGTTAGGCTTATTCCTGAACTTCATATGAATGTAATCGCAAATGTCATTCTCTTTTACCTAAGGCTTCTGTTAATCAGCATATTTTGGTGATTTATCCATGCTGTATGTATATATCAGTAGTTCAGACTTTTAAATGTTTAATAATAATTTGTTTATCAAATTTTCTGTTGATGGACACCTGTGATATCTCTAGTGTTAGCTATTAAAAATAAAGCTGCTAGGAGCAGTACAAGCATTTTTTATAGCCACTGCACATTTGTGTTTAAGAGATATATAAGCTGATGTTATAAGACACATGATTTGCAAAAAAGCATGGATGGAAAATATTACAGAAAATATGTCCTTACTTTTTGAAAACTGTACAAGTATGTGACTAAATAAATCACAAAAAAGTGCTGTTTCCACCGTGGCTAAGCATTACTAAGCCTATTTGCTTTCTCACAGTTTTTGTTCTACTGAGAACATTTCACACACTGTATGACAACTGGGCTTTCTGGCATTTTTTATGCATATGAAATACTCGACATACCATAATTATAGGATTATTTTTATTAAATGTCAAAGCTTTAGAAGAATTTTATGTTAGTTCTGTTTCACACTCAGGGAGTCTTCTTTTAAAGGATTCTTTAAAAATCATGCAGAACTAATATGCCTCAGTAATACAAATGTACACTTGTACATAATGATCTATACACATAACGATATACCTACTGAGAGATGGTTTAATAGTGAGAGCAAAATTCATGAATAAATACCAAAGGAGATAGCACATTTAATTTACTCTATTACACTGGAGTCATATTTTCTATGCATACTATTAAGAGAATCTGACCCTACCTGCTGAGAGAGGGAAATAATAATTTCAGTGATGAGGATGAGGCCAACCTCAGTTTCTTTGGAGTAAGCAAAAGATAGGAGAAGTGAAAATGCTGATGCCGCAGAAAGTATCTGTGTCGTGAGGGGAGTATAGCTGTATACTTAATTACTTTCTTCTTCATATGAAAGCAAATTATATAAAAGAAGGTTAAGTATTCTATTGTGTACCCAACAGTAAAAAAATGCCAAACCAAAAGTAGTTTCCATACTAGATTTAACCTTTTGAAAATATAACTATACATATAGGTATATATTTATCTAACTCCATATTGATGTATATTTAGTAGAAATGTAAGGGATTTTATAAATGATTTTAATTATTTTAGGACTTTTGGTAAGAATTGGGACTTTAAGACCTAATTCTTTACTAGCAATCCCAAATACCTTTTGATGTATGAAATTTATTCATTAACTGATCATTAAAGAGGTGAGCATTGCAATCTTTAGCAAGATTATTAAGTATTCCAAATGATGGCATTCCTCATAAATATATATGATATATACATATATATCATGGGAATAATAATGTTACATAACTCTGAGACACTGTGAAAAATATCAAGACAAAGGTACATGTAAAAAAAACTGAACTGAATACTGAGTAAGTGAATGATGGCAGAAATAATATTTGAAATGTTATGTATTATTCATTGCTGGCAATTTTTGTTCACACAAGCCTCTGGTCATTGGGGTTAAGGCTTTTATGGTTCACAGAAAAAAACAACTAAGGAGAAAGGTCTTAGTAATATGCCTTCTAGACAAAGTTCCTTTTGAAAGGAAGTTTATGAATAATGAGTTTACTTATAAAAATATATAGTTATGCTTTTTGCTTTTAACTCTCTATATCAGCAATTTTTTTCTAAATTTTTTATGCGTCAAAATTTTAGAAAGTATCAATTTAATTGGATAAAAATGTTAGAGTGATTATTCTTTATTATAATAATAAATATATTTTATAGCAATTATAGAAATAAATGATTTTCACATGTTATCATGCTCTTAAACTTTGTCTATTGCCATAAAGTTCTAGTTGCAGTCATTTTTGTTCTACATAATTACAATTTCCTTTTAAATCGCTTATTTACAGGAATTTCCATGGGGGACAATTGACCATGTCTACCTCTAAAGCATGAGCATGAATAATGGATTTCATATATTTGGCATTCTGAATAATTATAATTCTATTCAATTAAAATAATTTTCTTAGGTGCCCACATGTTGAATAGAAAATGTGACTTCCTGATACTTCTGCTAATATTGCTTCTTCTCCCAAATTAGAAAAAATAGATTTTGTTGTTTTTTTCAATGCTGCCTGCCAAACTGGAAAATATTAATTATGAAATTGTATTGTATTTGTATCCCTCCTACTACCAGTTCCTCAGCATTTCTTGGGTTCTCAGATGATCAGCTCACAATGGATTATCCAATTCTGCCACAAAATACATTATCTACTAACTTCTAGTCACTGTTTTTAGTGCTAGTAAACTAACAGCAAAAATTTCTGGCCTGTTGTAGCTTAAGTTATGTCGGAAGACTATAAACAAATGTACTAGTATGAAATAGTTTATATGATGACTAGTCATGGAGATATAAAGGGGGTGGGGGTATAGGATAGGGGTCCGTGTTGCTCTTTCATGAACGTTGGTTGGGGAAGACATTAATAAGTCTGATATACAAATTGCCATCTGGAAATTTAATCAGTTTCTTAAAATGAAGACTTCCTTGATTTGTTATAACCAGTAAACATTTGTTAAGGGCTATTTTCTCAAGATATTTATATTTATTCATATTTTAATAGCAAGGGTTGGCAAGCTATGGCCAACAGACCATATCCAGTGTGTGGCTTTGGTTTTTATATTACAAGGTTGAAAAAATCAAATAAAGAATATTTCATGATGCATTTAGAGAATATTTGTATTTTTTTGAAATTCATATTTTGATATCCATCAAGTTTTATGGAACTCCACTCATTTTTTTACTTATTGTACATAAGTAAGAGAAAATCATTTAAAAATTACATTATTAATTGGTGTGTTTATCATTTTATGCCTGATCACTGTGAACAGTAAATGGTGCCTAGGTAAAGTTAAACCAAGTACGCTGATGGCATATCGAAACCACAGTAATAGTAACTCTTCCCTTAGATGACTGGTTAGAGAACAGACCATCGTTTATTCTACATATTTTCATTGCCTCCTTGTTGCAACAGCTTCTTTGCAGCCTCAGGTCAATTATTGATTTTCATTAACAGCCAGGAGTCTGATCAGACAGCCCTACAACTTTCGTATGAACTCAAAGCAAATTTTCTTAATATAGCTAATAATAAAATTCTTGAAAAAAACATAAAGGGGAGAAAAGCATTAATTCTAAACTGTGAATAAAAACTTGATTTCCTTTAGATTTTTACTGATTCATTTTATTACAGAGCATATTTTACATTTTAATATACAATGTTGCCTAGGATTCTCATATATTTAAAATTTTTAAATCATCTAACTTTAGGGATGTATTCCTGATATCCTGCTCTTTCTATTCAAAGGACTTGACCAGACCATTTTATCCTGAATTTGTCTCATTACTCTTTGCATGATTATTAGTATTGGAAGGCAAAAATGGAAAATGAAATTGATAGGTGGAATTAACAATCTTGACCTGATTTTTACTTCCTTAGCTTGAACTGGACACACTGCACTACCAAGAACTTTTAAAGAACAGCTTTTCATACTGCAATTCTATAACTGCATACTTTTTAAAGCATTTAAGTCAATAGTAATCATCAGAAGTCTTTAAGAAAATGATTCACTTAGAATTCTGTGTCAGAGAAACCTGATCGTTTGCAATTAAGTGGGGGAAATAACTTTAAAATACTGTATAGCTTTTTTTCTGATAAGAAGCAATACTATAAAAGAAAGCTTATTCTTTCATCTTTGCCCTTTTCAGTACTGCCCTGCTTGATGTCTGCCTCAGTAACTATATTCAGTCACTTCAGTTCCACTTCAGTACATTTTCTTTGAATTTGAAGTATATCATCGGAGATTACCAGTTCAAGGTCATCACCTTGCACCAAACTATAGAAACAACTCAAAACCATGAATAATATTCATGTCGGCCTAAACCCAGTTTGTTTTTCAGACACAAGAACTTGTCTTCCAGAATAGACATCTACTTTCTGGGCTGTTAATAGATATTTTAGAGGAGAACCATACTTTCCCAAAAGGTCTCAGAAGAAGAGCTAAGTGAAAATATCTGCTTCTTTAACAATCGTTAGAATCAGGAAAGATGCTCATGTGTTCAGTTTTATTCTGGTTGTTTATATCGGAACGATATAAACAGTGAGTCTGCAGATAAGGTACTTTCAGCTCCTGGAAGCCTTAAACTTTCTTTACAGAAACTAAAAGGATTTCTCAGGTGAAAAGTGAACCACCTGCCAGTGATGTTTCCTTTCATACCCTCATCGTCACAAGCTTAGTTAATTATCTTGGCTGTAACCATGGCTGACGTCTCTTCTGAGGATGAATCAGGGTTAGAATTATAAGTCAAATTCTTCAAAATTTATTGCAATAAAAACTTCAACTTCATTTTATCTTTTAATAGTCATGAGATTCAGGCCACATCACTACATTCTGTAGGTCTTTCAATGAATAATATATTAGTGTGTTATGATAAAATGCCCACCATAATTATAAATTGTGTACAAGGTATTTTCTTGTTGATCAGTCTTCCTGTGAACATACAGTAAAATAGTACATGTCCTTTTGGCCCACAGGGGAGTAAATCTGTGTGTGTTTACGCATGTGTTCCATATACCCAAGATCTTAAGCCTCCAACATGTGGCTCATCTTTGGCAAAGAATAAGAGACTACTCAGGGCTACTTTAAATTACTTCTATGATAGACTCACAGAGAATGAGAAGTAAAAGCTTTAAAGATAAGTATCAGTCACTACACTTTCACCTAATATGGTGCTGATACAAGCCTTTACTTTGAAATGAGTAAACATCTGTAGATCATGTTGAGCCTTCAGTTAATATATCTTTGTAAGGGTGGATATTCTGCAAGAGTTCATAGTTTAGGTGGAGATCAATGAGGCCTCTGTTATTCTACTACACTTATAAAAAGAGATTTCAATGACTTATATTCTGTTACACAGTCAGTAACACTGAAACTAGAACCCAATTGTCACAAGAGCCATTTTTCCTTTCATTCACTGGTGTCCACATTTTCAACAAAGGCTAGACAAATTCTACTTAATATTATATATTATTTGCTATAAAAAAGATATCTAAGTAATAATGATAGAAACACTAACTACAAGCTTTGGCTCCCCTTTTTTAAAAGTCTCTTTCCCATGGCATGATTAGCAACACCAAAAGTTGCATTATTTTAAAAATAATGAATCAGTAATTTAATAATAGAACTAAGACATATTTACAGTAAAATATTTAAAATAAGAAGGTACAAATAAAAAACTCAATTCCTCCCATTTCCTAAATTTACTATGTATTTTACTATGTGCACACATACACACATGCTCCATACCTCCCAAATATTTGCATTGATTTAATGAACTAGCTGGTTTGGTGCCAACATCAAAATTATACATTTTCTAAGTCTATTGGAAATCTAATAAGATTATTTAATTATTAGGAGAGCTTAAGTAAATTTTCCCATGTTTACATGTTATTCATATCACTTTACCAATCCCCTGCTAATGTCATTAGCGTATTCCTATTTTAATGTTTCTAATTTACTTCTTGATGAGTAATAGCTTTTAATATATCAAGAAAATTCACCCTTATAAAAAATTATTTTTTGTTAATGTTCTCAGTCTTTTGTTTTTGTTTCTTTACTGTGTATTTTTTATGTAACTATTTTATATTTCAATGGTTGGTGATCATATGTGCATATGTGTGTGTGTACATACATATTTGTATTAATATTTACTTTATAATGTCCAGGTCTTTTGGCTTTCTTTTGTGAACCTTTGATCTTAGGCCCTACCTAGAAGTAAAAATTAATGACCTATTTTTTCATCTTCTAGGATGATTAAGGTTTTAGTAGAGTGTGACCTAGGGCATTTTACTTAAGATCTCCCTGTCTCTATTAATGTATGTGGAGCCCTGAGAACAGAACCAAACACTTAGTGAGCTTTGTGTGCTATGTTTTCGTCATTGGTTCATCTAAAGTGAATTCTGGTATACAGAGTAAGGCAAGATCCAAGTGTATTTATTTGTCACCGAAGGACAACTAGCTATCGCAGCACTACTTTTTGAATAGTAAAATGTTTTTCCATTGATTGGGACAGTCACTTTTATTGTACTAATACTCAAATACTCATACAAACTGGGATATTTCTAGATTTCTTTTCAGATTCATGAATATAGCTGTTTTCCTTCATCATAAAACAGTTCTTTAAAAAAAACTATAGCTATAAAATACTTTTTAATATCTGATAAGCCATATTTTCCTTACGACTCAGCATTAAAGAATGGTTTTAAAAATGTATTTCCTAATATTTTGCATTTGAATTTCCAGAGACATGCAAGTATAATTTAATAAATACCTTGTACAAACACCATTATTATTTTAATTGTGATTGTATAATAATTACCATTTCTGCAATAAGTCACCTCATTCAAACTTAGTATAATCCTTTCCATTCACTTAAATTAAGATCTTTCAATAGAGTTATAATTTTTTCCCTTATCTTAGAATTGTCACCTAATTTGCTGATTTTAATTTCAGTTAATTTACTTTAAGTGTTATTATTTTTAAATAGGTTCTTCTGGTCTTTGTAAGGTCAGGTGATGTTAATTTTTGTAAAGAAATCGTATTGATTTTTGTATTTTATTTATCTGATTTGCCAACTTCTAGAAATCTTTTATTTTTTCCTAAGATTTTAAATGTAATATTTTTCAGTTAAGGTAAGCTATCTAATTACTAGTAACTGTTAATATTACTAAAATAAAAATACTTAAAATTATGTTCCATACCGTTGTTTCCCTTAGGTTGGCATCCTTTTGTATTTCCTTATTTGAGTGAAATAGGTTTAAACAAAACATAATGCTGGATTGTTGGGATTTACATATGTATTTCAAAATCCGCTATTAAAAGTTAATGATATTTTACATTTATCTCTCTATATATAGCTAAATATAAGTCTATTGACATTTCACAAATTTTTTATTTTTATATCCAGGAGAGATGTAGAATTTTGTTGGTTGTTTATTTGGCACATATGAAATTATTTTGATGATTATGAAGCATTTACAATGTTGTCCTTATAAAATATAACAAATTACCTAAAAATAACGACTTCTATTTGTGCTTTAAAAAAATTTCCCTGTGATACCTTTTATATAAGTGTAAGAATGTTATCCCAAAGTTATATTTTTTGTAACTTCATAGATACATGGAAGTCAATGAAAAACTTACTGTATGAAAAAATTCAAGAAATTAGTTGTTCTTTATAATGATATTCTCTTTAAAAGTTGAGGTCTAGTACTTTAAGGGTCATGAAAAACATCTTTGCTTTTAAATTTTTCCAAAATGTTTCTCTATATTTACTGCTTTTTAAAAGAAAATACCTCTAACATAATTTAACCTTTTCCTAATGGTTTGTTGGCATCAAGATAACCATCACTGTCAGGCCAGCATCCTCTTTTGGCATTATACAACATATTTGTTTTTTCATTTAGTAGCTGTAAATTATTGTTCTACTGAATTCAAACAATATTTTTTTTTCAGTTCGCTGTCAGATATTTTTGCTTTCAACTCCCCCATCATTCTAATTTGTAGGTTTATAAAATGTCTCAGAAGTCAAGTAACTGAGCATATTAACATTACATTAAAACTGTACTAAAAAGGCTTTGTGAGAAGACCTGAGAGCCTTTCTGTTGAGATGAATAAAAGAGTTTTATTTTCTTTATAGGAGCTTTTTGTGGCATCTATTTTCTGAGTTCCAAAAATTTTTATCATTTTATACTATTGCCATATTCAGGATACATAAGACTATTAAATATTTGAATTATAGATATTGAATGTCTTGCCATCTGTAATGCCAAAATAGAATGTACTAGTATTACTTTCTGTCATTCCTCCCAAAATAATCATATTTGATTATATGAATGAACAACTCCAAAGAGACAGAACCACACTTTGATAACATCTTGAGCACTTTTATCAGTCTTATTATTTTGAGAAAGGAGTCTGCTTTGTGTTTTGTCACAAGGAAAATACTTTTATATATGTATTTTATGTAATACATTCTAGTTATGTTATTGAACTTGGAAAATGAATACTATAAAAATATTTAAAATGCATATTAAACTATACTGCACTGCTGCAGTAACAAACCAACAACTGTCATCTTCTAGATAATAGTTCTGTAGGTCAGGAGCCTAGGATGGCTGTCTTGCCAATGGGTTTCAGACCCGCGCAAGTTTGTTATGGATTCAATGTGACCAAAGAAATTGACAGCAAAATGTTCTTGGGGTGAAAAGGTTATACCCAACTTTATTTCCAGGTGGCAAGTCAGTCACTAGAATCCCATTCACTCAGAGCGAGTCTGCATGTAGCAAGCCGGTCACTGCCTCTGGGCCCCTCTGTCCACACAGCTGTCCTCTGGGCCTCTCTGCATAGCCATCCTGCATAGCCGTCCTCTGGGCCTCTCGGCACAGTCATCCCACACAGCCATCCTCTGGGCCTCTGTCCTCAGCACTGCCACCACACCAGCCTCTGTTCTGCTCTCCTGCAGCCTTGCAGCCCTGCCACCGTGTTGTGCACAGAGCAAGTGGCAGAGCTCTTTATATAGTCAACAGCCATGTAGTGCCCACAGATGTGCAGTGAGCTAGTCAGCCAGGGCCATGTGAGAATCCTGGCCACAGGAACTCTCATTTTATCCACAATGACATGCCTGGATTCTCTGCTAAGATCTCAAAAGGCTGAAATCAAGGTAATGGCTAGTCTGTGTCATCATGTGGAGCTAGAGGCCATCTTCTGAGATCACTCAGATTGTTGAGAGAATTCGTTTCCTGTGGTTGTAAAAGAGGGATTGTTTCCTTGCTGGCTGTTAGGTTAGGAACACTCTGGGGTCTTAGAAGCCACCAGTGTTCCTTCTCCTATGGCCCCTTCCATCTTCAAACCAGTAAGCCAGTCTTGCTCACTCTTGCCTCATAACACCCTGACTTCTCTCCCTACCACCAGCTGGAGAAATCTCGTCATTTTCGAGGGTCATGTGACTAGGGCCACCCAGATCATCTCCCTATATTAAGTTCAGCTGTGGCAGACAGTGTAACAATCAATGGAGTGATGTCTCAGCATATTCACAGGTTCTAGGATATAGGTCATTTAGTCTCAGGAAGTTTATAAGATTCTTACACACATATATCAATTTCAATTAACTCAACCAGGATGAGGTGGTAAAGATAAGTGTTTATCCAAGCGATGTTAATGCTGTGGATCCACCAGCTATTATTTGAGAGACACTGAGAAATTATTAAGGCATTCCTTGATTTAACTTCTTTTATGTAAAATTGGCATAATAATTATATCTATCTCATAAAATCCTTATAAAATTAAATGTACTAACACATTTAAATCTCTTTTACACATGTAAGTGTCCTTTTATTCACTTTCTGTTTTTAATTTATGCAATGGCAAATATTGCCCTTACTTTAGGGAACAAAGCAAGGTAACATTTCAGAGAGGATAGCTTTATCCTTCTTCTGACTCAGGAAATCACTAAGGGGATACATATGCTATTAGAAGCAAAGGAAAATAACAGGACTCACAAACAAATTGGTAAATTAAAAAATAATAATAATAGAATCAAGGAGTTTATATAGCTAGTGAAGTTCTTAAAGAACATTATATTAATAACTTTCATTAGAAAAATAGGAAGCATATTCTTAACTTTGTTATTAAAAAGTAAATAAACTATATTACATGTTGACTGAATAATAAAATTTTTTAATCACATTGGCTACTACAGATAAATCTACAAATCAAGAGACCCTTATATGTTTTATATTACTAAACTTTTGTAGCTAAGCAAAATTTGAAGAGTGGATTCAAAATAGGCCTTGGCTTCTGGGATATGGAGAATGGCCCTCCGAAGATGTCTACATCCTAATCCCAAGAATCTATGTTTGTTAGCTTACATAGCAAGGTGGGGAAATGTTAAGGTTGTGAAGGGAATTAAGGTTTATAATTAGCTAAATATAAACAGATTATTCTACATTAAATCAGATTATTCTACATTAACTCAGATTAAATCTGGGTGAGCCCAATGTAGTCCCAAGAATCATGGCAGCAAGATGCAGTGTTCTGCCTTTCAAAATGGAAGAAAAGGTCAAGAGTGTGGGTGGCCTGTACAAGAAGGAAAGACAAGAAAACCACATATACCTTAAAACCCCCTGAAAGAAAGCTCTACCAATACCTTGACTCTGGCACAGTAAGACCTATTTCAAACTTTGGACCTCCAAAACTGTAAAATAACAGATTTGTGTTTTTTAATCCACTAAATTTGAGATAATTCTTCACAACAGCCACAGGAAATTAACACAGCTTCTAATTCCAAAAATGAATACAACAATGCACTCCTATTTCTGAAGTACCAACTTTAGGATAAAATGTTTAAGTCACCTTTGAAGATTGATGTAAAAGTGAAAAATCCTGTAATGTGTTAAGATTTAAGATACATGTAGCTATTTTGGATGAGACTTTGAAACTACTCAAATCAAATCCTTACGGTTGCCCTTTGAATAACATGTTTGGTTGCTCAGAAAACATTAATTTCACACATTCCCAACTATTTCCTCTTAGAAGGATGAGTGGACCTCAAATTCTCTGCAAAGGTTTTGACCAAGGTTTTGGAGATTAAGGAAAGTGTAGTTGTTCAAATATTTACTTCCTTGTCTACCACACCATCAAAGATGGGTCTCATGAAATTAGTTTAATTAGGATTTGGACTAGATTTCTTCTGCCATCATTTGTTAAGAGTCATAAGCAAGAGGTATTTGCATGTAATGATCTTTAGTAAGACATTAATGGAATCACAATGCTATCAAGCTTTGAGAATTCCGATGACCCTGAAATTAAACAATTTAGTTCATCTTGGAATGTCTATGTGTACATAGTTAAATAAAACATTCAATGTAAAATATGTTTACTAAAGCATAAAAGAAGCAATTTGTTTAAATAATGTCTTGTTACTAAACAGTATCAAATGACTTTTATGTACAATTCTAAAAACAGTATTTTTGCATACAATTCTAAAAAATTATTTTAAAAATAATAATTTTGTAATACTCCATATTTAGCTGTGTGGAAATTAGCTCTTATTTTCAATAACATAAAAACAGATTTAATCCATCTAACTCAGTATTTATATCACTACTGCTTTGTTACCTTTGAATAAAAATCAGACATAAATTATATCATTTTTACTTCAACTAGAAAAAACCTCCTGCCAGGTAATTTATATTTGTTTAGTTCATTGCTGGTTATATTCTAAAGAGTAAATGAGTCCTTTGAGGAACATTTCCCCTAGCTTGCAACTCTTGATCACATTACTAGTAAAATACACCCTTAGTGCATAAGTGAAAGTACAGAAAAATGTTAACTCCCTTTGTAAGGATATTTAATCATTGAAGATAAAACATTGATGGTTGTGAGTCTAACATTAAGAACAAACAGTGAAGCAAAATCAGTGTTAGTTTATATTTTATTGTATAAATATTTGTGAACTTGTTTGAGGCAGATGTTCTAAAAGTGAAATAGTTAACTGAATTCATTTAAAAATATGTCAGAAATGCACCTTATTTATTTTTTCAATTTCTATTTTACTAGTCATATTTATTGCATTTCTCAAGTTCATATGTAAAAAGTTTTGGGGAAAGATAGGCTTTTTATAAGGGATTATAATGTGATTGGTGAAAAGATCATTTTATGTTTTCAAATTTTATTAAGCTTTTCCCAGATGCACATTTTAAAAAGAAGGTCAAAAAAAGCATAGCTGACATTCGTTTACAAATCTTAGACTTTTAAAACCCTTTGTTATTTGAAGCGTAAGTCAAATTTTAAGATCAACGTGGTAGAGAGCTCACTAAATTAACTTCACTTCCAGAATTATATAGATAACATATGTAGCTTATTTATTTAAAAGGGCTTTAATAAGTTTTTCAGGCTAGAATTATGTTACACTTTTATTATGGTGAACAGTGATATAAGAAGTTGTAAAATCTACTGCTAGAATTGTGTCCTACTCAACAATGATTCTATGAACTGACAGTTTAGCATGAGACCATTATGTAATTCAAACAAGCTGAACATTTGTGTCTATTTTGATTATTAGTTTCTGCCAAGAAGAGAAAACAAAGTAGTCAAATTATTTCTCCCTTCATTTATCTGCCAGTTTTTAAGAATAATGAATGCAACAAGAGTGTGTTCACATCCTTATTTGTCCACTGCCTTGAGCAATTTATATGTTGGAGTAATAGTAAATGGTGACTATTTGATTTTATGTTTTATCAGGAGCTACAACCATAGAGAAATATGACCTCAGAACAAATTTGTGGATCCAGGCAGGGATGATGAATGGCAGGAGATTGCAGTTTGGTGTGGCTGTTATTGATGACAAACTCTTTGTAATTGGAGGTCGAGATGGCTTAAAGACATTGAACACTGTTGAATGTTACAATCCCAAAACCAAGACATGGACTGTCTTACCACCAATGTCAACACATAGACATGGTCTAGGTAAGATCTCTTATGTTATTAATATTATTTTTAGAAACATTTTTATTGACTGTGAAAGTGTATTACTGCCATCAATTATCATTAATTTTAGGTAAATTGTGGACTTACTTGAAGCATATATTTTAAGTTCTTGATGTTTTCCTGTTGACCAATGTGCATTAAACTGTTATGAGAGTTGTTAAAAATGAATAGACCTCAAGCTGTTATCAAAGTTCTCACAATCTGATATTCAAACAGTATGCAAAATTTAAAAAAAGAACACAACTATCATGGATTGGCCCAAGAAATGTAACCCAGAGGAAGAAATAGTTACAGTGAACTGAGTAAAACTTAAATTAAGGTGGCTCACTTCCACATTACTGGATAGACAAGTCTATATCTTTGCATTTAATTGATTCCACCTTGAAATGGGGGAAGGTAATTTAGGTTTAGAGAAAGAGTGACACATCAGCTGGAACCAGAGGTCAATATGATAGGAGTCAATTGATATCTCCTATGGAGTAACCTGGAAATGAGAAGAACTATATTTGGATTTAGAAGATCTGTGAGTGAGTCTTGAATCTACCATTCAATTTTGGCATGATTTGGAGCAGCACTTAAACTATGAACCTTGGCTTCCTGATTTGCCACCAATTTAAGGTTATTAAGTAGATAAAATCTAATGATGATAAGGAATATGATAATGAATATGAAACATTATAGATTGTAAAGCCTACAAATATTTAAAAAAGGAGGAAATTAACAAAGGCTAATATCTTCTGAATTTGTACTTTGTATCTTGTAAGGAGCAGTACAAATTACTTTGTTTGAAAAACTGAAATATTCCAGATAGTCAATTGCCTTTCATATGTTTAGAATATACACTTTGAAGAGATACCAGGGTTTAATTGTAAATCTGCTGATTTTGATATTCATAGGCAAGCAGAACTACAGAGCATTTCCGAAACAAATATTAATGATAATTCAACTTCAAAGTCTCTAGCACTATCTACTCTGTCATCAATCTAAGTAAAAATATAATTTAAAAAATAGCTCTGAACTAAAAAAACGTTTTGATCTTGCACTTTACCCCCCCTTTTGTTCAGTTTGCTCATTACTAAGATTAAGGAATACTAATACATGTCTGATAACCTTTTCAAGTTCTAAAATTCTACATTTTAAATAAAACCATATAAATTCTTTAAATCACATGGAATCCGATTATAAAATGGAAAACATGAACTGCAAATGATTTTTTCTAGGTAATACTCATGAACATAAAAGGTTTCTTATATTATTTTCTTAAATACACTGAAAAATTTTTTGCTTTCTTATCCATGTAAAAGCACTATATACTGCTTTTATTAGCTAGTTAGTGAACTACCTACATATTTATTAGCTAGTTAGCTAAATATAGAGAATAAGCTCTCTGGACTGGACTTTTTGGAATTCAATGTGTCTTTCTCCTTTTTTGTTTCAGATAATTCAATCGTTCCTTTCTATTAATGTATGCTAAAGCTCAGTTATGTGGGATATTTGCATGACAAGAGAACATAGCTACAAATTACAAGAATATACCTAAAGTGGTATAATTTCAGGTGTTTAAAGTTTCCGAGGTGATAGTTTGCCTCAAATCCTATCACACAGGTGGCTTACCTGTTCAGCACCAGGGCTGAGCATGATGCTACTTTTGGTGAATTTTTTTTTAGTTTTTCTTATTTGTTATAGAGTTCAATGTAATGGCACAAGCGGAACTAAAGCTACATAGAAAATTATGTGAGTCAAGTATCACAGACATTTGAAATACAATGCAACATTTCCCACAAGTTTTAGTGACCTAATAACAACTTTAGTAGTCTACTATTTCCATATCTAAGATTCCTGGTTTTGTGGTTTTTGTTCTGTTTCACTTCTGTTATTAAGTGGATCACCTCTCCTGTGTATCTCATGGCATTGGCTTCTTGTGTGTTTTGCTTCTTGGTAGTTATTACTGCTTTTTTTTTTTGTTTTTTTTAATTTAAAAAAATCCTCTACCTACAATACTCTCCAAGATCTAATCTGATTGAGTTAGTAAGCAGAATCATAGCATAGGGTATTATTTATGGGCACAGTTCTCATCTCAAAGTGTCTCACAGGTTGCTTGCATTGCCCAATACATAGAAAACTGCTTTTGACTTGGATGCCAGTGCAAGATCCAATCAGTTGAAGCCAGACTGATAGGAACACAAGACACATGTATGTTCTCTGATACAGCCGAGTGCTTCCTTCACGACCAGTCACATTTTTTATGACTAGTTGAGTCTCGGGAAGTGCAGCATTACATGTTCAAATGCAATAAACATCTTATGTCTAAGATTCTTTGATAGAATGTATCTATCAGTTTTTTATTTACCTTTTTCTCTCTTCTGACTTCTAGAACATAGATGTTGATACTTCTTATTTAATCCATTATATCTTTTAAAATTAATTTTACGTTTTCTTGTATGTCTTCCTGACGGATAATTTTAATATCCAGCTCTCTGAATTGTTCTTAATCTTTGTGCATTATGATTTTTATCCCATGCATTGATGTCTTAATTTCAACTAATATTGTTTTTACATTCTCACTATCCCTACTTGGTAATTCATTATAATTGCTTTCTTCTTTTCAATTGTGTTATGTTGCGTCTTATCTCTATGAAGCTATTTGTTATGCCTATTTCAAATCCCTATTTACCTCTTTAATTCTTTTTCATTACATGTGATCATCTTCCTCCCCTTGCTCCAGCTCCTCTTTTAACTCTTATCTTACTCTTTCTTTCTCCTGATAATCATCATTTTTTTCTCATCTTACTTCTTTGCTGCTCCTCTTTCTATTTTTCCTCTTCTTCCTCTTCCTAATTTTCTTCTTCTTCCTCTTCTTCCTTTCCCCCTATTTTCCTTCTTCTTCTCTACTAATTCTATTTAACAGTAGTTATAACCACTAGAGTGTGTAATATCCAACAACTGTGCACTCATATAGGGATATCAGACAACTTTGGCAGATTGCATGAAGGCTAAGGCATATGCCAATCTTGGTGTCCTTCTAAAACATTCAGGAGTGAGTAGGGAAATACACCTGGCCATGGAACTCATACCCTGCAGGCTGGCTTTGCCCACCCTGTCTGCTGTTATTCATGTAGCCCTAACAGACACATCTGTTCACCTTCGTTTATGCATAAATATTCTTGTGCCTTTACTTTTTATCTGTGAGGCCCTAACTGTAAGGCTAGGAGCTGGGATGGGAAGGAAATCTTCTGAACCAGCAAGTCTGTTTGCTTCTGCTAACAGGTCCTCATCCAAACTGGTCTCTGCTGACATCCTGATGTTATCCAACCAACAAGGAAAGCTCTGCTTGGGTACTTCTGTTACACAGCCAAGCAGTGTGAAAAAAGCACAGATCAGATTTAAATTCAAGATTTTCCCCTAAGGCAGTGCCATTAATTTCTGTCTCACTCAGGATGACAAACAAATTCTGCATCTCTAATTGTCTTTTTACAGTTTTTATGTTAGGTTTTCAAACATACACCATGACTCTCCCTTTGGTATAAGCTCTAGGATTGCGTTTGGGTGTACACCGACATCCATTTGTGCTAGCTTTCTATTTATTCAGAAATTACAATATCCCATTTTATTTGCCACATAGTTAATGAACATCTGCTTTGTGATATGCAAAGGGGTTGCAAAACTGACTATGCAATCCCATAACATACCTTAAAATGACAAGGAGCTAGGATCTGATGTAAAATTTTAAAAACATATAATAAAAGCCCAAAACACTTTTGACCTGTATAGCTATTTCCCCCTTGATTTGTACAAAAAAAAAAAGAGAAAATCCTTACATTATTTTATGAGAAAGTCACTTGAGTTCTTTCGTTATTAAAGATGATTGTGTGGTCAAAAATGTTTCATAGTTATCAGGAAATTATGTCAGCCCCTTCTGCTGTATAAAATAGTGTAGGAAAATTAATGCATGTTAAATCACTGATGTCAGGGAGCAATGAATCTTTTAGAAAATTAAACTAATTAAGACCACAGTTCTCTCAAAATACTGTTTTTATTTTGTCATTTATGTCTTCAAAGCACATAATTCTATATATCATGACTTTTTGAACCACATTATATATTGTACAAAATTGAAAAAGACATTACTACAATACACATTTTGCAATTAAGTCATCTTAGGAGAAATTGATAAAGAGTAATCATAGCTATTGCTTATTATGGATTTTCTATATGCCAGGCATCATATTTTATGTTAATTATATGGTAGGGGTTATTTTCATTGTTTTTTGTTTGTTTAGTGTCCAATTAAGGTAAATTTACATTCCATTAAATGAAGTTTTAAAGTGTAGAATCAAGTACTTTTGAGTATATTCATGCAGTTGTGCAGCTATCACCACTATCAATTTCCAACATATTTTTATTTTTTAAATTAAAAAAAAATTTGTTTTAAACTGCTTGAAATTTTGTTAATAATGGTTACAGGAAATAGAACTGTCATTTTTCACATGCCAAATGAAAACTACTCAACACACACAAAACAGAGTGCTAGCTATTATCATTAAAAAACTATCTTTCAACAGGAAAAATGAGATGACATCAGTTTGATTATGATAGGTCGTATCACAGGTGTTGCCAATTGCCAATTCGTAAATTTAGATAGGATAGTGTTTTGGAATTTGTACATTATGATTTAGCCATTCCCAAACATCCTGTGAGGCTCTAAATAAATCTACGAACCTGAGAATTAAAATACCTAAAAAAACCCATCTACCATTTATAGACCTCATCTGGGATTGAACATCAGATGCCTGGGCCCCACCCACAGGGATTTGACTCAGTGGGTCTGGGAAGGGGCCCCACGTATTTTCCGTGTTATGAGCATCTCAGGTGATTCTGATACACCTCAAGTTTTCTTTTACTGAAGTGTAGTTGATATACAATCTTATACTGGTTTCAAGTATACAACATAGTGGTCAACAGTTCCCTAAATTATTAAATCCTTAGCCCCACTTAGGGCAGCTACTATCTGCCAACATAGGAAGATGTTACAGAATCATTGTCTATGTTCTCCATGCTGTACTACCATCCCTGTGACCAACTTATATTAAAATTGAGAATTTTCATAACCTTTTATCCCCCTCCCCTTTCCCATCACTTTACCCCAACCCTTTCAGTATCACCACTATCAATTTCCACCAGTCACTTCTTAGTATACAAGTCTATTGCTATTTTGTTCATTTTGTTTTGTTTTGTTTTTAGATTCCACAAATAAGTAAAATCATACCGTACTTGTCTTTCTCCACCTGGCTTATTTCACTTAGCATAATACCCTCTATGTCCATCCATGTTGTCACAAAGAGCAGGATTTTCTTTCTTCTTTATGGCTGAATAATATTCCGTTGTGTATACATACCACTTCTTCTTTATCCATTCATCAACTGAGGGACACTTTGGTTGCTCCCGTTATCTTGGCTATTGTAAATAATGTGACAATAAACACAGGGGTTTCAAACATATCTTTTTGAATCAGATATTTGTTTTCTTTGGGTAAATTCCTAAGAGTGGAAGTACTGGGTCATATGGTTTTTAATTTGGTTTGGTAATACTCTGTTGAGGATTTTTGCATCTCTATTTATCAGGGTTATTGGTATACAATTTTCATTTTTTTGCTGTGTCTCTGTCTGGTTTTGGTATTACAGTGATGCTGGTCTCAAAGAATGAATTTAGAAGTAGTCTCTCCTCTTCCACCTTTTGGAGTATCTTAAGAAGGATGGGTTTTAGCTCTTTAAATGTTTGGTAGAATTCAGCTGTGAACCCATCTGGTTTTGGACTTTCTCTTGTTGGGAGTTTTTGATTACCAATTAATATTGTCACTGGAAGTTGGTCTGTTCAGATTTTCTGCTTGTTCATAGGTCAGTCTTGAAAAGTTTTACTTTTCTAAGAATTTTTCCATTTCTTCAAGGTTATCTAATTTATTAGCATATAATTTTTCATAGAATTCTCCAATAATTTTTATTTCTGTGTTATCCATTTTGACTGTTCCTTTTTTGTTTCTGATTTTATTTGTGTTCTCTTTCTTTTTTTCTTGCTAAGTCTTGTTAGGGTTTTATCTATTTGTTTATCTTCTCAAAGAACCAGCTCTTGGTTTCATTGATTTTTTTCTATTGTTTTATTCATTTCTATTTTATTTATTATTGTTCTGATCTGTATTATACCCCTTCTTATACTAACTTTGGGTTTCATCTGTTCTTCATTTTCTAGTTTCCTTAATTGTGAGTTAAGACTGCTTATTTGGGATTGTTCTTATTTCTTAAAGTTGGCCTGAGTTGCTATGTAACTCCTTCGTAGAACCACTTTTGGGCTCTCGTATTTCTGTTTTCATTTGTCTCTGCGTATTGCTTGATTTCTTCTTTGATTTGTTCATTGATGCATTGACTATTTAGAAGCATGTTGTTTAGCCTCCATGTGTTTGTAGGTTTCTTTTTTTTCTCTTCATGTGATTTATTTCTAGTTTCATATTGTTGTCTGAGAAATTGCTTGATACAATTATAATATTTTTGAATTTATTAAGGCTGGTTTTGAGGCCTAGTGTGTGATCTATTCTGGAGAACATTCCATGAACAGTTGAAAAAAATGTGTGATGCTGCTTCTGTGTGGTATGTTCAGTAGATATCTGTTAAGTCCATCTGATCTAATGTGTTGTTCAGGGCTTCTCTTTCCTCAGTTGTTTTCTCTTTTAATATGTCCATTGATGTAAGTGGTATGTCAAAGTCCCCTTATACAAATGAGTTACAGTCTATTTCCCCTTTTATTCTGTATTTGTTTTGCATGTATAGGTGCTGTTGCATTGGGTGCACAGATGTTTATAATTGTTATATCCTGTTGTTGGGCCAATCCCTTTATAATTATGACTTTCTTTGTCTTTTGTTACTTTCTTTGTTTGAAGTCTATTTTATCTAAGTACTGCTACAACTGCTTTTTTCTTCCTATTATTTGCATAAAATATCTTTCTCCATCCCTTCACTTTCAATCTGTGTATGTCTTTAGGTCTGAAGTGAACCTCTTGTAGACAGCATATAGATGGATCCTGTTTCATTATGCCTTCTGCCACCATGTTTTTTGATTGGTACATTCAGTCCATTTACATTTAAGGTAATTATTGATAGGTATGTACCCACTGCCTCACCACTGTGCACACACCACTCCACTGCCAAGTGCCCCACTGCCTTGTGCCCATGTGCCACGCCATTCTTTTCTAGTTGTTTTTGCAGTTCCTCTCTGTTCTTTTCTTTCTCTCTTACACTCATCCATTGTTTTTGATGGTTTTCTTTAGTTTTGTGATTGAATTTCTTTTTTTTAATTTTTTTGTGTATATATTATAGGCTTTAGGTTTCTGGTTACTATAATGTTCATGGATAGTTTCCTGACTATGTAACAGTCTATATTAAGTTGATGATAGCTCTATTTCAAACACAATCTAAAAGTACTTCTTTTTTCTCTTCTTCCTCCTCCACACTTTATGTATTAGATGTCATAATCTGCATTTTTTTTGTTTACCCCTTGACTGATTTTGTAAATAGTTGGCTTTATTACTTTTGTTTTGTTTTGTTTTAATTTTATATTTGCTCAGTTAGTAATTGCTCTACTACATTTACTATGGGTTTATTTTCCCTGGTGGAAGCTATTTATGCTTAAAAAAATTTCTGTTTACAACAGTAGCTTTAACATATCTCGTAATGCCAGTTCCGTGGTGGTGAATTCCTTCAGCCTTCATTTGTCTGGGAAATTTTTAATCTCCTCTTCAGTTTTGAATGATAATCTTGCTTGGTAGAGTATTCTTGGTTGAAAGTCCTTCTGTTTCAATACATTAAATATTTTGTGCCATTTCTTTCTGGCCTGTAAAGTTTCTGCTTAGAAATATGCTTATAGTATGATGGGATTTCCATTATAAGTATTTTTTTTTCCTTTCTGGCTGATTTCTATACTCTCTCTTTATCCTTAATCTGTAATTTTAATTACTATGTATCTTGGTGTTGTCTTCCTGGGGTTACTTTTGTTAGGGGCTCAATGAGCTTCCAGGACCTGGGTGTATATTTCTTCCCAGACTGGTGAGGTTTTCAGCAATTATTTCTTTAAAGATACTTTCTACTTCTTTATCTCTCTCCTCTCCTGGTACCACTATTATGTGAATATTATGTCATTTGGAATTATCACACAGCTCTCTTAGAATCCTCTCAGTTCTAGGGTTTCATTTTTCTCTGTTCCTCAGCTTTGTTGTTTTCCTGTTCTTTAATTTCCATCTCACTGATTGTCTCCTCTACTTGCAGCTATCTATTATTCATTCCCTCCATTGTATTTTTCTTCAGATACTCTATTCTTCAGCTCTGAGTGGCTTTTTAAAACTCTTCTCTTTGTTAAAGTCTTCCCTGAGATCTTCAATACTTTTCTGCAGATCAGTGAACATATTTATGACTGTTACTTTGAAATCTTTATCAAGAAGATTGGTGATATCTATTTTGTTTAGTTCTCTTTCTGATGTCTCATCCCAAAGTGTTGTTTGGAACATATTCCTCTACCTTCTCATTTTGTCAGCCTTCCTGTGTTTTTTCCTTTCTATTAGGTGGATCTTCTATGCATCCTATTCTAGAGTAATGCCTTTTCAAAGAAGGCATCCTGTGGTTCCCAGAGGTTAAGATTCTTTACTGTCCAGTGCCTAGTTCTCCTTGGCAGTGGAGCCCCAGTTGCTGTTGGTGGGCTATGGGTGGGGATGCTTTTCTGTCTGAGGACAGTGTTCTATCTCAGTGCGACTGGATGGTAGCTCACCCCAGTTGGTCCTTTATGAGCCAAGAAGAGGTGCTTCTGTTTGGATCATTGTTGGTGGGGCCGCCCTCTGCCTGCCCTGCAGTGATGGTTATGCTGATGGGCTAATAGGGTCAGTGGGGTGGGCTTGTGACTCTGAGGGAGGTGTGGAGCACCAGGGTGTGTGGTGACATAGCACAAGAGCACAAGGCAGTGGTGCATCTGGCAGTGGCGGGGCAGTGGGGTACAAGGC
This sequence comes from Manis javanica, assembly GCF_040802235.1. Lineage (NCBI taxonomy): Eukaryota > Metazoa > Chordata > Mammalia > Pholidota > Manidae > Manis > Manis javanica. The sequence continues at coordinate 34,514,340 of NC_133164.1, forward strand.
AGCAGAGTGCTTGGGTATGCATTGCAGGGTTGGGTGTGACTATGAGGAACAACCACTCAGACTGACTTCCTCAAGAGCGTCCCCATTTTGGCTGAGAGATGGCCAAGAAACTTGTGAAAGCCTCCCTCTGACTTCCAGGCAGCAAGCCTGAGGCTGCTGGGCTGAGTGGGTCAGGTGGGCAGGTTGGTGCACAGGTAAGTACCTCAGATTGAGCCACCGATGAGGAGGATGGAGTATTTGGGGCTCCCGTGACTGCCTGACTGGTTGTGCTGAGGGAGGGCTGGGGAAGTGTTATCTACTTGCCCTTTCTCTTCTGGAGAGAGCTCCATCTAACCCTAGTCCCTCTGGCTCTGTTCCTGCTGCTGGCAAATCTTTCACACTGCTGCCTCTGTGTTGGTTCTCAGTGGGACCGAAGGAGCATGCTTGTCTTCCACAGATGGCAGGAGTCCCAGCCTCCCAGAGTGCTCTGTCTTTCCCTGGCATTCAGCCCTGTTCATCATCAAAGCCTGATGCAATGTGGGCTTATGTTCCCAGAGCAAATCTCCTGAGCCAGGTGTGAAGAGTTTCTAAGGCTTTTCCCCTTCCCACTCCATTTTTCTTCCTCCCATTTGTGGGCTGGAATGGGGGAAGGGATCTGTGCATGATAGCAGTTTGTGACCAATTACAAATAATTCTGTAGGATGATTTTGATTAAAGATTCAACCAAAGTATTTTAGATTTGAAGCATAAATATGATTTAGATACTGAAAGAAACAGATAAGTAGTAGATAAATAGAATAGGTAATATTTAGATAGGTAGATAGATAGGTAATGGATGGATAGACATGTTCTGTTCTATTTCACTGTTCATCTATATTCCTCTAAATTACAATGAGAGAGTCAAATAAGGAAAACAGTACTTTTTCTCAGAAAAACATTCTCTGAAAAACCATAGTTTAGCTTCAAAAAAAAAGGTTAAAACATTAAGAAGAACACAAACTTATTTGGTATCTGTTACTAGAAGCCATAAGATACTGATTCTTGGAGCAAGCAGTTATTTAGAAAGAGAGAAAAGAAAAATGTTAAGAAATGTCTTTTCACATTTAAAATACATCCCAGAATTAAGTATTAAATAAAACTTGTGGAAAAAAATAAAACTGGCATTCTCTTAAAATTAATGAGGAAAATATATTAATATTATTGGAAAGTAGATGAGCTAAAAATGAGTAATCAGGAAGTATGATATTCCACCCCTGGTAATTTTAGAAGAAGGGGACTGAGAAAGTAGGAGACAAAAATTAGAAAGATTCTAGGAGTATTTCTTTGAAGAACAACACATGGCCTCTAAGGTGAATAGCCCAGAAAGCAACCAGAAAACTAAGTGAAGAAAGAGGAAGTTTAGTCCATCTGTATCAAATTTCAGAATGAAGAGTAAAGTGATGGTTATATTATCCCCCAAAGAGGCCAGAAACAAGCATAAGCTAACAAGAATACCCATGAATGAGCTGCAATGAAATAACTGCAAGGAAATACCCAAGTCAACTACAAAGGAAGGATAAGACCAGACTCAGGCTTTCAGTATCAGTCATAGATGCCAGCAAATAAAATGAACTTCAAACTTACAAGAGACAAAATTTTCCAGCTTACTTTGTCAAGTCAAACTTTACTCAAGTGTGAAGAGAGCAAAAAGGCGTGTTCAGATGTTATGCTGATCTCCTCAAGGATCTGAACCTCAAAACCCATTCTCACAAATTTGAAACAGGAAAAAAATGATGACTCAAAAACAAGTATTCTAGTGTTAGGATGTGAAGATCTTCAACATCAGGAAGAGGATAAACGGTTTTACTGCACAGAATTCCTGATTCCATGGGAAAAACAGGTCATTAGATGACCTCTCCGCCAAAAGCAAGCAGGATTCTCTCCCACCTGCAAAAATTTGGGCAGTCCTAATGTGTCACTGAATTGTCCTCCTTGTTGCTTGAAACAAGTCTGATTCCACTCCTGGCTTGTTAGACCAGACTGGAGGAAAATTAGTGAAGCAATCTAAGGATGCTCTACTTGGAACTGAGGAAAGGCAGGAGGATAGAAGGATTTCTTATCTGTATCCAGAAATGCTCACATGCCCAGCAAACAAAACAAAGTTTCATAATTGGTATGGGAGATGAGATGTTAAAATTAAAATATTAAAGAATATCTTCAAAACAATATTAAACATTTAAATTAATAAAATTCCTGAATGTATGTATGAAGAAAGAGAATCCAAAGTGACATTTATTATCAGTTTTATTTTCCTGGCTTTTACAAACTACATTATAACAGCAAATAATGAAATGGACTGAAGAAAATATCAGCATAACAAAACTTTGCATTTTTTTGTAATATAACCCATTAGACTAGAGAATCTCATTTTAAGCTGTCAGTTTTCATTGTCTTAAAAGGAACACTTACTTCAGCTCAGCCTCTGGATCTTAAATTATATCAGTATACATTATCCTCTTCCTGTCTCTATGCTTAAAAAATAGCATTTCTCACAAGGCCAAGAGAAATTATGTTCCTTTAAAAAGAGTTCTTCCTTTGAATTTTTGAAGAGTTTCACAAAGAAACAAAATTCAAAATTTTTCCCTCAGTTTTAAGTACTAGAGATAAAAAATGATATGAGAAGAAAAAGTTTAATGAGGTAGTTGGGGATGAAAATAAGACTTAAGTCTTTTGATAATGTACACCCATCATACTAATTGAGTGTTTATACTCAAATACATATAAACAAATATATTTACAGGTCCACAATTTTCAATATCTATGAATGAATGATTGATAAAAATGAGGAAAATTCTGACCAGGATATGGGACATAAAAAAATGATTTCAGAACGGGTATCTTTACCATTTCCATTTGAAACTTTAATATAGGAGTAATGAAAATTATAATAAAGTAACCTTTCTTATCACTTAGGTAGATGCAATATTGATACAGACATATTTGTGTATAGTTTCAAAGAATGGAAAATGAAGAATATTTACTATTGTTATAATATATTAAAAACACAATACATTAAATTTTTAAAAGTTAAAAGACAGATCACAGTATTTGACTATCCATACATAGACTTATACATCTACGTATTTGTACTCTTATGTCAAAATTTGATTAAAGCTTTTTTGAATTAAGACATTTTAATGGTCCTTACAGCCAAAAACATCTATGAGTTTGTATATTTTTACAAGAATACTACATTATGATTATTCTTAGTCTGAAAAGCCCTATTAATAGGAGGGCTCTAAGCATGTTAAAAACAATAATGCTGAATTATACTTCAATAAAACAAAAAAGAGCAATGCTGCGTTGTTACTCTCCTTTTGAGCACACCTATTTTTTTTTTTTTACTTGGTATAGACTCCTTTAAGGTTAACATTTTTGACAGTGTTGCAATGAAACTATTTGTCTCACATATTTTTGGAGAAATAATTAGCGATTAATTAGCTTTATTGTGTTACACTTGTTATTTTATTATATTAAATTGAATCTTTCAGACTAAATTTTATTAATTCAACAAATACATTGCCAAAGACTTCTCTGGGTGTCAGGGAGAAAATTGTGAACAAACATGATCCTGCTCTCATATTGCTTTGGGTTTAGTAAGGCAACAGAAAACCATTTATTTAGTAGCTGTTGACCTTTGATATGAGGAGATTTTCACTCTGGGTTTACTAAATAAGAGAGAAAACTGTATTTATAAATAAAGCGTACACATTATTATAATAGCTATACCACACTATTGAGGTTTTGAAATCTTTTTTATAAGAAAGATATTTATGCTATTAAAAAGGAAGCAATAAATTTACTTAGGTATAAAAAACTGTTATATGTGTGTTTGCTAATGGCACATATATGTATACATTTATATGTATATGGATATAAAATCCCTAATGATGTGGCAAGTGTGCAATAATTTGAAAGAGAATTAAAAGATAAAGCTTTAAGAAAAATTATACTGATTCTAGAACATACTTATATTTAAGGTGTAACATAATGTTGAATAATATTATTTAATAAATTCTTACAGAATAATTTTCCAAATTATTACATAACATCAGTACAAAATATTAAAATATTAAAATATTCTTATTGTGAATAGTAAAGGGAAACAATTTTATTTTTATAAATGAAAAAAAATTTCCCATTAGTTTATAAGACCTGTCTGTTTACCACATTGTAAATCAGGTTCTTAACTTAGAAAACACCTCCATGTCAATCAATTATTCTCAGGTAATGGGTAAACCCCTAACACTTTTTAAGGGGTCGATGGGTATCCAGCAATAATGAAAAAGAGAAAGATCTCCAAGAAAATATATTTCAGGGATTTATCTGCAGTTATTTTTAATTTTTAAAATTGCTTATTGTCTTCATGTTTATTTTTGTTTCCGTTTAGTTAAATACAGCTTCATAATTACAGCAGGATTGGGATAAGTAAGTCAATATGCTTTATCTCTGCTGCCTCTTAAAATAGCATTTCGTAGCATCAGTTAACTGTACAGGTCCATCTCAGTAAATTACACATTTATTTATAAATTTTGTAAAGGATGCATTTCACAAAAATAGTTTAGTAGAATATGCTGTTTTGAAATTATATGTTCACAGTTTGATGCACATTCTCCCTATTGTGTTCATTTTGTCAAGGAGTAAAAGAACCGTATTTCAGCATTATCATTGTTAAATAAATTCACTCAAAATTATTTTACTATATATATATTCCCTTAATCTAAGCATTTAAGAAGTCCTAAAATCTAAAGCTATGCATCAAATCATTTCAGTGGTGTGGAAGTCCCTCTTGGCAAAGAAAGGACATCTGGTTCTCATTTTAGACTTTGATACTTGTCTTTGACTAGATGGCAACTAATGTGAACCTGTGCTAACAATGGTCCATTGCTACTACAATGTAGGCAAACATGAAATGACAGTAAAGGGTTGTTAGTGGAAAAGTCTCCACAAGAGATCTCTAACCCTTTTATCTAGAAATGTCTAGAAGGTATATTACCTGTCTGCATCCCCCGAAAAGATCTAAGATAGGAAGATGAAGATAAGTGGTGATTAAAAGTAATTTTAGGTAGTTGAGTTTCACTGCTTAAGACAATTTTGAAGACAATGGATAAAAACAGGTTGCCAATATTATAAGATAAAGAAGAAAAATAACCTGCTTATTTATTTGTTTTCTCTTATCTTTGAAAGTTGCTAAATGCACACAATGTTAAATAATAGCTTAGACAGAAAGAACAGGCAGGAACCATCAAACATGGAACAGAGAAGAGGAAACTTCAAGGCGTACAAGAGGTAGAAGAATTACATTAATGTGTACAGTGTTGATTAACTGGAGGAGTCTTGATGTGGAGCTCATGGGGCAGAGAGAATAGGCTGGTAAAGCATACATGTACATATATACACGTAAGGCATATATGGCAGCTGACCAGCACTGTCTTGATGGCTGGATATTACAGTGAGATAAGCCAATCACAACTTCCCAAAGAACACCCTGAAGATTACACATTGATTTTACATTTGCTTATTCCATAAACATATGTAATACATAAACAACAAACTCAGGCTTATCCATTAATAATGAACAAAGTGATTATGATCTCATGTGTTGAGATATTTATTACCTTAATCTCATCCCTTTAGTTAATCCCCTTCATACCAAAGTAAACTTCCTGCAAAACAAGTGATTATTCACCTATCTAGAAAGAATAAGCTCTTTAATATGATATTCACAGCTCATCAATATTTACCTTTTTCTCCAGCCTGTCCTAAATTTTGCTACTTCCCTCAGTTACTATACCCTGAGTTTATCCCACTAAATATCTTACCAAACTGGAAATGGATGAAGCGGTTTTATAGCTTACTTTGCACAAACTCTTGCTTCCACCCAAGTGAACTTTTCCTTCATTTCCTGCCTAGAGAACTTTTATTCATCCTTCAAGAGTTAGGCCTAATGTCATTTCCTAGATAAGGTCTTACTTCACCAGCTTTTGCAATTCTGTTTGCCTTCTCCTCTCTGCTTCTAGTACATGGTGGGGGCACCCATGATTGTAGATCATAATTCTTCAATTATTTTTTCACACTTTGCTTCTAGAATAGACTGTCATATTCACTTTTACTTAACTGCCCACAAATGTCTAAATTATTACTAGCTCTAATTAGAACTCAGTTAAATGAATGTAACATACTTTCACAGACTGCAGAAAATAATTAGAATCTTTACAAAAAGTTAGTTCTCTGTTAATATAAGAAACATACCTGTTCAATTTTTATGTGCATCTGAAGTTCAAATATATTTTTTCTTTTAGTCTATAGAACCTAGAAGAAACTTGGCCAATCTCAGTTCAATCACAAATAGGCAATAGTTAATAAAAGCATAAACAGGCTTTAACTAATGCAGTAATTAATTGACAGATTTTTATTCCTATCACCTCAAGATGAGGGTGTAACAGAAACATAAACTGTGCTCAAATGTGGGAAAAATTGATCTCTAAGTTAAATAGAAAATGTTTTTTAGCACTAAAATCTATTTATTGGCTGGAAATCACTTGATACGCTAGTCTTCACCTTATACTTGATGAAATATCACTTTAAACCTTTAGACATTTGTTTTAGTCAGGATACCAGTGCAATTTTCATCTGCTGTTCTTATAGAAAGTTTTTTAGAAAATGGAAACTATGTAATCCTTTACTTTCAAAAACTTTTATAAAAATGGCCCAGAAAAAAATCCTATGATTCACATATAACCCAAAATAGGTTGACTTGGAAAAATTGATATTCTGATTACTTTTTCTTTTACAATGTGGAAATTTTTCTTTTACTCTTTAAAACAGACCATATAAAATAACGGGAATAAAACATTTTTATTTCTAAAAATAAAGTTATTTCCATTTACTATTCACAATAGAATGTTTTAAAAAATAGTTTTTTATTTGTAGTGATATTGCTTAATAATTTGGAAATTTACTCTGTAAGCATTTATTAAATTATTAACATTAATTCAACACTGCTATATCTTAAAAAATAAATATGTTCAATAGTCAGTATATTTTTTATTGAAGTATAGTTGATATAAAATCTTATATTGGTTTCAAGTATACAGCACAGTGATTCAAGTTATCCATATTAATTTAATCCTTACCCCCATTAGTTCAGTTACTGTCAACAAAGGAATATGTTATAGAACCACTGACTATATTCTCCATGTTGTACTATCCTGTGACCAATTTATATCATGACTGAGAATTTGTGCCCCTTTATTCCCCTCCCCCACCTACCCACCCCACCCTCCCCGATAGTAACCACCAATCACTTCTCAGTGTCTATGAGTCAGTCTATCACTATAATTTTCTTAAAGTTTTATTTTTAATTCCCTTTTAAACTACTGTACAACAGTTTCCATGTCCTTAGGGAATCTGCTACATCATATACTGTACTTCAAGCCACTGAAGAAGATTAATTTGTTATTCTAGGTTTTATTGTGCAAAAGTAATCAATTTTTTCATTCTTTATTCCTCCAGGGTTCATCCACTCATAACTCTAGTTGTAGGTGCTTGTGAGATGCAATAATTAATCAGAAAAAAAATCTTACCTTCACAGAGAATGCTATTTCTTATAAGACACAGATTCTAAATAATTTAATACAATCTAGAAAGAAATGCAAACTTAATTTTTAAAAATTATCAAACTATGTTTCCATTCTTTGCAACATGGTAAATAAGAGAAAATTTTATCTGAGATTTGAGTGCAGATTTGAATGATGGGTAGAATTTTGATATGTTGTTATAAGGGACGATCCTTTACAGTATAGGATACAATGTAAGAAATGCCATAAAAGATAGGATGTTATGTGGAACATATATGAAACACCAAGTTATTGCATTTAGTTGTAGATAAAACTTTAAAAGGTTAAGGCCAGATATGGATCAACCTATTATGTCACATGATAAAGTTTTTGCCTTAATATTTTTGCAACAGTGGAAAATCTTAGAAGGTTTTGAGTGGGGATAGACTGTGCTACAGGAAGATTAATCTCAATTCATTGAAGCATTAAAAATCAGTTGGAGAACTAGATATGCAGGTAGTAAATTCAGTTAGAAGGCTGCTGAAATGTATCATATCAGAATTAAATAAGGTTTAAATTGTGGAGTAAACAAGAAGAAAGAACATTCTGTAAAATATGTAAGTAGAATCTTACATACATCATTACATACATCAGTATGTAAATGATTAATCTATTAATATTCTGTGAAATTTAATTTTAATACAAAAATTAATGGTAACAATGATGTTATTATAGATTGGTATTTCTTGAAAGAGTGGCCGATATCTTGTTAAAATGGAGCTTTAATTAGTAAATGTGTAAAACTGGTTAGTGTGTAGATCATGTATAACAAACATGCTTTCTTCATTACTCCACTATCACACAAAACTTATTTACATATTAAAGCAAAAAAATCTGAATTTTTCATTAGGTGTAATAGTTTTGCCTTTAGGGAAATATTTCCAAGTTAAGCCTAAAACAAAAATACTTGGCTAACATATTTGTTTTCACTTCTAAAATTATTTCTTAATAATTTAATCATTAATAAATGTAGCAATAATTAACTTCAACTAGATATAGGCACATCTGTTGTCTTTCCTTTTTCTTTTATGAAAGGTGGAAGAACAACCTTACAATAATAATTTGTAGATAATCAGAACTTTCTAAGTTGTCAATTTATAGCAGATAACCAAATTAGTTAAAGTGTATGGCTGATGTTTCAAAAATATAATTTCGACTAACTTTGCTAATTTGTGACATAAGTGGGTCAATTTGCATTGATCAGGGTCCTTGCAAAGAAAGAGATCTTCCAGATCTATGGTAAAGGAAGTCTGTTGAGATGAAGGAATTTCTACCCAAGGCCCATGGCAAAGGAAAGCAATGCCCTCCGAGAACAAGGTAAACTTGGTGGCTGACACCAGGTGCCTAAGATCTTTGGACGTTTAGGAGGAGACACCACTTTGTAACTCTCCCTCCTCGCTTGTACATTGTATATTTGTATCTTTTACACAGCGTTATCACACTACCTATCATTAGCAGCTTTTTCTTTTCTCAATGTGGACAAGTGTTAAGTACATAAAGAACTGACTCTTTCTTTAAGTATTGCATAGTATTACATTATATCATTATATCATGTAGTTGCAATATAATTCATCTAATTTTACCACACTATCACAAACAGCTCAGGCTGCCAAATAAAATACCATAGCCTTGGCACCTTCAACAACAGAAATGCATTTCCCATAGTTCTGGAGGCTGGGAGTCTAAGATCAGGGTGCATGCACTGTCTAGTTCTGGTGAAAGGCTTCTTCTGGCTTACAGATGGTGGTGTTCACATGGCTCAGGAAAAGCAATCTCTCATCTGAAGGCCACTCATCCCTTTATAAATGCCTCACCCTCATGACCTCATCTAACCTTAACCTCCCAGAGGCCTCATCTCCAAATACCACCTCAGGAGTTAGAGAGTCAATAGATGCATTTAGGGGGACTCAGTTCAGTCCACAGCATCGAAGCTGGTCTAAGATTATATTCTTTTATTTTTTCAAACTCTCATGTATCTATGATAATGTCTAGGTTTCCTATTCTAGGTTATTTTATTATCCCGATTCTTAAAATCAGGTATCAAATCAAAACATTTTAGTGATCTGTTCAAAGATGAAGATTTGGAGTATATTTATACTATCTACATTTGTTTTCTCTTTCATTAAATTTAACTACTTTACTTTTATTAATCATATCTCCTCAGTGGCACTTGTTCATTTCGTTTTCCAATTTGAAAACATAAATCTTTATTTTCTACCTCCAAAAGTTGTGTTTTACCCATTTAAATAATGCACAGTTTTATGCTAATCAATTAAATCAAATTAATTTATTCAATTCTTCAGTCATTTCTGTTCTCTACTATATTTTCAGTACTGAGATGCAAATTTAAATTTCACACTATAATTATAGTATTTTCTCACTTTTTCCATTCCTAATAGATTTTACATTATGAATTTAGCATGTCTTTTTGTGTAAACAGGGTTTTTGCCTGTAGGAACTTTGAAATCAATTTGGTACAAGTTACATATAAAGTTAGCCTTATGAAATCTCCCTCTCTATCCTTGTTTAACATTAATGTCAACACAAATGCTATATTTTTGTTCATATTTGCCTGCTTTTTAATATTTTTGCTAACCAATTCATTCTCCATTTTTATCACTTATTACCTGCTTATTGTAAAAACCATGTAACTGAGTTTTGCCCAATCTATAAATCTGTTTTATTTCAAGGACTGAGTCCTTTCACAGTTAGTATTAAGGCTTTCATACTGATTTTAGTCTTTTCTCTTTGTCTTTTTAACTTAATATGTACCCTCTTATCCTTCCCCTATCTTTATAGATTTAGAAGATGCTATTTATTTCATTCTCTACTCTTGTTAATTGGAGGTTTCAATCATCATTAAATGGTCTTTTTATCAGAAGTTTTTACTCCCCTATTTTAAAAAAAATACTTTTGGGCTAGAAACTTTTTCTAAATAAAATATTCTATTATCCCTCTACTTCCTCCCCAACTCCAATAAAATAAAATGTGAGGAGTTCAGGAATTTTACAAGGATATGTCCAAGTGTGAGTTGTTTTTTGTCTTCTCATTAACCCTACCTGGAACTCAAGGTTCAATCTATGTATCAAAAATTTTCTTCAGTTCTGGAAATTTTTCTTCTGACATATATAAAATTATAACATCTGGATATCTTTTTTTATTTCCAGGTAGTGATAGTATTCACACACTCATTCTCCGGGGTTTTTCTTCTAGTCAATTTTCTTTCAGATACCCAACTAGTTATATCACTGTTCTATGCCTTATTATATTTCTTCCTCACTATTTTTCAAGACCACTCATTTGGATCTCAGTTCACACACACACACACATACACAAACATATACATACACTTTTTTAAATCTCCATGAATTTTCTTTGGTGGTTGCAAATAAACTCCCTTATAGCTTCCTTTCTTTTAAACAATTTGGTGTTTCCTTTGCAATTCTATTAAGAAGTGTAGTTTTATATATTATTCTACTTTTCCACCCTGGCAGCTGAGTCAGAATTAGTGTCTTTTTCTCCTTGTGGCAGCAATTTTCAATGCTGGCTGCATATTCAAATTACCTCGGATGCTTTTAAATTATGGATGCTAAGCTCCACCTCCAGCAAATTTTATTGCAAACCTTCTAGATAGAGCTCATGCAAATATATATATCAAGTTTTCCTTGATTAATCTAAGAACTACTGCTTATAAGCCCATTATGTCTCAGGTTTAGGTAACTGGAATATCCTAATTGATAGAATTTTGACAGATGGTGAAAAGGCATCATGGACTGCAACCCCATTAGGTCTGCTGTGAAAGAGTAGTGATGCCATCAGTTCCTTGTTAAGGTTTCTGGACAGTCAGAGGTTTCCTGCTCTGCAGATTCTCTGAACTGTTCCAGCCTCAGAATGAAACCATTTGTTCTACACATTTTTGGCTTCTTGGGAAGCCAGTTAAGGAAATCCAGAAAGTCATTGGAAATAAATGTAAACCTTTTCTTTGAGGGCCAATGTCTATCATGTCAACTTTTTTCCTGCATTTGCTCTTTTCTAAGTCTTACTGCTACACTCCAGTGTGTCTCCCAGAAATTTAACCAGACCACAGGGTGGAAGCTCAACACCAAAATTCTCCATGGAAACTTTAATAAACTTACAGCCTTGCACCCAGTAACTTGAAAATCCCATCACCTGTTCACCTCAGACAAGCAAGAACTTGGAGTTGGAAAGAAAGAAGGCAATGTTATTCAAGAAACCATTGTCCAAAAACATCTGCCTTTAATTTCATTTTATACTATAAAATTAACCTCCAAATGAGGCTTAACAGATACAAAATACATCCAGACTGGCACTGGTGAGCTACTTTGTTTTTCTGTAGTTTCATATTATATCTAAAATTATCCTGAAAATTGATATTACCCACCAGCAATATCACTTTGACAGAAGACCTCAACATTTAAAGCATAGGCACAAAATACAAAAATATAATAGTAACTCAGTACTGAAATATCTGCCACATATATTATGAGATTAAAAAATGTAAGTTATTGCTTAAAACAATCCAAGGAGAAGAGATCATATCTTTAATTTAAAGACTGATGAAGTGAGATTCAAGCAGGTTAAGATATTTTCACAAAATCACACAGTGATTAGTCTGAACTACAAACAGTAAGTCCTCAAAACTTGTGATCTTTTCACTACCCATCTGCTTCATTTTCATGTAGCATAAAAGCAGTCACTTCCCCAATTCTACCTAATTTAGCAATTATTAAAATACAATCAATAAACTATAATCAAAGGGCTGTACATAAAAGTGAGACAAGCTAATCTTAATGAATGAATTGTATGAAATGCTTTAGTACTTCTTCGGTGCTTTTCTCTAAATCACTTTTGAAATGAATACAAATATAGGAAAGTATTACCATTATAATAAAAGAGTATTTCTATTAATTGGCATCTATCATATTTGAAATATATGATAGTTTATAATGAATATAAAACATATAATGATACTTCATAATAATCTGAATATTACATATTTATAAAATACTCATAAAATATAAACTACTGTGGCTGTTAAATCCCATAGTGAACATTCAAATAGAAAAAATTAGTGAGGTCATGGATAAAGGAGTGACAGAATCTTACTAAAAGAAGGAAAAATTTTACAGAAAGCTTCTCATTTGCATTAGACCTGAAAGGAACAGAATTTCATCATATGAGCTGAGGTACAGTATATTAAAGTTCAGGGAACATTTGGTAACAGCAATATATCGAATGATAAGGTATTTGGAAATGTCACAAAATTAAGACTGAAAGGGTAGAATGAGGCTTGGTTATAAAGAGTCACTTTGCAACAAGAGGGGAGCTATGACATGTGCATTAGCAAGAAGGTGCCTGACAATCTTTGTGTTAGTATGATTTTTCAGACTACAATGTGAAGAACTGGAAGTTTGGAAGTAAGAGTGTGGGTACATACTGGCAATGTTATATTAGGTGCTTTCGGGAGTAAATAGTATAAAAGACTGACTCTGTTCTTATAAAGTTTACAATTTACTTGGGAAGGAAACACATTAATATTTGTAAAATAGATAACAATGAAAATTTCCATATGACACCAAATTTGTGAATTCATTTGCCAAAATGTCTTGAACTTCAAAGATGTTTAGTGTTAACACTTAATATGTGTCAACACCCAGCAGGTGTTAGGTTAAACCTGGATATGTCCTTGACTCTTGCTGAATTATAAACAAATGAGGAAAAAGTGTATTGGCATTTTAGGTATTTTGGATTACTCATATTTGTTTTTGTATCCATGAATAACATCCTGTGTATAATCAGGTACCTTTCAGAACAATTACTACAACTCTGAGAGAAACTGGTTGTCCTGAAAATTCTAATGAGTCTCCTTTATTTTCCTGATCATCCTATTGTTCCTTAAAGGGGAGCACCTACTGGGGACCACCCAAGAATATTTGTTTTCATGTATTTCTCTGTCTTCAGGGAAAGTGAGCTGGGACCCTCAAGATGCTGATATTGGCATATGCAGAAATCTGCATATTTCAATACAGCCCAGCTGTAGTGTAGTAGAGAATTATCTTGGAGTAGGACAACTGCTCAGCTATTGACATTCAATTGACATTGAATTTATGGTGTCTTTGGCAGTAGTCAAGTAGGATATGTCAAATTTTCAATTTCTGTTATGGAAAATTTCAACAAATATTCTTATTTGCTAAATTAATGGATCTTGTTTTATCTGTCATATTGAATATAAAATCTAGGTCTGGTCCTATCAGTACTTTTTCTATGATGTGTCTCCAAACTCTACGGTTTTATTCTAGGGGCCTTATTTATACATTAACATCTTCATTACATTAATCTAGACAGTAGAAAAGATGGCACTTTAATGGCATTATCACTTGGCTGCATATATTCCCTATAATGACCTAAAGACTGGCATTAGATTAATCTAGTAACAGTACAGTTCCAATGATGCCACTCTCTTGCACCAAAGCCACCTATTAATCAGTCTCACATAAAATACATAACTTCTTGAAACAGGCCTTTATATCTTGGCGCTCCCAATTTTTTTTAACTTTATCAACAACCTTTTTCTTTTAACAACTGCATTAGTTTGGGTTCATGGAGCAGCAGATGCCAAGACAGTATTAGCTGTTCAAGAGGTTTATTGGGGAAAACATCTTCGAAGGACTCAGGAGAATGTGGAGGATACCAGATTATGGTGTTGATGTAACCCCCGTGAAGGCAAAAGGGGAGGAAGGAGGATTGAGACTGTGTAGGAAGTCTCTACAATGCAGTTCCAAAAACAGCTCAGCCAGGCCCATAGATGTGTTTCATGAATGGCCCCTCATTAGTGCCTCCATCATGCACTACTGTGGTCTGAGAGTAGTTAAGAAGTGTGGCCTTGGTACAAATTCCATGGTGGATACAGACAAGCAGTAGTCAGTTATGGGCAGGTACATCTTTATGGTTGGCACAACAGCTGATTAAAGTAAGTATTCACTCTTCACCATTCATAGACTGATTTTTATTTCTCTATTTTGCTCAAGTGATTCCTTTCATTTACGACGTCTTGCATCTTTGTGAAAATTCTAGCTAACCTTTAAACCACAGTTCACTTGCCTCATATTCTGCAGTATCTTCTCTAATCACTCAGTTTTAACCCATGACCTCTACAGCATTTATATATGTTACCTCAATTGTGACTTTTGTTTTAAAAGACGACAGTGCACAGTTACAAGGAAAGCTATCATTTAGAAAAATAGCACTTCAAAATATATTATAGTTGTTATTTGTTTTTCTTTACATGTATATAACATTCCTGCTTTAAAGCAACAACTAAGTATTATATGAAATCATCTTTTGGATTTCATAAAAGAAAACATTTATTTATTTTGCAAAATATTTAAAGAGGGTGAATTTTGTAGAATGTTTGAGTCAGTATTTTAAATTGCCTAAAGGAATCAAACATAAATGGAGCCTTCAGAAATAGAGGTAATGTGGCACATTGGGTGTATTTAAATCTTTAACTGGTCCCTTCACAAGTCTCTCATACCCCTACAGTGGTACTAGAGAATGAAGTTTGGTTAGGAGACCTAGGGTCTTGATACATTGTTATCATAATCTTCATCATACTGAATACTCCATTTAATGTTAAAGATTTTCTAAGCACTTTACATCTATTATTTCATTCAATCCTTGAAACAGCCCTGTGGGTTAGGTACCATAACTAACTCCACTGCAAAAATCAGGAAACAGAGGCACAGGGATGAAGTAACATTTCCAAAGTCACATGACCAGGATAAATTTTTTGAATAGATAATAGATAATATGTGATGGAATGGATGAGGGAAGGATCTAAGGAAAGAGATCCATAAAGACATATTCTTCTGAATATATTTCCTGAGATCTTCATTTTTTTCTTACATCAACTTCCACCATATCAGTACAAGA
This sequence comes from Manis javanica, assembly GCF_040802235.1. Lineage (NCBI taxonomy): Eukaryota > Metazoa > Chordata > Mammalia > Pholidota > Manidae > Manis > Manis javanica. The sequence continues at coordinate 34,529,930 of NC_133164.1, forward strand.
CATTTCTCACATACACTATTAACATGGACTCATCTACTCTCACTTCTCCACACCACAGTCAGCATGACATTTTTTGAAAAATAAATGCAGTTACATCATGCCTCTGATTAAAACATTTCTGTAGCTTCACATTGCTCTTAAGATTTAAAAAAAGAATTATTGTTGGTACATAAGGACCCTCATCTGTGATACTTTAACTCTTCAGCCTTATTGTACACCATACACCATGCTGTCTAGTTTTCTTGTCACATTGGTCCTCCTGCAGCTCCGCAGACATACTCTGCTTCTTCCTTCCACAAGGCTTTATACTGATGTTCCTTCTGTTAAGAATTCCTTGCCCTCCGAGTGAATCCTGACATTTCTCTAGACTTTAGCGCAGTCATCACTTTTTCACTTTGGATATGAACCATTCCTTGTATCATGTGGGCAGGTACTAGGTTAGCACCCATTCAAGGACTGCATTGATTTACACCGCTCCTCTGCCACCAAACTGTACACTCCATGAGGATGTGAACTTACAGAAGTTATACCATAATTATTGGAAACATGGGTGGATGATGAATAAATCTAAGGAATAGAAGCTGAATAGTACTAAAATTGAATGTTAGCTGACTACTAAACTTCTGTGACGACCTTAATTACACACACCTACACACACACACACACACATACACACACACACACACACACACACACTACATGAATGAAAGATATTAGAGACTTGTAAGTAAGTAGATTATTGGTTGGTAGGTATCTAGAACTACTGGCATTTTCCACTCTGGCAGTCATTCCCAATCTTGACTGAACAGAAGAATCACCAGAGGGAACTTGTATATATCTCGGTGTTTAGGCATTATCCGAGTCCAATTAAATCAGAATCTCTATAATTCTGAAATTAGTACCTTTTCAAAGGTTCCCAGATAATTTCAATGGGTAGCCATGATTGACAGTCTCTGTCTCAGTCAGGGAAAGAATGGAATACAGCATACATAAAATGTAGTTTTTCTCTTTGTTTGGAGATTAAGCAAAAAAATAAAAATATTGTAAGCCTACATGATTTTATAGGATTGCATGAAACATATCCCTATGCAACATGGTCCATTTTGTTTTGTCTGTGATCAACATTTTTAAATTGTATATGTATTTATCTATTAGCATTTCATATCAATTACATAGAGTATCTGTATCTATTGTATATTATATGCATATATAATTTGGGAAAAATCTTACACATACACATATCTATATATATACATGCACACATGTACATACATATATATTTAATATCATTGGAAATTATACAGAGAAATGTATATAATATGTATATATAATTTTACTTATCCCCATTCCCAATTATGTCAGTTATTTTTGTTTAGTTCTTCGCAGAGAATAAGTAAGGTGTTCATTTCTATGAAATAGTTTTTAATGCTTCATTGATTCTGAAGTATAGCTACTTGATAACACTGGAATTGAATAACCCTACTAATTAATTACAAATATTTATTAGGTACTATTATATTTTTTATGGTAATTTTAATGTATAGTTTAGAAAAGAAAATTAAAATAACATGCCTGGGTCATACACATATTATGAAGTCATTGGTGATTTAGATATATTTTGAAATTTCCATAAGCTACTAATTAGTAATATTATGGTAATTTATAATTATTAGCCAAAAGAAATTAAAATATATTATTATTCATTTAAAAATAAATATTCTCTACCTAGACCAAAGGCAATCTAATTTTTTTACAGGCTTATGTTTTTCTAATATGAAATTAATGGCACAAATGCAAACAATAAAGAAGTACTAAAATTAGATTTGCATTGTTATAATTTTGCAGAATTGAAACAAAATCTCTTGAAATTACAAAGGTCTAGAGTTTAAAATACATTTAACATTATTTTGAATGGATACTACTAGCAAGAGTAGAGTATAATTTATTTTTCAAGAGAACAAATTAAGTTTTTGCTTATATTGGTAGAGGAACAGTAGAATAAATATATTGAGGCATATAATGTGCACTATAAATTTTGCTTTTAAGTTAAAATATTTTGGGGAGTCACCTGTAAAGACACTGGTTGTTCTCCATATTCAAAGGACTACATTTCCATTACAATTATGTATGCTTTCTAGGCCATACGAAGATGCTTGAACTTATTTGTGCTATTTTTATCGGAAAATTAGGAATGGTTGCTTCTCTTATTGAACTATCTTGGAGGAAAATTATACAGAAAAATTCTGATAACTATTTTATTGCAGAAGTCTCAAGGGGTATAATACGTATAAGTGACAGTTTAAATATATAAAAAATTACATATACTGGAAAAGTACATTTTGGTAATATGAAACATCCAAAAGACATCAAAAACTTTTTTATCAGAAGTAATTAAACAATAAACAAAGCCTGAGTCATATAAAAAATGAAAAAATGACTTTAGATATTTTTATTGTTTCCATTAGATTATTTTTTTAGTGCAGGTTTAATATTGTTACTAAAAAAGCACAGAAAAATATTTTAAATTGTTAACCTTGCTTTACTGCATCTGTATTTTTGGTAAATGTAAGACAGTTTTGGTAAAAGTAAGGAAGAAACTGCATCATTCTAATATTGACATTATTCTGGTTCAATTATTCACACTACTTAACAAAACACTTCCGCAAATCAATCATCACAGCTGCAAAGAGATATCACATTATGAGGCAGATCACATTATGAGTCATCCGGAGTTCAGAAACCTTGGGGTAATCTATGGGAATATCTTTTTTTATAAGCCGGAAGCACAAAGTATGATTATTTTCAAGAAAAAATATTTTCTAAATTTGGGTTATTAAAATATATAATAATAAATTTCTCGCTCAACTGTCTAATTAGAATGTTTGTGAGAAATTTGTTTAGAAAGTGATGACATATCTTACACTTTCTTTTTCATCCTGTTTGCAGTTCTTAATGTCTCAGCTTAATGACTAATCCTAAGAAAGATTGTACTGACCATTGTATTCATATAACAACTAAGATTTACTGAGACCTTATTATCTGCCCAACATTTTTATATGTCTTTATATTTAATCTTCAAATGATATGAGGTAGGTATTATTTAAGATGAGCATACTAAGATATAAGTAATTTAAGGTATTTTTTCCAACATCACACAACTAGAAGAAATGGATTGGAATTTGAGCTCAGGCAATTATACTCCAAAGCCAGAGCTGTTAACTATCTCACTTGTCTTTTCCCTGCCTCCAGTCCTGACATTTGTACCGACAAACTTTGTTTAATTAAGGAATAGCCATATATAAAATATTTAAATAATTTTTCTGTCCTTAATGTCTGTATTCTCTATTAGAAAGTAGACTCAACTTTGTATCCAGCAGTAGATACGGAAAACTTCCTAGTTTTTTTTTTTTAGAGCAAATAAGTAGATGCCTGTGTTCAAAGATTAATGGCTTATGTAGAATCTATGCTTTCTTGACTTATAAGAAATATTTACTATTCTTGTACCTGAATTACTATATTTTGTTATCATAATCATAGCTTTTAACTATAAAATATTTCAAAAATTTTAAAAACTAGGTCATAAAGTGTGTACTAAGCATGTTAAACTTCTCTCCAAAGTGGTGTTCCTAAATTACAATTTCATGGTAAGAATTCACAGTTCCTAATGTTCTTACCATTGTCTGATATTGAAATACTTCTAGTTTTTTTTTTTTTAGTTTAAAGTATGGTTGCCTAAGACTTTCAGATGTTTTATATTTTATCTTGATTATTGTGATTATCACTTACATCAAGCATTTTCACATGTTTATAGGACTTTATAAATCCTCTCTTATGAATTTGCAGTTTATATCCTCCCCAAGACATGAACATACTAGTAGCAATTGCAGTAGCTTACAAAAAACTGAGTGGCTATGAGTATCAGTTTCTGTTCTAAGGGCTTTATATATACCAATTCATAGAATACTCACCACAACCATGAGATCATTACTATTATTATTGTCACTTTAATGATGAGGAAATGCAATATATATATAGAAAGGTTAAGAAACAGACTTATATGTAAGTGGTAGGGCTAGAGGAAAATCTTAAGCACACATGTACAAACCAAAGCCAAAACATTAATGACAGATTAACATATCTAATTACACTATTTATTAAAGTTTTACATTAAAAATAAAATTAGAAGTCTTACAGAAATTTAACTGCTGGCCTTGGAAATTATCTAGTATCTACACAAGCTTCCTAACAGATACAAGAACAAAATACGTACATCAAATTCTTGAAGGCATCAGAGAGAAACCAAGGTAGCAAACACTTGAGTGGCAAGATGTCAAAGGGAAGAGTACTAAGACCAGCTCAGTATTTACTTCTGCTTTTATGAAACAGTAATATCACAGGGACAAAAGGGCAAAGCAAAATCTGAGAAACAGGGTTTGATACAGTTTATGAGCTATAGAGAGAGGCCTCCTTCCATGGAGGGCCATACAAGAGAGGTCAAGGCTCTGGAGACAGGGAAACTGTCTGGGAGGAGCAGCCTAGACATCCACTGTTTTGCATATGGCTTAGGATCCCTTGTATCCATGAAATTAATAATAAATGTTCATCATGCATGAGATTTCTCATTCATGTGAACCTTATTCGATAATATGACCACATATTTGACCAATTGATCTATTTGTGTTATCTCTAAAAGCAGAAACATGAGGAAAAGGAAAAAATAAAATAATCCAAATATATAACAACAAAAGAGAAAATACTGGAGAATGAAAATGAAAAATTAATGGATGGGTCAAGTAGGAAAAACATTAAAACTTTATCTAAAAATAATCAGTTATTACATTAAAAATAGATGGATTAAGTAACTATACATCAGAGATCATACTGAAAAAAAAATAATTTTAATGTAGGTAAATTAATAATTAACAAATTAGACTTTAAAGCAAGAAGTATTACTGAATAAAAAGAAATATTTCATAACTTAAAAAATCATACAGCAAGAAAAACTTCAAGTCCTACATTTGTATGCACATAACATTGAAACAAAACAAGAAAGAGCAACAAAATGTACAATATTATATTGGAATAAATATATAACTGCCATTATTTCCAGAGGACACAACTGAATGTGTAGAAAGAGTTCAAGAATATAGAGACAGCTTATGGCAATTAATTATAACTATTTAGCAGGCTTAAAAAATATACTCAAAATGCAAAGATCTATTTTATTTCTATTTAGTACCAACTAAAAATTAGAAAATGCCAATAGCAATGATATAAATAAAACAAGCATAAGGAATAAGTCTAACAATGGATGTGTAAATATTTTACCAAAAATAAGAAAAAAATTCTGGGAGAAGGTAAAGAAAATCTTAATAGAGATATATACTATATTCTGGATTAGAACAGTTGATGTTATAAAGATGTCAATTCTCTCCAAATTTCAATTTGTTCAGTGTCATCCCAATCAAAATTCTATCAGGATAGTGGAGGAAAATTTGGGGAAATTGATAGAGGTTCTAAAATTCATATAATAGATGAAAGCCAATAATGTTGATATTTATAGTATTTTTATCTCAGGATAAGTGTTTCCTGTGTCCTATTTAAGAAATATTTGTCTTCCTCAAAGATAATTAATTAATGCATTTCCATTATATTTTTATAAGCTTTATTATTTTCAATTACATATTTAATCCTATGATCCATCTAGATTGACTTTTGTGTATTGGTCATGGGCCATTTTGATCCATATGGATACCAATTCAACCAATAGCATTATTTAAAAAAAAATCCTTTCCCAGCTACATTATAGTGACATTTCTGTTATAATCAAGTGAACCTAACATGTGTTCATCAAAATTCACTAAAGTGTAAACAACATTGTTGAAAAAGATTCAACAAAGATTAATTTCCATAAAGTTAAAGGAACTACTATAAATTGGTAAGAGAGAGATAATACAATTAAAAGGCTTAGACTTTTTAACAGGTCTTTCATAAAAAGGATATGCAAATAGCAAAAAAAAAAGCACATGAAAAAATGCTTAGTTTTCTTAATCATCAACTAAATGAAAGCTAACAACAATCAGATATCATTACACATCAGAATGACTAAAATTAAATATTTTCAAAATAAATTTTAGTGAGGTTTTGAGACAAATGGATTCCTTTACTCTACTGGTAGAAATAAAAAATAATAAAATCACTTAAGAAAACTCTTTGAATGTACCTTATAATTTCAACATAAGCATATTCAACGGCCCAGCATTTTCAAATCTAGGTGAAACAAGTATATATGTGCATCAAAAAAGTGTACATTTCAGCTTAATTTTTAAAATCTGCAAATTGGTGATAATACAAATTTCCATCAGTGAAGAAATGGAGCTATAAAATTTGCATATTCATACAATCTAATAGTATATGCAAAAGAAAATAATAAATGATTGCCTCACCTAACACCCTGAATGACTCATAAATATAACTCTGAAGGAAGAAGACACAATATCTTAGTTCATTATAACAGAATGAATAGGCTGCTATAACAAAAATACCATAGGCTATGTGGCTTATAAACAAGAGAAATTTATTTCTTATAGTTCTGGAGTTTGGGAAGTCCAAAACGAAGGTGTTGGCAGATTCTGTGTTTGGTGAGAGCCTCCTTCATGGTTCATAGAACCATCTACTGTTTCCTCGCTTGGCAGGAGTACGGGACTTTTTTTCATAAGGGCACTTAATCCCACTCAATAGGGGTCTGCCCTCCTGGCAGAATCACTCTTATCAAAGGCCCCACATTCTAATTCCATCACATTCAGGATCACGATTTCAACATCAGAATTTTGATGTGACAAAAACATTCGGTTTTTAGCATACAAATAAGGATGTATAAAATGCTTTAATTCAGAAGTTCAAAACAGGGAAAACAACATTAGATAAGGGAGCGAATCAGAAAAAGCATTACCATTTAGGCATGGGTTAGTGACTGGGAAAGTTCATAAACAGTACTTCTGGAGCAGAAATGATGTAAGTGGTGGGTACATAGTGGTATTCATGTGAAAAAAATCTTATAATTTTTTGCATTATGTGTGTGTGTGTTATATTTTAGGAGTGGAATATTTTCAAACTCGAATAGTTAAAAAATGTAAGTCACAGATCAATGATTTTTGCAGGGTACATAATTGACTATAGTTACCAGAATGGATTAAAACTTACACAATGATGCTCCAGAATCTATTTTCAAAGTCCACAATAACCTCCATTTTTCCAAATCAATAGAAATATATACTTATCATAAATATGTCAGCAAATGATTATCCCATCTTCCTAGAAACACACTCTGGTCTTAGTTTCCAGACACCACCAGCTTCTGGTTTTCCTCCCATCTACCTGTTCATTTCTTTTCTCTCTCCTTTCTTCTCTTTTCTTGTAACTGATATTAGAGCCACATGGGGCTAGATTTTGGTCTCTGCTACCTTCTCTCGTAATACTATATTCTTAACTGACCGTATCTAGTTCTACGTCTTTAAATGTCACATAATTGCTGATAATTCCACAGTTTATATGTATACTTCCAACTTAAACTTTAACGTGTATTTTAGCCTATTTAATTGCCATGCTTAGATGTCTAGTAGGCCCCTCAAATGCAGTATCTCCAAAATAGAGTTATTGAATTTCCTCCAAAACAGTTTCTCCCAAACCTCTTTTTTCCCTAATACTTAAGCAATTGTTCAATCAATTAATTTATTCCTGATTCATCCTCTTTATTCATTTACCCAGATCTTATTCATGAGCAAGTTGCAACAGCAAAACCTCTAGAATAAATCTCAAACACTTATATTTTGTTCTATTTACTCTGAAACCTACTAGTGCAACCTACTATCTTCTCCTATCATCTCTCTACTGCCATCTAAACTGACTCCAACTGACTCCATTTCCTACAAAAAAAAATAATAAATATAATGATCATATCCCTCATTGATAAACACTTCCATGATTTCCCGTTGCTCTCAGAATAAAATCCAAATTCATTAGTCTCATGCTAATGAATGACTCTTTCTGAAGGATACTATATCTTACATACTAGATTCTGATCTCTGCCGCCTTCTCTCCTAATACTATATTCTTAACTTACCTTATCTAGTTCTACATCCTTTAAATGTTTATGTATGACATTTATGTAAACGTTTATGTATGACATTTAAAGAATTGATATTAAAGAATAACCAAAATATATTCTACTCAATCCAAACACACAAGCTACACTATCTATCAAATACCTAATTGGTACTCAATAGTCAATTCCAGCACCTTAAAAAATTCACTGCTTTAACCTTCATATATTTAATTATTGAAAAATAATAAAGCCTCAATGTATATTTTCATTATTGAGAAGTGAATAATTGCACATACTTTTGTAAAAATCCATGAGATACATCCATATCCTTTGGAAATTGCCCTGAATTTAACATTCACTATCCTTTCTAATCCCTCTCTCTTACTTTTTGGCTGCCTAAGAAAGAGCATCCAAAATTTATGCCCTTTGATTTTAACAATCACTGCATCAAAGAACTCAGTCTTCAATATGCATACTTTTTTACTGGTGTGCGTAAAAGCAAGCATCCCTTAGTTGAATATATGTATAAGGGCAATTTGATATTCTTTATCCTTTATTAAATTATAATCGTGTAATATGTGTGAAGTATACTTGTTTATTGTGATAATGTAGTTATTCTATTATAATTAAATATTCATTGACATATACATAAGGTCAGTGAGGGTAAGGACTTTGCTTTGTTCACCTCTGGGTCTTTGGCACTATCTTTGATGAGAAGAACAATTCCCTGATACATCATAGATATTCAATGGATAGTAGTTGGATGAATGAATGAATATTTCATTTTAATTTCTCAGTATTGAGAGACAATTATTCATGGGTCTCTTACATTTCTGTACAACATTTGAGCAAGGCACTGATTACACAAAATGATGTTATTTTAATAACAGAAAGACTAGGAAGACAGAGATAGTCTCTCTCAAATGTGAAAGGCAGGCATGCTTAAAAGCATGAAGATACTGTTTCCTTCCAGAGGAATATACATTTATTGCCCATTATAAAATATTTTCCCTTCTTGTAATGCAACCCACTGCCTGGACAGGTTCCAAATGACACATCAAAGCAAAAATTGCATTAGACAAACAGACAAAGAAGATTTTATTCAATACTATTGCACTAGGGAAGAGAAGCCAGAACTGAGGCTGAACGCAACTAAGCTAAAACAAAGGAGGGAGAGTTTTTAAGACCTGAGGGAGGTGGAGAGGTAAGAGGCAATCTATGTTTTTGCTAACTGGCCTTTTTCCCAAAGGTAAGTTTTCTATCTTCCTGAAAAGAAGTAATTTTACAACTTGAAGGAAGGGGCCAACTGAAGTTGGCCCTGGCTATCTTTCTTGATGATTACATTTCAAAAGAGATGGTTTTCATGTCTTTGAGACAGTCCTGGGTTGTAACACTGGCAAGACGTATCTTAAAAGATTTACAGCTTGAAAGGACAGAGAAATAATGTTCAATTACAAGTTTTCTAAAGTATATGTGTTAAGGAATGTGAAATCAGGGCCCCAAACGCAAAAAAGAATCCTACCCAAAGTTTGGTCAAGTGAGGGAAATGTTAAGGCCATCCTCTTTGAGTAACCCTGTGGGAATTGGGACTTGAGAACAGCAAAAAAAAAAAAAAGGGTGAGACTCTTGCTGTTTTATGAGCAAAGACCTACCTTTCCTTTTAGACCCAAAAGTCATGTCTTTTATCAATACACATAAATTTGTGGCCGTGTAACTTGTCAGCTGGCAAGGAGGGAAAATCAAAGACAATTTAGAGTTCTTGACATTCAGACACTGTTTTGAACTCTGAAGGATAATTAGCAGAATTTGTCTATATATAATAAAATCACATTAGCCAGTATTAACATGACATATTTAAATATTTAGCAATTATTAGCATGTAAGAAATTCATCTATAAAAATGAATTTACTGAAATATAGTTGTGTATATCCTCCCATTGATGACTATTATTTTGTGTTGATCGCTTGTTTTAGTGGTATCACCTTATAATATGAAAGGCGTCATGTTTTCTAAGCTTTAATATATCTATTATGAAGTTTTTGCAAAGCCCATAACTCTGAAAACATTACTGTGAAATTCAAATTGATAATATTACATTGCTTGATGCAACATTGCCTAAAGTAATAATGTACTTTAAACTGCAAGACAGAAATACACACACACACTATCCAAAAGTAGAGGCACAAGATGTATCATCTCTGATTTTTAGAGTTTGCTTCTTCATATGGACATAAATAAGGAAATTCGTTTTCTTTTATAAAACATGTAAGTCATAGTATTTATTTTGAGTTCAAATTTTTTTTCACTCTAATGAAATGGTTCAATTGATAGCAAACAGTTTCTTCTTCATTGCAATTGTTTCTTAATGGCTAGAGCCTATTCTGAATGGCCTCATAGTTTTTACTATTAATGGGATTTTTTAAATCTCACTGTGAAATAAATCTATTCAGTTTTCATTTCCCCCATGCTTTTAGGTGTGACAGTACTTGAAGGTCCTATTTATGCTGTCGGAGGCCACGATGGCTGGAGCTATCTGAACACAGTGGAGAGGTGGGATCCCCAGAGTCAGCAATGGACATTTGTAGCCAGTATGTCCATTGCCCGAAGCACAGTTGGTGTAGCAGCACTGAATGGCAAGTGAGTAATTTTGTCTTTTTTCTAATCTGAAAAAAAATGTTTTTGAATGAATGTTCTTTAATAACTTTTAGTAAGCTGGTTCAATAAAAATATTTCTAAATATTTTAAGACTTGATGTTTTTTAAGTTTAGTCTTCACAGGTAATCGACAAATCCAGACTGCATATTTTTCCGGTTGACTCTCCACATAAAACAAGAATCCAAAACTTCTTCACATTAATTGCTGGTTCAAATACATTTCATAAGAATTATGTCCACTAAAGAGCTGGTAACATAGTCTGAGGAGGTTTCAAAAGGCTACTAAAAGTTTGATGCTGAATATATATTGAGTCTGTCCACTTTTTACCATTTCCATTTCTATCCACCTAAATTAGGAATTATCAACCTCACAGTACTGTTGATATTTTGGGCCAGATAATTCTTAGGGAGTGAGGCTCTGTCCTGTGCATTGCAGATTGTTCAGGAACATTCTGGGTTTCTATCCATTAGATGCCAGCTCTATGCCTGCCCCAGTGTGACAACCAAAGAAGCCTCCAGACAATGCCTAATATTCTCTGGGAATTGCAAAATGTATTCCCTCCCCCCTCCATGAGTACCCCAGCCTTAGGATTAATAACACCTAATCCCATGCCCCACTCCTCTCTTAATACATGTTTAAAATTCTGTTATACCTTTTTATGTTCATTTGTGTTGTCGTTTTACTTCATAGGGAATATATACACATTATTTTTTTTGCCTTTTTATATTTTTATTAAGGTATTATTGATATACACTCTCATGAAGGTTTCACATGAAATACAATGTGGTTACTACATTCACCCATATTATCAAATCCACCCCACATCCCACTGCAGTCACTGTCCATCAGTGTAGTAAGATGCCACATTATTAATATCACTTTCTACCTATATTTATCTTTATCTTTTTTCCTTAAAGGACTATTTCTCCTTAAGCATTACAATATTTTTCTTAAGAGTATCACTTAATTTGGAAATTAATAGTAAACTTTCAGATTCTTTTATATTAAATATTTTGTTTAAAAAACTGTCTTGCAGGCGTATCTATTCATAGATAGTAAAACAATAACAAAATGAATATTTTTCTTGGGTATTAGTTTTCATAATTTCTAAACAAAAAAGCATAGGCCTTTTTTGCCTTTTTACTTTTTCTAGTATTTATGTATAAAAATAATTCATCTGCTTATTAGTGACATTTTATTACCACTTATATTGTTGTTAATGGATGTATTCCTTGCATTTTTTAGAAATAGGTATCTCATTGATACAGCAAATTTGTTCAACAGGGATGAGAAATACCCTTACTCCTTCATTATTTTATTCATTGCTACATTATTCTATATTAAAAATACATACACACACATACTGTATCTAAGTTTTAAAAAAATAACTTATCTTAGTTTAGATTTTTAATAATTACCTTGCATTAAAGTTTTTTGATCCTTCCTTAATACATTATTTGAAATATCTTAATATATGTGTGTTTTATAATAAATCCTCTCTAAACTCTATCAGAATAAATGGGATGAATTATAATAAAAAAGTTAATAGATAGTTTTGTAGCAAATTTTCATGTTGTTATAACTGAATTGTCTATCCAATTTCTTCTAATACTCCTTTTAAAGTGACTATACACAGACTTCATTATTAAGGTTGTTATTCTTGTCCTTGTATTTTTGGGTTAGGTAGGATACTTAATTTCTTAAAGAATCCTTATTTACTCTAATACTATTCTTTACACCAAATATCAGAGTGTGATTATACTTAAAGATTTTACTCTTGAAATTGTTTATAAAATGTAAATAATTATTCTTGAAATTCAGTAATTTTCCCAAATTTTAATCCATTCTATGAAATGTTTTAAATGATTTAACTTTATTTTAAATAATCTTTGTCCTTTAAATCAAAATAGGACAGCTCTTATTTAGGTATTTTTTTTTTCCTGAGTGTGATTTAATGGCCTCAAAATTACATGGTTTGAAAACTGTCTATTAATGTCTAGTTGCTTTTCCTGTTTTACTCAGAGAGAAAATAATAACTAGAAAGTGACCTTTTACTTCAGACCCACAGCGGAAATTGTTTCAATATCACCTTCTCCCTCTAACAGTAGTTTATTTTTCTCATCTCTACAGATGTGATTTTTTTCTTCTTTTATTTTCACATCTCACTAATATGTCATTCTAACCTGACTGTTGCTACTCTGAACATTGTTTTGAATAATTTTTATGATTAAGACTAATAAAGGGCAGTAAACCATCCTTTTATTTATGATACCATTTGTTGTGGAAAACAAGATATTGGTTCATGGTTTATAATTAATGAGTGGATTTTGATGAATTCAGAGCAAAATTACATCAATCTTACTAACAATTCTGGTCAGTCTTCGAATAAGATAAATTAAGGTAGGTGGTACATATGTCATCTTATGCCAGCACAGCAACAGACTTAGATGAATAAAGGAATACAACAAAGCAGTGAAAACATATCTGTGTGGTGACTGGTGACACAAAACCTCAGACTCCCCAAATAATACCTACGCTAGTGATTGTTTTGTTTCTTCTTTGCTCCCTGCTTTAGCTTGGCTCTTTCATTGGCTCTTTCAAATTTGACTTTGTAACTGAAAGGCCTTTCTGGTCTGCTTGTCTTTATTGGCTATGTTAGCTCATAGAGCAGATACTGATACTGCCTGAGCACATCCATAAATAGGCTTGACTTGAATTTTAATAAATTTGTGCTCTGGCCCTTAGAAACTGTGCAAGACAGACAAACACAATTGAGTTTGTCTCACCATTCTCCATGGCAAAACTAATTCACTCATTCATTCAAAACTTCACGTTACTAATACTCCTGGGGCAGTTGCAACATCTATGCAGCTGTAAGTTAGAGTTAGATGGCTTGAAGTATCAGAAAAACGGGAGTCAAAGTATGTTGTTTTCTCCAGCATGTCTCAGTATCTAGTAAAGTAACAAGTCTCAAAGCTTGTCACGTGCACGGTGCCTTCTAAGGCTCTGTTTCTATTTCTGTATTAAAGCTTTGGTGTTCTTTTTCTAAAAGTTGGAACCCCTAATTGAATAAACTTTTGCATGAGAGGCAATTTGTATTTAAAATGTATTATCTTACAGTCACACATTTAAAAAAAAGAAGAAGAAACTGCTTGTTTGCTGAGTCTCACTTGAGACTACTAATGGGCTCAGGAGGTTTGTAACTGGCCTCCTGAAAATACGATTTTTAAGTTGGGATTTGATTGATTTAACATATTTCCAGAAAGTAGGAAAGCACTGAAATTAAAAGGAACAAAGTATGTCAAGTCGCTGAATGTGAAATGCAAACAAAAGGAGGACAAGTTAAGTTTGTCTGGAATATAATGAGAAAGAGTGGACCCAAAAGATTGCATAGAAAGGAAGGCTCCAGGTCATCTATAGCAACTTGGCTACGATTAAAGATGCCATAAAAGGTTAAAAAGGGTAGTGGCATGGTTGTATTTCAATTTTATACAGATCACTGTGGCTGAAGAATAATTTATAATTTTTTAAGGAAACTGTAAAATTATAAGAATCCCATCAAAATAGGAGACAGACTATGATGTATTCTAATAGTTCAAAGAGATTACTTGATAATCATGCTTCCATACAGCATGTACAGTATGCACAGTAACAACAGACAACTCATTTTAGCTCCCTATTTGAGCACAGCCACTGCCAGATTCCTCAGTCTGAAATACTGCCTCTTTTATGATTTAGACCTCTCCTTCCTTCTCCCGTGTTTACTCTGCCCTAGAGCCACCTTATGTCCCACACTGAAGGGCCCAGAGTCCCTGAACATGACGATCGTTCACACACCTTGCCCTTTCATATACCCATCTCTCTGACTTTCCTTTCCATTGTTTTTGCTTAATAACTTAATAACTGTCCATTGCTCACTGTCCACTTAGTTTCTCTCCTGGGATTTACACTTGATCTTTGGATACATTTGAAAACTCTCCAGCGAGAGTGATGGCCTAATGCAATTCCAGCTCTCCATGTGCAATGACTTCCATGTAGCAAGATCAGTACTAACAGGGTTCAGTTTATTAAGCTTGGAAACAATAGCATCAGGAAGCGCTAAAATATATATATAAGATTTTATCTAAATAAAACCTAAATGAGATAATTATATTTTATGCCTTCCAAAGTCCAGGTTAATCTATACCTTTCCATAACCACTTTTTGAATTCCCCCATTTAAAATTAATCTTTCTCTTGTGCTCCCAAAACACACGATTAATATTTTTCTCTGCCATTTGTCAAAAAATCTTATTTCAGTAGAACTTAGGTGCTTTTACCTTTGACAGATTTCATAGATGAATCACCCTTCTCAAGAACTGGAAACCAGCACTTCATTCATTTGTTTATTTAATTTTTTTACAAATATATACTGGCTATGAGATACACCACAGAATAAAATCAAATCTGCCCTTAGGGAGTTTACATTATATAGAAGGGAAGAAGAAAAAAACAAAGGAAGGAAGTGCAAAACTGTGATAGGGGTAGAGTGGGAGCTGGCTAAGGAAACGTGGAGGGACTAAGGTAGAACGGATGTTTCTCTCAGGTTTCAGGTCAGTGAATTCCATCAAGTTTTGGGATGTGGGTAATTGACCCGTATTAATTTGCTTAATTATAATTAAAATATTCCTTTAGGAAATAAAGGAATATGGGCATGCTGTAATAAATTAGGGTAATTGTATTCTATCAGACTTAACCCACAACCATGCTTACCAGTCATGATATGTTAGCAAGTCTCAGATTGAGTTGGCCATATGTATCAACATTCTTAGTAAGCAAGAACAAATCAGTCACACAACCTGCCTTTGGAAGCTTGCAGAAATCCTGCTCATGTACTGTAAGGCACTCCAAGTACCTCTCATGAAAAGGTTCACTGAAGGGCAGTGCTGGAATATTCTGCCAGCAGGATCAATGAGCCTTCTTTTGGGATCAGATTAAAGAGTTCTTCATCAATTAGGAAAAAAAGCAGAGTTCTGGATCTATGGAGCTGTTTTTAAGGTTTTATATTGTGGGAGTTGAGAATGCTTACACTTCCATTATGCAAGGAAAGGGATGCCTGAATGTGCTTTGTGGGATGTTGTGAGTGAAATTACATTTAATATCATGGGTTAATCAACAAAACCTTCAAATATTTAGATTATGGTAATGGAAGCACTTTCTGTAGCCATCCCTGCAGTATGCATTATTGTTAAAGTATGACAAATATTAAATAACTTTAGCTAGAATATAGAATATAAATAAATGTAAATTTCTGGGAAAAAGACAAAGGGATCAGGAAAAGACTTTCTAGTAGAGACACACCCAAACTGGTTAATGAGAAGTACACTAGCCTTTGTAGTAAAAAGGTACTTAGGTTAGATGCACAGTGGTGTATAGGGCTGGAAAAGATCTAAAGCTGGGTCAGAAACTACTAATTGTTTCCTAATGCTCATTCACTTCTTTTATACGACAATAAAGACACCAATTGTTCACTAAGCATATGGTCACCTAAAACAAAACAACATATTCTAGCACCTCATCACTTAGGTATTGCCATGTAACCAAGTTCTGCCAATGACATGTAAGAAGTGAGTTTTGCACCTTAAAAGATGAAGTTTTAAAGGGAAGATGTGTGTCTTCTTCCACTTTTCCTTCATCCTGCTGTTTGAACCATGGCTGTGACAGCTAGGGCTACCTTAAGACACCAGGACAAGAGAGTGTGTAGGCAGTTTTAAAATGGGGTTTTAGCATAGAGCCCATTTACTAAGCAAGAAGTATTGACAGTTTTATTCACGCTATCTTTTAAAGGATATTTGTAAATGAAACAGCTTCGTAAGACAGAGACTTTCTCTCCAAACTCTCTTTGGGTCAGAGAGCAAAAATGTTCCTGGACCAGAATTAGGAAGATAGAATCCCCCTTCAGAGCAAAGGTTAGGCAGGTTTATCGGTGGCCTCCTTTAAACGATTAGCATGTTTTAAGCTCCGTATCCCTCACCTGAGGAAATGCCAGCTGCATGTGCAGTATTTACCTAATTCTCTTTGTGCCGCCTGGTCTGACCTGGGGAGACCAGAAGAACTAGCATGGACACAAAGCCCATGCCGCCTATTGTGCTGAGAGTAATAAAGCCATTTTTCTCTGACCCAGGAGTCTTGTGCCTTTTTCCAGTATCTGTGAAACTGTGGTAGGCTAATTTGTTAGGCCTCACGTAGGGTGAAATTTCAGATTCCTCACAGTTCTTGACAAAGTGTCTTGTTCTACAGAAGATACAGTTAAAAGGGTTAACAGCCTGGGTCTCAACCCTGGCAAGCTGCTTTACACATATTTGGACCTATAATCTAATATTTGTTTATTATATTTCTGATTATATTTTTGTTACACACATTTGAACCTATAATCTAACAGGATTTGTTTCCTGCAACTGCTATGTTGCAACATACCAGAATTTTAAATATTTGGTATGGTATCTGGTAACTAGGTCTCAAAACACGGAATCTTGGTTGCTCAATTTTAGGTAAAACTCTTCTGTATGCTGAATGAACACGTAAGTTATGGAAGTAATAGGAAAGATTGATTCTTGCCATTCTCAGCAAAATTCTAGAAGAATTTACTTTAGCTTTACTTATGTCTGGGATATTTCTGAGCTTCTGCCAGTTTGTGGCATTGAGGAGATATACTGGTCAATATTCATAGCAAACTGAACTCTGAACCTGATGATTCCTAAGAATGCTATTTTTCTGTTCTCTTCTCATTGCCTCAGAAAAGAATCCCAACTTCACAGCATGATATGTAACCCCTACCTACATTCTCATTCTGATCTTTTCAGCCTACCAGCTGCATCTCTTCTTTCTTCTCCTCCACCACTGCCCCTCCTGTCAATATGGCAGACCTGTCAGTCTTTATTTATCACCTGCTAGACCTTGCATGCCCCTCGTCTTTATACTCAATGCCTTCCCTGTGTGTAATGCTTTCCCCCATTTCTTTATCTTACAAATTTCTACTCATCTTTCAACTCTAAGTTAAAATGTCACATTTCCTTTCTTGCTGTGAAACTGTCAGCTGTCACTTCCTATGTTTTCAGTACATTTATTTCTAGTATCAGACTCTTCTCTGCACTTCAGATACTCAGCATCTAATTTGTCTTTGTAGTGAAACAAAACAAGCAGTCAATCAGTCCAAACTATGACTAGATTGTGAGGGGAGATCTGAGAAGACAAACTTTAATAACTGTTCATGAAGTTCTGTGCATGTATTCTAGCATTTATTCTCAATGCTTAGGGTATATTGTTTCTATCCCTTGGTTATTTTTAGGACTTTAACAATAATTATAATAATAGTTCTTATTACTGTTTTTTTAATTTTTATGTCCTAGTTCTTAGTAAATTTGTAAGTAGGTTATGAATAATGTTGGTTGATAGAATGTATTTGCAAAGTACATAATTTTCAAAATCTTTCCAAATATTGAAACACAACTATTGGTTTTAACAGTGGATTTAAAGCTTGTTCCTCAGGGAAAGTTCAGCTATTTACTCTTTTCAGTTAATCTTGCCCTAGTGTTAATCAATAATTTATTTCATATTATTAAAATTGCAATAATTTCATTGTTAACCTGTAAACCATATAATACTTTGAAGGACACTAAAAGGGAAATATTCCAAATGAAAAATCACTAATAATATAGCTTAGGTTTTAATAATTTATATAATGATAGCAATTATATTAAACCTTTACTTTACAAAAGGAACAATCAAGTATTATCTCATTTTTCTCAAGATGTTACATAAATTTCTTTATTGTATAGTCCCTTGTGTTACTGGATTTTACTAGGGGAAAGTTCACAAAGAAAGAGAAACTAAATGAATAGTGGTTTGTAATATACATAATTATATTAAAGAAGTCAAAGATATTGTTACTTGTGAACTTTGCAGAAACATTTACACATAAAGGCTGTACTAAGAGGCTCAATATTTGGCTTCTGTCATGTAAGGAATATGTTTAATTATCATTATTTTTATATACATTTAGCTATATCTTTGTTAGCATTTTAATAATTTCAGAAAAAAGTATACTATTGGACACACATATTGTATGATCAGCTATGCTAATTTCAGATAAATTGATTTTTCTGTGATTTATGCATATAATGTGTATAAATAAATAGATTAACTTGAAATCAGCAATTCCTTTAAAACAATAGAATAGGAGAGGGGGTACTTTTCTTATGCATAAAGTATGTACCAGGGACTGTGCTAGGAGCCTCGTGTGATGTTACTTACCCAATAAATAAAATTTCCAACAAAAGAATTTTAAGTTTTAATAATAACACCTCAAGATTATAGCATACTTCTTTTGAGTTACAGCTTCAATTTAAATGAAATATAGAAAGAAATGAAGCTTAGGTTTCATGAAGGGTTTAGGATGATAAAAACTTCTGAGTAGAATAATTATTTCACTTCTGGGTGCTTTTGCAAGCTACATTGTGCAATACTTGTCGTTTAAAATGCTCTTATTGATAAATTTTGACATACCTCAAGATTGAGAGCTGGCAGACAACCTGTGAGTAATCAAGCAAAGATGCATTACATCCATAAAGTCACACTTGGGCAGTCAGAAACATTTTATCATAAGAGGCATCAAGAGAAACATAAACAGCTTTTGAAAAAAATGTCTCCAGGACTTAAAGTCAGTTTAAACATCATATTCTGGAGTTATGAAAGGATATTAGAGCATAAGTCTATAAATCTAAGACCTGAATGGTTTCATATGCTAAGTAATAATGTTTTCATATGCATTTGCTTAGAAACTGAAAAGTATAGAATTAAGTTTATTTATCAATATATTAACCATATGTCCACTGGTAAAACAAAAATTCCACACCTAATCTTATTAAATATAAGCAAGTCATATCTCTCCTCTGCTCAAAATCCTGTAAGAGATTCCTTTTTCATTCAGGGTAAATATATACAAACATCTGTATGAGGCCCCACATTGTAACTGACCTCTCACCTCACCTCCCACACCACCCTCTGTCTGCTCCAGCCACGAGGGCTTCTTTTCTGCTCCAGGAAATTTGTACTCATCTGTTCACTTAGCCTCAAAACTTCTTCCCCAAGATATTCCTGATTTCACCTTCCAACTCTACTCTCTAAATTTTTGTGCAAACATTATCTTCTCAGTGACTTTTCCTGTTAATATATTTAAAATTGTAACTACACCCCCCAAAGTTGCACTCCTAACCACACTTCCCCTGTATCTACAGCACTTAGCATCTTATAAAAAAATATATAATATATATATGTTTATTTTGTATGTTATGTCTACCCTCTCCTCTGGAAGAATTGAGTGCACAGATTTTTTTCCTGATTTGTTCATGGATATATTAAATAAACTTTGGATAGTGTACAGTAAGTACTAGGCATTCAAAAATATGTGCTGAGCAAATGAGTAAATAAGTATATGCAACTGTGTTCGTCATAATGATGAAATGTTCATGGTTCTGATCAAACAGGCAAGATGTACTTTATTCAAACAATATATTTCTGATCATTTAAATGCCATTATGATGAGTACTTATTTTCCTGAGTTCCTATCATACTTGTCTTTAATGAAATAATAACGACAAAATTAATGTATCGTTTCAGCAATCTTCAGTTGGACTAGTGTCATTGCACACCTTTTTCCCACAAAGTCTTATCTATCTGTGTAACACATGAGCTGTAGCATAGGCACTGAGAAGGAAGCTGGTGTTATGACAGTACTTGTTTAGGTTATCACATTTATTCAGTGCTCTGAACTGTGGAGACAGAACATGAGGAATAGCATAAGGCTAGTGCAAACCAAATGATCAACAAGTAATCAGTTTTATCTTAACTATGGTCATTTTCAAGAACTGGAGGTAATATAACTTTAAATATCATAAGTATTTGTTAAAAATAATACATAAATATTATTTAATTATTTGTACAATCTTCAATTAAATCTGTCTAACATTTTAGAAATAATGGAGATTAGAAAATTATAACTGTTCTTATTTCACCTAGTATATATGCCGCACATTGGGATGGTGGGGATTCCAGGTATCTGTAATCATGTATTGAATACCTTAAACATTTTTTTCCATTTGAAGTAACATATTTTGAACACATTTGAGGCTTATACTGTGATTGAAAATTTATTTTTAAGGGACTTTTCCTTTTCTACATTTTGTCATACAGACTAATATTAAAGTGCATTTTTCCAATTGTGCTTTTAGGTTGTATTCAGTTGGAGGTCGTGATGGAAGTTCCTGTTTGAGTTCAATGGAATATTATGATCCTCACACAAATAAGTGGAACATGTGTGCTCCGATGTGTAAGAGGAGAGGGGGTGTCGGGGTGGCCACGTGCGATGGTTTTCTTTATGCAGTAGGTGGGCATGATGCTCCTGCTTCAAACCACTGTTCCCGGCTGCTAGATTACGTGGAAAGGTAAGAACCCCAAGGACACAGATAGCAGTGCAAGAAATAATGAGGATTACATTGATGCTGAATTCATGTGATTATAAAAACTGCATAATTTGTAAAGGTAAATTCAATTATTAGAGCTGTTTGTTTAGTCTCTCTCTCTCTCTCTCTCTCTCTCTCTCTCACACACACACACACACACACACACACACACACACACACACACATGGTTTCATTCTTTCTTATTTGTTCTCCCTCCCTCCTTTCCTCCATTCTTCCTTCCCTCCTTCCTTCCTTCCTTCCCTCCTCTCCTTTCTTTCTCTTTCTTTCTTCAAGTCTTACAATTTTTTTTACCCTAAAGAAATATTTAAATGTTTCTTTAATGCACTTTTAAAAGGTCAATTAAAACACAGTTTTAAGTAATTTATTAAATTTATGAATGTTTGTTAATTCTTTTTAAAAATTGTATATTTTACTTATTTTGTTTATCTTGCCTTGTTTGTTCTACTATACCTTTCAAACTCTTAAAGGTGAATTACAAACTTTGTTTTGTGCCACACATTTCTTAATGCAAGACAGACTTGTAATAACTTGATTTTCTATAATCCGGCTGAATAGGAGACATATAGGTCCTTTTTTAATTCTTCTAAAAACGGCCAGGTAAACAAAGGCTGTAGTGGAAAGGCACCTTGGCCTCAGACTTGGTTCAACAACCCAGACACTTTCTGGCATGGTTATAGCTAAGTTGTCTTTAAGGGCTGTACATCACTTAATATACTGGGTACACTAAGGATTAGTGAAACCTATTATGGTATTTACTATTACATAAGGATACATACTGCTATATAGGGAGGTGAAAATAGGGAAGTTTAAGTCAACTGCTTTATCAACTGAGATAAGTAATTCTATAATGAATAAAATTCAAAACTCTCAGTGACTTAATACATAATTTTTTTTCCTTACTTATGCTATATATCCAAGACAGCTCCATATTATTGCTCTGGTAACCAAAATGACATATAAGCTACTGAGTGACTGCTGCCGGTGCCAGAAGGGAAAAGCCAGAGAGTAGTTCACTGGTTCTCAAAGATTTCACATGCAAGTAATGTAATTCCTTTTTGTTACTTTCATGACAAACCAGTCACATGGCCACAGAAAACTTCATGAGGGTGAGAGAACAGTATCCTAATTTGTACATTGTAAAAGAATAGGAGATGTGTGGTGGATCGCATTGAAAAAAAATAACAATTTTCCTCTTAATGTTAAAAACCCACATCTTTTATACTCTTGCTGAAAAGTGGTATAGTCAGTGGGAAAAAGGTGCTCTCATTTGTGACTTTTTCCTGAGAACATGTGGTTATTTTTACTGAGAATAAGGTCACTGGCAAGCGATAGCTTTTAGTGAATAGATTTGTTCAAACTTAAGCCACTTCTTGAATAAAATATAGAACATGTTTAAGGATTTGATACTATGTGAAATGGTCTGTGAATTTATGGCTATTTAAACATACAGCATTTAAGCTCACCACAATTTCACTTCAACATTGTCTTGTCCAGTAAAATTAGGAACTAGAGGTGTTATAGTTTGGACAGTGGTCAGAGTCCAAACATATAGATGTATGTTTTTATATAGAGAAGCATGCAACCATTTTTCATAAAAATACTGCAATAGCCTGACAGCTCATTCACATTTTCCTCTGTTAAATTCTTGGGAAAAATAACAAGATGAATATGATGGAGCTCCTACTTTTCCTATGAATATCTTACATAAATGAAACTAATGAAATGCTATTACAATTTTCTCTTCTAACTTTACTACATAATATACTGAAATGTTGTTTGTGAACAGAGGCATAAATAATTCAGTCTAAAAACACATTTATGATACAAAATTAGATTTAAATAAGCTTAGCTATTTTCAGTTACAGGAGAGCAGTGGGTATGAACAACTTAAGTAATGTAGAAGCACACTGCATTATCATGATTCACATCCCAGTTCATATTATGTGTCAGATTAATAGCATTTTGCAGTTTCTATAACATATATTCTATATTGATGATTTCACATGTAAATCATCAATAAATCAAGATAAATCATGATACCTCCATAGATAAAGAATGTTTTCAATATATAATTGAGAGCAAATAAATCATTAGGAAGAACAAGAAGTAGTGTATAATGCAATGCTTTATAGATAGGTAGATAAATGGATAGAACAAATTTTATTATATGACAATGATTTCTAATGGAAATGTGAAGGAATTATATAATGGTGGTGTCAAAAAAATACAGTTTTATAAGTCATCAAAAACTATAGAATAACGTTGTCTTAAACGCAAAGAACACTGGTACCTCAAATCAGAACAGGAAAGAAGACAGGGACTTAGAACAGGGATTTTAGAACAGTTAATGGGACAGTGAGAACTAATTTTGTAGCCAAGCCTCACTTTAGTGAGAGATCTTAGTGGACAGAATCAGTGTCCAAAATATGCAGTAAGTTCTAGCAGAATTTAGGCCCAGAAGGTGCAATGTGTTAGACAAAGCACAGTTATCCATCTATTTACATATTCAACAAATACTGTTTGGCATAAATTTTTCACAATGCTAAGGAGAGCTTAAACTTATTAGATGAAAGAGACAGAGAAATAATTATAACTTTAAGATCACAAACAAAATAGGAACCAGGCAATAGATCAGAAAATATGCTCAAAGACATCAATTCCTCTACTGGCTAATAACAGCTCAGGTCCACCTTTGTCCTCAAATCTGCATCCCTGTAAAAAGGCTGACACGAGAGGGATGCCAAGGGAATAGAAACTTCCTAAACCTGCCTTGCTTCCTCCAATTTTATTTTCCTTATGGTAGCCAGAGGGATCTTTTCCTAATGCAAATTTGACCTGAAAGCCCAAGGGAGTTTTTCTTTGCACCAATTATTAATACTGTAATGAAAAAATTTATTTGTTTTACAGTAATTTTTCCACTAAACTAGATACCATGTGATGATGAGGACCAAGATCAGCTT
Source organism: Manis javanica (assembly GCF_040802235.1). Classification (NCBI taxonomy): domain Eukaryota; kingdom Metazoa; phylum Chordata; class Mammalia; order Pholidota; family Manidae; genus Manis; species Manis javanica. The sequence continues at coordinate 34,554,169 of NC_133164.1, forward strand.
GTTCACCCCTATATTCCTCCACTTGGCATCCAATACCTGGCACAGAGCACTCAATGGCATTTAATGAATCAGTTAGACGTTAAGATACACAGGCCTTAAATTTGTCACAAAGAAAAGCATCTTGAGGTATACTGTAAATAAGTAGTTATATAAATTAATGCATAGATATTTGATAGATAGTGATGTATGGGTGTATTTATGTACATATGGAGGAATGGACAGATTGAGGAAAAGACATAGACAGATTTTTATTTGTCATTTCTCAATTCGCATGTGAATGCCCATTTCCATCATCACAGCATTTATATATATTTTAGGCATTTATTTAATAGAAAATATTTAGAGACTAAAATATTGAGCAAATTCTATATATAAATAGAAAATTATATATCTATATCGTATCCTCCAAACACTATTAACAAATATATATAAACAGTTTTTCTGTATTACCCACAACAAATATAAAAGTTTTGTTCAAATTCTACCAAAATCTACTCTAGTCATTTCAGAAAAAGTAATCTAAAATAACAGCATTTAATTTATTTCTGTTAAAATATGGCTCAATATTTTTATCATCTTCAGGTCTTTGATTTAAAAAAAATGAAATAAGGGAAGCTAAGATTTGCTGCCAGACATAAAGGGATAAATAAATTATTAATTTAATTAAACAACTCTTTTTAAAGTGGCCATAAACACTGATGCATAAGAGAAGAGTGGAATTTTGGAATATTTGATTTCTGTTAATTTCTCACTTCATCTTTTTGGTTTAAACACAATCTAAGAATTGTAGCATTTCCAAGCAGTGAAGAGAAATAGTAAAGAAAAGACTTCTTATTTGAATTATGTGTGCTTATCCTATGCCTTATGTAGAATGTAAATATATTAACTCATAGTTTCATATATGTGAGATCTTAAATTTTCTACAAGATAGCAATTAGTTGAACTGTTTAAATATGTTTGATAGGAGAATTTGAAATTTTTAATAAGACTTTTTTCTTGTTCTTAAGATTGCTGAATCTAGCCAAACGAATATATCATAAAATGACCAGCTAATCTGTTGTTGATATTATTTTCCTATTACTGTGCATGCATAATCTTTGTTATTTTGTATTAAAATTATGCAAGAAAAGAAAAACATGGTACACAAACAAAAATGCCAGCTAAACTCTCACAAGCATAGATGAAAATACACAAAATAAATTCTAGCAAATCAAATCTAGATATAAACAAAAAAAGGGGTAACCTATCCCAACCAATTTGAGTTTATTCCAGAAAAAGAAGATTGGGTTTGACAACAATAACAAAAAACCTAATACATGTAACTCAATACAGTAACAAAATAAACAAACATCCGAATGGATGCAAAAATATAAAATCCACACCGATCATAAACACTCTCACCAAACTTTGAAGAGAAATTAATACAAAAATAAGTAGATACTGAAATATGTTATTTTGCACTTTTCATTGGAATAAGAACAGAATGACTGCTAATACCACTTTCATTCAACGTTTTAATAAACTTGCCAATGATAAGGCAATAAAACGAAAGAAAATTAATAACAACTGGAATAAAAAAACTGTCAGTATTCAAGCTTACATGATAAATCTCTATCTTTTAATCACAATTTAATTGGAAACTATTTGATTTAATAAGTACGTTAATAAGGTAGCTATATATTCAATCAACATGTAAAATTATTTTTATTTCCACTTCCAGCAATAAATAATTGCAACATTAATGTATTCAAAGTTACAATTAAAAAGTTTTTTTCTTTTTTAAGGTTTATTTATTTATTTATTTATTTATTTTGGTATCATTAATCTACAATTACATGAAGGACATTATGTTCACTAGGCTCCCCCTTCACCAAGTCCCCCCACATACCCCTTCACAGTCACTGTCCATCTGCATAGTAAGATGCTGCAAAATCACTACTTGTCTTCTCTGTGTTGCACAGCCCTCACCGTGCCCCACACACACTATACATGCTAATCATAATGCCCCCTATCTTTTTCCCCACCCTTGTCCCTCCCTTCCTACCCATCCTCCCCAGTCCCTTTCCCTTTGGTAACTGTTAGTCCATTCTTGGGTTCTGTGATTCTGATGCTGTTTTGTTCCCTCAGTTTTCCTTTGTTCATATACTCCACATATGAGTGAAATCATTTGGTACTTGTCTTTCTCTGCTTGGCTTATTTCACTGAGCATAATACCCTCTAGCTCCATCCATGTTGTTGCGAATGGTAGGATCTGTTTTTTTCTTATGGCTGAATAATATTCCATTGTGTATATGTACCACCTCTTCTTTATCCATTCATCTACTAATGGACACTTAGGTTGCTTCCAATTCTTGGCTATTGTAAATAGTGCAGAGATAAACATAGGGGTGCATATGTCTTTTTCAAACTGGAGATCTGTCATTTATGAATATATTCTCCCATACTGTAGGATACCTTTTTGTTCTATTGATGGTGTCCTTTGCTGTACAGAAGCTTTTTAGCTTGATATAGTCCCACTTCTTCATTTATGCTTTTGTTTCCCTTGCCCGGGGAGATATGTTCATGAAGAAGTCACTGATGTTTATGTCCATGAGATTTTTCTGTGTGATTTTTTTCTAAGAGTTTTATGGTTTCATGACTTACATTCAGGTCTTTGATCCATTTTGAATTTACTTTTGTGTATGGGGTTAGACAATGATCCAGTTTCATTCTCTTACATGTAGCTGTCCAGTTTTGCCAACACCATCTGTTGAAGAGCTGTCCTTTCCCCATTGTATGTCCATGGCTCCTTTATCATATATTAATTGGCCATATATGTTTTGGTTAATGTCTGGAGTCTCTATTCTGTTCCACTGGTTGTGGCTCTGTTCTCATGCCAGTACCAAATTTTCTTGATTACTGTGGCTTTGTAGTAGAGCTTGAAGTTGGGGAGTGAGATCCCCCTACTTTATTCTTCCTTCTCAGGAACTCTTTGGCTATTCGGGGTCTTTGGTGTTTCCATATAAATTTTTGAACTATATGTTCCAGTTAGTTGAAGAATGTTATTGGTAATTTGATAGGGATTGCATCGAATCTGTATATTGCTTTGGGCAGGATGGACATTTTGACAATATTAATTCTTCCTAGCCAAGATTATGGGATGAGTTTCAATCTGTCAGGGTCCTCTTTAATTTCTCTTAAGAGTGTCATATAGTTTTCAGGGTATAGGTCTTTCACTTCCTTGGTTAAGTTTATTCCTAGGTGTTTTATTCTTTTTGATGCAATTGTAAATGGAATTGTTTTCCTGATTTCTCTTTCTATTAGTTCATTGTTAGTGTATAGGAAAGCCACAGATTTCTGTGTGTTAATTTTGTATCCTGCAACTTTGCTGTATTCCGATATCAGTTCTAGTAGTTTTAGAGTGGAGTCTTTAGTGTTTTTTATGTACAATATCATGTCATCTGCAAATAGTGACAGTTTGACTTCTTTTTTAAAAATCTGGATTCCTTGTATTTCTTTGTTTTGCCTAATTGCTGTGGCTTGAACCTCCAATACTACATTCAATAACAGTGGGGAGAGTGGGCATCCCTGTCTAGTTCCTGATCTCAGAGGAAAACTTTTCAGCCTCTTGCTGTTCAGTATGATGCTAGCTGTGGGTTTATCATATATGGCCTTTATTATGTTGAGGTACTTGCCCTCTATAACCATTTTGTTGAGAGTTTTTATCATGAATGGATGTTGAATTTTATCGAATGCTTTTTCAGCATCTATGGAGATGATCATGTGGTTTTTGTCTTTCTTTTTGTTGATGTAGTGGATGATGTTGATGAACTTTCGAATGTTGTACCATCCTTGCAACCCTGGGATGAATCCCAGTTGGTCATGGTGTATGATCCTTTTGATGTATTTTTGAATTCAGTTTGCTAATATTTTGTTGAGTATTTTAGCATCTATGTTCATCAGGGATATTGGTCTGTAATTTTCTTTTTTGGTGGGGTCTTTGCCTGGTTTTGGTATTAGGGTGATGTTGGCTTCATAGAATGAGTTTGGGAGTATTCCCTCCTCTTCCATTTTTTGGAAAACTTTAAGGAGAATGGGTATTATGTCTTCTCTGTACGTCTGATAAAATTCCGAGGTAAATCCATCTGGCCCGGGGGTTTTGTTTTTGGGTAGTTTTTTGATTACCGCTTCAATTTCTTTGCTGGTAATCGGTCTGTTTAGATTTTCTGTTTCTTTCTGGGTCAGTCTTGGAAGGTTACATTTTACTACGAAGTTGTCCATTTCTCCTAGGTTTTCCAGCTTTTTAGCATATAGATTTTCATAGTATTCTCTAAAAATTCTTTGTATTTCTGTGGGGTCTGTCATGGTTTTTCCTTTCTTGTTTCTGATTCTGTTGATGTGTGCTGACTCTCTTTTCCTCTTAATAAGTCTGGCTAGAGGCTTATCTATTTTGTTCATTTTCTCGAAGAACCAGCTCTTGGTTTCATTGATTTTTTTCTATTGTTTTATTCTTCTCAATTTTATTTATTTCTTCTCTGATCTTTATTATGTCCCCCCTTCTGCTGACCTTAGGCTTCATTTGTTCTTCTTTTTGCAGTTTCCATAATTGTGACATTAGACCATTCATTTGGGATTGTTCTTCCTTCTTTAAATATGCCTGGATTGCTATATACTTTCCTCTTAAGACTGCTTTCGCTGCATCCCACAGTAGTTGGGGCTTTGTGTTGGTGTCATTTGTTTCCATATATTGCTGGATCTCTATTTTAATTTGGTCATTGATCCATTGATTATTTAGGAGCATGTTGTTAAGCCTCCATGTGTTTGTGGGCCTTTTTGCTTTCTTTGTACAATTTATTTCTAGTTTTATACCTTTGTGGTCTGAAAAGTTGGTTGGTAGGATTTCAATCTTTTTGAATTTACTGAGGTTTTTTTTGTGGCCTAGTATGTGGTCTATTCTGGAGACTGTTCCATGTGCTCTTGAGAAGAATGTGTATCGTGTTGTTTTTGGATGTAGAGTTCTATAGATGTCTATTAGGTTCATCTGTTCTAGTGTGTTGTTCAGTGCCTCTGTGTCCTGACTTATTTTCTGTCTGGTGGATCTGTCCTTTGGAGTGATTGCATTCTATTTCCTCCTTTAATTCTCTTAGTATTTGTTTCACATATATTGGTGCTCCTGTATTGGGTCCTTATATATTTAGAATGGTTATATCCTCTTGTTGGACTGAGCCCTTTATCATTATGTAATGTCCTTCTTTATCTTCTGTTACTTTCTTTATTTTGAAGTCTATTTTGTCTGATACTAGTATTGCAACACCTGCTTTTCTCTCCTTGTTGTTTGCATGAAATATCTTTTTCCATCCCTTGACTTTAAGTTTGTGCATGTCTGGGTTTTAGGTGAGTCTCTTGTAAGCAGCATATGGATGGGTCTTGCTTTTTTATCCATTCTATTACTCTGTGTCTTTTGATTGGTCCATTCAGTCCATTTACATTTAAGGTGATTATTGAAAGATATGTGCTTATTGCCATTGCAGGCTTTAGATTTGTGGTTACCCAAGGTTCAAGGTTAGCTTCTTTACTACCTTACTGTCTAATTTAACTCGCTTATTGAACTATTATAAACACAGTCTGATTATTATTTCTCTCCCTTCCTATTCCTCCTCCTCCATTCTTCATATGTTGTGTGTTTTGTTCTGTGCTCTTTTTAGGAGTGCTACCATCTAGAGTAGTCCCTCTAAGATGCCCTGTAGAGGTGGTTTGTGGGAGGCAAATTCCCTCAACTTTTGCTTGTCTGGGAATTGTTTAATCCATCCTTCATATTTAAATGATAATCGTGCTGGATACAATATCCTTGGTTTAAGGCCCTTCTATTTCATTGCATTAAATATATCATGCCATTCTCTTCTGGCCTGTAAGGTTTCAGTTGAGAAGTCTGATATCCTGATGGGTATTCCTTTGTAGGTGACCTTTTTTCTCTTTCTGGCTGCTTTTAGCACTCTTTCTTTGATCTTTGCCATTTTAATTATTATGTGTCTTGGTGTTGTCCTCTTTGGATCCCTTCTGTTGGGAGTTCTGTGTGCTTCCGTAATCTGCGCAACTATTTCCTCTTTTAGGAATAGTTGTATTTATTGTATTTTCATAAATATACATGTTTTGGAGAGGAGATTTCCACTGAACTACTCATGCCACCATCTTCCCGTTATCTCATTAAAAAGGTTTTAAAAAATCCAGCAATAAATCTCTTAATACATATGTAATACCTCTAAACAGAAAATAAAAATTTATAGAGAAAGGTTTAAAAAGCCTTAAATAAGTGGAGTAGAAAGTCTTGAAAAAGTACTACATATTAAGACCAATTATAAAGTTAATTTAACTAAGACATTGTGGTATTGGCATAGTACAAACAAGTAGACAAATAGAACAGTTTTTTGTCCAGAAACAGAATCACACAAACAGTATAAGAAATACTGATTTATGGCAAAGGCAAAAGAGCATATATTATATGGAAAAAGAAAATTAGTTTTAGCCCTTATCTCACAGCACACCCAAAATCAATTCAAGGTGGATTTTAGATGTAAATATAAAACCTCAAACATGAAGCTTTCAGACTAACACAGGAGACTATCTTCACAATATAAGGGTGTGAAAGAGTACTTAATCTAGATCTGGAATAATCCAAAAGGAAAAACATTACTGTTCACATGTCTTTCCTCAAAAGACAGCAGTGAGAGTAAAAATTAAACCACAGAGTGGGAAAATATTTGCAATACAGTTAACGAACAAAGGCTTTGTTTCCAACAAAAAGAGAAATTCTGGAACTCATTTTTAAAAGAACCTAAAAACGAAAAAAATTGGTATGAGATTTGAAAACCACTCTTCAAAAGATGACTATTGAGAAAAATGCTTGATGTCATTAGTCATCAGGAAAATGCAAATTAAAAGCACAATGTCATACCATGACCTACCTACTAGAAAGGCTAAAATGGAAACAGCCATTAATACCATATGATGGAGAGGCTATAGAGCAACTGAAACTCACTACATTGATGGTGAAATTTAAATTGACACAGCCTCTTTGTAATATCAATTGGTGGTCTCTACCACATTTCAAAATATGCATTCTCTGACTCAGAAATTCCATCCTTAAATACCCATTAGGAATGCAAATATATGAAAACATCTGAACAAAGATGTTTATAGGAGCATTATAACAGTTATTCTGCAGTTTTATTAAATTAGTATCATGAATTTGTTTTGCATTTCTACTGCCTGTTTCTAAAATCAAGGTATATTTGTTTTGATAATCTCATGAGACCTTATGATGTTGGTTTTCTTCGCAAGAAAAATAATTTTTGACAAGCATTATTGTCCCCCTTAATTGCTTAATTCATAAAATAATTTATTAAAATAAATTCAATATAGATTATATAATTCATTTACTAGAAATCTAAAAACCATAAGCTCTTTATCCACTTTTATAGCATAGCTGGTCATTTTTTTCTTTTCTGGTTTCTTTGTTTTCTTACTTGTTCTGTTTTGTTTTACATGCAGAACACAGCTGGCTACAAATCACTTCTATGTTGTCTAATTTGCTTTCTAGTGGGATATTGCCTGCACCAATTTAGGAAAATGGGCATTCTCAATCCCATTTGTTACCAAAGTAATGCTTTTAGATTTAAAATAGTTTTCCTTTAAATATATTAGGATAAATTTTTATCCTTAAATTACAGAAAGAACAATGCTTGAAGAATTAATGGTACCTCAAAAACTTCAGTGAGGATTTTCAATGAGAAACTAACTTTTGTTCCGTGAGTCTTGTATGCCTTCAGCAAGTTTTCATTTGACAGCCATTTTTAGCCCCTATATACTGGCACTTCTTTTGCCGGAGGGCTATAAACTTTAATAGACTCCCTGATACAGAGCTCACACTCTGGCCATGAAGGCTAAGGTGAAATGTATGAAAAGCAGAGAGCCTAAATACAAAAAGGCAGCCTCCTCCCTTGCTGTTCTTCTTCTTCTTTTAATAAACAAGCAACCAGAGGTAAACAAGAATGCTTAGAACTAAATTTTGTCAAAAACATGAACTTATATACTGGCATAGTTAACTGTTACTAATTGTTTGGAAAATGCTTATACATCTGTGGATCCTCTCCTTAGCTAAAAAAGACTGTTTATTTCATTTTGGGTTAACAATTTTGTATATCTTCAGGCTGAGAGGCCAATCCATAGAGTTCTGAATATAGAAAAATCAATTTAGAGTCATTAATGTGAGAATAAGGATTATCACTAGTGTAATTTTGAATTTGTGTTTTTATTTTCTAAATGAGCATGTGTATGGCAGGAGGTGAGATGTTTGGACTCAGTTTTTGTTTTTGTTTTGTTTTGTTTTAATTTTTCTGGCAATATGTACATTTAATATTAACATTGCCGAATACGATTTAAAAGGTTGTTATTACACATATCAAATATGTTGCTTGCCACTGAAAACAGGTACGTCTTGTTCAATGATTTCGACTTTCTAGAAGAATGCACTAAGTTTTTTAAATTCCCTTCAGGAACTTTGTAAAATATAAAAATGGTGATATTTATTCTAAATGTAGGATATTATTTTGAGTTCCAGCTGAAGTCTCATAAACCTTCAGAAATCCATTTATTATTGCTTATTGCACTAGTGTTAGCTGTTTTTCTCAGTTCTTCTGCCTTTTTGCAAAGTGATAAAAAAGTTTGCTTTGCAGGCAATAGCTGAAAAAAGCTCCATAGAGCTAAATAACAATTAAATGAGGCCTAGAACATGCCTTCGGAAAATGCTATTTAAGTGAAAAAAGCCAGACTGGGTTCTATTGAAGAATGAATAAAATGTAAAGCGCATTCATTTTTCATTGAAATTAATGTGTATTATACATTTTTACTTCTAAAGTTATTTTTACTACAAATACTTCCTGCTAAACAGAAAAGTAAACAGTACAAAAAATTTCCCAGTGCTCATTAGCCAGCTTTAACTATCACCAATTCATCACTCTTGGTTCATCCATTCCCCTTCACTGTCTTTTTTTTTCTTTAAGCATTTCAAATAAATTCTCAAATATGTGATTTTTAGCTCAAAATACTTCTGAATTCATCCCAGAAACAACCAAAAGTGATCAGGATATTCTATTTTCACATTATCATAATGCTATTTTCACAACTAATAAAACCTTCATAATTCCTTATTAAAATCCAATTTTAATTTCTAAAATGTCTCAAACTTATCTTTAAATAGTTGGTCTGTTTGAATTAGGATCCAAGTGAATCCACTCACTTTACTTTGTTATATTTTAAAATCACATTTAATTTAGAATAGTTACTTCTTTCTATTTATTTATTTATTTGTTTGTTTGTTTAATATTATTGGGCATTTGTTTGTTTTGTCATTGACTTATTGAAAAACTCAGTTATCTTTTAAAATGTTCCAAATTCTGGACTGTATCATTTGAGTTATTGTGGTCTCTTTTCTTCTCTCTTTCTCTTTGTTTTTTTTTTTTTGTCCTTATTTTAAAACCTTTTTATTTAAAAATTGTCATGGTAAAAGTTTAAATACTTAAAAAAATTCTTTGATGGCATAGATTATGTGTTTGTGTTTGTGTGTATCTTTATGTGTCCACATCTAATCACAGCACATAAAATTACATTTTCATTTACTTGACAGCCTATGCTTTAAGATGGCTCTGGTTTTGCAGGCATTCAACCAATTTCTCATTTTATATATATCATCTTGACTGTCACAACTTTTTCAACCATAGGTATAAGTGCATGTAACATTTTGAGTAACATAAATAGTCTTTGTGAAATATAAATTCCAGATCTTGGGGTCTTCTCAACTATTCCTTTTGTAACAACTCTATTTTTAAAAACCTATAGATATTTTTTGGCCAGTTAGTGTCTGTTTTTGATTTAGGTATCTGGGCTAAAAGTTCCAATTAGTGAAGAACAAGGCTAGAGTAGAAAAACAAACTGAGAATACATTTGCTGTGTTTGTAAAGAAAAATACTTTCACCCAGCTTTCTTTTATATTTACCCTCCTGGGTTCCTACTTTCTCATTTTAATATCTGAACCTGCAGGGGCAGGTTAAAGGCAAAAGGTGATTTAATAATTCTTTCTTAACCAAAGTAAAGTACATTCACCAAAGTATTGTTCAAGTTTTTGCCACTCAAAATACAAAATTTCCATATGTAATCATGGTAATTAGAATTTCTGAAAATTAAGCTATTTTTGGCTTAAATTCAATAATAACTTGGGCCCCCTGCTTCACTCTCTTGATTTACCAATCTCTCCAATGCTGTGGATCTTGACTAATGCCACTAAATATAATTATGTTCATGTTGTCATTATTTTCCCAAGTTTCAAAGGTTCCCTATTTTCCTACTGAGTAAACAAAAAACACCTTCCTAGTCTGGGAATCAACCAGATCAAAATCACCTTTTTAGGCACTCTGTCCCTTTATACATTGCTTAATTTAGCCATACTGCACACCTGCTTTCCTCGAAGCTGGTTAAGCATTTTGATTAACAGTTCAGTTCTTTTACACAAACTTCTTTTCTTTCTAGCAAATTTAGGCTAGAATTTCAGACATGATTTGAAGGAGACATCAACTGTGGAATATTCCATAATCTTCCAGATTTTTAACCATTACTTCAGTTTCATTACTATAGCACTTGGCTTATATCTGTTTTAAAGAACTTCATTCTATTGCAGAAAATATTTTATTACATATCTGACTTCCTCATGGAAAAAAAATCATGATATACCTTTTTGTTAAATGACTCTACAGCCACCTAATTAAAAGTCTAGGCATCTTTTTAAAATAGAAAGCTAGACCATTCTTGAACACCTGCTCAAATGACTGAACTTTTAGAAAATATTTAGTTTCTTTTCCATAGCATGCTTTTGAAAAGGGTATCATTCATATAGTAAAAGTTGAATGTGATCAGAATATATTATGACCTACTATCCTTATATTTTAGATATGATCCAAAAACAGACACATGGACTATGGTGGCTCCTCTGAGTATGCCCAGAGATGCTGTGGGAGTCTGTCTCCTTGGTGACAGATTATATGCTGTTGGTGGCTATGATGGGCAGACATACCTCAATACTATGGAATCCTATGATCCACAAACTAATGAATGGACACAGGTAAATTTGTTACCAGCATAATCTACTTCAAATGTAAGAATTTACTTCATTGACTTCCTTTGGAGGAGAGAAGTACATATAGTAATCTATCTAGTTACACTACCCTGAACACAAAGTGATTGATTTAATCCACTGTTGTGTTCATTTAGTAAAAAGTTCATCAAATCACATTTTTGTGTACTTTTCTCTTAGGTATTACATACTTTCACAAAATTTATATTAAAAAGTGACATTTATGCTTCACTGGGATTTGTATTTTAAGTAGTACAAAGGATAGGAACCAAATTTTTATTATCTGAAGAAAAAAATAAAAGTGGAATATATTGATTCACAAAACCCTAACTTTAGAATATTTATTCTTAGAGGTAACTGGAATAAGAGGATGGAAGGCTGCAGAAATCAACTTTCTGCCTCCCATTTTTGCTTGATTATCTTAGATAAGTCTGTTGTTGTCTACTGCAAAGAGAATTTTCTGTGGATTGGCACTACTGGAAGCTTCAAATAGTAATCCTCACAGCCATAAACAGAAAATAAAAGAACTCTTTGTTCAATTAAGAAAACACAACAAAGGGCTCTAAAATGGTCTGTCATATATAAAGTGCTGATTCCTGGACAATCGCTTTCACTAGGAAGATGGAGTGAAATAATTGGCTGATCTTAGATGAGGCATTATCCCTTGAAATACACTGTAATTAGTGACTCAGGATCATGCTAGAACAGAGGAGCTCCCACTCAGATCACATAGTTAGAGGATATGTGTGAGCTGGGAAAGATGAGGGCAGGGGAACTTACTTACAGTGGAAAATACCTTATGCTGTATAGCTATTATGGCCTTGCTTGTAATGTAAGAATTGGGTAGATTATCAGACTTGTGTTCTAATATTTAATTTCTCCCTACTTTCCTCTTTTCTTTCCCCAACTTTCTCAATATTTCCATTTTTTCTTTATTTGAACAGAAACCTAAAGGTAAGGTACTGTTCGACCAAATCATTTTCATCAGTGGGCACAGTAAAATCCCAAAGCCTTATTTATTTGAAGCAGAATAATAATCTCATTTCCTCACAATCATCAGTGGGTAGAGGGTTCTATTTATTGTCTCAGAAATTTACTAAAATTTAACCAAAGAACTTGAACACTGACTGAAGTAAATCTTGTTTCAATACACTCACTCTTAAAGATACATAACTTCCTTGATGATCAGTTTTGAAGCTATGTATTGGACCACAGTATTTAGATAGGCTGACTTTCAAGTCCAAAACCAAATTTGTAGTGGCCAGGCTAAGGTAAGCTGCCTTATGAATCTTACTCTTTTTTAAGGAAAACTCTTTGATTAAAAGGAAGACAGATGAGTTAGGCTGAGGAAAAAAGAAGGTAGAAAGGAGGAAGGAAGTATTTGGAGAACTAGGTCCTCTGAGTGTCTGTGTTTCACTTTAATTAAGAGAGAAAATGCATTCCTTATTTCCAGAGCAGAAAACATAAAGGAAGTAAATAATCACTGCACTAAGATTATACAGGGTAAATTTTAACTTCTTACCTTTCTGAGTCCCTGGAGTTTTGAAAGGGAACACTGCATGGATCAATGATTGTGGATTTGCTGAGTACAAGTTCAACAGTATGTATTTTAAATGTGCCACTTTTACAAATGAACATTAAATAAAGGAATTTTATGGGCACATAAATGATATAACAATATCTTCATTACATATTTATAATAATGAGCCATTAGGCTTATCATTCCTCTAAAATTGAAATCAAAATAATGTATGTAGGAATAATAGGTAAAAGCCTCCTAAAGGCCATTTTTCCTCATCTATAATTTATTACACTCTTTGGATCATCTAGTATCTTATAAACAGCAAAGTGGATTTAAAATGTTTTATAACAACTTTATTTTAGTACATTAAACATTAATTTTAAAGCTCTTAAATTACTTTAAGGTTTTATGTCCATATCTTTTCATCATTTATATTGTTAAGACTCTCTAGTGACCATCCACAGATCCACTTGAAAATCCCCTTGAAAATTTTCAGGATTCTGGGCCACTAGAGAAAAGTCCCATATTTGCAGGATAATGCTTGTCACTTTCCCTCCATTTACCCACAGATAAAATCAATCAGTTATCCCTTTTTCATCGGTACCATGAAACAGCTAAGCATTAGAATAAATAAGCAAACTATTAAAATATCCAAGATTGTATATTTGGAAAACTTCCCAGGCTAGCTGGAATTGGAAATAATGGAAATATATTAGGGACAGGTTGCCAGATTCAGGTTTTAGACAGTTAGTTTTACAGAGAACACATCCATGCATGTATGTATGCATGTGTATGTTTTCAATAAATTTGACTTTGTCATTTAACATTGGGTTTGTTTCTTGTATTTGATTTGAAAAAACAATATATGTGGTTTAAGACATAAAAGGAAAAACTTGCTCCATTTCCCCTAACCTGGTTAAAATCACTTTCGTGTGTTCTTTTGATACATTGTCATAGTGCTGTCATGCTGCACCCATCAGCAGCGGTAAAGAAACAAAGATAGTGTTCATTTACGGTCATGTCTCCAAAGACTAGCCAGTAGTCTTTGTCTCTCACCCCACAGAGATATGAAAATATTTCTTAAATTAATAAATTGGAAAGTATTGTTGCAACTCAGTTTGCATTGTTGTGCATGAGTTTAATTTATTTGTACACAGTAGACACATAAGATATTAAGAATGAGTTCCAGGGAAGCCTGGTGAGACATCTATCCTCAGTTGCTTTTGTCTATAACAGATAACAGATGTCAGATTCTATACTCTGTCTAGAAACCATGCATAGTATTTCTCAACCTCAGAAAGTATTTGGGAAACTTTGCAAAAATATCACTACCTAACACTCATCCCATTGCTATTGAGTGGTGGTGCTTGAGCACATATACTTTGTAGAATTTCCTTAGGTGACTCTGATGGGAACCAACACTTGAAAATCAATGGAAACTAAAAGAGAGACAATGGAAAATGTGTGCATTTTAGAGTCAAACACACTTCAATTTGTATTAATTGATGTTATGGGATTTACAAACTGTCTCTTGACATTCCACTCACAAACCTGTCCTACATAAATAACAATGCATGATGGGATTATGAAGTTGACTGTGGTAATCTATAAAAATTATTCTTAATACCCAATAGGCTATCAATATATTCATATGCCCCTTTCATCCTCTCATTTTAAGTAATTGTCTATGAGGAAGATAAAAGGTATTACATTAAATTAGCTTTTCAAATAATAATGTATTAAATGTAAGAAATTTAACAAAATTATATGGAAGTTTGCATTTTTAAAACCCACAGAGAGATGGCTGGTAACAACAAGGTCATTAAAAAAAAACTAGTACATAATAGTGGCAAGTTTCATATTTAGAAAGACCATGTCTTTCCTCAATAAGATAATGTATGTGATCTGAGGTTATTCTGCTTTTAGCTATTTCTTACATTTTATTCATTTTCCTCTTAGTTTGAAATAATATCCTGTAATTCCTAGTCTACCCTGATATTTTTATGTGCATAAATTATTCTTAGAAAACCATAACAAAAATCACTGATATCAAGAAGCTCAAATTATTAACATTTTGGCTTACCTCCATGGAATAAATTTTCATTATAAACTCTGGAAAAAACATTGTTTTTAATATATTCCTAGACAATTTCATATTCATTATTAAAAAAAAATCTCAGTTCTCATTTCAATGACTGTCATAAGATGGTATTTTTTTAATAAGCCCTATAGCAATTGTAATGATGGCATATTTATGACACAATATTGAAATTACTTCATTGTACGTCTCTGTTTAGAATGAATAAATAACATATTTAATTAAATACAATATCTGGGGAAATAACTTTAAAATGATTTCAATAAATGGAATAGCTATTGCATCTAAAATACACTCCTCACTATCACTGTGAAATATCATTACAAATGTGACATGCAACCTCTAGAATAAATCTTTCCTGGAAACTTTTCTATAGAAGCTTCATTTCATTAAAATTCATTAAATATTTTATTACATATATTAAAAATTACATAAATTATTGCAGGTTTAACAAGTTTCAGTATACAAATTATTACTTTTTTTGGAAATTCCATTTTCATTGTCTCCATTTTTACCATACTACTTGTGGCCAATTGTGTTAATAAAAGCATATTATTTATGATTTTCATACATATGTGTTTAAAATATTACAATTTATACATTTTTTATGACAGTAAAATTTGTCTTAAATTGTGTCTCATCTTTTTCCACAGATGGCTTCCTTGAATATTGGAAGAGCAGGTGCCTGTGTAGTAGTCATCAAACAACCTTGACTTATTCTTATGTGGGGAGATTTTATTTGCTGGAGCGGTTATTTTTATATCAGTGGACAAGAATGAGAACTTCCTGAGATGAAAACTCTTCAAGAACAAGGATTCCTAGATTTACCTATTGAGTCAGAATAGGTAGAAGATCAAACAGAATTACAAGAAAAAGAAAACATCAAACTGCCATGGGAACAGCATCTGGCTGTGTATTAGTTACTTCAGGAATGGTTATTGGTAATTTGTTTTGTATTGCAGCATACAATAACTAGAGTTACCAAAGGACTGATTTTCTTGAGCATTAAATGGATAGATTGATATTTGTGACATGGATAATTTCATGACTACAATTCACTCTATTGTTTTACAATCTGTGGCAATATCCAAGAGGCAAGAGTAAAAGACATTGTATTTCATTTAACAGAATCTGATTGGCTCACTACTTTCCCAATCAGATGTGGTCATACCAGAAGGCAGAATGATGTTTTATTAAAATAAATATGGTTATTCCTCATTTTCCTAAACTATAAGGACAATTAGAGAAACAGATTCATGTTTTTCTCTTACATTCAGAAAACAAACTGTTCTCCTGATCAAAACTGAATATATCATCAGAGGATGGCTGAATTTTATTGCAACCGTATTAGCAATCTGAAGCTGGCAAACACAAAGTATTGTTTTCATTAGGCTTGCCACATTGCTTTTTTTTTAACACACTGAGCCAAAGAATCAGTATGATTATAGGCTTTTGCCTTATGTTGAGTTCAGTGGAAGCATGGAAGCTAGTTACTCTGAATGTTATATATATCCATTGCATGTTGAAGTCCTTTAGAATTTTTCTTATTTAAAAAAAATAGAATTTTGAGAGAGAAATCTATGATCAATTCATTTGGAGTGTTAATGATCACTGTTAGAAGGAAGGCGTACTTCAGATTCTCATTCCTTGCTTATCAAACTTGTTACATTGATATGCATATTATTTTACATCAAATGTTTGTAACTGTTTAAAGCATAAAGTGGAAACATTATATGTCTTTAATAGAGTCATGTAAATTTAAAATATAATTAATAAATGGTAGAAAATTTGCTTTTATCAATGTTTTTTTCTTCAATAAATTTTAATTCATATCTTAGTAAAAAATTGACAAGATATATTACAGACACAGGCAGTTTTTTTGCTTGACTTCTTAAAAATCAAGGAGTATACATTTCCACCAAAACATGTTTGTTTCCTCCTAAATACTATGCTGACATCAAATGCAATCTTTAATTATTGTTTTCTTCTGTAGTCACCCACTTGAAACAGTTAGAAATAGTGTTTAGAAAACACATATCCCACAGTGACAGTGTTGATAATTGCACATGAACTAGAAAAGTAAAGAAAAATCCCTCTTTGTCGAGTCAAAGTAAACCATGGAATTAAGTATTACTGTTGAGTGGTAAAAAATGTTTGAAATCTAATAACTAAGGAAAATCCTGATAAACAGCTCATGCCAAGGAAATATTAGGAAATCTGAAGTTTTTCAACATGTACCTATGGTCAAATTTATTAGTCACATTTCATTTCAGAAAAATAATATTATTATAAGATGCTAATTAAACTGTAGTTTAAAAAGGCATAACATGAAATTTATCATCTTAGCTATTTCTAAGTACACAATTTAGTAGTGTTAAGTGCATTCAATTTCCTCCTCCTATATATTTTCTACAATACATAGAGCATACAGATAATATTAGTTAACTGTAGTGAACAACTTATTTTTGAAAGTTTAAAGAATAAGGAGAAGAAATAGTGTACATCTATTTTTTAACCAGCAAGGATTTGTAGTAGTCATGCTTAAAACTTGGTTAATAAGCTTATCAACATTTTTACAAATAAGTAGTTATTTTCCTGAGAGGGAATTTTCCCTAAACAAATTTTCTTCATTCAACCATTTTCTCTATGTAGATCATATTAACCTACTACTACTCATATTTCATATACTGAGTGTGAATACCTGATTTACCATATGAAGTCACTTTAGAGAGGTTTGTACAATGAACTCTAATCCTATATGGGATTGGAAGGATGAATATTATCGTGCCATTCACTGAAAAGGAAATCGCTCTCTAAGGTCATATGCTATGGGCAGCCTATTCTGCCCAGTACTTCAATCCAGGATTCTTCAAACTTGACTCTGTCAACTGGTAACTCAACTAGCTGAGTATCCCTCTTTGTGGTAAAATTTCTGCTGAAGACAGGATTCACTATTTAGCTGTTTAATTAATAAGACATATTTAAATAAAGGAAGTATAAAAATAGCATCAATAAGGCTAGTTTTTCCAAGATACTATTAAGGGTTTTTTAAAATTATTATTATTACATTGATATCCCTGAAGTATAACTTATTTTTATAAATAGTACTGAGGTAGAGAAGGGACATGGGACAAGAATCATGATCAAGTTTTCCTGCCTTTGATGAATTAGCCCACAACCAACCCTACCTTAAGACAGAACAAGAAGTCCTAAATGATATGCTCCTACTGCTCAAGGGTGACCACTACCTTAGAGAAGACCAGGATCAATTAATTCCTTATGTTAAATTTATCTTACAGAGTATCTAGAGTACTAACTATGGATGATGACATAATGTCTCTCACTGGAGATAGACATCATGAGATCACAAGTCAAGCATATGTCCCCTTGGCCCTTAATTCCATTCTTGAAACCCTTTAAAGTCATGAATTCTAAGCCTTTAAGCACACCTCTCTTTGACACTGCCAGCACTTCCCTTTCTTCGAGTGTGTACTTTGCCTTAAATACATCCTTCTTGCTGTTCAACTTACTGCATTTTTTGTCCCCCATGATTTCCCAAGCCTCTTGGGAAATTATTAAGATATGCCTTTTCCCAGTGGTAAGCATCTTTGTTACTTCACTATTTCATTCAATTTTCTAGACTTAAGCATAAGTCTTCACTTTCTCTGTTCTACTTCAGACAAGTAGGGAAGGGCTACTAAGAGCTCTGATTTGGGCTTGCAAGTTTCCATTGCTTGGGTACCCCAGACAGGACTGCAGCTGTAGGATTATGCTCTTGAGTAGCATGCCTGAAAATCTCCTTTCTTTGTCTTTGGGAAGTTGTCCAAACATAATCTCACTCCATCCAGTGCTCTGTAGCTCCCCCAAGTCCTGGGGTGAAGGGACTTTCATGGAAACTTTTAGTTTCCATGTTGTGCAGATTTAACTGGACACTGGTCACCAGGTGACCCTAGCTTCAGGAGTTGGCACAAGGGATCTGCTCTATACTGAGTAGGAGTTCAGTGAACTTTCCTTTCCTCCCTCTGTTCTTCCTTGCTCTCTACTGCCTGCATGGCTGCTGCCATCCTCTACTACTCTCACTTTAACAAATTCCTTCCTTATCTTCACTCATCAGACCTGTTCATGAATTCTTTCTCCATCAGTCAAGAATTCCTCCCCTGTCTGGGTTGAGGTTTCACCTAGTGCACAGTGGGAGACTTCCCCAGACAAAGCTGCCTAACAACAGTAATATGCAATCTTAGAATATTCTGCAAATATTTTCCATTTTAATGATAACCATTAATGGCAATAGAAATATATAATATTCTAAATTATTTATGAAGTACTTAATCGTGTCAAAACCTCCAAATACGGTAGAACTGATTTTCTTTTATGTTGTACATTAAAAGTCAAGAAAGTACAGTCTTACAATTAAAATAAAATAAAAGGGATGACATTTGTAAGTTTTTCCTGGATACCAGAATAACAGACTTAATAAAAGTAGAAGCACTAGTATTCCTGAGAAATACTAGTTACCCAAAAAGAGTATAAGGATTTTACATTATTTAGTTAACATCATATATGGTTTGAAGAAACCAGAAAATCTATTTTGAAACTGGAAATTTGTAACCAAACAGCTAAAACCTGTGATAAAATAGTAACTCTAAAGATCTAACATTTACATGTAGGCTAAAATAAACTATTCAAATATCTATAGTCGTATTTCTAGATTGAAACGTTTATACAAAAATATTAAGATTTTGCAGCTTTTAGAAACACTCTTAAACATATCCCTATCACTTGTTTAAAAACTGTACATAGTTTTTTTAGTATTTTAAAAGAGATGAAAATTGAGGTACAAACAGTAAGAGAAATGATCATTAACATTAATCTTTTAGGAACGAACAGGAGCAGAATTTGCCACCCCAAAATATACCCCTTTGGCATAAGATTTATATTGAGTGGGTTATTTTTTTAGGAAGCAGCAGACACAGGAGAAGCCCTGAAAACTGAGTAGAAGCTACCATTTTATAAGAAACATTAACATTTATATAGGAAGTCTCCAGTTGTAAGGGTGTCTCCTCTCTAACAGAAGCACAGGATGATTAAATCTCTAGAAACTCAACAATGGAGAAGAAAAGGACTTCAAATTGCCTAAAAACATTACCCTTGTTCACTGAGTTTTTTCTGATAGTCTCCCAGAACTGGCTCCCCAAACCCCAACATTTTCTTTTATCTTTAACTGGAGATGGTATTTAAGGCAGTGGCTTGGGCCATTTTGTAAAGCTATTCAGTATGCATAAGTCTCTCCCATTATACAGAGGTACACAAATTATTAAACTTTTGGTTTTCTCCTGTACATCTGTCTTTTATTAAAGAGAGGTGGTGGTGGGGGTTTCAGCCAAAAAAGCAGAAGGGTAAAGCAAAAATTATTCTCCCCCCTCCCCCATGGGCAACTTTATTAATTTGCTCTCTACAAAGGTTTAACAGGAATTTTTCTTTTTCTGTTAGGTAGAGATAGACATGAGCAGCCAGGGAAGTGGAAGTGGTTCAAGGAAAAAACTGCCCAAACTCTGCCCAGATAGGGGGTCTCACGTGAAGACAACAAAGGCTTTGTTAGGGAGATTAACTTCTTGCCTATTGGATGGGGCTATATGGGTCCCAAACAGGTCCCAGTGCAGGAACAATCAAACAAAACTAAGAACTGCCCAAACCATACCTCACCATAATTTCATCAAAATAAAAATGTGTTTCTGTTCCCCCTCCCTTCCATGGGATTTTCTGTGTGCATTTTGGGAAAAGACATGTATACTAAGAGGAATGGATATGTAATTAGAAATGTCAATCAAATGACCTTACCCTATCAATCAAAGAAGTGCCTCCTGGTTAGGTCTTGATAAATAGACCCTCCCCTAAAATTCCGGTGCCTTTGTCTTCCCTGACTCTTGCGCGCTCTCCCTTGGAGTGTATTCAAACAAAACTTACACTCTGCTTCACTATTGTGTCTCTGCTTTTCAGTTCTTTCTTGTGGTAGAGATAAGAACTGGACAAACAGCCTGTAACATTTCTATACCCTACTAGAAATTTCAAACGGCCTACCATATCCTCTTATGGACTAAGGTTTTCTCATCTGTAAAATTATTTTGTGACTATATAAATTTTTTATATTGTTTTTGCTCAAAGTTTCTATAATTTGATACAGTAATTAGATACTTCATATGTAGAAAAATTCTAATTCAGAAATTTATATGCATTTACATCATACATAAACATGTATATAATTGCAACATTTCCAATTTATCATTTTTAGATTAATTTGTGTCTTTTGGTAATTGAAAATTTATTGATATTTACATTTCTTATGCTTGAAAATGAGTGAAAATTAACCCAACATACTACATCCAAAAATATTTATATATTCAGAATATATGAAAAACACACTGTGAAAATGAAATCACTTATTTTATAGGCTTATTATTCCTATAACCAGGTATCAAACCCTACATGCACTGGGCACTATGCACACATTACCTGCACCCAAGTAGCTCAAAGTCATCAAAGAAGACAAACTCTGCATGATTACATTGTACTCCAATAATGTTGAGAAAAATCTTTTCAATGATGTTATGGGAAACATGTGAAAATAGGACTTTACTTTGTGGATGTAATGTCTGAATCCTTATGGATATGTTAAAAGAATGCTTCTTCCCTACTTCACTGATACGTGAAGAAAAAACTTTTTTCCGTAAACATTCTTGGTGTTTTACACCATCCACTACTCCTCTAAATGACAGTGGACCTAGTAGTAATGTAGAAGATGCATGACATTGTTGGGAAAATAAATTCTCAAAACAAAACAAAACAAAATTCTCCAACCCAGAACAACTAACCACAAAGGTAATAGAAAAAAATACTTTAATTATTTGATAAGCATGAAACCAGAATGTGATGCCCATCATAGGTAACCTGCTAAGAGATTGCAAAGATAGAAAGAAACCTCATACAGTTGATCCCAATTTAGGACACATTATATGCCAAACAGATACAACCCATTACATGCATGTTTTCAAGATAAACAATAACTAGTTCTCAAGCAAGAGGACCGGAAAGTGCCTTTTGTCACAAATAGTTACTCCTAACTTTACCTAGTATTTGGGGTGATAGCTACTTAGCTTTCTGTGTTAGTGAATTAGCTTTATCCAGAGGCAAAACACTTCTCATAACTTTATGACAGCAGGACATTTTGCCACTTGGAACAAGGGTCCCACCAAAGTTAGGATCCTACCCTCCCACAGGAACTGAGAGGTAGAAGTTCTAGCTTTACTAAGTCGTAAAGCTGACAAAAGGCACATCTAGTGTTTGAAAGGAGGATTTAAATACACTGCAAAGAGAGGAGAAAGTACTCAGAGTTACAAGTTTTCTAAAGTAGATGCTCTGAGAAAAAAAGAGGGGAGGAAAATCTTATTTTCAACAGAGGATTAAGCTTTTTAGTTTTCATTTGGATTTGTTCTTAAAATTGACTTTAGCCTATTTTTCCTCCAGTTGTTTTTCTAACTTCCAGAGGTTTGCTTTTCTTTTTATTTTTTTCTCTACTGGATCCAGGATGAGGCAATGACCTAGGTTGTGGGTCTGCAAGCCAGGAGATGGAGGCCCAGTGCAGCCTGCTGAATTTTGTTGTTGTTTTAACAGTTTATAGGCTGATGCCATCACAGATAGTCCAAATGTTTTTCACAATATCAAGTCCAGATCCTTTATGTGTAGTATAAATCCATTTCTTTAATCCTGTTAAATATCAATAAATGTTGCCATCAATAACGTAAACTTCTTACTTATCTGTCTCTCCATTTTTATGGCAAAAGAATATCTGATCATAAATCATTTAGAAGTTAGAAGGTACAGTTACAATTTATAATCTGTTCCAGTGCATCAACTGTGTATGTAGCTCTAATGGTATGAAAGATAAACTCTGTGGCATGGCCACCCTCTTGTTTTCTTATGACCTATGAGCTAATAAGAATGGTTTCACATCTTTAATTAATTGAAAAAAATCAGAACAATATCTCAAGACACATGAAAATTATCTGAAGCTTGAATTCCAGTGTCTATTAATCAAGTGTTATTTAAACACAGCCATGACTTTTCCTACTTAACGTGGCTACTTTTTAGCTACACCTGCAGAGCTGGATAGTTGCAACAGAGACCATACAGCCACAAAGTCTCTGAGCCTTTACAGAAGAAGTCGGCTAGGTTCAGACTTTAGTCCCTACATAGGCAACTTTACTATCACCTAGGGGCTTGTTAGAGATGCAAATTTGGGATTCATCCAGAGCTGCTAAACGAGATCCTGCATTATAACAAAATACCTAATGTACATGTTAAACTTTGAGAAACACAAATTTCCGTAATTCTTTCTCTGCATACTCTGTCTTCCTCTCTGCTTTCTCAATGAATGCATCGAGTAGAGAGTTAGCAGTCCTGTGTGGCTATCATATTTAGTCTATGTTCTCTTGTATAAACTGTACCATGAATATAAGTAATGGTTTAGCTCTCATTTGTTTTCCCTTTGTTTAATTTGTTAATTGGTTCAGAAACTTGATGGGGAAGAAGGGTACTATTTTATTGACTTCCCTCAGGCCCCAGCGGAGAAGTAGCAGTCGCCTAGGTGAAATACAGCATATGATAAGCAGAAGAGTTCCAGTTATAAGAAGCTACAATTTTCAAAAGGAGATGCAAGAGAAAATAGATGTTATGTTCATTCTATACCCATTATTTTATAATCCGTTTCAGTCTTACTGAAACTAGAGAGAACAGATGTAATCCCTGGCTTCCATTTCTGGTTTGTAATCAATCAGAGTGATTCTCACTAACTTCAATTCTCTTGCAATGGTGGATTCACTGTGCTTGGGAAGTAAACCCCAGTTTACTTAGAAGGGTAAATCAGTTCCCCTGCCTCCTGAGGAAGCTGTACTTTTGAAATGAAGAAAATTTAGATATACAGATGGTGGTGAAAATTTACCCACAGCAACAAGGTCTTTTGTATTAAACTGCAGGATACAGTTTAAATGTTTGTACTGTTAAAAGATAAACTGAGGCATACTAAATATTTTAAAAGTTTATTTGAGTAAAAAATCTATTTCAATTGGAAAGCACCAAAACAGAAATGTGGTTAAGAACATTCCACTGACAGGGGTAAAGACTTATTCAGAGAAGGTTCAGAAGTAAAGAAAGAAAATATTGATTGACTATAGCTCAAAGCCAGTTGGCCATTTGTACTTGGTTATCCTTAGCACTTTGATTTCCTAAATTTAAGGCATTTATAGGCTTAGATTTTACGTTGTTTACATAGGCAGCCACAGCACTAGAACCACCTCAGTTAAATGGCCTCTTGTTGAACTGATTTAACAGTATTAACAGATTTTTATGTGTTAGAAGTTAAGTCAGAAGCTGCCTTAAGATTCTAATTTAGTAATATTAATTTTAGTCTTGAATTTTATATGGAAGGGTAAAAGAAAATGTGACTATAGAAAAGTCTATAAACATTAAAACATTAAATTTTAATTATGTATCAATATTATTTTTTATTTTACTAATATTCAATGTTTTAATATTAAATATTTATTATTGAACAAACTAATATTAAAAACTAAATTGAATTTATCATTTTAATATATTTATCAGAGTTGACTAATATTTTGAAAAGATTTCTGTCAGGATAATTACTTCACAAGCTTAAAACACAAGCATGTCATATTTATGAATGTAGATTAAATTATTGGAGACAGTTTAAGTAAGCTATAAATGTACAAAAATAAAGCTATAAAGCTGTAAAAATTAAGGAAATTTAATGAGCTTAAATTTATATGATCACATGTTAATCAAGGGTCCCTTTTAAAAGGATTGTTAATATTTCATAGATTTACAACTAAACTACTGACATCAAAAGTTTAACTTAGAAAATTAAGGAAAATACTGTTTTTGATATATTTTTAAAGGTTGACTTTTATTCTATTTAGAAAATAACTATTGTCTTTTATGAACACAAAGCATAGTCACTGAAAAACAAAAAGATTATTTATAAAGTATTTCCTCATGTATTATATATTCATCATTACCTCTCTATTAAATATACTAATTTTTTCAGTGACACTCTACCCATCATAGAACTAAGAATAGAAATTCGTGATACAGATTTGACAATCCATTTTATTATAAATACAATTATGAGAAAATTCTTCATATCAGCTCAAATTACCAAACTAATTGTGGACACTAGATTACTTACAGTAAAATTAAAAAAAGTTTTTATTAAATAGAGATAATGTTATACTCATTAAAATTTACTATCTTTGCCTAATATTTGTATTTGTATTCTACCACTATTTTCTCCCAACTTAGAACACATTACCTTTGTTAAGCTATTTGAACATACTTAAATAAGTCTATTTTTGCTTAGTAATAATTCAGAGAGTTGGTATACAATTATTGGAAATTCACAATTGTTATATCCCTAACCCCAATGCCCACACACAAAAATGTTCGTCTTTTTTTTAAATAATACACATTTGAATACCTATGTTTTTAGATATGTCCAAAATCTCTTCCTTTCCCTCACTTCTATTACCAGATAAAAATTGTGTGTAATAATTAGCAGATGCAAATACACATTTAGGTATTTATTAGTATAGAAGATATTTACAGGGGATTTCTTTCTAATTTAAATCTTTGAAAAGTGAGAATTATGCTAAAGCTAGTTTGATGTTAGTTGAAAAATTAAGAGAATTCCTAAAGGGTTCTAGGAAACAGGTCATAAAGTGTACATATTAGGAAGAACAGCTAAATTACATGTCCAAGCACTGCTTTGATGAATTTTTGCTCTGATCTTCTCATTAAATTACATTTGCAAAAATAACCATGGAGACTAAAAGCTTGACAACTGAACTGAACAAGCAAAGTAATACCAAAGAATATAGTAAAAGGAAAGCTAAGGTGATTGCAGAGTCAGAGATGTCTTATTTTAACATATAAATATGCAACATTATTTTTTCTAAATCATAGTAAATCAACAGCATCTATCTACTATCAGGAGGAGTAGCAACAAAGAAATAGAATAACCAGTCAACAAAATGTTTATGTTTTGATGGCTAGTCTCTAATTTTCTATGTGTTTGTTGCTTAGCAAATGGTTTAGTGCATAAAATGTATTTCTTTAATAAACATACCACATTCCTAGATGAATATTCACAACTGGAATTAATCAGCTATGGTCATAAAACACATTATTTTAGTGATCAAAAAACTTTTTTTGGACTAATGCTATTATTCATATATTATGTTATTAATTTACAGAGAACATTTATCATAACAATTCAATCTCAGTTCTTCAGTTGATTTGAAATTATGTAAGCATATAGATATTACAGCTTCATGTTAAATGAATAAATAATTGTCTATAGTTTTTAGGATAAAGATAGGTTAAATGCTAAATGTTCATAATGCAATATATTGATCCATCAAATACAGTTGATCCTTGAACAACATGGGTTGAACTCTCCAGGTCCACTTATATACAGATTTTTTTCAGTAAATAATTCGAAAATATTTTGGAGATCTGTAACAATTTGAAAAAAACTTAAGAAAAAGGTATGTCATGAATGCATAAGGTATACACAGATACTAGTCTATCATTTATAACCTTAACTATATATAAATATATTATAAAAAGTTAAAAATTTATTAAAATTTACACACACAAATCCTGACAGACTGTACATGGCACCATTTGTAGTTGAAAGAAATCTGAACAAACTGTCAGAAATCTCCAAAAATGTTTCCAATATATTTACTGAAAAAATCTGCATATGTAATTGGACCTGCACAATTCAGACCAGTGTTGCTCAATGGTCAACAGTAGGTTAGTAGTGGTTAGTTTTCAGAGCTGTCAAAAATTATATGTTGATTTTTGACTGCTTGGTGGGGAGGTTCATCTTCCCTGATCCCCACATTGTTCAAAGGTCAACTGTATTCACTGAAGAACTTCTATAATGCCAGGAACCCAAATCAGTGTTGGAAGTATAATTTTAAATAACAAATGGTTCTTTATTTCTAAAACAGTGAGAAGAAAGACAGCTATAAACAAATAAGTACCTATACCCTGAATAAGTGCTAGATACATTTAAGTGCCAGATATAAAAGATGTTGATGAGAGAAAATTAAACTGCTTAGGAGATGAAGGATTTACCATATAAACTTATATATAAGGATAGAAAGGTCTGGAAGAGGGATCGGAAGTAGACTTGTAGTGAAATATGGAAAGGCATTATACTCTTTCTGTAACTACCTCCCATTCATCCCCTGCATACCTATGACTGCTAAGTCTTGGTAGAAGGAAAGTATATCTGCTAGGTCCTTTCTTTGGAAGATCAGAAATAATTCTCAGGAATCCTTAGGAAATGTAGAACAATTAATGTTCTTGAACTCTTACATTACCAATATTAAGTAGCTCTGATTTGGAAAATTTTAGGGTGCCTTTCTCCTTCTGTAAGGCCTCCAGGAAAAGAAGCTTTATATGTACTTATTAATATACTTTTCTTTCTTTGGAACTATAATTATGGATAAAAATTCAAGTAGCAGGAATTACTGATGAACTGTTTTACTAGTTTATTTCAGGTACTTATTTTCTTGCCTTACATATGTAGCAAGCTCAGTAACATACAAAACATTTTCTTATGCATTCAGCAAGTATTCTTAGTGGTTAAGAGGTTATAATTTAGGTTCAGATCACATAGGCTTATGTTCAGGCTCTGCCTTTTTCCACATATGCAACAAAAGCAAATTATTTAACCTTTTTGTTCCTGAGTTTCCTTACTGTAAGTATACAGTTAAAATTATTTAAACCAGTTAGCTGAGTGCCTAGCCCTCAGCCAATCCTTGATAAATGTGAATAAAGAAAACAAAACGAATAAAAAACGCCTTTGAACTGTAATAGTAGCTATGCATGAAATTGTGCACAAACTCAAAAGGTAAGTGTAACAAATCTAAAAACATTTTAAGAGAAGAAATTTTATAAATAAACTTCTCACAAAGTTTATTCTTTTCTGAGAAACATATGCCTATTAACAGAGTCCAGGTTAATATTAGGATGAGGTTGGAATTAGAAAAAAAAATTTTTTTAAATATAAACTAAGCAAACAACTAGGTCATCAAGTAATTTCATACATCATGACATAACTCTTGTTTCTAGTAGAGTCAGGGCAAAGTTAATATTTTACAGTTGAAAAAAAAGACTTCCTGACCCAAAAGACTAAAAGTAAGTTGCCAAAATTTAAAATAGTTATATATAAAAATCTCTCTCTCAATACTTATACCCTACATAATATCCGAACCTTTCACCAAATTATATTTACTTTATTAATAAACAGGTCTTGTGAAAGACAAAATTCACTGGACAATTACAGTTAAGATTTTATTTAGGCAATTTTTATTTAGGTTAATAGGAGCAATATTCATTTAATGAAGACATTTCAAAAGACTAGAAGTAAAGTAGGGGTCATAGAGTCAGGTAAACAAAGGAGTCATGAAGGATGACAGTGAGTTTTATTTGAATGTTGGAGGTGGTTAATTCCTAGAAATCCCAGAGAATGAAGATCCCTTGCGGTAGACATTTCTCAGAACACAGGTGGATGGGGAAAATTTCTCAATGTACTTTCCAGGAAGATAGGACTCCAATAAACTGAACATCATCAGTCCTCCATTTGTTCAAGATTATAACCATTCACTTATGAACAATTTGGAGACAATCCTAAATCTCCTAAGTAGAGTGAATCCGAATCTAAAAAATGGTTTCTTAAAGATTCTTGTCTACATTGCTCCAGTAAAACCAACTGAATCCTCTGTTAAGAGGTGGTTGCTTAGGTCAGTCTTTTTAGGTCGTGTTTATCAGGCATCTTAAAAGAGAAATGCCTAAAAAGAATGTGTGTGTGTAAACTTGTATTAAAGGATCAGTAATTGAAACCCAAGGGTCACTAATACGATAGATTCTAAGAGGTTAGTGTAGAAAAATCATGGAGGAATCAGGAGAACTCTAGATATTCTGTGAAATTCTTTGTCGGCATTTCAAATGTGGTTGTTGACCACAAAGATGTCAGGGAAATTTCAGAAACAAATGTAATGTGTTTGTTTCTAACCACTGTGCATGGACCCTCTGTGGCGGCCGGGATCAGCTGGGTGTTCATCATGGTCCACTGAATTTCCTGAAGCTCTAGATCTAGAAAGTTGGTGCTCCTGGTGATGATGTTGCATGCGGTCTTCATAAACCTTGTACAAGGTCATGCAGACATGACCCAAACATTTGCAGCCTTCTTCAGAGGCCCTCACAGAGGCTTGTCCAGGGGAAATCTGGCCCAGGTAAGGTCGGCTGTCATAGTGAATCTTTTGAGGATTTTATCACATTATCAAGAATTACCTCAAAAAGGGTTTCATACCCTGAGACAAAAGCCCAGGTGCAGGGTGATCTAGAATTCTGTAGGGATATGGCAACTCAGGTTTTAATTCTTAGTGACATAGAGTCAGGTGGGAAGGGAAAAACTGGAAACAATAGTTTGGGTGCTTGTAGGAAGATACTGAAGGAAACTGGAAGAACTGAAATTTTGATCAAGGTAAGATCCACTCATATTTGTATGTACGTACTGGAACTGGTTTGTCCACAGGATGAAAATTAAGTCTTCTTTGCAAATCCATCATTATATGAAATATAGCAAGTGGTGTAAAATGGCTTAAAGATAGTGAATAAGACCAGAATCTTGACAGCCAGGAAGGGTTGTTTTCCACTGAAACATAAATGTTTTCTCTATAGTCTCCCCTCTACCTTTTGATAAAAAATAATTTTAAACAAAGATTGTTCTTGATTATAAAATAAAGGCTGATTTTATTGGGTTGGTCCTGATTGCTTTCATGGGTACAGTAACTATGATAATTTACCATGCGGGCCATTTTTTAAAATTTGCTTTATTGGACTCTCAGATTGGAAAGTCTCAGACAGAACTTTTAAAATCCACTTGAGGCTCAGAAGTCATATTTATTCACATCACACTTATTCCATAGTACCTATTAATTTAGAAGAATTTCTCTCTTTTCAAGATCCCCAAAATATTCTATGTTGTGGGGTCTACAAAAAAGTGAACTCCCTTACTCACCTGTAAGGGGCAGAAACCCTGTAGGACAGAACCAGCCCAGTTTTCCCACAAGTGCTTTGGAAGCACTGGCTCCATAAAGTCAACCTTAGTTTATTAAAAAGTCTTTGGTCATATCTGACTACATGAGCACTATTCTAAGGACATTTCGGAGGTGCTGGTTACATTCCACTATTTCTAATCATATTCTGATAAGGAACACAGATTCTTGTTTTATCTATAATAAATGAAGACCATCCATATGAGAATGAGAAAAGGCTATTTATGAAGAGCTTGCTAAAACAAAGGAGTCAGCCACCACTGCTTGAGTTTGGAAGATCTCAAGGCAGGAAGAGGAGTGGGAAATTTTTATAGTTTAAAAAAACAAACAAACAAAAAATGGGCTGGGGTTCCAGTGTGCTCTGGTTAGCATTTGGTGGCATGGGGAAGCTAAAAGGCTAACTACAAGTGAGGTGTCTTATGTGATTGGGGAGAGTATTTTGCTTTCTCTACTTAGCTCTGAGTTGTAAGGGGTGGGGACAAAAATAGTAAAATATAGGAAGGTGACTTTTCTTATACATTTCAATGCTGTTTATATATTTAGCTATGTTATCTTACAGTTTTCTAGTTAAAACTATAAATCTCAAAAAAACAAGTAAGTTTTAAATTGCAGTCTTGGGAACTACCCTGTCAATTTGATGATGTGCGATACTTAGTGTGTTGTTGTGATTTTTTTTGGTAGAACATGGCAGCCATATAAAAATTTGACTTAGATATTAATTAGACATCCATAGTTATAAAAGAAGCTTCAAAATGAATTCTGCACACACTGAAAAATTTGTAAGCAATCATTTACATCTGTGCAGACACAAAATAATTCATCAAACATTCCATATAGTGTTAAAAGTTAAACTGAGGCATATTAAATATTTTAAAAGTTTATTTGAGCAAAAACTGACTTGAATCTGGCAGCATCCAATGCAGTACACAGAAAGTAGTTCTGAGGAGCTGTACAAAATGACAGACAATTACAAGCAGAAGGAGGCAGGAACAAGATAGTTATACTAGGCAAAAAAGCAGGTTGGTTATTACAAGGTTACTTTCCTTCAGGTGATGGCAGGTGTCTATCAGGCAGATTGCCTGACTAGTTCTCATCAGGTGATTCCTGTTGACTGGTTTAAAATTCCATTCCTGGGAGAGCCTAATCTCTGATTAAGTCTTCATTTGGTAACATGGGGCTTAGCATAAGCAACTCTATGTTGGGCCTGATGCCTTGTTTTTTAACAGTAGGCTTAATGAAGCCCAGCAATTTGTTCTTTTGGTAGGAGTGACCCTCCCTTGAATGAGAAGTTAACTGGAATACAGAACACAAGCTTCCAGAGTTAGCAATGCAGTACATTTATGGCCAGTGTCAGAAAACCTAGGATTATAAGGATCAAACCTCAAAAACTATCTTTAAGGTGTAGTCTGCAGGTCTTGATAGATTCTTTAATGTTTCTTTGCAAAGGTGAGCATTGTCTCTGTGGATAAAATGAGAGTTCCTGTGCCCAGGATTCTCACCCGGCCATGGTTGACTAGCTCACTGCACACATGTGGGCAATACATGGCTGTTGACTCTATAAAAAGAGATCTGCCAAGTACTCTGTGTGTGACATGGTGGCAGAGCTGCAAGGCTGCAGGAGAGCACAGCAGAGCCTGGAGTGGTGGCAGCGCCGAGGACAGGCCCCAAGGACAGCTGTGTGGGACGACTGTGCAGAGAGGCCTGGAGGACAGCTGTGCAGGACAGCTGTGTGGACAGAGGGGCCCAGAGACAGAGACTGGCTTGCTGCATGCAGACTCACTCTGAGTGAATGGGATTCTAGTGACTGACCTGCCACCTGGAAATAAAGTTGTGTATTAACCTTTCACCCCAAGAACATTTTGCTGTCATTTTCTTTGGTCACACTGAATCTATAGCAAACTTGCCCAGAGCTGAAACCCACTGGCAAGACAATATGAAACATGTAATTATCATTGAAACCCTAACAGCAATCTTAGGGAAAGAGCTGTGATATTTATAGACTGGACATAGTATTGTTTTCCAAATTATCTTTCTCAATACTATAGGTTCTCTAAGTTCTTTTTGTAAATTTCTCATCTTGATATTTCCTAAATGGATTCTTCTTTTTATTCAAGTGTAATTGAGATGCAATCTTATATTGGTTTCAAGTGTACAGCACAGTGGTTCAACAGCTACCCATACTATTAAATCCTCACCCCAACTAATGTACTTACTATCTGTCAACACAGCAACATGCTGGAAAATCACTGGCTATATTCTTAATGCTGTACTACCATGCCTGTGACCAACTTATATTATGATTGAGAATTTTTGTACCCCTTTGTCCCCATCACCCTTCCCATCCAACTACCCCAACCCCTTGCCCATGGTAACCACCAGTCTCTTCTCAATGTCTATAAGTCTATTAATGGTTTTTTCATTTTGTTTTGTTTTGTTTTTAGATTACACAAATAAGTGAATCATATTTGTCTTTCTCCACCTGGCTTATTTCATTTAGCATAATACCTTCTAGGTCCATTCATGTTGTCACAATTGGCAGGATGTCTTTTTTATGGCTGAATAATATTCCACTATGTATATGTACCACATCTTCTTTATCCATTCATCTATTGATGGATGTTTTGGTTGTTCCATATTTTGGCTATTGTAAATAATGCAGCATTAACATAGGGGTGCATATATTTTTTCCAACCAGGGATTTTGTTTTCTTAGGGTCAATTCCTAGAAGTGGAATTACCAGGTTAAATGGTATTTGTATTTTTAGTTTGTTGAGGGACCTACATAATGCTTTCCATAGTTGCTGGACCAATTCACATTTCCAGCAACAATGTAGGAGGGCTCAAAATTCTCCACATCCTCTCCATCACTTGTTATTTCTTGTCCTTTGCATAGTGGCCATTCTGACTGGTGTGAGGTAATATGTCATTGTGGTTTTAATTTGAATTTCCATTATGATTAGCAATGTGGTGCATCTATTCATGTGTCTATTGGCCATCTGCACTTATTCTTTGGAAAAACATTCAGGTCTACTACCCATTTTTTTAAATAGGTTATTTGATTTTTTGGTGTTGCAGTGTATGAGTTCTTTATATATTCTGGATGTTAACCCCTTATCAGATAAATCATTTACCAAAAAATCACTTACCAGATAAATCATTGCCAAAATGTAGGTTATCTTTTTTGTTCTGTTGATGGTGTCTTTTGCTGTACAGAAGCTTTTTAGTTTGATATAGTCCCGCTTATTTATTTTTTATTTTGTTTCCTTTGCCCGAGATATGTCCAGGAAAAAATTGCTCATGCTTATATTCAGGAGATTTTTGTCTATATTTCTTCTAAGAATGTTATGGTTTCACATCTTACATTCAGGTCTTTGATCCATTTTTAGCTTACTTTTGTGTATGGAGTTAGACAGTAATCCAGCTTTATTCTATTGCATATTGATGTCAAGTTTTTTCAACACCAGTTATTGAAAAGTCTGTCTTTTTCCCATTGTATTTTAATGGCTCCTTTATTATAGATTAATTGACTATATATGTGTGGGTTTATATCTGGGCTCTCTTTTCTGTTCCACTTATCTATGGGTCTGTTCTTGTACCTGTACAGTACTGTTTTGATTACTTTAAATATACTGAAAACTGTACAAATTTGAGTGTCATCCTTGTGCAGGAGCCATGCTAATCTCTATAACATTGTAATTTTAATGTCTGTGCTGCCAAAGAGAGTAACCTAATGGTAGTCTTTAAAAGGGGTAACAAGCCTGAAATTCCCATTAAAGTTATGATGTTGGCATTTAAAAGGCACATCTATCATTAACATTTTCAGTTTGTCAAAACAAAATCAGTTGTATAATGTTTATTAGGCAACTCTGATAATCCTTCTGGACTCCTAAAGTTGTTTTATTAAAAGATATAGTAATTTCCTGAGAATAACTGGTTTTAATATTTATCAACATTATTGCTGTATTTTAGTTAAAAAAATCCCACATTAAATCTCCCAGTATTCAATATCTATGTAACACTAGGAAAAATATAGTTTTTGAAGAGGTTCAGGACATTTACTGCAAAATACAGCACCCTGATACACTGAATATTATAAGCTGAAGGAGTGTGAAGAAATGCCAGAGGCAAGAGATGACTCTGACCTCCTCTTCCCTACTCTTTACCCTTTCCTGAAATGTCATAAAAATTTTAAGTGAGAGATGCCTTCCATATCCCTAGAGAAAAGGCATATCCTTTTCTTGAAGAAAAAGAAGAATACTAACTAACAGACCTTGCTAAGTTTTCCCTAGTTACAACAATCACCTCATACTCTTTAACCTACGATATTCCTCTACGATTCTCCACTGTTCCACAAACCTAGCCTAAAAGTATTCAGATCTAACTGTTTCTCTGGGTCTTCATTTCTTTATGAAAGCTGCATGTCACATAAAACATGTGAAGTAAATTTGTTTTCTTTTTCCTGTTAATCTTTGTCAATTTAATTTTCATATTCATCCAGAGACCCTATGAAAGCCAAGGAAAACCTTTTACTCTCCTAGATTTTCATTTCTCATTCCTTAAAATGTTTTTCTTATTATTATTGATTTGGCTTATTATTACTTTATTATGATATTGTTCAAATTTTCTTCCTTTTTCCTATTCTAACATAAATTTGTTTACTTGAAAACCATATAAAAATAGGTGTGAGCTCCTATCTGTGAATTGGGATTGTTGCTCTTTTTCTTAAATGAATTATAACTGACATACAATGCTATATTAGTTTTAGGTGTACAAGATAGATTCAGTATTTTTATACATTATGAAATGTCACCATGATAGATCTAGTTATGATCAGTTACCACACAAAGTTATCACATTATTGACTATATTCTCTATGCTGTATATTACATCCCCCTGACTTTTCTATTTTATAACTATTTTTTTATGACTGTTTGGGCCTCTTAATTTCCTTTAAATATTTTGCTCATCCACCCACCCATCTCCACTCTAGCAACCACCAGTTTGTTCTCTGTGTTTATGAGTCTGTTTCCATTTTGTTTTGTTTGTTCATTTGTTTTGTTTCTTGGATTCCACATGTGAGAGAAATCATATGGAATTTGTGTTTCTCTGGGGGTTGCTACTTTTCAATATGATTTAATATAGCACCTAGAACAAAATAACTACATAGTAAAGATAAGTTATTACATGTATTACACATTTAATATTTACCATACATATATTATGTAATTTTTAATCAAATCTCATTTACTTTTACTCCTTGTAAAACTATCTTAGCTACCCATCACTATTGCTTTTTCATTTGTACAAGAAACTACACTGGTTTTTTTTGAAAACTGTAATTTAATTATATTTATACCTCTTTCTTACTTAAATGTTATTTACACTCAAGAATTACATTCTCACCATATCTGATTGGAAAAGACATCCAATTCCCCCTAATAACAAGAACCATGGTTTATCTGCAAGTGGCAGTAGGTAATAATAGTCTCTTTCTCTCGTTTTTTTTCTATATTGTTCAGAGTTGACAGTAAAAAGAGATGCTGGAGTGCTCATTAAGTGCTATATTTGATAGAGTTTATAAAGCAGTCCTCAACAGCAAATAAGAAACAAAATTGAGCAATAAATAAAGCAACAACATTGAAATGAATTGTACATTGCTTAGAAAACACAGAGAAAAAAACTAACAAAATTCTGTTGCTTGTGAATCATGCATCACCTGCTTTCCTTTTTTATTTTGTAAAGGCTATTTGGAGGGAATTTTTTTTGTGTGTAAGAATGATGCTTATTATTTTCAAGTTTTATTTTCTTTTGCTAAGGTATGATGCAATAATTTCATAAATTAACCAATGCCCCACTGACACTTTGTCCTGTGTGACAGACCACTACTACCACACAATTAATTGCAGAAGCTACAGGAAATATAACAAATTTCATTCCCTCTTCTTTTCCCCTCTCCTTCCATCCCTTCCTTCTCCACACCCTGCTCTCTGCATTTCAGCAATAATACTTAACTTTTTCCAGGAAAACCTGCAGCTTTACCTGTAACTCCATCCATTTGGATTATTAAAGAATTATCATTGACCTTTTTCTTAGCAAAAATTAACTTGTTCAGTGGTAGATATTTCTTCAAAATCTGTGGGGCTATCACACCATGACATCACTCACAACATGAACTTGGATGAGCACAGGTCCAAGATTTTATCATAGAGATACTACTCTCTCCATCTCTATTAGAGTCTCAAGACTCACACAGATGATTGAGATTGTCCTCATATTTGGGTGTTGGAATATATTTGGTGCAAGAAATATAATTCTAAGAGTAAATAAAGTGTGTTCCTTATTATATTTCAGGGTCAACAGAAACAAAGCAAAGACACAGAGTGATTTCATATTTGTTTAACAATTTTAGGCTCTCCAGAAAAGCCTGTACTTTACCAGACATTTATGAATGGAAATAATAATTACACATACAACACACAGACATACAACAATCCATTTTGCCTAATGTATCTGCTATGAGAATCTCTATTAAATTTTTTTCCTCTCTATCACAGATGATTTTTTTGTACAATACAGTAAAAGCATCATGTCAAAGTCAATTGTGCTAAAAGTTTCTAAATGTTTATTTTCTACTTCTATACCCACTTTGTCCAAGATCTTTAACAAATAATTTATAGCATTATTACATTGACGTGAATACCTTTTTTCCTATGGAAATACCACCAGATCTATTGGGATTAGATTTTACTGGGCACACCAAGACCAAAGTGACATAAATAAAAGGTAATAAGAGTATAGTTCTATTTCATATAAAGCCTGAAGTAAGCTTTCCAGGGCTGTTATGGCAACTCTCCTCCATTGAGTGCCCAACACCCAGGCTCCTTCCACCCCTTTATTGAAACACTTAGACTCTATTTGTTTTCCCTTTGGGGCATTTGGGAACTTCAACACTTGTCATCACATCTGTATAGAGGCAGCAGGAGCCAGGAAAGGACACATAAAAATAGAGAAGCACTCATGAGAACTGTCTATAGAAGAAATTCCAAGCAGCTGACATATGACACTTCCACCTTGGTTTTACCAGTCAAGCACAATTTAGTTACATGGCCACACCTAAGTACGTGAGAGTGTCTTGAAATGAAATATTTATTCTGGAAAGTTTAATTTCAAAAAAGGTGAGAGGAAGAAGAAAGAGCAAACCATATCTACTACATCATTGCATAAGTATAATCTAGTGTTTAAAAGAATTCCCAGCAATTTTACTTTTGATTCATTACTGTAAAAAATTCTATCTGAACTTTGCCCTTCAAAACTTCTTGAAACACAAAAGTAACAATTTTTTTTTCCGAATTGGAGTTACTGGAGCTCAGTTTCTACTCTTACTCTGCCTATTTCAAGAAATGAAATGTAGATATAATTTTAATATAGTCCAATGACTCTTTTTATTAGATCTGAGTGATAAAGTTCATTTAACTGCCTCAGTGACTTTGACACACTGGACAATAATTTTCTCAATAGTGTCATTTACTGAAAAGACAAAAGGAGGATAGACTATTATCATTTTAACTTGATAAAAGCATATCACTTCTGGGATGGATTAAGTACTGCCATGGCAAATTTCATGGTCACTTTTGATATTTCAGGATGAACTTTTAAAACATATGCCCTTTGAAGAACTAACACAAAAGGATAATGCTTAAACACACCTGGAGGACTTCTTTCCTAATAAAATTTATGAAGTTACAGTTGCCTAAATTCATTATCAGGGGAATTTCCTAATCCACATGGGCCACTGTAAAGAACAGAATACTCTCATTTATTTTAAAATATGTGAAGATGAAATCATTGAAAAAAGAGAGATTTAACCCTTTTTGTACTTTTTGTGAGAAGTCAAACAATCATTCCTGTTTAGCTCCCAAAAGTTTTCTTTCTTCCCCACTACCCAGATCAAGGACAGAATAAAGAAAGGAGGAAGGCTTAGATTAGGGTATACTATAGGGCATTATTTAGATTAATAAAGACTGAACATTTGTTGGTATAAATAAACATAGAAAAAGAAAAGAGACTTTACAGCATGCTTATTTTTCTAATATTTGCATCAGTGTTTTAAATATGCATTTTCTTCATTGTGATCTTAAGGTCTGAGTCAGATTTGGAATTGATAAAGAAGTAATTCAGTAGTCTGGGTAAGAGGTTAGTGATGGTGAAAATGAACAAATGTGAATGAATTGGATTAGTTTTTGGAGCATCCATCAAAGAGCTAGTGATGGAGTCTACATTTAGGAGAGAGAAAAAAGAGTGATGCCTGGGTTCCTAGGCTGCTGAGACTGGATGGCTACTGGTGCCATTCACTGAGATACGGAGAACTAAAAAAGGACCTTATTTTGAAATCAGTGCTGTGTGCATAAATTCAGAATGGATGCAAACTGCAGCATTATTATGTCACACAATTACAAAACAATGCGTTCTTAGAGTAGACAAATACCTTAGAAGTTATTCAATCCATCATCTTAACAAATGGTTGCTACACTGTTTCTGCTTAGATGTTTCAAGTGATAATACCTTCTTTGCTTTTTAAGAACAGGTTAATATTCTTAAAAACAGGCATCATTATTTTGATCTTCTTATGATAGGAAAACATTTTGCCTCTCTTTGGAAGATAGTAACAATTTTGGAAGTAAAGTGGAGTTTTATAGGAATTGTTCTTATAAAGAAGATCTTAACATTCTTAACATTTAAGAAGACGTTAACATTTCTTAATGAAATATTGATGAAATACAGATTATCAAATCATTTATTTATTCCACACGTTAATTGCTTATTAAGAATATACATAGTGTAAAAAAAAACATTTCACTGGTTCTTGTCCCAAGTTCCTGGAAGATAGCCTCTAAATCCTTGGAATTTCCTGAATAACAGGAGTACCTTTGTTGTTCACGGGGTACCCCTCAGGTCATTCTGCTATTGTAGTGATACATGGTTTATGCTAGCAAAATGACTCAGGAAGGGGGTCATGCCAGAAAGGCCAATCATGTAATTAGAATAAGATAATTAGAGATTCCCTGACCTCTTGGAAAGGGTGATAGCTGGAGACTAAGTTTAATAGAAGAGTATTCCTCACAGTTCTAGAGGCTAGTCAGTCCAAAAATCAAGGCACCAGCAGATCCAGTGTCTGGTGAGACCCCACTTCCTGGTTCATAGACAGCTGTCTTCTTGCTGTGTCCTCATATGGAGGAAGTGGGACGAGAGCTCACTGAGGCCTATTTTTAATGGCACTAATCCCATTCATCAGGGCTCTGCACTCATGACTCAATCACCTCCCAAAGGCCCGACCACCTAGTATTAACACACAGGGGTTAGGATTTCAACATAAGAATTTTGGGGTGACACAAACGTTTAGTCAATTGCATGCAGTGAGAACCACATGTTATTGGGGCATGTAGTTCATATCACAGGAGAGGCACTCCCCAAACACTTATTACTTATACAGGACAGCTATGCACCTACCCATCCTCCCTGTTGGAGAAAGAAACCTTCTTTAATTTGGAATATTAAAAAATTTCTCCTGATAGGAGGAGAAGGTCTCTAGGTTCATTACACTGACATGTCATCAAATGTCTCTTAAGGAGGAAAATTTTTACTATTCTGAAAGGTGATGGGGAGTGAAATGTTGTCTTTCCTTTACTACCAAAGACTGAAATGTACAGAAAAAACAATAGCAAAAAAACCACCAGAGAAATCCTGTTTATAATTCCTTTCCTACCGAAGCCTGAAATGTACAGAAAAAACAACAGAGAAATCCAGGGAGGACAATCTCCTGGCATTATGGTTAGAGTAGAATCAATTAAGAAAACACTTAAGAAATTATACACTTAAAACTTTTCTAAGGAACAGTCTTCATTTTTTACAGACTCTAATCTCTTAATTTACCTTTATTTCATTCATTTATTTTTTTCATGCACTCAAACTACTACTAAGGTCCAGTGATATGATAAAGAACCTAGACACACAAGGTCACCTTCCTCAGGGAATGCAGAATCTAGTGTTGAAAACAACATATAATCACACAAATAGACCGGAAATCCTGACTATGAAAAGGGCTAACAATAGAATCTGACAGTTCACAGAAAGATTCTCTGAGGCACTGATGTGGCTTAGGGAGGAATTCATCCGAGGAGAAAGGGAAAGGAAGACCCTCTGTGGAAAGAGGGTGGCATGTCGATGCCCTGGGTGGAAGCAGTCGGCTCACAGCCCAGAGCAAACAGAGGGGTAAGACCAGGTGGAGTTTGATGGGAGCAATCACTGCTGTGATGAGGACTTAATTTTTTAGAGCCAGTCAGCCTTGTTTATCTTAAATAAGAAACCATGGAGTGTTTTTAGTTGGAGAAAGAGTAGGGTAATTTGATATTCATTTTCAAAAGATTACTATGCCTGCTGTTTATCAAAACAGAAGATCTGAATGCCAATATAAACATGTCTCCCAATAAGTATAGACCATGGAGAGGTAAAAATCAGGGTGTAGACTTCATATGTAACTAGCATTTCATGACTTACGATACCACATATATATTACGACAGGCAGAATTCTAAGACATCCTTGAGATGCTTGATCCTACAGAGGTGCTCTATGGATTACTCTCCTCTTGTGGTCAGGAGTAATTGTGAATATGGTGGGATATGACCCCTGATTAGGTGACTCATCAGTTGACCTAATCAAAAGGAAGACTATTTGAATGGGACTACACTATTCAAGAGTGCCTTATAAAGGACGGGCATCCTCCTGACCTTAGGGAGATTTTGAAGTGAGAGAGCAATAAAGGGGGCACCTATCAGGGACTTGAGAGTAGCACCTGGGAGCTGAAAACCAAATTTGACAGCCAGCAGAAAAGTGGGGTTGCAATGATACAAACACTAGGAACTGGATTCTTCCAATAACCTGCATGAGTTTGGGAGAAGACTCAAACTTCAGATGATGATGTCAATCCCAGTTAACACAAATTTCAGCCAGGCTAGAACTCAGAAGATCCAGCTAATCTGTGCCCAGACTCCTGACTCACAAGAGGTAATACATGGATGTTGTTGTAAGCCTGAGTTTTTGATAATTTATCGTGTTAGTGATAGAAATAGTGTATGAGTAGCCTATTCTGTAATCAGTTGAAGAGTTTCTTGCTCTTGACAAGAATTGCTCTTGACAAGCAATTACTCCTGCATCACAGAATTCCTAACTTTATTGTTGAATTAGGATAAAATTTTAGTCAAGGAAGGATAGTCATGTCTAAACAAAAAAACACCAGCATGAAACTCTATTGCTCATGAGTCATTAATATGAATCTTGGATCTATGTCAGAATTAAGTAAAAAAATTAAGGATACTTTCCAATCAGGTTAATTTCAAGAGTCTCAAATACATAGTTGTGATTGGAGGTAGATGCAGTTCTTTCGTCATCTATGTGTATATGTGCATTTATACATAAATATGCACACATGAATGAAGCAGGACTCATTTATTCATGAATGGATCTAGTTATATATATGACTGTTTGGACTGTATATATATGTATGGTTGGAAAAATATATATACAAAATGTTTAATCCCTATTATCTATT
Organism: Manis javanica; assembly: GCF_040802235.1. NCBI lineage: Eukaryota > Metazoa > Chordata > Mammalia > Pholidota > Manidae > Manis > Manis javanica. The sequence continues at coordinate 34,595,761 of NC_133164.1, forward strand.
CACAAGTTTGAGAATAATGTTAAAACACTAAGTGTACAACAGGTATTAGCAGACTAAATGAAATAAGACATTTATGAATACTGAATAACCAAGTACCTATGCATTTCTTTGTAAGTAAAGATGTTTATTGTACTTCATAGGAATCAGTATTATTTCAGAAGTAAAATACTTATTTTATTCTTTTTGATAATAATAAAAATACTGTTACTCTTTTCAGAGGAAGAAAAATGTCCTCAGTTCCATCTTTTCAGTTTTTGTCAAAGGAAGTTTGGAAATTTTCCCATTGATGAAGAAAGTAATAGCATTCATTGTCTTTTGAGTAAGTATCATTTTTTAGTGCATTGCATAGGGAGGTGTACTTCCCAGAGATCTCAAAGACTTGACAGTTATATGCTAATAATGATGACTGATCTTTGATGAATTATAGCATAAAACAATTCATGAAAGATAAATATGAAGGAAATATGAGTGAAATATTACTTTATTCTTCTAAAATTATAATTTCTAATCATTGTAATTATCCAATTTTTTAACACATTTCAAAATATATCCAACTTTATCAGTAGTATAATTACCAAATCTATCTCACTACATGAAAGACACCAAAATAAAAATATGAGTACAAAAATAGGAGGTTTCTAAAACAAAGGTGTTAATACATTTATATATAAATATCTCTAATTTTGAAACACCTTTGTTTCTAAAACAAAGGTGTTAATACATTTATATATAAATATCTCTAATTTTGAAACATTACCTAAGTCTAGTTTTTTGACATTGTGTGTTCAATATTTAGATATTATGAAAAGAAATATAGTTACATAAATTATCAAATGAGGATGATAATTGAGGTAAGAGTTAAAACTAAAACTTTTTCATTAACATTTTTGTAAACTGGATCTTATACTGGCATGAAGAAATGGATGTACAATAATTGGTTAGGTTGTATATTATATGTTAGATGATAGAAAATACTGGTATTACTCCCTGCTAGAATCCCACACATTATATATTGTAGAAAAATGCTTCAGAAATTTGATGAAGTATATGATCTAATGGTAAAGACAAATAAATTGGTTGGTGCTATTTATATATATTTATTATATTAATTGTGCTTATCATACATAATTTAAAACCCATTTTATTAAAAAATATATAGAACATGAAGTATAGAAGTTCTATCATAAGAGCCTGTTTAAAAAAAATACCCACACAAGTTAAGTTATCATGACCTGTTTGGAGAGTAAAGATTTTAATGTCCACATTAAAATAAAATTTTTATTTAAACTTATTTTTGATTGACTTTGAAATCTTTGTATGAATTGAAGTAAAACATTTACCTCTAGTTATTCTCATTACAAATTTTAATAAGAAAGCAAGGAAAAGGTAAACAAAGACATGGAACAGAAAAAGGAAGTTTTACTTAATTTGTCAATGTATAAATATTTTTACTAAAGTGCATGCAAAGTAGTGGTACAATATTAAGTGTTCTCTTAGAATAAAATGAAGATTTGACTGACAAACAATATAGCCTTAATTTTTTAAGTGAATTGGATTTTCTGAGGGCTTGATATTTTATCTCTGTAGGATCAATTAATCTCGTTTTTTGACTAGACAGAAACAGTTGAATTAGATCGTGCCTCTTGTTTGCAGTCCATTATAAAGCCTAACAGAGAAGCCAGTCAATGTCAATTTGTGTGTAACATTTCCAATTAGGTTCCCAGGAATCAGAGAAAAGAACAGCATGGGAACTAGGAGCCAGGGTCTGCTCTTTAAATGATGTTTCAGAAGAAAAAAAGTGGTGTGCCTGTTACTAGCTTCTCTGAGGTTACCAAGCAGAGGAGAGTAAACTGATATTAAATGAATATTAAATGAATATTAAATAATAAACTGAATATTAAATGGACATTAACAGATTTCTCTTTAGAAATACAAATAGCATTTTTTGAAAAGTAAACAACCAGACAATTCTGGATCAGAACGGAAGAAATTCAGACTAGCTTGTCAGTTAAGGTAAAGATGACAGGAATGTAGTACAGGAGAGGCAAATCATTTCATCCATCTAAAATACTGATTTTTTCAAGAGAAAATATAACTACTGAAATATCTGTATCAAGACTGAACTTTGGCATCCTAAATGACAAAAGACCGTATTAGTAGTATTTTTAAAAATCAATTTTAGTCAATTTGATGACCTTATGTAAATTGAATTGTGTAAACAATTTGGTTTTCCAAAATACATTCATTGGTATGAATATTCCAGTTGATTTATACAGGTATTGGAAACTGAGTATACAAATTTAGATAAAGGGTTTTATTTGACAAGATTCCTCAGAGCCTTTAGTATATTAACATGCATAATAAATCTCTACGATTAGGATGGAGTATTATTTCCTCAAAGATTTCCTTTTTTCCTCATTCATTCAATCATTCACCCAGTAAAACTTTTTTTTTAGTGTCTTCCAAATAATAGGCACTATTCTAAGCATTAGGCATATAGCAATGAACAAAACAGATAAAACTCCTACCTTCATAGATTTTGCATTCTAACTGATCATCTTGTGGGTCTCATGTCCTCTGTAGCAATCTGAAAAATAATGAGAAAATATACATGTATTGTCTCAGAATTTAAATAGGGCAATGGTTAATGCTTGTCTTAAGCGGGATGACACTTGGCTTTGGATATTTTATTAGCAGAGACATTGAGACTATTTATTTGACGAGTACTTTGAGAATACATATTCAAGAAATAATGCCAGTCACTATATACAATTGATAAAATTGAATATGAAAGGACAATAATCATAAATATTATTTGAGGAGTCCCACATCTAAGTTAAACAGTAGATTAGAAAATCATACAGTCTCATAGTGAGGGTTGTAACTGTAAATTAAAAGAACTGATTCACTGAAAATGCTAAAATTTTAAGGTGTACCTGGCAGGATTTTGATTATTCTCTAAAAGAATACAGTCTAAATACACAATGATAGTTTCTTCCATTCAGCCATGGATCACCATACAGTTTTTTAAGATCCCAAGGATTCCGATAGTTGGCATTATTAGTTGAAAAAATAATTTATCAAGATGTATCAAGATGAAATGTTCAACAGTATCATTCAGAAGAGTGGTAGATCCTACTGGTAGTAGCAGAATCTTCCAGAAACCAGGCACTGTATTTGCTAATACACTTAGATGCAAATAATGCAATGATACTCACTGGAAGCAACAAGGGGGTGCCCCAGATGAGATGGCTGTCTGCATATGAGGCAATCTGCATTGGATTCCCAGTGGCAGATGCTATCATATGGAATCTGACTAGGAAATGCTTGGGAACACATATGAAATACAACATACATATATATATATATATATATGAGAGAGAGAGTATGTTGGATGTGGTTTATTAAAATGAGACAAAGACTATTCAAGGGGGGGTCTTCACATATTTTGATCACTTGAAATCTCATCCACCAAAAATATATATATTAGTTAATACCCACAATGATTTACAGTTATTACTTATTATTTAATCATAGTAAGCTGCCATTTGTTGAGTTCTACTTTCTACCAGTACTTTACATATCATCTCATTTAGCTGTTACAAAAAACTATCAAATTAGTTGTTATTATCTTAATGTTACAGAAGAAGAAACAGAGATAAATCAAAGTTAAATAAGAGACAATGTTCACACATTGGCCCTGACACTTGAAATATGGTCAGTGACAGACCAAAGACAGCACTGTTTCCACTATTCTCTACTTTTTAACTCATCCCTGAATTCTTTAATAAGACAGTGATAAATATATATGGTCCTAAACACACTACAACAGTGCTCAGTACATACTGAGTGCTCAATAACTGCTTGTGGATAAAATTAGTGATATGAATATAATTAGAACAGTCTTTCTTCTCATTACAAATGAATAAAGTCCATACTAGGATTGAACACAGAGGTGATTGTCTCAACATTGATCATTATCTAGCAATATGAAATGACTTTTTTTTATTCATTACCAACCAAGAGTATGTTTAAAATGTGCTTCCTGTGTTAAGATACCATTTTCAAGCATATTTTCCCTACTCTACTCCTCTCAACATATTTGAATATATACATTACTCTTGGATATGCAAACATGTCACAACTTAAATTTAATTCTATATAATTATTCATATTATTGTATGTTTATTTTTCTTAACACAATGTATTGCTTAAAAGAAAGACAATTCTGTTGTTTACAAATGTGTCCTGGTTTGCATACTAGGAAAAGATTGCAAACAACTCACTTCTTTTAGTCAATACTTATTGATCACAATCATAGTTATTCAGGTGTAGTGATCATAAATTGTAGCAATAACATTTATTTTATAATAATAAATTACAACTTTAATTATAAACTCTCTCATGTGATGTTTTTCATTTGTGAGGATCTTTTTATTGTTATTTAGAGACCTTATATGCAATCAATACTGTATTAAGGCTTCAAGCAATTAAGTTGTATGAATCAAAAATTCAAAAGCTGTCCTTAATGAAAAAATCATTATCATTATTATCTTGTTGCTTAATATTTATTGTGGACCACATTTCTTCACTGAGCTTTGACATCACTTATAATGGATTTAAAGGTCTCAGTAAAATGCCTGTAATAAAAATTTACGTTTTGCACAAGCTTGAAAGGCCATTATTTTTAAACTTTAGTTTCTTGTATTCTGATTTGGCTGGAATTTAACTTGAAGAAAGGAGGCTACAAAATTTGAGCTAAATAACTTCAAAGATTTCTAAAATATGAACAATTGTCTTTTATTTGGATATTATTTCATATTACTTAGTAACCAAACCAATTAGCAATTATATATTGTCCTCCATTCTCCCATACGAGGTTCTATATTTTGGCTTAACCTTTAGAACAGTATGCTGCAAAAATAATCACATATTCACAAACCTCAATGTTCTCTGATACAGTCCCACATTCATATAAAAACATATATTAGAAATTCTGCAGTTTTGAAATAGAGACTTACTAAAAAGATAATAGTTCAAATAAAAATTATTTGAGGGTAAATTATGTGGTAGTTACCATGTTATCCTCTAAAGGTATGCAAAATGTAATATATAGCTTTGAATTAAGTTGGAATATAAAAGTACTGTATATAAAACAATAAGTGAGAATAGAGAGTAAACAAATGTAGGAATTTTGAAGTGAAGATAACTTACATGTGTTAGTAAAGGTCAGAGAAGCTATTCTGGAATCCATATGGATTCACTGCAATTCAACAAACAAGGAGTATAAATTAGGATTATGTTCACTTGAGAGTAAAAGAGACTGAAATCATCCAATGGCTTAAACACTCAAAATTATCTGGAGATACGCAGTTCAGGGCTAATATGGCACTCCCTGCTCCACGGAGTCCTCACCGACCCAGGATCTCTCCAGTTCACTACTCTACTATCAATAACGCATAGCCCCTATCCTCTTAGTCCGAAAAATGATGTACATTTTGGATATTAGGATGGAGGTAAGAATGACTAGGGGGCAAAGGTCATATACATTTTTGTTTGGTATAAGGAATAATCAAGTTTGCCTTAATGTCCTTTAATCCTCCCAGCTTGACTAAACTTTAGTCAATCTTCTTCCTAACTGTAGGTGTTTTGTTAGAATACTTAATTTTAGAAAATTTATAATTGCAAATTCTTCCTCTACCTTCTGAAATATATAACATCTCTCAGCCTCTAGCTAAATTTACAACCCAGGAATATCTTTCTCCAGGACCTGGAGCCATACCTCTGAGATGCAATCATCAAGAAAAACTGTTCCTATCTCCTAATTTCTGTGGGAATGTAAGAGACTAACACTGATGAGCACCCATTAGGAAACACAGATGGCTTAATCACAGAGAAAAAAACATTTGCAATCTCAAGAATAACTCAATGTGCTCAGCAAATCCCCATGATCAACCTGCCTCCACTAAAATCCTGTCCTCCACTACTTTCCTCTACTTACCCCATTATTTAAACATCTTCCTGCCTTTTGTTTCAGTGGAGTTGATTTTAGTATCTCCCCAATTGCAATAGTCTTGAATAAAGTCTTCCTTGTCTGTTTAACATTGTTCAGTTAATTTGCCTTTGACAATGAGTTTACTAGAAGCAGCATGTGATATTTCCACTTTATCATATTGACCAGAACTTTGTTGCTAGGTCACTGGTAGACTGCGTGGAGGTGGGTGGGAGGGTCATTTAGACGGATGGCAAGAGACAGCTGCCTCTTTAGGTATATTTCCTGCTGGGGTATACCACCTCCAGTCTACCATTTAAAGTTAGGTATGTAAAAAGAAAAAAGGCATCTCTAAAAAAAGGTTTTTTAATTTTTCATTCCTTTGTCACCAATGAAATTGAATATTGTTTTTGTGTTATGTTGAGCCACTTATATTGCTTCATTTTTAAATCACTTCTTTCTTCAGTGGCAGGTATGAAAGCCTGTGGATAACTTTCATCTTCAAATTGTGTCATGTGTTCATCTTTGATCAATTTTTGCAGTCAAACGGATAAAATGTGATTTTTTTTTAAGGTTCAGGTCACACATTCACCCTGCTGGATGGGCTTCTTTCACCAAATCCATTTAGGATTTACTCAAGAGAATCTTAGGAAACCCTTATTAAGAAAAAAGGAAATTCAGGGTCAGAAGCAAGCTTCCTTATGCAACTATACTTTAACAGTTTTTTTTAAATTTAACAGCATTGTAATTTTTTTGGTATATTAATCTACAATTACACGAGCAACATTATGGTTACTAGACTCTCTCCATCATCAAGACCCCCCCATATAACCCATTAGAGTCACTGTCCATCAGCATAGTAAGATGCTATAGAATCACTACTTGTATTCTCTGTGTTGTACAGCTCTCCCTGTGCCCCCTGCTACATTATGCCTGTTAATCGTAATGCCACCTTTTCCCCCTTTTCCCTCCCTTCCCATCCATCCTCCCCAGTCCCTTTCCCTTTGATAATTGTTAGTTTGTTCTTGGGTTCTGTGAGTCTGCTGCTATTTTGTTCCTTCAGTTTTTTTCTTTGTTGTTATACTCCACAGGAGAGTGGAATCATTTGATACTTGTCTTTCTCTGCCTGGCTTACTTCACTGAACAAAATACCCTCTAGCTCCATCCATGTTGTTATAAATGGTAGGATTTGTTTTCTTCCTTTGGCTGAATAATATTCCATTGTGTATATGTACCACATCTTCTTTATCCATTCACCTATTGATGGACACTTAGGTTGCTTCCATTTCTTGGCTATTGTAAATAGTGCTGTGATAAACATAGAGGTACATGTGTCTTATTCAAACTAGGCTGCTGCATTCTTAGGGTAAATTCCTATAAGTAGAATTCTTGGATCAAATGGTATTTCTATTTTGAGGTTTTTGAGGGACCTCTATAATGCTTTCCACATGGTGGAACTAATTTACATTCCCACCAGCGGTGTAGGAGGATTCCCCTTTCTCCACATCCTTGCCAACATTTGTTGTTGTCTTTTGGATGGCGGCCATCCTTACTGGTATGAGGTGAAATCTCAATATGGTTTTAATTTGAATTTCTCTGATGATTAGTGATATGGAGCATCTTTTCATGTGCATGTTGGATATCTGAATTTCTTCTTTGGAAAAGCGTTCAGATCCTCTGCTCATATTTAAATTGGAATATTTGATTTATGTTTGTTAAGGTGTGTGAGCTCTTTATATATTTTGGATATCAAGCCTTTATCAGATATGTCATTTATGAATATATTCTCCATAGGATCTTTTCATTTTATTGATGGTGTCCTTTGCTGTACATAAGCTTTTCAGCTTGATATAGTTCCACTTGTTCATTTTGCTTTTGTTTTCTGTGCCTGGAGAGATATGTTCATGAAGAAGTTGCTCATGTTTATGTCCAAGAGATTTTTGCCTATGTTTTTTTCTAAGAGTTTTATGGTTTCATGACTTACATTCATGTCTTTAATCTATTTCTAATTTACTTTTGTTCATGGGGATAGACAATGATCCAGTTTCATTCTCTTTTACGTAGCTGTCCAGTTTTGCCAACACCAGCTGTCATTCCCCATTGTATATCCATGGCTCTTTATTGTATATTAATTGACCACATATGTTTGGGTTTATATCTGGACTCTCTATTCTGTTCCACTGGTCTGTGGGTCTGTTCTTCTGCCATACCAAATTGTCTTGATTACTGCAGCTTTATAGTAGAGCTTGAAATTGGGAAGCAAGATCCCTCCTGCTTTATTGTTCCTTCTCAGGATTGCTTTGACTAATCGGGGTCTTTTGTGGTTTCATATGAATTTTAGAACTATTTGTTCCAGTTCATTGAAGAATGCTGTTGGTATTTTGATAAGGACTGCACTGAATCTACAGATTGTTTTAGGCAGGATGGCCATTTTGACAATATTAATTCTTCCTAGCCAAGAGCATGGGATAAGTTTCCATTTGTCAGGGTCCTCTTTAATTTCTCCTAAGAGTGTCTTGTAGTTTTCAGGGTATAGGTCTTTCACTTCCTTGGTTAGGTATCCTAAGTATTTTATTTTTTTGATGCAATTGTGAATGGAATTGTTTCCTGATTTCTTTTTCTGCTAGTTCATCATTAGTGTATAGGAAAGCAACAGATTTCTGTGTGTTAATTTTGTATCCTTCAACTTTGCTGAATTCAGATATTAGATCTAGTAGTTTTGGAGTGAACTCTTTAGGGTTCTTTATGGATCGTATCATGTCATCTGCAAATAGTGACAGTTTGTCTTATTCTTTACTAATCTGGATGCCCTGTATTTCTTTGTTTTGTCTGATTGCCATGGCTAGGACCTCCAATACTATGTTGATTAGCAGTGGGGAGAGTGGGCTTCCCTGTTTTGTTCCCGATCTTAGGTGAAAAGCTTTCAGCATCCTGCTGTTCAATATGATGGTGGTGTGGGTTTGTCATATATGGCCTTTATTATGTTGAGGTATTTGCTCTCTATACCCATTTTGTTGAGAGTTTTTTTCATGAATGGATGTTGAATTTTGTCGAATGCTTTTTCCACATCTTTGAAGATGATCATGTGGTTTTTTCCTTCTTTTTGTTTGTGGTGAATGATGTTGATGGATTTTCATATGTTGAACCATCCTTGCATCCCTGAGATTAATCCTACTTGATCATGGTGTATGATCCTCTTGATGTATTTTTGAATTCAGTTGACCGATATTTTGTTGAGTATTTTTGTATCTATGTTCATCAGGGATACTGGCCTATAGTTTTTTTTTTTGGTGGGGTCTTTGCCTGGTTTTGGTATTAGGGTGATGTTGGCTTCATAGAATGAGTTTGGGAGTGTTCCCTCTTCTTCTATTTTTTGGAAAACTTTTAGGAGAATGGGTATTATGTCTTCCCTGTATGTCTGATAAAATTCCGAGGTGAATCCATCTGGCCCCAGGGGTTTTGTTCCTTGGTAGTTTTTTGATTACCACTTCAATTTCGTTGCTGGTAATTGGTCTGTTTAGATTTTCTGTTTCTTTAAGGGTCAGTCTTGGAAGGTTGTATTTTTCTAGGAAGTTGTCCATTTCTCCTAGGTTTACCAGCTTGTTAGCATATAGGTTTTCATAGTACTCTCTAATAATTCTTTGTATTTCTGTGGGGTCCGTCGTGATTTTTCCTTTCTCATTTCTGATTTTGTTGATTTGTGTTGACTCTCTTTTCCTCTTAATAAGTCTGGCTAGAGGTTTATCTATTTTGTTTATTTTCTCAAAGAACCAGCTCTTGGTTTCATTGATTTTTGCTATTGTTTTATTCTTCTCAATTTTATTTATTTCTTCTCTGATCTTTATTATGTCCCTCCTTCTGCTGCATTTGGGCCTCATTTGTTCTTCTTTTTCCAGTTTCAATAATGTGACTTTAGACTATTTATTTGGAATTGTTCTTCCTTCTTTAAATAGGCCTGGATTGCTATACTTTCCTCTTAGAACTGCCTTCATTGCGTCCCACAGGAGTTGGGGCTTTGTGCTGTTACTGTCATATTGCTTGATCTCTGTTTTAATTTGGTCATTGATTATTTAGGAGCATGTTGTGAAGCTTCCATGTGTTTGTGAGCCTTTTTGCTTTCTTCGTACAATTTATTTCTAGTTTTATACCTTTGTGATCTGAGAAGTTGGTTGGTAAAATTTCAATCTATTTGAATTTACTGAGGCTCTTTTTGTGGCCTAGTATGTGGTCTATTCTGGAAAATGTTTCATGTGCACTTGAGAAGAATATGTATCCTGCTGCTTTTGGGTGTAGAGTTCTGTAGATGTCTATTAGGTCCATCTGTTCTAGTGTGTTATTCAGTGCCTCTGTGCCCTTACTTATTTTCTGTCTGGTGGATCTGTCCTTTGGAGCGAGTGGTGTGTTTTAGTCTTCTAAAATTAATGCATTGCATTCTATTTCCTCCTTTAATTCTGTTAGTATTTGTATTTGTTTCACATATATCGATGCTCCTGAGTTGGGTACATATATATTTATAATGGCTATAACTTCTTGTTGGACTGTCCCCTTTATCATTATGTAATGTCCTTCTTTATCTCTTGTCACTTTCTTTGTTTTGAAGTCTATTTTGTCTGATACAAGTACTGCAACACCTGCTTTTATTCTCCCTATTGCTTGCATGAAGTATCTTTTTCCATCCCATCTCTTTTAGTCAGTGTATACCTTTGGGTTTGAGGTGAGTCTCTTGTAAACAGCGTATAGATGGGTCTTGCTTTTTTATCCATTCTATTACTCTGTGCCTTTTGTTTGGTGCATTCAGTCCATTTACATTTAGGGTGATTATCTGTAGCTATGTTCTTATTGCAATTGCAGACTTTGGATTTGTGGTTACCAAAGGTTCACGGGTAGATTCTTTACTATCTAACCACCTACCTTAACTCTCTTATTAAGCCTTTATAAACATGGTCTGATGATTATTTTTCTTTCTTATTCTTCCTCCTCCATTTTTTATATGTTAAATGTTTTATTCTGTGCTTTTTCATGTTTCCTTTGACTGCTTTTGTGGATAGTTGATTTTATTTTTTGCCTTTAGTTTGTATTTGGTTGGTCTGCTTTCTTTGTTGTGATTTTATTTTCTCTGGTGACATCTATTTAGCCTTAGGAGTACTTCCTTCTAGAGTTGTCCCTTTAAAATATCCTGTAGAGGTGGTTTGTGGGAGGCAAATTCCCTCAACTTTTGCTTCTCTGGAAATCATTTAATCCCTACTTTAAATTTAAATGATAATTGTGCTAGATACAGTATTCTTGGTTCAAGGCCCTTCTGTTTCATTGCATTAAATATATCATGCCATTTTCTTGTGGCCTGTAAGGTTTCTGTTAAGAAGTCTGATGATAGTCTGATGGGTTTTTCTTTTTAGGTAATCTTTTTTCTCTCTCTGAGTGTCTTCAATACTCCATCCATGTCTTTGATCTTTGCCATTTAAATTACTAATATGTCTTGGTGTTGTACTTCTTGGATCCCTTGTGTTGGGAGATCTGTGGGCTTCTATGGTCTGAGAAACTATTTTCTTCCATAGCTTGGGGAAGTTTTCAGCAATTATTTATTCAAAAATGCTTTCTATCCCTTTTTCTCTCTTCTTCTTCTTCTGGTACCCCTATAATGTGAACATTATTCCATTTGGATTAGTCACACAGTTCTCTTAATATTCTTTCATTCATAAGGATCCTTTTATATCTCTCTGCCTCAGCTCCTCTGTATTCATGTTCTCTGATTTCTATTCTATTAACAGTCTCTTATACCTCATCCAGTCTGCTCTTAAGACCTTCTATTGATTGCTTCACTTCTGTTATCTCACTCCAGACTTCATCCTTTAGCTCTTGCATATTTCTCTACAGGTCTATCCACATGGATATGACTTTTATTTTTAGTTCCTTTTCAGGAAAATTGGTTATATCTTTTTTACTACGCCCTCTCTCTGGGGATGTCTGAGTGATTTTTGACTGGTCCAGATTTTTCTGCCTTTTCATGGCAATAGAAGTGGTTGCAGACAGGTGGTGCATGTGTCAGCTGGGAGAACAAAGTCTCTTCCTGTTTGTTGGTCACCTTGCCCTTCTCAGTTGCCTTTGCCATCTACCTGCACCCTGGGAGCAATCTCTGGGATAATCTCCTAAGCTGCCATGGGCAGGGCAACCTTCGGGATAGCCTAGCGCACTGTGGGGTGTGGCAGATGTGCCAGGTGTGTTCTCCTACAAGAACAGTGCCCCTTCATGCCTTCCAGACCTTGCTCTGACTTCCTCTGTCTGTCCCAGTTAGCTCTACTCTGGGAGGAGACTCTGTGGTTGCTGTGGACAGAGCTGTTCTCTAGCTGTTCCACAGCTGTGGCAGGTCAGCCGTTGCTTGCAGAACCGGCTGGGGGAAATGAATGGCAGGCTGCTTATCGCAGTGAGGGGCTGTGGGGATGCGTTTCTCCCCGGTGGTTAGGGAGCATGGAGTTCCTCAAGATTCCCAGCCTGCTGGGCTAAGTGTACTGGGACAATTTTGTCCAGCTATTAAGCCCTTGTCCCTTTAAGACTTTTAAAGAGTGCCTGTTTTTCTTTTGTTCCAGGGGAGCTAACTGCGGTGACCTGCTCGCAGTCTCCATCTCAGATTTCACTTTTCTGCTTCTCTCATATCCAGTACACCATTTAATGTGTGTCTGTGCTCCCAGTGAAGATTACTAGGGCTAGTTATTTAATAGTCCTGTGCTTCCACTCCTTCCCTACTCTGATTCTTTTCCTCCTGACAGTGAGCTGGGGTGGGAGTAGTTCTTGGGTACCACCAGGTCACAGATTTGTATCTTACCCTTTTCGTGAGATGCTGAGTTCTCGCAGATGTAGATGTAGCTTGTCCGTTGTAGTGTATCTTCTGGTCTCTCTTTTAGGAATAGTTGTATTTGTTGTATTTTCAAAAATATATATGGTTTTGGGAGGAGATTTCTGCTGCCCTACTCATGCTACCATCTTGAGCCGCTCCTCTATCATTGTAATTTATTAGCTTGTATGTGATTTTACTGTGGATTTGTCTTTAAGAGAGTTAAGTAATTGCTTCTTTGCTGTTATTGATTATTTCCTCTGTTTGAAACGGATCTTTAATATTAAACTGGTTGTGAAAGTTGATGCTTTACGATTCTTTTCTTTTCCCTTTTTGATAACCCCCTTCTCATTTAAAATGAATTGTAATGCCAGACTATTAAAGCTTTAATGAAGTGTCTTAATTTGTGTTAAAGAAAGTTCTCTGTGTGTTATCTCTAAATTCAATACAGGCATATAAATAAACCTTTTTTAAGATTATTTTGAATGTTTTCTAAACATATGAAATTAAATTGTGATATTTTTGAGAGAAGAAACAATTTTGTTAAATGCTTAGCTACTGTGAATGCAATATTAATGTTTATTTAGTGAATGCTAATTTGGCTTAGCAAAACAAATGGAAAAATAATATTGGCAGTGATTACCTCTCAATGGCAGAATTTTGTATAATTATTGAATGACAGATATGATAATGATGTTCTTTATTAAATATATGATTTTTTTTAGTTTTATGGTGAACAATTACACTGTGGCTGGCTAGTGATGACTCTGGTCCAGAATAAACTCTATTAAATATTATAGTGCTCACTGACCATGAACTTACCAAGACTATCATGAACAACCTATTTACAGTATCAAATATTAGTGACCCCTGCACAACACAGGAGCTAGAGGTGCTGCGCCCCCAAAAGTCAAAAATCCATATGTAACTTTTGACTCTTCAAAAATATAACTACTAATAGCCTACTGCTGACTGGAAGCTTTACCAATAACATACATAGTTGTTGAACACATTTTTCATGTTAAAATATTATATACTGCATTCTTACAATAAAGTAAGCTACAGAAAAGAAACTGTTAAGAAATAAGATAAAATACATTTACAGTATTGTACTGTATTTATTGAAAAAAAATCCTCATATAAATCAACCCATGCAGTTTAAACTCATATTGTTCGAGGGTCAACATACTGATACCCCAAAATCTCAGTTAATAGGATCTAAAAGAACTTGGATTGCAAAATTTGAGTGTCTGCCTATTGTTTCTCCATCTTGAGAGTGTTTATACCCAAAACATCGGTAGAGCTTTGAAATTTATTTTTTTACCCCACAATTTATTTCTTGTCCTGTAATGCTGGCATACATGTTACTGTTTCTAAAATGAGTTTTATTGGTGCTGTATTTTTTGTTAGTCTTAAAAATTTCTAATTTCTTATCCTACCCACTTGTTGCCACCAATGTGTTCCACTCAATTTACTCTCAAGTATCATTTTATTATTTCTTTAAATTTTATTTGGCATTTATTTCGATTCATTATGTATCTATAATTTAAAAAGTATCATTAAAATTAATTATTTTTACATGGAAATCTCTTCTTTCAAAATTACGCACTATAAGTCAAATTCGGAAGGAATATAATGAAAGACATGATAGAAAGAGAAGATACTGAAGATATAAAATAGATAATAGCAATATCAAAAAGCCAGTTTATTTGGATTAAGAAGATAAGAGAGATAAATGTAGATAAACTACAGGCCATTTTTAGTATTTGAAATATAAGATTTTGGAAATGCATATCTGGGCAACACCAAGGTCTTGAGTGTTCTTGCAATGGTTGGCTGAACAGAAGTGGACATAAGTATGTAAGAACTTGTTCACCATGTAAAAACTTGTTCGTTATGCTTCAGAAGATTGGAGAGTGTTGAGAATTAGGCTTGAGGTTGATTAATGATTGTGCATTGAGTCCCCTATACAGAATTTTATTGTGGTTAAAAACCATTTGATCAATAAATATGAGAGATGCCCTCTCAAAAAAAAAAAAAACCTGTGGTTGTTGGTATCAAAATCTCAGAGACAGGTTGTGATGTGATAATCTATATGGATACTGATGCCTTTAATGTATAATAAAAGAGGTTAAAGTTGAGAAATAATTGTGATTCCCACTTCGATAATGCATGTGAGAAGAGAGATGACAAGATCTGTTGCTGTATTTTAGATGACGAACAATGTGTGATTAGCTGGCATTCAGATTCCAGGAGATATAGGTGGAAATTCTAGGTGGGGATAGGGGCTTAAAAAGTCTGTCAATGCTTCCTAGTCAGAAGTCTACAATCTTTATCAGCATACTACACAGAATTCCATTGAGTTGTTCCCCATGATCCCAAAATGTGAATGATGTGACTGTAACTGTTGGCTAGATATAAAAATAGAACCCACCTCCCAAGGCCTAATAGTAGCAGGAAGGGAGTTCTCTGGTTTCATTGCTTTCTGATAGAAACAAAAAAGTAGTATTGTTCATTTGGAGGCCTGATACTTCACAGGGTGATTTACTCTTTCTAAGCAGGAAGTTATTTAGTACCTCCTAAAAATAAGTTATCTGAAGAGACAGCTAACAGAGAATAAGTTTTCATTTATCTTTACTCATTTCACTGAGTGAGAGAGCTTGGAAAACACCAATGTGCTCCTCTTATAAACTCAAAACCACATTAACACGTTATATAAGACAATGGTTGAGGAGTGAAGGACTCTAACATTTTTTGATCCACTACACTCATGTTTATATGTTTTATCTCAATTAATCAGATTACAAATTATTGCCGGCAAAAAGGATCATATTCATTTTTAATGACATATAAGTGATAGCCAAAACACATGTTGGATCACAAATACAATCTTCATTAAAAAATAAAATTTAGGCTCTTTAAGCCAACATGGCAGCATGAGTAGGACAGTGGGAATCTCCTCCCAAAAACATATATGTTTTTGAAAATACAACAAATACAACTAATCCTAAAAGAGAGACCAGAAGACACAGGACAACAGCCAGACTACATCCACACGTGTGAGAGCGCAGCACCTGGTGAAAGGGGTAAGATATAACCCCCAGCCCGGTGGGACCTGAGCATGCCTCCCCCCAGCTCCCAGCAGGAGGAGAGGTGTTAGAGTTGGGAGGGAGAGGGAGGCCAGGACTGCTAAACACCCAGCCCCAGCCACCCGCACCAGAGCGCAGACACAGTGCATGCGTGGAGGGCTGGAAACTAGGGAAACAGGACAGCAAGACCTCTGAGCGGGTTCCGAAGCTGATGCCCCTGTGACAAAGAAAAGTGAGTGCTTTTTGAAACTCTTAAAAGGACAGGGATGTAACAGCTGGACGGAAACAACACAGGTCACAGCCCAGTGGCTGGAAATTACAGGGAAAATCAGGCTCACTAACCCCCTGGGTAACAGCTCTGAGACCCCTCATGGAGGTAAACAGCCAAACAGCCCCCTGTCCATTACCCCTCCGGGCACTGCGAAAGCAGATAAGCAGCCTAAGGCAGGCCCCGCCATCAGAAAGGGACCTTCCTCCATAACGGCAGGGAAAGACACAAAGACACAGTCTACATCCAATTACCCAACACAAGCCACAAGTGGTCGCAGTTGTCCCAGTAAAGAAAGGCCAGTAGCAAGTGAAAAGTTTGCCCCCTCAGAGGACAGTCAATAGGACCTATCAACATGAAAAGGAGAATAAATATGATCCAGAAAAGACTAACGCAGACAGCTTCGGCATCTGCTACATCTTCCCCTGAGAAGGAACCTGGGGAGATAGATTTAACCAGTCTTCCTGAAAAAGAATTCAAAACAAAAGTCATAACCATGCTGATGGACTTGCAGAGAAGTATACACGAAGGAAGGACAATACAGAAATAAAACAAGCTCTGGAAGGACTTCAAAACAGAATGGACCAGATGCAAGAGACCATTAATGGACTAGAAAACAGAGAACAGGAACTCAGAGAAGCTGATGCAGAGAGAGATAAAAGGATCTCCAGGAATGAAAGAATTCTAAGAGAGCTGAGTGACCAATCAAAATGGAACAATATCTGCATTATACAGGTGTCAGAAGAAGAAGAGAGAGAAAAAGGGATAGAAAGAGTCTTTGAAGAAATAATTGCTGGAAACTTCCCCAAACTAGGGGAAGAAATGGCCTCTCAGACCACAGAGGTACATAGAACTCCCATGACAAGGGATCCAAGGAGGGCAACACCAAGACACATAATAATTAAAACGGCAAAGATAAAAGACAAGAACAAAGTATTAAAGGCAGCCAGAGAGAAAAAAAAAGGTTACCTACAAAGGAAAACCCATCAGGCTATCATCAGACTTCTCAACAGAAACCCTACAGGCCAGAAGAGAATGGCATGATATACTTAATGCAATGAAACAGAAGGGCCTAGAACCAAAACTACTGTATCTAGCACGGTTATCATTTAAATATGAAGGAGGGATTAAACAATTCCCAGACAAGCAAAAGTTGAGGGAATTTGCCTCACACAAACCACCTCTACAGGGCATCCTACAGGGACTGCTCTAGATGGGAGCACTCCTAAAAAGAGCACAGATCAAAACACCCAATATATGAAGAAGGGAGGAGGAGGAATAAGAAGGGAGAGAAATAAAGAATCATTAGACCGTGTTTATAAAAGCTCAACAAGCAAGTTAAGTTAGAAAGTAAGATAGTAAAGAAGCTAACCCTGAACCTTTGGTGACCACAAACTTAAAGCCTGCAATGGCAATAAGTACATACATTTCAATAATCACCCTAAATGAAAATGGACTGAATGCACCAATCAAAAGACACAGAGTAATAGAATGGATAAAAAAGCAAGATCCATCCATATGCTGCTTAGAAGAGACTCACTGCAAACACAAAGACATGTAAAGACTTAAAGTCAATGGATGGAAAAAGATATTTCATGCAAACAACAGAGACATGAAAGCAGGTGCTGCAATTCTGGTATCAGACAAAACAGACTTCAAAATAAAGAAAGTAACAAAAGATAAAGAAGGACATTACATAATGATAAAGGGCTCAGTCCAACAAGAGGATATAACCATTATAAATATATATATGCACCCAATAGGGGAGCACTAACATATGTGAAACAAATACTAACAGAACTAAAGGAGGAAATAGAATGAAATGCATTCATTCTGGGAGACTTCAACACACCACTCCCTCCAAAGGACAGATCCACCAGACAAAAAATAAGTAAGGACAGAGAGGCACTGAACAACACACTAGAACAGATGGACCTAATAGACATCTACAGAACTCTACATCCAAAAGCAACAGGATACACATTCTTCTCAAGTGCACATGGCATGATATATTTAATGCAATGAAACAGAAGGGCCTTGAACCAAGAATACTGTATCTAGCACAATTATCATTTAAATTTAAAGTAGGGATTAAATGATTTCCAGAGAAGCAAAAGTTGAGGGAATTTGCCTCCCACAAACCACCTCTACAGGATATTTTAAAGGGACAACTCTAGAAGGAAGTACTCCTAAGGCTAAATAGATGTCACCAGAGAAAATAAAATCACAACAAAGAAAGCAGACCAACCAAATACAAACTAAAGGCAAAAAATAAAATCAACTATCCACAAAAGCAGTCAAAGGAAACACGAAAAAGCACAGAATAAAACATTTAACATATAAAAAATGGAGGAGGAAGAATAAGAAAGAAAAATAATCATCAGACCATGTTTATAAAGGCTTAATAAGAGAGTTAAGGTAGGTGGTTAGATAGTAAAGAATCTACCCGTGAACCTTTGGTAACCACAAATCCAAAGTCTGCAATTGCAATAAGAACATAGCTACAGATAATCACCCTAAATGTAAATGGACTGAATGCACCAAACAAAAGGCACAGAGTAATAGAATGGATAAAAAAGCAAGACCCATCTATACGCTGTTTACAAGAGACTCACCTCAAACCCAAAGGTATACACTGACTAAAAGAGATGGGATGGAAAAAGATACTTCATGCAAGCAATAGGGAGAATAAAAGCAGGTGTTGCAGTACTTGTATCAGACAAAATAGACTTCAAAACAAAGAAAGTGACAAGAGATAAAGAAGGACATTACATAATGATAAAGGGGACAGTCCAACAAGAAGTTATAGCCATTATAAATATATGTGTACCCAACTCAGGAGCATCGATATATGTGAAACAAATACAAATACTAACAGAATTAAAGGAGGAAATAGAATGCAATGCATTAATTTTAGAAGACTAAAACACACCACTCGCTCCAAAGGACAGATCCACCAGACAGAAAATAAGTAAGGGCACAGAGGCACTGAATAACACACTAGAACAGATGGACCTAATAGACATCTACAGAACTCTACACCCAAAAGCAGCAGGATACATATTCTTCTCAAGTGCACATGAAACATTTTCCAGAATAGACCACATACTAGGCCACAAAAAGAGCCTCAGTAAATTCAAATAGATTGAAATTTTACCAACCAACTTCTCAGATCACAAAGGCATAAAACTATAAATAAACTGTACAAAGAAAGCAAAAAGGCTCACAAACACATGGAGGCTTAACAACACACTCCTAAATAATCAATGGATCAATGACCAAATCAAAATGGATATCCAGCAATATATGGAAACAAAGGACTACAACACAAAGCCCCAACTACTGTGGGACACAGCAAAAGCAGTCTTAGGAGGAAAGTATATAGCAATCCAGGCATATTTAAAAAAGGAAGAACAAACCCAAATGAATGTTTTAATGTCACAACTATCGAAACTGGAAAAAGAAGAACAAATGAGGCCTAAGGAGAGCAGAAGGCGGGACATAATAAAGATCAGAGAAGGAATAAATAAAATTGAGAAGAATAAAACAATAACAAAAATCAATGAAACCAAAAGCTGGTTCTTTGATAAAATAAACAAAACAGATAAGCCTCCAGCCAGACTTACTAAGAGGAAAAAAGAGTCAACATAAATCAACAAAA
This sequence comes from Manis javanica, assembly GCF_040802235.1. Taxonomy (NCBI): domain Eukaryota; kingdom Metazoa; phylum Chordata; class Mammalia; order Pholidota; family Manidae; genus Manis; species Manis javanica. Next base: position 34,615,600 of record NC_133164.1, read on the forward strand.
TCAGAAAAGAGAAAGGAAAAATCACGACGGACCCCACAGAAATACAAAGAATTATTAGAGAGTACTATGAAAACCTATATGCTAAGAAGCTGGGAAATCTAGGAGAAATGGACAACTTCCTAGAAAAATACAACCTTCCAAGACTGACCTAGAAAGAAACAGAAAATCTAAACAGACCAATTACCAGCAACGAAATTGAAGTGATAATCAAAAAACTACCAAAGAACAAAACCCCCGGGCCAGATGGATTTACCTCGGAATTTTATCAGACATACAGGAAACACATAATACCCATTCTCCTTAAAGTTTCCCAAAAAATAGAAGAGGAGGAAACACACCCAAACTCATTCTATGAAGCCAACATCACGCTAATACCAAAACCAGGCAAAGACCACACTAAAAAAGAAAACTACAGACCAATATCCCTGATGAACATAGATGCAAAAATACTCAACAAAATATTAGCAACCCAAATTCAAAAATACATCAAAAGGATTGTACACCATGACCAAGTGGGATTCATCCCAGGGATGCAAGTATGGTACAACATTCGAAAGTCCATCAACACCATCAACCACATCAACAAAAAGAAAGACAAAAACCACATGATTATCTCCATAGATGCTGAAAAAGCATTTGACAAAGTTCAACATTCATTCATGATAAAAACTCTCAGCAAAATGGGAACAGAGGGCAAGTACCTCAACATAATAAAGGCCATATATGATAAACCCACAGCCAGCATTATAATGAACAGCGAGAAGCTGAAAGCATTTCCTCTGAGATCGGGAACCAGACAGGGATGCCCACTCTCCCCACTGTTATTTAACATAGTACTGGAGGTCCTAGCCACGGCAATTAGACAAAACAAAAAAATAAAAGGAATTCAGATTGGTAAAGAAGTTAAACTGTCACTATTTGCAGATGACATGATACTGTACACAAAAAACCCTAAAGACTCCACCCCAAAACTACTAGAACTGATATCGGAATACAGCCAAGTTGCAGTATACAAAATTAACACACAGAAATCTGTGGCTTTCCTAAACACTAACAATGAACCAACAGAAAGAGAAATCAGGAAAACAACTCCATTCACAATTGCATCAAAAAAATATAATACCTAGGAATAAACCTAACCAAAGAAGTGAAAGACTTATACTCTGAAATCTACAAGTCACTCTTAAGAGAAATTAAAGGGGACACTAACAAATGTAAACTCATCCCATGCTCATGGCTAGGAAGAATTAATACCATCGAATGGTCATCCTGCCCAAAGCAATATACAGATTTGATGTAATCCCTATGAAATTACCAGCAACATTCTTCAATGAACTGGAACAAATAATTCAAAAATTCATATGGAAACACCAAAGACCTCGAATAGCCAAAGCAATCCTGAGAAAGAATAAGAAAGTAGGGGGGATCTCACTCCCCAACTTCAAGCTCTACTATAAAGCCATAGTAATCAAGACAATTTGGTACTGGCACAAGAACAGAGCCATAGACCAGTGGAACAGACTAGAGAATCCAGACATTAACCCAGACATATATGGTCAATTAATATTTGATAAAGGAGCCATGGACATACAATGGCGAAATGACAGTCTCTACAACAATGGCAAAACCGGACAGCTACATGTAGGAGAATGAAACTGGACCATTGTATAACCCCATATACAAAAGTAAACTCAAAATGGATTAAAGACCTGAATGTAAGTCATGAAACCATTAAACTCTTGGAAAAAAACATAGGCCAAAACATCTTAGACATAAACATGAGTGAATTCTTCTTGAACATATCTCCTTGGGCAAGGAAAACAACAGCAAAAATGAACAAGTGGGACTATATTAAGCTGAAAAGCTTCTGTACAGCAAAAGAAATCATCAATAGAACAAAAAGGAACCCTACAGTATGGAAGAATATATTTGAAAATGACAGATCCGATAAAGGCTTGACGTACAGAATATATCAAGAGCTCACACGCCTCAACAAACAAAAAACAAATAACCCAATTAAAAAATGGGCAGAGGAACTGAACAGACAGTTCTCCAAAAAAGAAATACAGATGGCCAACAGACACATGAAAAGATGCTCCACATCACTAATTATCAGAGAAATGCAAATTAAAACCATAATGAGGTATCACCTCACATCAGTAAGGATGGCTGCCATCCAAAAAACAAACAACAACAAATGTTGGCGAGGCTGTGGAGAAAGGGGATCCCTCCTACACTGCTGGTGGGAATGTAAATTAGTTCAAACATTGTGGAAAGCAGTAGTGGAGGTTCATCAAAATGCTCAAAACAGACTTACCATTTGACCCAGGAATTCCACTCCTAGGAATTTACCCTAAGAACACAGCAATCAAGTTTGAGAAAGACAGATACACCCCTATGTTTATCGCAGCACTATTTACAATAGCCAAGAATTGGAAGCAACCTAAATGTCCATCGGTAGATGAATGGATAAAGAAGATGTGGCACATATACACAATGGAATACTACTCAGCCATAAGAAGAGGGCAAATCCTACCATTTGCAGCAACATGGATGGAGCTGGAGGGTATTATGCTCAGTGAAATAAGCCAAGTGGAGAAAGAGAAATACCAAATGATTTCACTCAATTGTGGAGTATAAGAACAAAGGAAAAACTGAAGGAACAAAACAGCAGCAGAATCACAGAACCCAAGAATGAACTAACAGGTACCAAAGGGAAAGGGACTGGTGAGGATGGGTGGGTAGGGAGGGATAAGGTGGTGGGGACGAAGAAGGGAGGTATTAAGTTTAGCATGCATAATGGGGGTGTGGGAGAAAGGGGAGGGCTGTACAACACAGAGAAGACAAGCAGTGATTCTACAACACTTTGCTATGCTCATGGACAGTGACTGTAAAAGGGTTTATAGGGGGGACCTGGTATAAGGGAGAGCCTAGTAAACATAATATTCATCATGTAAGTGTAGATTAATGATAACGAAAAAAAAAAAGGAAAGAAGGAAAAGGGGAATTACTCCCTGATAGGATAAAACTAACTGTAAATCAGCGATTAATGCATGTTTTAAATATTCTTAATTTTGATCACTTAAAGGGTGTCAGATGATCGGCTATGGAGGTACATTTTTCTGATAATATTTCTTTCTCTTAAGAAAAAAAAAGAAAAAGCAGTTCCTGTGTCATGACCTCCAATGAGTTCTACACAATGGTATAAAGGGCATATCAAAGTGTAGGCAAAGGGTCTGTTTGTGTTTATACAGAGGATCAAAGCCTAATTGGGCTACCCAGAAAATGAACTAAGATACAATATGAAGAAGAACTTCCAACATCAGCACTCTCTGGAAGAGTCATACCAGAAGATGATCATCAAAAAACCTCAACAAAGATCCAGGTGATGCTGCAGTTGTAGCTGCATCCATCCCACCGGTTCCTGGACTTGCCATTGGAATGAAGAAGCAGATATCTAAGCTGGCCTGTCCTTTCAGTAAAACAACAAATTCGACTGGATCTATACTGTTGGAACTCAACCAAGAATTAGGAGAAGTGCAAGTTGTAACGCTCCAGAATCTTACAACTACAGACTATCTACTGTTAAAAGAGCATATGAGATGTGAACAGTCCCCAGGAATGGGTTGTTTTAATTTGTCTGATTTCTCTCAGACTGTTCAAGTTCAGTTGGACAATATCCACCATATCATAGATAAGTTTTCACAAATGCCTAAGGTGCCTAACTGGTTGTCTCAGTTTCACTGGAGATGGCTGGTAATTATAGGTCTGCTTTGGTTATGTAACTGTACTCCTATTATGTTAATGTGTGTGCACAATTTAATTAGTAGTTTAAAACCTATACATGCTGAAGTTACTCTACAAGAAGATATGTCAAAGAAATAATCAATCTTCCCATGTTTTCTTCTGCCTGCTACTTCTATAGCTTTTCTTCTTCCTTCCTAATTACAACCCTTAAATAGAATTCGTGCCTCATATCGAATTTACCGTGTATCACAATTCCTCCAAGTGGTCAAGATACCTCAAACCAAATGCTGGGCATAGAAGCCACAGGGCATAAATATGCTAAGAAGTAAAAAGCTAACCTTTTCAAACAATATGGCTTCTCTCTCACTTACCAATTTTACATTTCCCTGTATGGCCCCGGAAGATGACTGGTTAGCCAGAGATAGGTAAGATTCCTCAAGGGAGGAACAACCTAAGACAGGCACAGTCGCAGGGGGGACATCAGGTGAGAAACTGGGGATCAACAGAGGTGAGGCTTAGAACCTCAGCCCCCCTGTTCTTAGAGAAATGTTCTGTATCCGTGGATGTTTTGTTGTCCTTGTCTAGCTTGGAATTAACACATAGTCTACAGGAACACACCTGATCATCTACATTTGCTCTTTTACAACACTAAACTATGTTTTCTACCTTTATCTTGCATCTACCTACCACTTCAGCATTTTATTAAAAATAATAATAATAAAGAGAGAAATGTGGTATCCACATATAAATCAAGTATAAAAATCAAACGAATATTCATATTTGAACTGATTGTTTATAGTTCATAATGTGTGATCAAAACTGAAAGTTTCTGTGATGACTGCCCTTGTACTGTTCACCATGTAACTTATTCACTATGTAAGAATTTATTCTCCATGTAAGAACTTGTTCATGATGCTTCAGAAGATTGGATACTGATGAAAATTAGGCTTGGTGTGGATTAATGATTGTTCATTGAGCATTGACTCCCCTGTAGTGAATTTTATTGGTGTTAGCAACCATTTGATCAATAAATATGAGAGATGCCCTCAAAAAAAAAAAAACAAAAAAAGTACAGACTTCCAATTATAAAATAAATGAGTAACCAGGATGTAATGTATAGCATAAGGAATATAGTCAAAATATTGTAACAACTTTGTATGGTGATAGCTGTTAGCTAGAATTATCATGTATATAAATGTTGAATCATTGTGTTGTACACCTGAAACTAATGTAATACTGTATGTCAACTACCCTTCAATAAAAAATAATTATCTAAAAAAAATAGAAATAAAAAAAATAAAATAAAATTTAGGATTAAATATATAATTTTGTATTCTTCACATGAGAATATAAAACTTCCACTGAATTAGCATTCTACAGTTAAACTGATAGATACACGTGTTCACAACTATCTGAGACAGTTTTCAGGAGAGATTATCATGTGTCACATTCTAGATCCTTTTATTTACTCATTTTCTAGAAGAATTTTCTTTGAATACTTCCTGTACATATAATTATTTTCTTACTTAGAGTAAATACACATTATCTTATCTTTTACTGTGGGTCTTACTCATAAACGCTACTTTCCTAGTTTTGCTTGTTTATTTACTGTCCTAATCTGTCCTAGAATCTATTTCAATACACTGCCAATATGTATAATATAGCCAAAGGGATAAAAACAAACAATGTAACTGAGACTTTAAAAGGAATATTGGAAACTACTTAATATCAAGAGTAGGAAGGGCTCTAGATGAGAAGAAAATGGATAAAAATTAAGGTGGAAATCAGAAGCTATTATTTAGAGAATAATAATCAGATAAAAACATAATGGAAAGTAATGCTAGATGAGTAATAATAGTTAAAGGGATCTGAATGCTGATTTCAAGTCCTGAGGTTTGATTCAAATAGTTATAGACTAACCTTTTGAATTACCAAACAAAATGTTTACTCAGTCAGCAAATACATGTGAATGCCCAATCAGTGTATAACTTGGTAGGGAGCTTTTTCACTCTTTTTCCTTGCTTCCTTCCTCTCTCCCTCCCTTCCTCCCTTCTTCCCTCTCTCCTTCCCTCCTCCTTTCCTCCTTTCTTCCTTCCTTCCCTCCCTCCTTCCATCCTACCTTTTTTTTTTAAGAAGAAACCAATCCAAAAGCAATACAAGCTATAACACCATCTAGTAGTTAAAAAACTAGTAACACCTGAATTCACTTTGTCAATGTGTGTTCTTTGACAAATTTCAGTGTTTAAAATGGGGACGGTTATACAATTCATTAATAAGGTTACTGAGAGAATTGAATGAGATAATATATATCATGTTTTAATGTTATTTGTGGCTGAGGTGCTGACATATAAATCAGCATCACCACACATGCAGTCATGTCAAGCAAAGTATCTCTTGACAGCTCCTCTTTTCCCTCCCAATATTAGTATTGGAGTTCCTCAAGACATCTTTTCTATCTACAATCATTATCTAAATAATTACTAACAGTCTTATGTCTTTAAATATTACCTATATGTTTAAAACATCCACTCTTTTAACATTGGCTCATATTTTTTCTTTAGTCTTCTAGGCTCATCTTTCCAACTTTCTCCACAATGCTTCTACTTGGATATCTAACCAACATCTTAAACTTGACAGGTCCACAATTCAACTCCCAAACTCCCAAACTTCTCCAATATTTGGCCCAGGCTCAGCCTACAGTACTTCAGTTGATAGCAGATTATTCTTCTAATTGCTCAGGCCAAAAAAACAGTGCTATCCTTGAATTCTCCTTGTCTTAGTACATCTGGAAATCCAGTTGGTACCTCTTTCAAAACATACCCAGAAGCCAACCACCTTTCTCTATCCCTTACACTTTGCTCAAAGCCATCACCATTTCTCTTGTGGATTATAGAAATTTCCCTGCAGAGAAATGTGGTTTCCACAAGTGTACCCCTACAGCTTATTTTCTAAAGAGTTACAAGAATAATTCTCTCAAAATACAACTGGTAACATGTCACCCCTCTGCTCAAACTCACACTAAAAGCCAATTAGCATTATCTTTCTGACATCATCTCTTGCTACACTCCATTGGGTTGGTATACCTATTCTATTTTATTTTTCATAGCATTCATCACATTATGAAGTGCTTGATGATTTATATAATTAATGTCATATCTTTTCCTGCATTGAATATATGAATAAATTATATTTTCATTATAGCAAATATAGCTATAGCTTTTGTGAGCTAATCAAAAACTATAAACTAGAATTTTATATTTTTCTAAAGGTGATTCCTTCTTCAATATAGTATTTTAAGCATTGTAAGATATGTCATTATTATAATCAAGGAAGTCTTATAATTATTTAAAATACAGTATTCCAAACACAAGTTAATTATGCACTTTTTTTACCTTAATAATTCTGGAATTTTTACATTTAATTAATTTTAATGTTAATTTACTGTTAATTATGATTATGTATATTAATTTAATGTTAATTTTAATGTTAATTTTTCCAGTATTTTTTAAATATAAAATAGAATTTTCTTTTAAAGATTTTTCTAAGGAAAACTGGAATTATCTGTAATATTTATGAAATATCAGGTTTGGATTAGCAGAGATGTCTCATTTTGTCTGGGCTTCTGTTACAAAATACCATACACTGGGTAGCTTATACACAGCAGAAATATATTTCCCACAGTTCTGCAGGGTGAAAATACAAGATCAAGGTGCCAACATGCTCAGGTAATAGCCCTCTTGTGGGTCGCAGACTTCTCATTGTATCCTCACATGGTGGAAGGGGTTCTGTGGGATCTTGTACAATGGCACTAATCCCATTCATGTAGGTGCTACCCTTATGACTTAATCACCTCCCAAATCATTCACTAATACCATCAACTTTTGAGGTTAGGATTTCAAAATAGAAATTATTTGGGGACACAAAGATACAGAACTTAGCAAGAGACATTTCAGATTCCTTTTCTGTAACTTGCTAAATAGGTGTTATGCAATCTGTCTCCCTTCTCCACAATATATATATTCATTTCCCCACTTCTTGGGCAGCCAGTAACATCGTGATGACTCCCAAATAAATGGACATAGATACTAATAGTTCAAGTGGTTTTACGAAAGAAAAATACATTTATATTATGCAAGGATTGTATCAAGTCACTTAAATATTCTGATATTCAGTTTCTTATAAAATACTCTTAATAATAACTTGAGAAAGTAGATGGAAATTTGAAGACTTATTGTGTAGAAAAATGTCACATAGCACTATTGGTTGTATCTTCAAATTTGCTGTATTATGTACATATTTTTCTTTCAGGCTTTCAGTACATTAAGTAACCATTACATCACTCATATATATATATATCCTCCCTATATATATATATATTATAATAATACAGATACATATTTGAAATGTATATATGAAAATTGTTACATAAATAAAAATGCTATATATAGAGATACATAGATATTAGTAATTTAATGGTTATCCTATTTTATATATACAGATGTGTTTGCAGGTAAATAGGTAGATGACCCATTAAATTACAGAAGAGATAGAGGGAAAGAGACAGAGTTAGGCTTGATGTTGGTATGCTACTAAAATGCTGGAAATCTGAAAGAAAAGCTTGCAAAACATCATACATTCGATACATAAAGGGATATATATATATCCAGCTAATGTGAATTTATCTTTGTGCATTTTCATTTTCATGTGGCCCCAAACAATGAGGCACTATTGGTTTTCTCTCAATGTTTTACTTATGTGGTATGGCTGACCTTGGATTAAGTATTCTCTATTATTCAAATTTGTTGTTTACATAGAGCATTTATGGAGTTTACTTAGACCACTAGCTCAAAAAATTCCAGGGAACTGTGAAGGATGATGTCATGTTTGTGTTTTCTCTTTATTCTGTGATTTTACCAAAAATTCTTAAATCTTTAAATTTATTATGTGCAGAATGAAATATATCAAGGAATATAAAACTATTGGTATATGCAAAGGTTTTTAAAATGGTTGCACTGACTGTCAAAACTCCTTCAGTTGTTGACCATAGTTATTTAAGGCACAGATTTAAGGAAATTTTCATTGATCATACCAAATTCCATGATACTCATTGAAAGGAAGACATTTAAAAATTTTCCTCCAAAAGAGTCTATGAAAAATGTGGTCATTAGAGGGGACCCTTGTTTCTCTGTTTGATATGGGTCTTTCATTCATTGTAATCTAATATCTGAATTTAACCAGCTCTCTAATTTCAAACAAATTCATTTGAAGTTGCCTTTGCTCTCCTTATTCTTTTATTATTATTATTCTTATTAAGATATAAGTGAACTATAACATTATGTAAATTTAAGGTGTACAATGTGTTGATTAGATACATTTATATATTGTAATATGATTATCACCATAGCATTAGCTAACACTCCAAGTCACATTATTATTTCTTTCTCTGGTAGGAATTTTTGAGATTCCTTAGCAACTTTGAAGTATGTAATACAGTACTGCTGATTATAATCATTAGCTCTCTAGAACATTTTCATTTTCTAATTGCAAATTTGCACACCTAAACCTCTCCCCAATTTCTCCATCACAAAGTCCCTGATAACTACCATTCTACATTCTATTTCTGTGAGTTTGGCTTCTTTAGATTAGACATATAAATGAGATAATAAAGTATTTGTCTTTCTTTGTTTGGCTTATGTCATGCAGCATAATGCCCTCAATTTCCATGCATATTGTTGCAAACGGCAGGATTTCTGTCTTTCTCATAGATGAATAACATTCCATTTAATATATATACCACTTCTTTATCCACTTATCCACTGATCAACACTTAGGTTGTTTCCATATCTTTGCTAATGTGAACAATGCTGCAATAAACATGAGAGTGCAGATATTTTCCAATATCCTGTTTTCATTTCCTTTGGATTTATACCCAGAAATGGAACTGCTGAGTCATATGGTAGTTCTGTTTTTAGTTTTTCAAGGAACCTCCATATTGTTTTCCATAGTGGGTGAACCCATTTTAATTCCCAATGAAAGTGCACAAGGGTTCCCTTTTCCCACATTCTCGCCAACATTTGCTATCTACTATCTTTTTGATAATATCCATTCTAAAAGGTAAGGGGTGATATCTCACTGTGGTTTTGATTTGTATTTCCCTGATGATTAGGGATGTATAGCTTTCTTATATGTACCTGTTGGCCACTGGGATGTCTTTTTTGGAAATGTCTATTCAGTTCCCCTGCCCACTTTTTCAGTGGATTTTCTGTTGAGTTAGATGAGTTCTTAATAGAGTTGGATATTAACTCCTTATCTGATGAATGGTGTAAAAATATTTTCTCCCATTCTATAGGTTGCCTTTTCTTTTTGTTGACTGCTTCTTTTGCTGTATGGAGGCTTTTTAGTCGATGTAGTGCCACTTTTTGCTTTTGTTGCTTGTGTTTATGTTATCATATTAAAAAAATAATTGCCAAGACCAGTGTCAAAGAGCTTCTTTCCTCTGGTTTCTTCTAGTAGCTTTATGGTATCAGGTCTTAGGTTTAAGTTTTTATTTCATTTTGAGTTAACTTTTGTGAGTGTGTAAAATAGAGATCCAGTTTCACTTTCCTGCATGTGGTTATCCAGTTTTCCCAACATCATTTGTTGAAGAGATTATCTTTTCCCCATTGAATATTTTTGGCTTTATTGTCAAATATTAGTTGACTAAATATGTGAGGATTATTTCTGGGCTCTCTATTCTGTTCCATTGGTTTATCTATTGTCATGCTAGTACCATATTGTTTTAATCATTATAGTTTTGTGGTATAATTTGAAATCAGGAAGTGTAATGTCTCCAGCTTTGTTCTTTCTCATGATTGCTATGTTATTTGGTACCTTATATGACAACCCCATAGCTAAGATCATACTCAACAGTGAAAGGCTGCAAACTTTTCCTCTAAAGATCCAAAACTAGACAAAGATAAGTGTACCCACTCTCATCACTCTTAGTCAACAAAGTACTGGAAATCCTAGCTAAAGGAATTAGGCAAGATGAAGAAATAAAAAGCATCCAGATTGGAAAGGAAAAAGTAAAATTGTTATTTGCAGATGATATGATCTTACATAAAGTAAACCCTAAAGACTCAACCATAAAGCTTTTGAAACTAATCAAAGAATTCAGTACAGCTTCAGGATATAAAATCAACAAACAGAACCAGCTGAATTTCTAAACACTAACAATGAAATATCTGAAAAATAAAGAAACCTACTCTATTCAAAACAGCATTAACAATAAAATACTTGGGAATAAACTTAACCAATGAAGTAAAAGATCTATACAATGAAAAGTACCAGACTTTAATGAAAGAAATTAAAAACACAAACCAATAAAAGGATATCCTGTGTTCATGGATTGAAAGAATTAATACTCTTAAAATGTTCATACTACCCAAAACCATCTATAGATTCAATGCAATCCCTATCAAAATTCCAATGGCATTTTTTCATAGAAATAGATGAACAATCCTAAAATTTGTATGCAATCATAAAAGACTCCAAATAGCCAAGGCTTTCCTCTTTCTTATAAATTAACAAATAATGGAGGGAAACTTTGAACTTAGAAATTAAAATCATCTAAGTAAAACTTTCCTGATTGTTAGAGATATGATAATCACCATCACTAACAGCAGTACAGAGATAGTTAGTTTTTCATATGGGCAAAATCTAAGGCTGTGAAAATCTTGTAATAATTCCTAGAGTTGGCAAAGTTAAGGATGATACATATTTTCCTCAATCCTAATAATCTATTCTGTATATGTTGACTTTTCACATGGAGATGTAGATGAAACAAACTGAATTTTCAGTTTCAATAAATGAAAAGTTGTAAACATAAGGCTAATGGTTACAACATAGATGAAATGTTAAAAACAAATGGTACATAATACAAATCATATTTTACCCATACTCTTCATTTGATTTCTTAATAATACATTTTGTATCATAAACAGCACTGAGAAAATATTTAGATATTGACATTCATGAATTAAATTTCATTATGTCTGAATTATTTCTTAATGACTTTCCTACTCCCCCACCCCACCTCCTTTTGGAAGTAAATATAAGAAGACCAGAAATCTGAACTGGTTACAGAGATACTGGACTAATAAATTTGTTATTGTTCAATAATTATGACTATCAAGTAGATATTTTTAATTTCATGGAAAATTATTTTAAATGCTAAGACATGTGGTTCTTAAAATAGAGTACGGGTATATAGGACTACCATAAAATCATTAATGAAACTAATCAATTTTAGCAGTTCCCAATAAACTTCTGACTCTTATGCATAAACCCTGGCAGGTGTTAGTCAACATGATAAATTCTGAAATTCTGCCAGATGTCAATGATAATAGCTACTTGACAGTGATAAGTATAAAAAATGTTAGCTGAGAAAATCACTTGAAGTAGATTATTCCTGTCAAACCTCAGCTGGATAAAACTAGAAGAGAATATAACAGTTGCTCTGATGTCCTCCAAGGAATGCTCTTGCACAAAACATGGAAGATAGTGGAAAAACTTCCTCTAATTTCTACGAAATTTTTGTTCTGTGGTAGAGAAAATAAAATGAGGACAACATAATATATTATTATATTCCATTATTTTGAAATAAAGACTGTTAGTGTTTTGTGCTGTTCTTGACCATAACACCACCACAAAGTAAGTTTTACATATCTTTCAATGTAAAAGTTTTCTTAAATTTCAAATGTTTACTATTCTCATCTTCAAGGTTCTGGAATAGGATAAAGATCACACTAATATAAAACCTTTCACAGTCTGTTATCAGACTGATAAATCTAATCAAATCTTTGAGAAAGCATGTCCACTATATCAAACAAATGCACGTATTTCTCTATTAGGGTTTATTCCACCCTCCTTCCCTCCCCTGCAGCAAGTAGGTATACTACATGTTCACTGATTATTAAGTCACTTTTTTAAGTTCAATTTTACACTAAGAGCTGATTTAGGAAATTAATAATTGGCTTTAAATTTATGTCCAAATCATTGGCAAAAGAAAACAAGTCAAATGCTAAATATATAGGATATGATTATTTTCTAACTCAAATAAAACTCTAAAGTTGCATGAAGAAAAAAAAACTACTTCTCTCAGTTATTATTCTCATCGTTCAAATCATAGGAAACAAAAGGATCATGCAATAGTTTTGCCAATAATATCCAGATTCTTCAAGTGTTTGCTTTTCTCATACATACCTTAATGGAACTCTTAACATAGTGTTTGGTTAAAACTGAGCTCTTCCCACTCAATATAAAGGATCTTAGGTTTTTTATTTTTTTCCTATTTTTACATTCTTGTGGATAGATTTTGTAATTCTATAGATATTAAAACAACAGGCAACACAGTGAGAACCATAAAAACTTGACGAGTTTCACTCTTTGGCAGTAATTCTCATTTTTTCCATCAGAACAGAGCAATAAAAATGCTGAGAGAAAAACCTTAATAGGATATATGGCAATTTCCAACCCTGAGTTTTTATATTTTCTATAATCTGAACCTGGCATCACTATATTCTTTTGAGTGGTAGAGCCAAGTGTTTGTGTGTGTGTGTGTGTGTGTGTGTGTGTGTGTGTGTGTGTGTGTGTGTGTGTGTGTGCGCATGTGTTCATGTATGTGAGAAAGAGAGAAACAGAAATTCATAGACCTCCAGGACTCTCAATGAGGGTTTTGGTTTTCTTTTTTTTAATTTTACGATGTAAAGGAACTAAAACAGAATCATGTGATAAAGATACTTAATGTACAAAATAGAGACTATGGGATCAAGATTTACTATGTAGTTAATTATTTCATTTATAGCTCAAAAGTAAAAGAAACTCTATTCTCAAAGATTTATTTACTAGTACATGAAGTATTCAAAACTTATTTGGATAATAAAGCATTGGTTTATAAAGTGAAATCTGAATGCAATAAAAAGTTTTATTCAAGCATTCTATCACATAAAACATTAGTATTTAGAAACCATTACTACAAAAAGTAATGATGCTAGGATACTCTTTCAAAGACTGTTTAAACTCTTTGTGCAGCATACTTCTTCCTAGATTTTGGACACCTCATTAGTAAATGGATGTCTAGCTGGACTCTTGGGATTTATCCTATGGTATTCTTAGCGGATCTCTGGAGCAATGAATCTTTCAGGGGAGAATTTTATAGATTTTTGCTTTTTGAGCACTCTTCTACTTCCTGTAGACCTGCAGAAAAGCAGTTGTAATAGGGCTTTATGCTTTGTTTCCATACTCAAAACCAATGTCCCATAGTTCAAAAAAATATAGATAAGATACTTCCTTATTATTATTGTCCAATACCCCCATACTCACTATATCTCTTAAGTTTTACTAATTTGCCACTTCATATTCATTTTGATTATTAACATTTTATATATCCACTCATAAAGCTTCCCTATTTATAGGTGTCCTCAGCCTATTAACAGTGGAAGAAAATTATTTGCATAGTATTTCTGAAAAACCATTGATAAATCATAGCAATTTACTTAATTTTAAATAATACATGTATTTGTACACATGAAGCACTGACATAAAACAATGCAATGAATACTCCTTATCCAATCAACTAATCTAACAGCTAGAACCTTGCCAATATCTTTACTGTGAAATCATCTCCATTTCTCATCTGTGTCTCCACAGAGATCATCAGTATTGGAAATTTTATTTTTATAATTCTGAAGCCTTTTAAAATGTTTAACAATATATAAGTATTTGAAATGATACACCACTCTCTTTTGCTTTTTGTAAAGCTTTGCATTAAAAGTTTGTGCATATTATCCTGCAATTTGCTTTTTACATACAATACTATATTCCTACCAGTCATCTGTGTTGTTCTCTATAGTTCTTATACACATTATCTCATAAAATTGAACATATATTTAGCTAATGTCCCAGCAATTTTACTCTAAGGTATATACCATAGGAAAAAAAATTGCTCATGTTCACAAGTAGACATGTGCAGAATTGTTTATTGCAGCATTGGACATAACAGCAAAAAAAACAATCCAAAAGCAAGTCAAATGCCCACAAAATCAAGAGAATTTGAAATTGGATAGGTAAACTATGATATACTCACACCATAACATATTATATGTCAATAACTAATTTTTGAAATGCAGAAATAATTAGACCTAGAAATTATCTTTTAGCTAGAATAATTTTATATATGATAAATACAGAAGTAGGTTAGGGGAATTCTAAAGGTATCACCTAGACATTTACCATCTCCAATTGGAACTACTACCATTCTTTTTTAAATATGCTCAGCTAAGTTCAGTGTTTCTCCAGTCTTCTTATCTCCCTTTTATTTGCTACTTTGTTAGAGATCTGAATGAGCCTACTTTGATCCAGAGCTTCTTTTCCCCCTGGTGCTTCTTTCTGCAGACAAAAATTTTTCACCATGTACATACAGCACTATCAATTATTGATATAATATAGATCCTACAGCTGAAGTGCTCTAAACTGACAATGACAATTACATAAATAAATAAATACCTACTAGTGATTTTGCTGGTTGAAGAATATGCTAGAGAAAGGAACTCTGAAAAATTTTTGGCAGTTGAATTACTACAGCTGAGTTAGACACTGTTCCCTGTGAGATTTGTGGCTGAATTGTGGAGCAGGTCAAAGTTTTGAGAAAAAGGATGCTGTCTATATTAGCATTAAAGAATCCCCAGGGGATAATATGTTCACAAAAAGAATGGTATGCACATGAATTAGGATAAGGTTTCCAAAAAGATAATCTTGAAAATTAAAACACTAACTGTTATGAGCAGTGATTTCTGTCTCCTAAAATAAATTTAAGACTGTTTAACATAATGCTTATAATATAGCACTTGTATTGTCTTCTTGGATATTTGGTGACAGAGATGAGGCTAAAAGGATAGAGAGGGAAGAATAGAAGAAATATGGGATACCTTGGAAAATTAGACATTCATTCTTTTTTCTCTTTTTCTTGATGCTAAATTTCTCATTATAACATCAATTCAGAGAAGAAAAGTCATTTTTCTCACTGAATAAATACTGTTTTGTATTGCAATGAATACTAAAAGTGTAATGGTGAGAAAAATAAAGAAGGTAACATCTCTCATGAAGTATATATGCTACTACTTCCTATAATTTCCCATCCCTTGAATGACTAAGGACAGACATCAGTAGATAAATGATCAGAGATGTTGGTCTTGTTGCAGCTCTAGGAGTAAGAGGATCACCCTCCTGAAACAAGTTCCCCATGACTCCAGTGAAACCGAAGTAAGGGAAGGGGAAGGACAGGTTTAGTCAAGGGGTTTTATTTTTCATAGCTTGCTTGGGTTCACTAGCTAGGCTCTGCACCATCTGTCTCCTACAGCCAGAGCACATGTGCTCAATCTCCCTATACCTGCCCCTTCTGCATGGGCAGGTCCATGGTGACTGATGGGCACCAGGTGATTTAGGTACCAGGAATGGATGGGAGGAGAGAGGGCCATTTTCTCTTCACTCCTTTCTCCAGATTGACCAGAGGCTCTGCTGTGGTACACATTCATTGGTATGTAAATGGACAAGGTCAGGTGGGAAATTCTGGGTGAAAACTTCCATTTACCCCACACTTGTAGGTAGATTACAGAGTTGAAAACTAAATCATAATTTTGGTTTGACTATCAGGGCTATTTCTTGAAAAACATGACAAAAAAAGTAATCACAACACTCAGGAAGAGTGAAACAGGAGAAGTGGGTAGAATTGCAAAGAGTAAGCTTCTAATTAAAAAGGAAATCTATCTTATTGATCAATCTACCTATCTACACCCATACACACACATATATACACACTCCTATATGCACACACATTCTGTATTACTGTATACACACTGTATTACTGGAAGCTCCTTAAACCTTTTTCATGTCATGTAAGTGAATCTCTGCTTAAATTTACTTCTGGGGATCTAGTGTGAGAATAGAAAACAGACAAACAGAAATGAATGGAGAGTACACTTTCTCTTAACTTGAATTTAGATTCATTAAATGAGCCCTTTCTACAGTGGAATTTGGGTGAGGAAAGAAATCAGAACAATAACAACAAAAAAAATTATTTGTATTAAAAAGAAGGTAACTGGTAATAGCAATAAAAATGTGAAACATTTTTGGGTGTACCTATGTAATGTATCAAAAAATACATGAAGTAATAGTTGTGACTATTGTTTGTTGACTATTCCAACTCAAAGAAGAAAAACGATGTAAATAATATTGACTTGGGAATAAAGTCTTATGAAAATACCAATTATTAGAATAGAATACATATTATAAGTAAATTAGATAAGTGTATTATGGTGAAATCACTAGTAGTACATAGAACCAATGATACATACTATATTTGGAAAACATGGTTATGATAGAGCATGGTAGGGGAATGAGGCAAAGTGTAAAACCACTGCACATTATTATATCTTTCAGGCAGATTTAATTTCAACTTGACTTTTCAGGTTATGTTTTAAATTTTACTGTTTACATTAGTAATTTACATTTAGAAAAGATGACAAGCAAGGAGATATCATTGTTATATTACACTAACACTGTAATACAACAGTGGATATTGATTCACTCTAAACAAATACATATTGTTTGTTAATTAATTTATTAATTCTACTTTAACAGAGTACACATGTGCAATATTAAAAATTATAAAAATATTAGAATGTACTCAGGAATTCTATTTATATTAAAAATTTCATATTATTCACATGAAAGCTTTGTTTTTCCACATCAGTATTTACATAGTGATTCTAATTTATTTTAAAATCTTAATTTGAAAGTTGAATTACATTCATTAATCTTATTCACAGTAGTAATATTCCCTGAATCAAAAGACATGAATAGACAATTCTTTAAAAAATAAAATGCTTATAGATACAGATGAAGGAAAATTTCTGCCAACTTAAGAAGTCCAAGAAATTAAATTATAACAACAGAAGTAATAAGAACTGACTTACACAAAGAATTAAACTGAATTTTTAAAAAATGGTAGTGTTTTTAATGCTCCTATGCATAAAGATAGCGAAGATATAAATTTGTAAAATCTTCTTGGAAATTTTTTGGAAATATCCATCAACAATCTTAAAATTGTTTATACCTTTTGACTGTGCCATTTTATTTATTAGAATACATCAAAAGGGATAATCTGAAATTTAGATAAATATTTAAGATTTTTGAAAAAATTTGAAAGAAGTCCAGTGTTATTAAAAGATACTTAGCACACTGCCATTTAAAGTAGGAATTACTAAATCCAATAAATATTTATTGCATCCTTTCTTTTTCCAAGCACCATATGGCAAAGATGGACAAACACAGGACTTACCTTCAATGAACTTAAGGAGTTGTGTGTGGCGGGGATGGGGGTACCTCCTCATATTCTTACTCACTGATCATGACACATTGTTCTTTACTGTTTTCCTTCTGTTTATAGCTTAAATTTAGTGTTCCTTAAGGCTCAGTGGCTATTCTCTTTCTACAGATTCTTTCCCGCATATACCATTGAATTTCCTCCTGGTATAAGAGTAACTTCAAGATTTTATTTCTATCCTAGACCTCTGGCCTGAGCTCTGAACCTGCATTACCATTCCAAGCCTTCTATCAAATGTTTCAAAGGAAACAATGAGGTTAACATTCCAAACCCAAACTACAATTTTTTTTTGATAATTTTCAACCCCTTGATATCTCTTTGGTGAATAGTGCACCTTTACAGTGGCAGAGAAGAATCTCATCCTTCTGGAACATTCATATCCAACCATCTTGAATTCCTATAGAATATTCAGTAATGCCATTAGCCAGTTCTTTGTCTAAGAGGACCGATTTTTTTTAAGTGGTATGTCTTTGTGGGTTAGATTAGTAAGTAGTATACTGTTGCTCTAGTTTCAATAAATGTTTGCTGAAGTTTTGTTGAATGAGTGAGTGAAATACTTTGAAAATATCTTTAGAGATATTTCCATTTAAGTTAGGGAAGTTAATGTTTTTGGGTGACTTAACTTCTGCCAGTAGAATGTTATGATTAAAAATTGATATACAATGTGAAGTGGATTTTACTTACAGGATTTCACTTTCACAGTTATAAATTTTTTTAAAGAAAAACATCTTTCTAGAAATGGAATGCGCATCATAAAGGCTTCTTTAGAAAACTTCAGGTATTAAAAACCATCATTTCTATAAACTGTTAACAAAATAGGGTGGAAATATAAACAATTCTGAGTATAATACACTAAGAAAAAATTAAGACTATTGTCAATGAAGCTAATGTGGATGCTTGCCTTTTTCACTAAAACTCAGATTTAAAAAGATTGTCATATATCCATAAGGATTGAATAAGGATTGTCTCTCTATAAAAGACAAAAGGAAAAAAATTATTTAAAGTAATTCTGAAGTACATACAAAAAATTCTATATTGGAAATTCATTCATTTACTCATTTTTTTACTTCAATTAATATTTAGTGATAACATGATATGCCAAACATTGTTCTTGGTATTAGGATACATTAGTGAACAATAAAGTTTCCTGCCTACTTGAGACTTATATGTTAGTGATAGACTAAAATTTGAAATAGAAAATAAATAACACATATGATAAGTGACTAAATTATATTTTATATTATAAATGATTTGAAGTAAAAGAGAATGAAAAACAGGTTAAAAATGATTTGAAATAAAAGAGAATGCAAAACAGAGAATGTTGAAATAGAGGGGTAGTGATATGGGGATCAAGTTAGATATCATCAGGAAGGTCAATAAGAAAAAAATAATTTTCATTTGTTTAGGTGAAGAGTATACCTGATGAGGCAGATAGCTAGCGCCAAAACTATAAAGTGGGAGAGGGAAGGGTTTGTTAGAAAAACAGCAAAGGATAAGGAAAAATATTTAAGGGTGGTTGTAGCAGAATAAGTGGTGGGAAGAAAATAAATAATGAAGTCATAGTGATAATGGAGAGCCAGAAGGTGCTTTAAGAACATATAAACACTCTGGCTTTTCTTTCTTTAAAATTGGGAAATAACTCATGTTTCTGTTAGAGGATTGATATGATCTGGCTAACATTTCAAAGATCTCTATACTTACTTTCAATACATATGTAAGAAAAATTTTAAAAAGATAAAAATAACTATTTGTTCAAAATACTAGTGTGGTTTAGTTGCCTGACTGGATCTTGTCTGATCATGGTGAATTAGGTAAAGAATGCCTTCTGAACACTGGAACAATGGAGTTTTCATCAGTGGAGACAGGAAAGGCAGGATAGAACTTAACTGGACATAGTAATTTTCATGTATTTATAAAATATAAAAGTGGAGATACTGAATGGATAGTTTAAATAAAATAATGGGTTAATGGGAAGAGAGTCCACAAATAGAAATACAAATTTGGCAATTACTGACATACAGAATTACAGGAAAGACTGCTAATCATTTAACAAAATTTCTTCTGGCCTTCTTCCATTGTAATAAAATTTTACAAATAAAATTTTAGCCTTGGACAAGGCTATTTAGGTATTTTCAAGGCTTTTCTTCACTGGTGAGTTGAGTTCTGATCACTGGACTATTATGAGAAGTAATGTATGCTAATTACAGATTTAGGACTGAAGACATAAGGCATGCTTCCTCAAAGTAATTTTCTTTTTCCCCAGTGATTGGAACCCAGGTGTGGGTTTGAATCATAAAGACATCAGCGTTACAGGGGACTGTGAGGTAATTACTCAGATGACATTTGGGTCCCTGAGGAGTGACCACTGGGTTCAAAATGAATATGAGAAAAATATTAAATTTTATGTTGTACAAAATATGTATTTCAGGGTCTCTTTGACACAGCAACTTTGATACTAAAATACACATATATTTAAGCCACAAATGCATGATAAAACAGCTATTTTAAATTATTTCTATTTTTTAGCTGTGGGTTAACTGAATTTTAAAGACTTGTAAAAACTGGTAGAACTCAGGGAAACTGTCAATTATATTTCAGACTACTATGAGAAATAACTTTCATCAGAGTCTTGGAATTAAACAATCATTATTCTTCTTTCTATTAATATTTCCTTGATTTTTTTTGCCAAACTATTTCTAGAATTCTCCCCTGGTAAAATTAGTAAGCGCTACAACTTCATCTGCCCTTGTATCCTAAAGTAAACAAATCTGAATAAGCACACAATTTGCATTGATCATGATCTCAGAACACAGATCAACTATGAAATGCACTTGCTGATTTCAATTTTCATTCTCTCCTTTTCTATGTATTTTCTTTCTTTGAATTTTCATAATATGAAATTGATATATAGGCATTAAGTCCGCTAAGTACTTTTTCATATACATTGACTTTCTCCATTTTTATTCTTTAAGGAAGTCCATACCATTGTAATACTATTGGCAGAAAATCATCGAATAGATTTATCTACTCTCTTCCCCAGTCATATTCAATTAAAACAAACAGAAAAGCCTTTTTAGGAAGTATATATTTTAAGGACAAATATATTCACCACATTCATACATATCCATATCCATTTTGTACATAAAAATTATGGTATTCTTAATAATGATCTGAACTCTATATTTTCTGGAAATACTTTGTGAATCCTTGTGTTGAATCATCCCCCATAAATCAGAGGACATAGACAGCAGTCACTGAATTGAAGTTCTGGAAAGGCTATCATCTGCCATTCTAAGATGTATATTTAGAAAGGAAGCACTACACCAAGGGTTTTCTACAACATCAAGAAGATAATGAGTTCATATTTTATATATTCTCTAAATGTAAATATAATGTTCACTAACTTCTGCTTTTAGCCATGAAGAGGTAACAGAGTGTGGGTTTACACTCTTGACTTAAGCAAGAAGGAACTAGAAAATATAGAAAATATATGAAACAGCAGGTTTTCAGACATTAAACAAAGGCAGCAGAGAACAATGATTCCTGAAGGGAGAGGTCCCAGTCTGTAGCACAGGGAGGGGGAACAAAGCAAGAGCAACAAAGCAAGCCTAGTAGTCATTTGAGTTGAAGGTACAGTGGTTAGAACTCAGGGAGATCATATTAAGTAGAACTCATGGGGAGGAGGTCCAAAAAGGAGTGAGTTGACAGACAGACACAGAGTTATAGAGATTTTCAGAGGGATCAGATTGAGTCTTACACTGAGCATGACCAGAAAATAGACATAAGAAAATGACCAGCAGCTTATGAAAGAATCCCTGGAGAGAAGCAAGTTGAACAATTCCTGGGGTGTACACAAGGCTAGCAATTATTTGTGTTCAAACCAGACAAAGTACAAAATCAGTCACACAAAAAGCTTGGGAGGTATTAGGTAGAGTACTCAGAATAGTGTCTCAGTGGTGAGTCAAAATCAGCTGTGAAGTAAAGCCCTGACTAATGAAGCTTAAATTCAATATTTTTAGGGATACAACTGCTTCCACATAACTAGGATGTGTCACAGAACAAAGTTCAAGGGTATCTTGTGTACTCAATTTTTATTTTTTAAATATCTTTGATATATAAACAATTGCACATGTCTAATGTATATATTTTAATGAGTTTGGACATATGCATAACACCCATAATACCATCATCACAATCAAGATATTAAACATATCCACCACCTTCCAAAATTTCCTTGTATTCTTTTGTGGGTTTGGTTTTGGTTTTTAGCATAATAAGAACTCCTAATTGAGATCTATCTCCAACACATTTTAAAGTGCACAATAGCATATTATGCTAACAGTATTATACTATATGGCAGATCTCTAGAACAGATTTATCTTGCAAAAATATGGGATTTGCTCAATGGCTTAAAGGTCAAGGATGTTTAAAGAGATACAAAAACATTTAGCACACTAAGGTAAAACTTAGAATGTCTGGTATCCAACTAATAATTAACAGGCATGCAAAAAAGGCAGGAGAATACAAACTATATTAAGGAAAAAGTTATTCAAAAAAAGAGAAAGAACATGAAATAACATAGAAGATAGAATAGTATTTAAACCAGTTATTATAACTATCTTTCATTTATTCAAAAAGGGAAAGCATAAGATTATTTAAAAGTGTTATTGGAGATACAAAAAAAAAAACGACCCTACATCAAGAGGATCATAAACCATGAACAAGTGGGATTAATCCCAGGGATGCAAGGATGGTACAACATTCAAAAATCCATCAACACCATCCACCACATCAACAATGAGTAGGACAAAAACCACATGATCATCTCCATAGATGCTGAAAAAGCATTCAACAAAATTCAACATCCATTCATGATAAAAACTCTCAACAAAATGCGCATAGAGGGCAAGTACCTCAACATAATAAAGGCCATACATCATAAACCCACAGCTAACATCATACTGAACAGCGAGAGGCTGTAAGCTTTTCCTCTGAGATCGGGAACAAGACAGGGATGCCCACTCTCCCCACTGTTATTCAACGTGGTACTGGAGGTCCTAGCCATGGAAATCAGACAGAACAAAGAAATACAAGGAATCCAGATTGGTAAAGAAGTAAAACTGTCACTATTTGCAGATGACATGATATTGTACATAAAAAATCCTAAAGACTCCACTGCAAAACTACTAGAACTAATATCGGAATTCAGCAAAGTTGCAGGACACAAAATTAACACACAGAAATCTGTAGCTTTCCTATAGACTAACAATGTACTAATAGAAAGAGAAACCAGGAAAACAATTCCATTCACAACAGCATCAAAAAGAATAAAATACCTAGGAATAAACCTAACCAAGGAAGTGAAAGACCTATACCCTGAAAACTATAAGACACTCTTAAGAGAAATTAAAGAGGTCACTAACAAATGGAAACTCATCCCATGCTCCTGTCTAGGAAAAATTAGTATCATCAAAATGGCCATCCTGCCCAAAGCAATATACAGATTCGATGCAATCCCTATCAAAATACCAACACCATTCTTCAATGAACTGGAACAAATAGTTCAAAAATTCATATGGAACCGTCAAAGACCCCGAATAGCCAACACAATCCTGAGAAGGAAGAATAAAGTGGGGGGGATATTGCTCCCCAACTTCAAGCTCTACTACAAAGCCACAGTAATCAAGACAATTTGGTACTAGCACAAGAACAGAGCCACAGACCAGTGGAACAGAATAGAGACTCCAGACATTAACCCAAACATATATGGCCAATTAATATTTGATAAAGGAGCCATGGACATACAATGGGGAAATAACAGTGTCTTCAACAGATGGTGCTGGCAAAACTGGACAGTTACATGTAAGAGAATTAAACTGGATCACTGTCTAACCCCATACACAAAAGTAAACTCGAAATGGATCAAAGACCTGAATGTAAGTCATGAAGCCATAAAATTCTTAGAAAAAAACATAGGCAAAAATCTCATGGACATAAACATGAGTGACTTCTTCATGAACACATCACCCCGGGCAAGGGAAACAAAGGCAAAAATGAACAAGTGGGACTCTAACAAGCTTAAAAGCTTCTGTACAGCAAAGGACACCATCAGTAGAACAAAAAGGTATCCTACAGTATGGGAGAACATATTCATAAATGACAGATCCGATAAAGGATTGACATCCAAAATATATAAAGAGCTCACATGCCTCAACAAACAAAAAGCAAATAATCCAATTAAAAAATGGGCAGATTAGCTGAATAGACAGTTCTCTAAAGAAGAAATCCAGATGGCCAACAGGCACATGAAAAGATGCTCCACATTGCTAATCATCAGAGAAATGCAAATTAAAACCACAATGAGATATCACCTCACACCAGTAAGGATTGCCATCATCGAAAAGAAAAACAACAACAGTGTTGGTGAGGTTGTAGAGAAAGGGGAACCCTCCTACACTGCTAGTGGGAATGTAAACTAGTTAACTATTGTGGAAAGCAGTATGGAGGTTCCTCAGAATGCTCAAAATAGAAATACCATTTGACCCAGGAATTTCACTTCTAGGAATTTACCCTAAAAATGCAGCACTCCAGTTTGAAAAAGACAGATGCACCCCTATGTTTATCGCTGCACTGTTTACAATAGCCAAGATATGGAAGCAACCTAAATGTCCATCAGTAGATGAATGGATAAAGAAGAAGTGGTACATATACACAATGGAATATTACACAGCCATAAGAAAAAAACAGATCCTACCATTCGCAACAACATGGATGGAGCTAGAGGGTATTATGCTCAGTGAAATAAGCCAAGCGGAGAAGGACAAGTACCAAATGATTTCACTCATATGTGGAGTATAAGAATGAAGGAAAACTGAAGGAACAAAACAGCAGCAGAATCACAGAACCCAAGAATGGACTAATAGTTACCAAAAGGAAAGGGACTGGGGACCGATGGGTGGGAAGGGAGGGATAAGGGCGGGGAAAAATTAAGAGGGCATTACGATTAGCATGTATAGTGTGTGGGGGGCATGGGGAGGGCTGCACAACACAGAGAAGACAAGTAGTGATTTTTACAGCATCTTACTAAGCATATGGACAGTGACTGTGAAGGGGTATGTGGGGGGGACTCAGTGAAGGGGGAACCCAGTAAACATAATGTTCTTTCTGTAATTGTAGATTAATGATAACAGAATAAAAAAGTAAAAAAATTAAAAATTAAAAAAAATTTTAAAAAAAGGACCCAAATCAAACTTCTGGAGGTGGAACTAATAGTGCTTGAAATTTTTTTAAAAAGACAAAGGATGGAATGAATATCATATTAGACACTATAGGTGGAAATCTTTGTGAACTTGAAACAGCAACAGAAACTATCCACATGAAACACCAAGAGAAAAAAAGAGCAAAAAACATATTGTAACCACAAGTGAATATGGGATAACTTCAGCCAGCCAAATAAACGTGCAATACAATCCCTGAAGCAGAGGAAGAACCATAAAATCATATTGGAGAAAATGATGGTTGAACATTCTCCAAATGTGATGAAAAATATAAGGAAGCTCAATGAATTCCAAACACAAGAAACATAAAGAAAACTATACCAACTATTCCAAGTTATATTATAATGAATTTCTTATAAGGAGTGATAATTTTTTAAGAAGCTACAGAAAAAAAAGAAATTATATATACAGAATAACTAAGGTAACTACAGACTTTTCATCAGAAACCATGCAATGCAAGCCAGAGGACCGTATTGACAGTATTAAAGTATTGAAAGAACAATACCATCAACCTAGAAATCTACATACAGTAAAAATATCTCTCAAAAAGAAAAAAGTGGAATAGACTACTTTAGACATACAAAAGTTAAAGTATTCATCACCAACAGATACGTACTACAAGAGAAGAGAAAGGAAGCCCTTCAAGCAGGAGAATCCGTCAGACGAAAATCTAAACAAAACAGGATGGAGAGAAGTGGAAATGATTACTATGTGAGCAAACATTATTTTTCTTATCTAAAACAAGACTGAAAAAAGACAAAAAGGGGAACAAAAAACACATAAGAGAAGTAGCAAAAAAACCCTGCAAAATGGCCAATTTAAATCAGCCAAATCAATAACCACATGAAAGTGGGGTCTGAATGCCCCAGTTAAAGGGAAGAGATTGTCACACTGAATAAAAAAAGCAAAACCCAGCTAAATGCTACCAACAGGAAACCAATTTCAAACATAAAACCAAAAATAGTTAAAAGTAAAAGGACAGAAAAATGTATACTATCATGCTAACACTAATCAAAAGAAAGCTGAAGGGGACATAGTAATAATATCCAAGTATATTTCAGAAAACAACGTTACCAGAATAAAAGAGTCATTTCGTAATAGTAAAGAGCTTACTTCATCAAGAAGACATAATTAATCTATGATGGCAGAGAGAGTACATTAATGTTTGCACATAGATGGGTTGGGGAGACAGGGTTGTATAACAAGGGGACACAAGAAATCTTTTGTAGTTGATGGAGCTGCTCATTTTCTTGATTACGATGATGGTTTCAATCC
This sequence comes from Manis javanica, assembly GCF_040802235.1. Taxonomy (NCBI): domain Eukaryota; kingdom Metazoa; phylum Chordata; class Mammalia; order Pholidota; family Manidae; genus Manis; species Manis javanica. Next base: position 34,642,321 of record NC_133164.1, read on the forward strand.
ATATATAAGTGAAAAATTATAAAATTATGTAATTAAGTATGTGTCATTATGCCTTCATTATGACTCAATGAAGTTGTAAAAGATAGATGTCTTCTAATAAAATTCAGGAAATAAAGAGTGAGACTGGATATTCTCACCTTTTACAATCTCAGGGGAAAGTATTCAACTTCAGCTGTAGGTTTGTCCAAAATGCCTATTATCAGGTTACACTTTCCCTTCCTAATTTGCTGAGAGATTGTAAGAAGTGAAATATTGGATTTTGTAAACTTTCTTTTTTCTATTGAGATGATCATTTCATTTTTTTTCTTTTTTAGTGTGTGTTAGTATGGTGAATTACATTGCTTGGTTTTTCATTTTAAACCAACTTTGCATTTCTGACATAAACCACACTTAGTCATGATAAATTGTTGGGCGTATTTCACTCAAATTGTTTTGAGAATTTTTGCATCAGTGCTTATTTTCCTGTATCATCTTTCCTTCTGGTTTTATCCCAGGATATTACTAGCCTGACAGAGTGAGTTGGAAAGTGTGCACACTCATGTTAAATTATCTGGAAGTGTTTATGTAAAACTGGTATTACCTCTTCCTCTAATGTTGGCAGAACCAATGAGTGAAGCCATTTAAGTCTAAAGTTTTTTGTTAGAAGGTATTTAAATACAAATTCAATTCATTTAATAAACACATATTCTCTTATTGAATAGTCTCTTACTGAGCTTCGGTAGTTTATGTATTTCAAGGAACTTACCCATTTCATCTACCTGTCAAATATATTTTCATTAAATTTTTCATAACATGCCCTTATTAGTCTTTTACTGTATGTAGGATTATCAGAGATGTCCCATTTCTCATTCCTTATTTTGGGCAATATATTCCCTACTGTCATCATTCTGGCAGAGTATATAGCTCACTATAGATTTTTAAAAAGACTGAGCACTTTATTGTCCCATTAAAGAAACTTTTCTGAGACACAGGGTTACTCTTTAACGCAGTATAAGAAGAATCCTTTAGTTACAGCATTTTCATTCTTATTTACCCACATAGGTTATATACTGGTTAACTCAAATTCTATAGTAAAGGAATGCAATTGAACTGATAACAAAAAAGTACAAACACCTTTATAGGGTCTATCATCCAGGTTCACTAAGGTGTGCTATTATCCTTTCCTCTGCACATGCACACAGAATCTATTACAGTGACAGGTACAAGACCAGGTTTTAGATGTCATCTAAGATGGATAATGCTACACTCATTTCAGGTATCTTTCAACCTGGAACACAATGACTTTAAATTATTTAGACTATTTTTAGAACGAAAGTCACTATTTTACATCATATAATAACCTAGCTTTCCAATAATCTAACCCTATAAACATGCATTCAGGATAGGTCACCTTAGATTTTAGGTAGGGGTAAAATCTGCTTCAATGGTTGCTTCAGTAAAAGACACATTCCACATTAAAAGCCTAAGAAAATGCTTCCACTTTTGGACCAGAGTCACGTGAGTGACTTTAAGAGACTGTATTATGTACTGACCAAGCTGTGCAGAAACACAAGAGTCAGGGAGACTTTGAACATTTCCAAAAAGTTTCAGATTGCAAGGTTGATTTATTTGCACCTCATGACATCATTTTGTTATGCTGTTACTGGATATAGCATTCCCCAGTAATTCAGTTCTCTTCTTTCTAACTGTTCAGTTTGACAAACAGCTTTTTGTATATTATCCAAGGACATCTATCCCCCACAGCTCTCTCTCTCAGCCCCCACATGCAGCATTTTGGATATGTTTTTTTAATATTCCAAATCCTTGAGTTCTCTCTTATGGGAAGAAAGTCTAATTTGGTGTCCTTTACAGAACGATAAATCCTTCCATATCTTCATCAAGAAGGGAGGCTATCAGATGAGACTTGCAGGAAAAGTAAATTGTTAGGTGTATTTATAGCCAAATAAACCTTAAAATTACATCAGTTGTATTCAAATAATATTATATAACACTTCAAATTATATCTATGTATAGTCAATTAAACTATCAATAAATCAGACCTTGAAAGTAAATATAGCATTAAGCATTAAATTATTATGATCAGGATGATGTGGTACTGAAGTTGTTAGAACTATTGTACAGCTTTGAAAGGAAAGCCAGTTGCTGCTAAAGAGCTTTGTTAAATCAATATTTGATTCATAAAGAAGAAATTCCAAACCCTTATGCTAACTTCCCTTTGAATGAATATATCCAGGGGCAAAACTTGCACATCAAAGCTAAGAAATTTATTGTAGATTGAGCTGTTTACTATGAAATCAAAATGAAGTCATCACTGAGTTATTCATTAAATGAAGTTGTAACTTTGAAAGCAAAAATTTTAAAGTTACTTTTGAAAACAATAGAATTATAGTCATTCAAGGCTAAATTTAAAAAAAGTAAGCCAAGAAACTTAAGTACCTTCTTGCCTTTCTTTAAAGGAAAATTTGTTTTAAGGGAAAATTTCTCTTCTGATGACAACTTTTAACATTTAATGTGTATTTATTCACATCAATCTGAGCCCTATATAAAAATTGCCATGTATTGTATATATCTCCTGTATCTTATAAATCTATTCATGCCAAGTTTTTAGAAAAGAATTGAAGTATATATCACTTAGCACCAATCCAGTGGTTCTAAGTGCAATTCTAATAATCACTGAACCATATTTCCCACAATGCACGAATTCAGAAATAAAGAAACTCATTAATTTTTCTTAATCAATATACAAAGTGCGATTTACTATCATTGAATTGGCCTTGCATAGCCATAGTGCATCTTGACTTAAAAAAATCAAGTTGAACTCAAAAGAAAAAGAGTCATAAATAATGAGACTTCTGGATTAAAAATGGCCTCTCACTTGGACAATTGCTACAGGCTGCAAACTCTGCTCTCTGCTTTCTCATTTCCTTCTTTCAACGTATCAGGTATGAAGCAGAGAGTTCTTCCTGAAACATAAATTGATGTTATCCACTTGCTTAAAACTTACTGTACTTGGAAAAGAAGTGACATTTGTGATCAGTACCTATGAGGTCCTGTATCTTCTGGACCTTGCAAAGCACTCTAATCTGATCACAAGAGCAATGCTTCAGACCCATTGGCTGTTTTCAGATTCAAGGTTATTCCAAGTTACCTGCAATATATGAGTTTCTATACATAAAATTTTCCTTCTTCCTAGAACCCTCTTCTTCCTGCATTTTCTTCCTTTAATTCCATCAGGTCTCTGAATAAATATCATTTCTGGAAGGTCTTCCCTGAACATTTTCTCCAGAGTTGGCTGGCTTCTGTTATTTTCTAGTCTTAATCATGACAGTTTCTTCCTATCTTAATGGCACTTGCCATACTTGTTATTATTTTATTATTCAGCTGACTAATCTTATTTCTCTCTTCTCTTCCATAATGTAAAGGTCTCTACTAAGGACAGAAGCTGTATTTGTTTTTCCTTATCCCTCTAAGTCAGCACAATATTGGCACAAAGGTAAAAAGCAAATATTTTAGCAAGTAATTCATATCAAACATCTGGATGAGTAATTATTTTTTATATGTTCTGCTTACTGTAAAATTAATATTTTATTGATAAAATACTATTGATAAGTTGTTTCCTAATAACTTCAGTAAATATGAAAAGCAATTTACTCATATACTCATGCCCTATTCTTCTTGTGACAAATAGAATTCATTAGCAAGTTGGCTTTTAAGAACCATTGATACATTTGGAGTTTACATAAGAACCAAATTTATATCATTAATATAATTCCTCTTCATAGCCCCTTGGTAGGAAACTAGAGGTCACCATGTAGGGACAGACAAATTTGTGCAAAGCCAGGGATTTCCTGAGAGCAAAGGAATAGACATCCTTCCTCTTTTTAATTTTTAATGTTACTAGGACATGTATGATGAAAAAAGTTTATCCCAGTTGAGAGACACTGGGACTGCATAGTGGAATTGATCATGAGGGAAGAGGGAGTCTGGACGGGTATGACAGGTTAGCACCAAGGCCAAAGTGACATTAGAAAGGGCTGGCTCAGGCACATGTGGCTACTTGGGATCACTCTGCTGAGACAATCGCCCTGGCAAAGATGGAATGCTTTGGCAATACAGTTATTCATGGAAGTGTAACTAAACAGCCACCGTATGTCTGAATGTAACCCAGAAGGTATGGTATTGCCTTCTATTGAAAGACCAATGAAGCCTGTGAGAAAGTCAACACAGCAGTGTTAAACTGTGGAGGACTAGTTTTCTACAGTTATCTTAACAAAAGCAACTGTGACCAAAATCTTGTCTACCAGAGGATAACTCAGTGCAGATCCAGAGTCCAAAGGTTCTGAGAAGTTTGGTGGAGAAGAGCTGCATGTAGGTAGCCCATATAATTTGAATGTTAATAAACAACATGGACTTATTTGAATACCTCTAGCAGACACTGTCAGTGCTCCATCTATATATCCCAAGGTCCTCACTATTTCCAAGCACAGAGACTCTAATTCTGACAGTCTTTATGTCTTCTTGACTGAGGACTCTGATCACCAGAGCCTGCTCTGCTCAAGTGCTTAGCAAGTCAGAAGTGTTGGAATAAAATAACTCCCTGAAAAATGGCATTTAACCAATGGGACTGGATAGAAAAATCACCCAATTCTTGCATTTTTTTAAAGGAGTAAGTAAATAATATATTCTGTATGGATATTTAAAATTCCCAGATGAGATTAAGTTGCAAAGGCTCAGAGCTTTATAACATACCCTCTTTTAGCTTCCTTTGGGATGCCACAAAAAACTAGGTAACTTAAAACAACAGAAATTTATTCTCTCACAGTCTGGATGTTAGAAATCTAAAATTAAGATGAAGGCAGGTCCATGGACTCTCTCAAGGAAGAATTATTCTTTGCTTCTGCCTCACTTCTGATGGTTCTTAAGATGCTTCTTAAAGAAACAGCTTAAAAAAAGAAAAAAGGCATATGATAAACTGAAATGAGGTAGAAATGCCAGAACTGCCAGAAATCCTTGGTGTTTTCTGTCTTACAGCCACATCACTTTAATTCCTGCTTCCATCATTACATGGCTTTCTTCTTCCCTTCTGTATCTCTGTACCCAAATCCCCCTTTCCTTTCTCTAATAAAGACACCATTTATGGTATTTAGGGCCCACCCTATCTATGGCCTCATCTAATTAAGTATGCAAAGGTCCCACTTCCAAAGAAGGTCACATTACAAGTGGACTTGAATTCTGGGAGGACACTAGTCAACCCACAATAGTGCCTCATTTTTCTCCCCATATCTACTGTTTCTTAAGATGTTTCTTAAAGAAACAGCTTGCACTTAAATTCTTGTTGCAAGGATAACTTTTGGGAGAACTCTTTAACTCCATGCCTACCAACCATGCAAAAGGTGTTACAGGAGGTCAATATCTATGAGAATGATACCTTCCTCCATTTTCTCTCATTGCTTCTAGACTAACATGTAAGATCAAACATCACTATGTAATAATGAGGGAAGCACTATCCCTGTTTTAGGCAGTAAGGGATTTTTTAGGCATATGGGAGCTGAATACAAGACTGAATAAAGTAGAGCTTAATAATAACTGAGTTCCTAAATGATTTTATAATTAATATGTTAAGGACACCTGGAGCTAGCCCTAATATGCTGGTAGAATGAGTTCTTCAAAAGTGAAAAATTAAAAACTAAAAAAAGAAAAAAGGTATATGATAAACTGATATGAGGTAGAAATGCCAGAACTGCTTTGTGGTCAAAGGCTGAAAGCACTGCAAGCTAGAGCAAATTTATTATATAAAATTAAAGAACCCAGCAGCTGCGTCTGAATTCCAAGAAGACTCTAAGGTTAATCGCTGCCATAAGGCAATGAGTCGGCACTAGCACTGAATAGAAGACACTGATTTTGATGCAGACTGGGACTGATGGTGGAAAGGCTGCTATTCAACTGGATAATATAATGCCAGTGGGAAAGATAGGATTCCTAAAGTACAGAGGTCATATTTTGGCATTTAATCATCAGAGACAAGGTGGATATAATTGTGGTAATGGTAGAACAGCTGAAATGAAACTCCTGACCTCCAGGGATCTGTGAATGCCTAATAGACTCTGGTGTTCTTACAGGAAAGGTACAATGAGCAGCAATTGAGGGCATTTCTTGGCCCCTATTATGAAGAAACTTAAAGAGTGGGACCAGAAGGCTGACGGCAATGGATACAATGCAAATCAGAATCCTTAACCCAACTTCCAGACTTGAATCATTCCTTAGACACAGGCTCTTTGAATGGGAGGTCAGAGCTCTTTGTGAAATAAGGATTTAATGCTGCAACATCTAAGCATAGTAGTATTTATTGCAATAGATCTCAAAGAGAGCTATGATCATTCACGAGAGTAACTGTTTAGTAGAGAAAGAGGAATACTCAAATATTTCAAGGATTCCTAAATATATTTTGAGCTGTCACTGATACTAGGTGTCCCTAGCTGCAGTGGGGGGTTTTGAATTCCAGATGATAAGTGAGTACTGCTCCGGATCCATCTCAGAGGGCATAAAATGTGCCTTAGTACCACATCTTACATCACCAAGAAAACAGCTAACCTGATAGAACACTGGAATGTTCTCTTAAACACATAGTTAATAACCTAATTATGACATCCTTATAGTTGAGGCAGTGTTCTTCAAGATGAAAAATCTACTGGGGCCCAATAGCCAGTACATGCTGATTTAGGAACATTTTACCAATGTCAGTGAATCACATGTGGGATTTCTCCTTTCTTCTCCTTATAAACATAGAGAGTGTGTTTGACCAATCCCTGAAGGCATTTTTTTCCCAGGGAATACATGAAACTAAAACTGTGACTACTGCCTTGTCACTATAATACCAGGAGCAACAATCACTCTACCATATAGAGAAAACAATATCTGGAATTCATGAAATTGGTGCTCCATGCTTAGTGACAACTTCAATTAATGAGCAATTATATCAGCTCTAGCCTGACATGGGCAGGGTTACCAGAGGCTCAGATCCTATCATGCAAGTAACTGAGGCCAGCAAAAACTGCCTTTCCGTGGAGCTGTTTGCATCCCTCACAACATGGCAGCTTGGATCCAAAAGGTGGCACAACATCACTTCCCACACATTGTTGACTAAAATAATAACCCAGCTCTGGAATAGATAGGAAGAAGGGGCATAGGACCACCTCTTCATTGGAGGAATAAGACAGGCTTTTGAAACTGCTGTAGGCCCTAAGTTATCTGTGTTCTTTTTAAAATGGAGGTGGGAACTCATTCTCCCTTAGTCCTTGGTAGTATGACATATCAGAAGTGAAAGGAAAGGAGCGACACACAGCAGCAATTCACTGGAGAATTCTGCTTTATTAGGGAAAGGTGCTGGGTTATATAGGAAGGGGCATGAATTGATTGAGGTGTCACTTCTATGGGGCTGTTGGCTGTTGGCTAGGTGCTGGGATTGGGAGGGGGGCGAGAGGTGATTGGGCTACAGGTGGCGCCGGCAGGAACCGAGGACCCCGAAGAGAAGCCAGAAGTTTGCCATCTTACTGGTGGGGGCCATTCATTCCCCCCTTTCTCCTCTATGGGGTTGTGGACGTTGCTTTCTCTCTGGCTGCTTCCTGCTGAACGGGGGCGGAGAAGGGAGTGAGGGCATGAGGACTGGGAGGAAAGGGTTGATAGGACTCCCTACAGTAAGGACGAGTAGATGTGGACTTCTTTAGGTCTGGAAATCAATGAAGGTTCCCTGTAACCATAGGTCGAGGACCTGTTGATTCCAATGGTGCCAGGAGGATATGGGTGTCAGGAGCCAGGCGTCTGCGGCCATTGCTTCCAGGAACAGTTTCCAGTGGAGAGAGGGGTCCATCTCAGCATGTGGTGAAGAGGTCACATGAGGGTGAGGGATCTTCTGTGGCCAGAAGCTGGTAGTTCCTGAGTAAAAGCTGGTTGAAAGCTTGATTAGAGATTTTTCCAACTTGGGATTTGATGAGCTTTATTATACAGGGTAAGAAGAGACAGGCGAGAAGAATGATTATTATGGGGCCTGCAATGGGCCAGAGCCAGGTGAGGAGGGGGTTTGTTAGTATTGAAGAGAATGGGTTGGAATTGGAAGCAGAGTGGAGGCTGGAGGCAAGGTCAGTGAGTTTGGTGATGTCAGTTTCTACAATGCCGGATTCGTTGATGTAATAGCAGCACTCTTCCCAGAGAAAGATGCAGGTGCCACTCTTCTCGGCTGTAAGCAGATCTAAGGCCCGCTGGTTTTGAAGGGTGACTTTAGCTAGCGAAGTGACCTGTCTTTGGAGAGAGGCTAGGGAATCGGCAGTGGATGTCAGGGCTACCTCAAGTTTGGCATTGAGATCTCTAACTGCCCATAGAGAGTGACTCAAGGCTTACCTCGAAAACCCTGCCCCAATGGCTGAGGTGGTCAAAGAGATACCGACCATGATAGGAAGGAAAGCAGCCCTTTTTGTGCATGAGGGCAAGGGAGGTTGGAGCTCAAGGAATTCTGCCATGCTGTAAAGTGTAAACTGTGGGATTAGGGTGACAAGAATGCAGGGTGTGCTGGAGTTGGGAGGCAGTGAAGTGCGCTGGAGTGGGGTGGAGTCGGGCCTACACAGTGGTGGATGGTGAAATTATCTGCGTATTCTGGTTCCCATAGGGGTATGTCTGCCAGGGGGCAGAGGGGTTGTCTTTCTGCATGGAAGGAGTAGTTGGAAATATTAAGGGGCACGGCGGCCAGCAGTGGGCGCTGTAGTGATGCACACAAGAAACAATTGGCGGTGTTAAGGGTGTGGTTCAGAAAGATGGTGGTGTCCTGAATGAGCTGTAACGAAGAGTAGGAGAAATGGGAAGAGGGGCGGGGATAAGAAGATGAAGAGGCACCATCAAGAGTTTGGATAATGACTTTTTCGGAATGTCTGATATCTGATGCAACTTGAGAGATCTGGGAATGAGAGGGAACATACTTTCGAGAGATATGAAGGGTACCATGGGGGGTCGAGGACCCCCTGTAGTAAACTGAGGCTGTGACTCTGGCAGCCCATCGAGAGTCCCAGGGATCTGGGATTGATAAGGAGAATGAGCCGTTGGGATATTTCATGAAACGGTTGGAGGAGTAATACTGTGGGTACTGGAAGTTACCTATGTAGTGAATGGCACAAGACCAGTTGGGACATCTCCTGTAGGTGTCTGGCCATCACCTGCAATAGGCTTGTTTTTGGTCATAGAGGAAGCAGAGGTAGGGAGAATAAGGGTAGCTGCTGGTGAACACTTCAGTGGAGGGAGGAAAGTGGAGGTATAAAGGCTCAGAGCAGCTTTTCAGAGGGCAGTCTGGTGTGGCAATGAGGGCAGTAACTTTTGTTTGATGCTGTGTGTAAGTCTGTCTGACTTTGAATCGCCATACAAAGGAGGTTGGGGTGGTGGGGAAGACAATAGGAATGAGGGGAAAAAGCGAGAGAGCAGTAAAGGAGGAAAAAGTCATGATTCGGGTATGGATGGCAAAGGGGGTGAACGGGATTTTGGAGGAAAGAGGACAGTAAGGTCAGGAGTCTGGAGGGAGGGAGAGTCTGTAAACTTTTGTAGGTTAAGAGATCTTTTAGGTGATGTGGGGACAGAATGGTAAGGGGCGCCCTGAATGTCAGTTTATGAGCTTCTTTCTGCAAGAGCTGTCTAGCAGCTAATGCTCGTAGGCAGTGGGCCCATCTCCGAACTGTGGGGTCTAATTGCTTGGAGAGATAAGCTACTGGGGCAAAGGATGGGCCATAATATTGGCCTAGGACTCCTAGAGCTTGACTGGACCTCTCATGAATGTATAATGAGAAGGGCTTTGACAAATCAGAAAGATGGAGAGCTGGGGCTTCCACAAGGGCTTGACAGAGCTTAATGGAGGAGTGTCGGGGTGAGGAGGATAATGGTTCTTTAGGGGGGCCCTTGCTGAGGTTGTTTAGGGGTCTTGCCAACAGGGAGAAGTTAGGGATCTACACTCTAAAATATCTAGCCCTGCCTAGAAAGGAAAGGATTTCTGTCTTGGTTTTGGGAACGAGCAGGTCAGAGAGGAGCCATTTTCTGTCTAAGGTAATGGACTTTCTTTGTTGAGATAGAAGGAATCTGAGGTAAGTGACAGGAGGGTAAGAGATTTGAGCTTTGACAGGGGATATTCAGTAACCTCTGGAAGCTAGAAGGTTAAGTAGGGAGGCAGTGTCAAGTTGAGACTGTTCTCACGAGGGACTGCAGAGTAGAAGATTGTCCATGTATTGTAATAAGGTGGACTCAGAGTGATCATGAAGAAACTGTTTGAGGACCTGAGCTAGGACTTGTCTAAAAATATGGGGACTATCTTGGAAGCTTTGTGGCAAAACTGTCCAAGTGAGTTGTTCAGAATGTCTTGTGTATGGGTCCGTCCAGGTGAAGATGAAAAAATCTTGGGAGCAGGGGTCTAGAGGGATAGAAAAATGGGTCCTTGAGATCTAGGACTGAGAAGTGGGATGCTGAGGCAGGGATCTGCGATAAAAGGCTGTATGGATTTGGAACTAAGGGATGGATAGGGACAATGGCTATGTTGATGAGGCAAAGGTCTTGGACAAGGCGGAAAGATTTGTTGGTTTTTTTAACAGCTAATATGGGGGTATTAAATGGGGAGTGAGTGGGTCTGAGGTAATTTTTGTTCAAGAGATCTTGAATGATGGGTTGGAGGCCTATGAGGGCTGAAGTGGTTAGGGGATATTGGGCCTGACAGATATACTGAGAGGGGTCACATAATTTGATAGAGGCAGGAGGACATAGGGCCACGGAGGGGCTTGTAATCTCCCAAACTTTGGGATTTACAGGGTATATGAGGGCGGAACCGGAGCTTTCATTGGGTAGAGGGGGGTTGTCGGCTATGAGGGCCATCAGAAAGGGAGTACTGGGGGCTGTGGGAATGGATATAGTTATAGAAATGTGGAGGAGAGAAAGGATGTCCCGTCCTAGTAAAGGGATGGGACACTGGGGCATAACCAGGAAGGAGTGGGAGAAAGGTATGGGACTGTCTAGGATTGTGCATAAAAGGGGGGGGGGTTTAATGGGAAAATCTGTTTACCTCCTACCCTGACTATAGGAGTAATGGCTGGCGTGGTAGGGCCCCGGTATTCTCGCAAGACTGAGAAGATGGCTCCTTTATCTAGGAGGAAGGAGATGGGGTGACCGTCTACTGTTAAAGTAATCCTGGGCTCCTGTTTGGTGATGGAAATGGTCGGGCGAGAAGCTCCGGGGCCCCGTCAATCTTCTGCCAGCCCCACTATGGCGGGCTTAGGATAGGGGTTGTTCATCCCGCCTCCCCTTTGGGTGGTTGGGCAATCAGACCCCCAGTGGCACTTTTTGCCCTTTTTGTGGCATCTGGGGCATGGGGTGGTAGGAGATCTGGGGGAGGGGCATGCCCTTGACCAATGTCCCTCTTTTCCACACTTGAAACAAGCTCCTGGGGGTGGGGGGGGCTTGTTTGTAGAGGGGCACCCAGGTTATGGTTTTATCAGCTGGGCCAACATTTTTTACAGCATTCTTTCTCCTCCTCCCGGTTATGGAAGACTTTAAAGGCCACTGTTAGGATCTCAGTCTGTGGGGTAGCGGGCCCTGTTGTAACTTTTTGAGTTTAGCTTTATTGTCAGGGTAGCTTTGAGCTAGGAAGTATGTCATAAGGACATGTTTTTCTTCAGGTGTTTCTGGGTCCAGGCTGGTATACTGTAATAGGGCTTGAGTGAGTCTGTCTAAGAACTCAGAGGGGGTTTCATCTCTCTTTTGAATTATGTCTTGGAGCTTTTGAAAATTGAGTACTTTACGAGCTGCCTTTTTCAGACCTGCTATTAAGCAGGAGGTAAAATTATCTCGAGAGCGGAGACTCATGGCGGTGTTATAATCTCAGTGTGGGTCTTGTTCGGGGACAGCAGTGGGGCCAGTGGGATAGGTGGGGTCAGTCCTGTGGGTTTCGGTAGCCTGTGTTTGGGCGAAGTCCCAAACTCGTCTACGCTCTTCAGGGAGGAGAGTATTGGCCAGGAGTATGAAAATGTCATGATGTGTGAGGCTGTAAGACTGGAGGGTCCATTGAAACTCCCTGATGTATGTCGTGGGATCAGTGGAAAAGGAACTTAGGCGTTTCTCTAGTTAGGCTAAATCTCCTAAGGAGAAAGGGATGTGAACGCGCATTATGCCTTTGGATTCTGCTACCTCCCGGAGGGGGGCAATAATTTTGGGAGGCTCTCGGGACTGAGTCTGAGGGGGACTGAAGGGTTCTGGCTCAGTCTGTGGGGGAGTGACACAGTCTAGCTGCGCCTAGTCGAGCAGGTCCTGAAGTGCGAAAGGGGGGCAAAGAAAATAAAGAAAGATAGAATCGGGCCCATGTGTTGCCAGCTAGCAGCCCAGCTGCTTGTCTCTGCCGCTCTAGTTGGGCTTGAACTCATGACTCTGAGGTTAAGAGTCCCATGCTCTACTAACTGAGCTACAGCAGGGCTCCAGTTAATTGCTTATGGAATGCATAAACAGAATGTTCTTTGTTCTCCATTCCTGGCACATCGGCAAGTGGGGGAAGGGCATAGCTAGAAGCAGGGGCGGTGTTTCTACACATCTTCAAGGTCTCCCTATTTTCAGAGTGAGGAGTCTTGGCTCATCTTCGAGGACAAGATATGTTTTTGTGGACAGATAACTTCTAAGGACTGCACCGGTTGTTCTCTAGCTTGTGCTTTCCCATGCTGCGTTCAGACATGGGGGAAGGTGCTTTCCCATTCTCCCTACAAACATGTGAGAAGACAAAGGCGGTCCTTAACAGGGGAGAAACAGGTGATGAGGGCAAAGACGGAGGAGGCCCCTGGGACCTAGTTAAAGGGGGGCAGAAAGACTCAGGCTTAATCTGCAGGGAATGAACATGGAGGAGGTGAGATGGGGGAGGAGATGGTGGGGGAGGAAGGGAGAAGGGCTGTTGTAGGAGAAGAAGGGGAAGGGAGTGAATGGAAGGCTTCTGCGGGGGCGGTGGCTTGCAGGCTAGGAGAACTTGGGAGGGGCCAGGGGGATGAGGAGGCGGAAAGCTTCGATATAGGGAACCTCCTTCCATTTTTTCAGGCACTGGCAGTAGTTAAAAAGATCTCAAGTTATGTTAGGATCAAGAGTTCCCCCTGCAGGCCATTGGTTGTTATTGTCTAGGGGGTATGTTGGCCAATCTTGGGAGCAATATTTACAGAGAAATTTTGGTTTTATATCAGGCATCAGGGAGAGGGTAGCCAGATGCTTAAGCAGGCATTCAAGAGGTGAACTTTCAGGGAGGGATAAGGAGGCTCCCATGGCTAAAGGACAGAGAAGGAGACAGACAGGGGAAGACAAATGGAGATCCTCAGACTGGAAGCAGACCGCAAGGAGACAAAGGGCGTCCCCGATGATCCTTGGTGGTCTGTGGAAACTCGTATACCAGCTGGAATTTCTTAGGAAGTGTGGATCGTCACCCAGACTTCCCTAAGAAAGCAGTTTGCTGGAGTCACGAGGTACCTAGCACTAGGAATTTTCGCCAGACAGAATGGATTTTGGTGGATGGAACAGAAGGAGGAGGTGGGGGGAAAGGGAGCATTCTCATCCGCAAAGGAGTCACCTCGTTTATGGCTGTTGGAGGGGGGGCCTGAAGGTCTGCTGCAGCTGTGAAGGCCTGAGGCGGGGATTTATGGCTGCTGGAGGAGGGGCCTGAGGGTCCGCCGCAGCCATGAAGGCCTGAGGCGGGGATTTATGACTGTTGGAGGAGGGGCCTGAGGGTCTGCCGCAGCCGTGAAGGCTTGAGGCGGGGAGAGTTCCCTCCTCATCCCTGAGCGTCAGGGCCTTGCCGGACGATCATGGTCAATGGCACTGCAATAGCTCGGGGAAGAGTGGCCCACTCTGGGGGGAAAACTTACGTAAAGGCCAGAGAGGAGTGGTGAGTGTGATGAGCCAGCGCCGGAAAAAGAGGAAGAGGGCAAGCTGCTGCTGGTGTCGGGGGCAAGACGGGGCCCAGTTGGGGTGTTCCGTCTCCCGGGTTTCGGCACCAATGAAAGGAAAGGAGCGACACACAGCAGCAATTCACCGGAGAATTCCGCTTTATTAGGGAAAGGTGCTAGGTTATATAGGAAGGGGCATGAATTGATTGAGGTGTCACTTCTACGGGTCTGGTGGCTGTTGGCTAGATGCTGGGATTGGGAGGGGGGCGAGAGGTGATCAGGCTACAGGTGGCACCAGAGGGAACCGAGGACCCCAAAGAGAAGCCGGAAGTTTGCCATCTTACTGGTGGGGGCCCTTCAAGAAGCCCTTAACCAGCATTTTATTTTCCAACTATTTAAATGTATTGCCCTAATTTAAAAGTGACAGAGCCATATCATTAGTTTTGTTGAGAATACTTTGAATTTCATTTATGTTTTCACCCCTTACTAATCCTTTTTGCCTGTGTTAGATCCATGGTTTTATGAAATGAATAATCCTTAGCATCCTCTTATCTATAGGAAAAAAATGAATGAATAGAAAAGGAAATATCTTTTTAAAGGAAATACATTTAAGCCGAGTCCCTTTACACCTCTTTAACAAATCAACAGTAGCACTTCATGATACAACTATCAGCTAAATCAGGCCTATCAGTTTGAATTTCTCCATGCCCTGTTCTTCTTCCCTGGCTTCCTTTCATACCATGTTTTCAAATCATTACTGATCCCTTCCACTCTCCTGACAGTTTCCTTTATCATTATAGTAAAACTTGAATCTAGTACTGAACATAGGTACGACCAGGAGGACACTCAGAATTTCTTGGCAAGAAAATTGCTCTGAATAAGAGTCTTCTTGCCTGAGTGTTTAAATATCTGTTATTTCAGATGGTTTTCCTCCACCAAACCTGTCTTCTTCCCAGGGAAAGAAATAGCCTTGTGAAGGTAAGTCTCTGTGTCTGAATAAAAACAGAATTAGCTGTAGGGGGAATTATTTGTGTGCTGAAATGAATTTTTCTCTGTGGCTTTATTTTGAACTGTATTACCAATATTCTTCAAGAATACAAAATTGGACAGCTGAGTTTCATATCATGTTGATGAAATGAATAAATTCAGCAGGGACTACCACTGGGGCTGAGGGTCTTCAAGATGGGGCAGTTTGTGCCTATTTTGAAGAGTTATCTGATAAGAACAAAAGACAATATAAGCTCCAAACAAGCAAGCTGATTTCATGTTTGCCTCAGGCAAATCAAATATTCACTGTTGATTTACTGCTGAATTGTGAAAGCAAAGGTTATAAAAGCAAACACAATCTTTGTTCTTTTTCCCTCACTGTGGATCCTTGATACCCTGAAGTAATATTGTTTGCTATGGATGATGTGAAGAAGGGTTGGTTAGACTTGCGGCTCTGGAAACTTTCAACCGTTTTAACATTGTGGACACGGGCGTTAAAACATCAAATCATTTCTGTGACAAAGGTTAGAAATATTGTTACAAAGATAAGGGAATTTTCAGTCATCTCTTTTTACCTCAATGTCATTGTAAAAATTGTAAAGTTGAAGTAATGCAATAACACAACAGAAACCTTATTTCTGCTGTCCTGGGATTCCTTTAAAAGAACACAGGTTTATGAAACATCAGCTATAATGATCAGAGAGGTCAAAATATTCAAATGCTATCTCTTGTAGAACAATAACCTTTGTTGTTGTAAAATACCTTCCTTAGCATGAAGCATTATTTCTCACCTGAGTAATCAAATTACATGAATTGTGATTTTTAAGACATCATTTTTTCCCCTCCACTTTAAGAAAAAAGGTGCTTACTTTCTGTGGGTAAAATTGCAATATTTCCAGAATTTCTCACCTGGGCTTAGTGCATCTCTATATCAATAGGTGGGGGGTGGGGGGTGGATCACAATCCTTTGAATCTTTCATAGGAATCTTACTAGTCTGATATAATTTATCTTATTATCAATATCATGAGTCAGGTGAGGGTCTGGAGACACTGATTTACCTAAAAGAATAGAGCCAAGGAAAGACCAAACATGGATTCGGACTCATATTTTGGTGATCTCCAAATCTCTGATCAATCCTGTATAAGTTAGATCTCCTACTCCTTATCAATGTCATCAGGATCATTTAATTGATGTTCTCATCATGAGGAAAAAAATTTTAGAATATATCCTTCCCATTAGGTAAAAAAGAGAAATCCTTAATAATTTTGACATTATAAATGTAATATCTAATTTTTTAATTACAAATTAAAAACTATATGATCCTTTAAGTTGATCCCAATCCTTTAAATTGTATTAGAATTACCATCAACAGCCATAGAGCTCTGTGGAGTTTTCCTATGTCCAGTATAACATACAGTGTTAGCTTCCAGAGCTGCTATACTATGTACCACAAAAATGGTGGCTTAAAACCACAGAAATTTATTGTCTCACAGTTCTGGAGGATAGAAGTCCAAAAGCCAGAGATTCAGGAGGTTGGTTTTTTTTTTAAGGGCTGTGATAGAAAATATGTTCCCTGCCTTTTTTCTAGCTGCTGGGACAGCTGGCAATCCTTGTCATTCCTTGGTTTTATATATTCATCACTCCACTAACTGCCTCTGTCTTCCTTGGCATTCTCCCTGTGTGTCTTTTCTCCTCTCACAAGGTCATACTGGATTAACAACTCGTCCTATTCCTGTGTGCCCGCATCTTAATTTGTCTCCTAATTACACCTGTGAAGCCCCTATCTCCAACTAAAGTCACATTCACAGGTACCAAGGATTTGGACTTCTACCTATCTTTCTGCAGGGACACAATTCAACCAGTAACATGCAGAAATCATGCAGCAGAGATTAGTCAAGAGAAAAACCATAAAGCCTGAAAGAGTTTTATAATGTGGGAATATTGTTATTTATGGGTTTGTATATATGCATATTTGTGTATGTGCCAATGTATTCAAATTTATGAGTAGTGTCACCATTAATAAATTGCTTTTAGATTAGTTCTTATTTTGGTACAGGTATGAAGCTATGGAAAGTTAGGAATTTGAACAGACTATTTCAATGATTTGGTATGCATTTCCCTCCCCTTTTCTGTCTATAAATTATATATCAATTTTAAGATTTTTAAGCTGGAGTTTAATTTTAAAAAGCCTTTCTGGATATTGCCTCTGGGACTTATAAATTTTATTCTCTGAGAAATTTCTCTGAATACACCAATCTTTTAATTAAACAAAAAATCTGCTTTCAGGACTTAATCTTTTTTCATACGAATAGGAATTGATCAACACTTTGTTGACGAATTTTTATCATGAATAGTCATCATATTCTTGGTCCTATATTTAATTTTCTAGCACATTAGAAATTTGTTTTGTATTTCCCCAAATAGCTAAAATTATACCTTAGTATTTATGAGGGTTCACTTTAGATTACATAATAGATAGTATACATCTGAAAAGTTTTATAGAACATTAAAAACTCTTATTTTACAGTTTTATGGCACAGAGAATTTTCATTTGGAAAACCAGAATAAAAACTTGAGGACAACACTAATTAAATTTTTTTAAGTGAAATATCTCTCTAGTACTTAAAGAACATTCTTTGGCTACTATGCATAAAGTGGTTGTCCACTTGGAGCAAAATGTACTTGGTTAAACTGCTTAGAGTTCAAGCGCTCTGATTTGTGCATGCATTTTTGTAGATGTGTTTCCTTTTCACTATTTATGTTTGCCTATAGAGTCT
Source organism: Manis javanica (assembly GCF_040802235.1). NCBI lineage: Eukaryota > Metazoa > Chordata > Mammalia > Pholidota > Manidae > Manis > Manis javanica. The sequence goes on from NC_133164.1 coordinate 34,660,008, forward strand.
AAAAACCAATTGGAAACCAGGTAAGAGTTGGTTTATTTTATTTTTATAGTTTTTCTTTTCCAATAATGATATTCTCATACAGCACTAAAGCTCAAATGCCCTCAAAACGTGTTACTTGCTTTTGGTTTAGAAACTAAATTAGAGTAGCCAAAAGTACCCATGGTCTCCCTTCCTCTTGTTTTAAATGTGCTGGCCCTGGCTTTTACGTGACAGAGATTCCAGAGGAAGCATAGGGGCAGACAATAATTGTTTTTATTCTCCCCTTCCAGCTCAGCAACTAAGTTACCCAAATGCTATACTAAATTTGGATAAAATAATATTACTACCGTGATCATATTCATCCTCTAATCTCCTGAGCTATGCTTACTGCCCAATGAACTAGTGAACATGAAAGCTGCCACGGAGCACACACAGTGAACCCTGCAATGAAGGGTGGGAGGTGGAGTCATCCAGCTTTCTCCAAACCCAGATTCGGGCTCAAGACTAGCATTTGGAAGATGTAATGAATTTTTGGGATATGCAGTTCATGAAGAGTGTCATATGGAAGACGGTTACAGCCAAATTCTAAAGGATAGTTCATGGATATGAGTTCTGTGAGATGTTCCTGGGGGGATATGAAGGGAAACAAAGTATTTCAGGCACAAATAATTTTGGGAAGTTGTGGGTTAAACAGAGTTAAATAGGTTTACCTAATTCATATTTTCTTAGATCTCTGAATATGGTAACACACACTGTAAAGCACTAAAATTAAAGGTATATATACTATGCAGTTACTGGGTTCTGCACCTGATTCCAATGTGACAGTGTGAAGGTTTTCCCACATCTATTGGAAATAGCATCAGATTCTACAATTAAAGGGCTCAGTCCCAAGAGACAGCACTTGCCTTCAGATGCCAATCACAAGCTCAGGTTACCTGTGCTTTTGACCAGCCAAAACAGTACAGTATCTTCTGTTCTGGCCCTTTCATAATACTCTGAGTATTTGCATCTACCACTGGGTAAGCTAGGTCCAGTCCAGGGTCAGTGCCTATTCCTCTCAAGATCCATTTGTGCCCCTCCATTCCCCAGCCTACCAGCATCAGTCTTATTTGCTACCTACGATCAAAGCCTTTCTACCAGGGAATCTACCACACAGCAATCAGCAGTCTCTATCTCTCTTGGCAGTCAGAACCATTCTTATTGGCATTCTTAACCTCAGAGGGTGCAAGAGGCATGTGTTTAGATGCAGCCCATCTCTGCATTGCTGCAGACCATCATGTCCACTCTTTTCATCGACCCAGGTGGTCAGCTGAAGTGAACACTCAGGGATATGTTTGTTAATTCCAGTCACCTTCTCAATCTGAAATGTGATTCTTCTGATAAGCATCATGTCCTACTTTAACACATCCCTCAAATTCCTATAGTGATTTCAACAGGGTTGTGCCCCACAAGGGCATCCATTTAATAGGTCAGGGTTCCACTCTCTTCCTGCCTGATCACATGACCCGACCATTGGACACTGCCTTTGAGTCAGTAAATACCCCAAAATAGGGGATTTTACCACTGTTCAATTCTTCTATAAAAGCTAGGAAAGCAGCATGCACTTCAGCCCACCAAGACTCTTCATTCAGAGTGACAGCCTACCAAATAGGATGGTGTCAATTCACCTTGGATTGCCTTCCAGAAACCACACAGCTCTTTGTCACTTGAGAGCCATTTACAGGGAACTGTCCATGTGGAATAGAATCCAGCAGCAACTCCCACATTTCCAGAGTCAATCATAGAGGAAAAGAGGTTCCCTGCTTTTGAATATCTCTTCCTTGCATTTCCCAGGCAGCATGATCCTTATAAACCATCTGTATTCTACTGAGGAACCCTTCTGGGCACTGCCATTTCCATTAGTGTACTCTGACATCATCTCAGACCTTACAGCTATTTCAGATTTTTTTTTTGGTATCATTAATCTACAATTACATGAAGAACATTATTTTTACTAGGCTCCCCCCTTAACCAAGTCCCCCGCACATACACCTTCACAGTCACTGTCCATCTGCATAGTAAGATGCTATAAAATCAGTACCAGTCTTCTCTGTTTTGCACAGCCCTCACCGTGCCCCCCACACACTATACATGTTAATCATAATGCTCTCTTTCTTTTTCCCCACCTTTATCCCTCCCATCCAACTCATCCTCCCCAGTCCCTTTCCCTTTGGTAACTGTTAGTCTGTTCTTGGGTTCTGTGATTCTGCTGCTGTTTTGTTACCTCAGTTTTCCTTTGTTCTTATACTCCACATATGAGTGAAATCATTTGGTACTTGTCTTTCTCCACCTGGCTTATTTCACTGAGCATAATACCCTCTAGCTCCATCCATGTTGTTGCGAATGGTAGGATGTGTTTTTTTCTTATGGCTGAGGAATATTCCATTCTGTATATGTACCACTTTTTCTTATCTGTGGATCTACTGATGGACATTTGGGTTGCTTCCATATCTTGGCTATTGTAAATAGTGAAGCAATAAACATAGGGGTGCATCTGTCTTTTTCAAACTGGAGTGCTGCATTCTTAGGGTAAATTCCTAGAAGTGGAATTCCTGGGTCAAATGGTATTTCTATTTTGAGCATTCTGAGGAACCTACATATTGCCTTCCACAATGGTTGAACTAATTTACACTCCCACCAGCAGTGTAGGAGGGTTCCCCTTTCTCCACAACCTCACCAACATTTGTTATTGTTTGTATTTTCGATGATGGCTATCCTTACTGGTGTGAGGTGATACCTCATTGTGGTTTTAATTTGCATCTCTCTGATGATTAGGGATGTGGAGCATCTTTTCATGTGCCTGTTGGCCATCTGGATTTCTTCTTTAGAGAACTGTCTATTCAGCTCCTCTGCCCATTTTTTAATTGGATTATTTGCTTTTTGTTTGTGAGGTGTGTGAGCTCTTTATATATTTGATGTCAACCCTTTATCGGATATGTCATTTATGAATATATTCTCCCATACTGTAGGATACCTTTTTGTTCTACTGATGGAGTCCTTTGCTGTATAGAAGCTTTTTAGCTTGATATAGTCCCACTTGTTCATTTTTGCTTTTGTTTCCCTTGCCCGGGGAGATATGTTCATGAAGAAGTCACTCATGTTTATGTCCATGAGATTTTTGCCTATGTTTTCTTCTAAGAGTTTTATGGTTTCAAGACTTACATTCAGGTCTTTGATCCACTCCAAATTTACTTTTGTGTATGGGGTTAGTGTTTCAGTTTCATTCTCTTACATGTAGCTGTCCAGTTTTGCCAGCACCATCTGTTGAAGAGACTGTCATTTCCCCACTGTATGTCCATGGTTCCTTTATCATATATTAATTGGCCATATATGTTTGGGTTAATGTCTGGAGTCTGTATTCTGTTCCACTGGTCTGTGGCTCTGTTCTTGTGCCAGTACCAAATTGTCTTGATTACTGTGCCTTTGTAGTAGAGTTGGGGAGTGAGATCCCCCTCACTTTATTCTTCCTTCTCAGGATTGCTTTGGCTATTCGGGGTCTTTGGTGGATCTGTATGAATTTTTGAACTATTTGTTCCAGTTCATTGAAGAATGGTGTTGGTATTTTGATAGGGATTGCATCAAATCTGTATATTGCTTTGGGCAGGATGGCCATTTTGACGATATTAATTCTTCCTAGCCAGGAGCATGGGATGAGTTTCCATTTGTTAGTGTCCTCTTTAATTTCTCTTAAGAGTGTCTTGTAGTTATCAGGATATAGGTCTTTCAGTTCCTTGGTTAGGTTTATTCCTGGGTATTTTATTCTTTTTGATGCTATTCTGAATGGAATTGTTTTCCTGATTTCTCTATTAGTTCATTGTTAGTGTATAGGAAAGCCATAGATTTCTGTGTGTTAATTTTGTATCCTGTAACTTTGCTGAATTCAGATATTAGTTTTAGTAGTTTTAGTGTGGAGTCTTTAGGGTTTTTATGTACAATATCATGTAATCTGCAAATAGTGACAATTTAACTTCTTCTTTACCAATCTGGATTCCTTGTATTTATTTGTTTTGTCTAATTGCCATGGCTAGAACCGCCAGTACGATGTTGAATAACAGTGGGGAGAGTGGACAACCCTGTCTTGTTCCTGATCTCAGAGGAAATGCTTTCAGCCTCTCGCTGTTCAGTATGATGTTAGCTGTGGGTTTATCATATATGGCCTTTATTATGTTGAGGTACATGCCCTCTATGACCATTTTGTTGAGAGTTTTTATCATAAATGGATGTTGAATTTTGTTGAATGTTTTTTCAGCATCTATGGAGATAATGATGTGGTTTTTGTCCTTCTCTTTGTTGATGTGGTGGATGATGTTGATGGATTTTTGAATGTTGTACCATCCTTGCATCCCTGGGATGAATTCCACTTGGTCATGGTGTATGATCCTCTTGATGTATTTTTGAATTCGGTTTGCTAATATTTTGTGGAGTATTTTTGCATCTACATTCATTAGGGATATTGGGCTATAGTTTTCTTTTTTTGGTGGGGTCTTTGCCTGGTTTTGGTATTAGGGTGATGTTGGCTTCATAGAATGAGTTTGGGAGTATTCCCTCCTCTTCTATTTTTTGGAAAACTTTAAGGAGAATGGGTATTATGTCTTCTCTGTATGTCTGATAAAATTCCAAGATAAATCCATCTGGCCCAGGTGTTTTGTTCTTGGGTAGTTTTTTTATTACCAATTCAATTTCGTTGCTGTAATTGGTCTGTTTAGATTTTCTGTTTTTTTCTGGGTCAGTCTTGGAAGGTTGTATTTTTCTAGGAAGTTGTACATTTCTCCTAGGTTTTCCAGCTTATTAGCATATAGGTTTTCATAGTATCCTCTAATAATTCTTTGTATTTCTGTGGGGTCCGTCGTGATTTTTCCTTTCTTGTTTCTGATTCTGTTGATGTGTGTTGACTCTCTTTTTCTCTTAATAAGTCTGGCTAGAGGCTTATCTATTTTGTTTATTTTCTCAAAGAACCAGATCTTGGTTTCATTGATTTTTTTCTATTGTTTTATTCTTCTCAATTTTATTTATTTCTTCTCTGACCTTTATTATGTCCCTCCATCTGCTGACCTTAGGCCTCATTTGATCTACTTTTTCCAATTTTGATAATTGTGACATTAGACTATTCATTTGGGATTATTCTTCCTTCTTTAAATATGCCTGAATTGCAATATACTTTCCTCTTAAGAGTGCTTTTGCTGCATCCCACAGACGTTGGGGCTTTGTGTTGTTGTTATTTGTTTCCACATATTCCTGGATCTCCATTTTAATTTGGTCATTGATCCATTATTTAGGAGCGTGTTGTTGAGCCTCCAGGTGTTTGTGAGCCTTTTGGCTTTCTTTGAACAATTTATTTCTAGTTTTATACCTTTGTGGTCTGAAAAGTTGGTTGGTATGATTTCAATCTTTTGGAATTTACTGAGGTTCTTTTTGTGGCCTAGTATGTGGTCTATTCTGGAGAATGCTCCATGTGCACTTGAGAAGAATGTGTATCCTGTTGCTTTCGGATATAGACTTCTGTAGATATCTATTAGTTCCATCTGTTCTAGTGTGTTGTTCAGTGCCTCTGTGTCCTTACTTATTTTTTGCCCAGTAGATCTATCCTTTGGGGTGAGTGGCGTGTTGAAGTGTCCTAACATGAATGCATTGCAGTCTATTTCCCTCTTTAGTTCTGTTAGTATTTGTTTCACATATGCTGGTACTCCTGTGTTGGGTGCATATATATTTATAATGGTTATATCCTCTTGTTGGATTGAGCCCTTTATCATTATGTAATGTCCTTCTTTATCTCTTGTTACTTTCTTTGTTTTGAAGTCTATTTTGTCTGATACTAGTACTGCAACACCTGCTTTTTTCTCACTATTGTTTGCATGAAATATCTTTTTCCATTCCTTGACTTATAGTCTGTGCATGTCTTTGGGTTTGAGGTGAGTCTCTTGTAAGCAGCATATAGGTGGATCTTATTTTCTTATCCATTCAGCGACTCTATGTCTTTTGATTGGTGGATTCAGTCCATTTACATTTAGGGTGATTATTGAAAGATATGTACTTATTGCCATTCCAGGCTTTAGATTTGTGTTTACCAAAGGTTCAAGGTTAGCTTGTTCACTACCTTACTGTCTAATTTAACTCGCTTATTGAGCTATTATAAACACAGTCTGATGATTATTTCTCTCCCTTCTTATTCCTCTTCCTCCATTCTTCATATGTTGGGTGTTTTGTTCTGTGCTGTTTTTAGGAATGCTCCCATCTAGAGCAGTCCCTCTAAGATACCCTGTAGAGGTGGTTTGTGGGAGGCAAATTCCCTCAACTTCTGCTTATCTGGGAATTATTTAATCCCTCCTTCATATTTAAATGATAATCATGCTGGATACAGTATCCTTGGTTCAAGGCCCTTCTGTTTCATTGCATTAAATATATCATGCCATTCTCTTCTAGCCTGTAAGGTTTCTGTTGAGAAGTCTGATGATAGCCTGATGGGTTCTCCTCTGTAGGTGACCTTTTTTTCTCTCTCTGGCTGCCTTTAATACTATGTCCTTGTCCTTGATCTTTGCCATTTTAATTATTATGTGTCTTGGTGTTGTCCTCTTTGGGTCCTGTCTCTCGGGAGTTCTGTGTGCCTCTGTTGTCTGAGCAACTATTTCCTCCCCCAGTTTGGAGAAGTTCTCAGCAATTATTTCTTCAAGGACACTTCCTATCCCTTTTTCTCTCTCTTCTTCCTCTGGTACCCCTATAATGTGGATATTGTTCTTTTTGGATTGGTCACGCAGTTCTCTTAATATTACTTCATTCCTGGAGATCCTTTTATCTCTCTCTGAGTCAGCTTTTATGCATTCCTGTTCTCTGGTCTCTATTCCATCAATGGCCTCTTGCATCTTATACATTCTGCTTATAAATCCTTCCAGAGTTTGTTTCACTTCTGTAATCTCCCTCCGGATGTCTGTAATTTCTCTCCAGATGTCATCCCTTAGCTCTTGCATATTTCTCTGCAGCTCTGTCAGCATGTTTATGATTTTTATTTTGAAATCTTTTTCAGGGAGACTGATTAGGTCCGTCTCTGCAGATCCTCTCTCAGGTGTTGTCTGAACTATCTTGGACTGGACTAAATATTTTTGCCTTTTCATGGTGATATCAGTGGCTGTAGGCAGGTTGCAGGTGTGTCAGATGGAAGAAGAAAGTCCTTTCCTGCTTGCTGGATGCCTCGTCCTTTTCCACTGCCTGTGTTTGTTATCTGCACTCCTGAAGCAGCCACCAGGTTAGTCCCCAAAGCTGCTATGGGTGGGGTCTTGGTCAGAGCAGCGCGGATCCCTGTGGGGAGTGGCAGGTATGCCAGGTGCGCTCCTCTGTGTTAGTGGTGCCCCTGCTGGGCAGCTGTGTGCCCACAGTGGCCTTTGGGTCTGGCCCGGGCGGCTGTGCTTTGCGATTCTGGTTGGGTACTGGGATTGCGCCTGCTCCCTTTGGCTCTGCTGCAGGTACACACAGAGCTCTCCCGCAGGGGCCTCTAGTGGGCTCCTTTGGCTCCACTCCTGCCAGTACGCGCAAGCCGCACCTGGGCTGTTCAGTAGCCACTGCTGCGGGCTCTCACAAGCCTCTCCTCATCCCCTCTGGCACCATTAGTGCACACAATCTGCTTCCGGTTCCATCCAGTGCCGCCACCCCCGGCACGTGCTGCCACTCTCCTGCTACTGGGCCGGTGTGTCAGGGTCTGCGCCAGTTGGAGGAATGATTGGCAGGCTGCCTAGTGCTGTGAGGGGCTTCAGAGCTGCGCTGCCTCCCTGGGGTTTAGGGTACCTAAGGTTCCCTGGGACTCCCAGCTGCTGGCTAAGTGTGCCGGGATGACTTCATGCAGCTATGGGGTCCCTATCTCTTTAAGACTTGCAGAAAGCACTCACTTTTCTTTTGTCTCAGGGGTGCTGATTGCAGGGACCTGGTCACAGGTTTTGCTTTTCCATTTCTCTAATATCCAGCACCCTGTGCACCTTGTGTCTGTGCTCTGGGTGAAGATTTCTAGAGCTGGTTGTTTAGCAGTCCTGGACTTTCACTCCCTCCCCATTCCAACTCCTTTCTTCCTGCCTGGTTCTGGGGTGGGAAAGTGTTCAGGTCCCACCTGGCCACGGCTTGTATCTTACTCCCTTCGTGTGATGTTGAGTTCTCACAGATGTAGATGTATCCTGGCTGTTTTACTGCATCCACTGACGCCTCTTTTAGAAATAGTTGTATTTATTGTATTTTCATAAATATATATGTTTTGGGGAGGAGATTTCCTCTGAACTACTCATGCTGCCATCTTCCCATGATTCCACTATTTCAGATTGTAAGATCACTTATGTCCTTCAGTCTTGAAGGAAGCTTCAATTACTAATCTCTGATAACAAGGTATAAATAATCCTCAAGTGGAAATTCTCTAGTGTCATAGGTTTTTGCCATAATCTACACTCCATATAGAGCTATCATACAGAGAATGTGTCCTCTACTAGCACTCCAGCTCTTATTCTACATTTCATGGGCTCAGTCAACCTTTCTGGTTTCAATTTAGTCTAATTAACAATGCATCATTTTACAATGCTATGTAAGGTAAATGTTCCCCAGTGAGATACAGTTTCCACCTTCTATAATAACCTGATTAGGTCAAAAAGATGCAATCACTTCACATAAAGCCTGTTCAAACATACCAATTCTCCTATACACTTTTACCTTAATTCTATCAACTCTTATATCAACTGCTCTGTTTTCTAACTGCAGCCTCTATTAGGAATTCAGCCACAAGATTTAGTTTTACAATATTGAGAGGGGAAGTTATTTCCTAGTCAGACACAGTATTCATTCCCAGAAAACATTCAAGTAAATGAGACAGAACTCCTTTACATAAAACTTGTTTAAAACATTCCAACTTTGATACATTGATCAACCTTTAACATTTTTACATTCTCTCAGTTTAACTGCAGACTGAGCCAGGGCTTCACCAGTAGATTTTGGTACCACAGTTTTTGGGACTTCTATATCAAGGGACCCTGGGAGATTCTCTTCTCTGCCCACTGACCAATTTACCCACTCTGGTACAAAAGGCTTTGGATACCCAGCAAAGGGTCCAGCATAGTGGTCTGGCATTTTTGTCAGTCTTGATTAATCAGTCTAACCACTGCCCCAAGTGACTGCTGGTCAGGTTTCTCATAGTAATCTCTACTTTCTGATTTTTGAAATTTCTCCAAATGTAGGCAAATACAGCACAGTTGTTTGGAGCCCTCTGATGTTAGAGGATGAACTAAAGATCCCTTTGGCCCCTGCCAAACTTTGGTAGTGCTACATTAAAACCTTTGTTTTAACCCCATCATGTTCATTTAATCATCCCATTTCTTAATAACTATATAAAGATTTTCACCCTGCTGGGTGGAAAGAGTCCTGTGACTCTTCCCTTTCTGTTTCCTTTGTTTCTCTCCTATCCCTGTTTGCTTTATCCAGTTTGTTTCTTAATAACCTTTTAAAAATTTCTACCTACTTGGGAAGAGTCCCTTGGCACTCCCTTAGACCTCTTCCCATTCTCTTGTTAATTAACCTAATGTGTTCATTACATATGTAAGACCCAGGTGGGAAAGCTGAAACAATGAATTCCACAAGACTTCCAGAACTGTCCTCGGTTTGGTGACAGGGTTATATGGGAAATCCATGTGATAGGTATCCTCTTAACCACAGCATTTATTATGACCTGCTGATATATTCATTGGATGGATATTCTGGTCATCCTAAAGCCAGTCTTACATGGCTTGCATATGAAGCACTTCAGCTGTTCCATCTGGGGAATTCCACTTGGCATATATAGGAAGAGATGGACAGTCCTCCTTCTCAGAGTTAACAGACATTATGGTGGTTTTTATCCAGTCCACCAGGCTAGCTGGCTCACATATAGCCATCTGTGATTGTTCCACAGTGAGCTGTGGATCATGTATGAAGCCAACATGCTCTTCCATTCTGTAGCATTCAAAACCAAAATATACCTCCTATATTAGTTACATTTATTATCCATTTTTTATAAAGGATCCTTAGGAAATTGATTCTACCAATCCACAAAAATGAAATAATTCCTGTACCCTATCTGCTCTGGTTTCAATAGTTTACTGGTTTTATCCTTCCCAAAGGTGATCAGTTTATCATAAAAGGATATAACTCAAGAACAGCCAGATGGTAGAAATTCATAGGACAAAGGTCTGAATTTTCATGTCCTATTTGAGCATGCCACTCTCCCCAAATACCCACATGTTCATCAACCCAGAGGCTCTCTAACTCCAACCTTTTGGGTTTTTACAGAGGTTGCATTACATAAGCAGAATTAATTAAATCATTGGCAATTGGTATGGGATCTCAATCTGCACCCCTCTTCCTGACCCAGAAGTCTGGAGGTGGGGCTTAAAATTCCAACACTCTTACCACAAGATTGGCTCCAAGGGCAATGAGCCCCCATCCTTAGGGGCTTTCCAAAAGTCACCTCATTAACACAACAAACATGCCTTTATTGCTAGCTTTATAGGAAATTCCAAGGGTTTTAGGAGCTCTGTGCCAGAAACCAGAACTGAGGCCAAATATATATTTCTTATTTTATACCACCACATCACAGTACTTTTCAGACCTCATAGAAATCTACTTTAACATGGGACTTAATTTCAAATGGCTTCCCTTTTAAGACATAATCACCTGTAAAAATGATTCTCATACTTTGTGACTGTATTACCAAAACTAAAATGGAGCCACTTACGTTGGGGACAAAACAGAGATCACCAAAGCAGGTGCATTAAAGAAAATGAAACTTAACTATACCTAATAAAAGTTACAGTAATTTATAGATTTTCTCAGAAATCAGCAGAGAATATCAGACAATCCCCAAAGACCAATTCTGTTCATAGAATCTTCAAATTTCTAATAAGACCACTAGGCAACCAATCAAATTACTTCCCCATTTACCCCCATGTAATCCATGGTCTATGAGGAACTCAGAACTCACTGTTCCAATAGCCTTGAGTTTCCTGGCTTGCAAGTCAAAATATACTCATCCTTCTGCTTTGTTTTATTAAGTGTTTTAGGAAAAATGGAACTTCTATGCCCAAGATTCTCAGCTGATCTTAATATTGCCCACTGTATACACGTGATGAGGTAATACTTGGCCTGCTTGCATACCTCTTGGCAATAAACTGTTTATGGCCAATACTGCTTTAAAAAGAGAAGTCATGGAGTCCCATACTAGGAAGAGAAAAGGGAGCCTAGTGACAGGGAAGAAGGAGAGAGACGAGAGCAGAGCCCGGTGCTAAGAGCAGGAGGGAGCCAAGACAGAGCCATGAGCGGAGGCAGCATGTAGGGAGCAGAGCCTGGAGCCGTGGCTAGAGACTGAGATGACAGATGGGAGTCTAGCATTCGACCTACTTCCCTGAGAATAAAGTTTGGTATGAGCCCCTTTATATCCCCAGTATTCTGTTGTCATTATTCAGTCTCAGTGAATTCATAGTGAACTTGCCTGGAGCATGGAGAATGCCTTCCTCCTGGAACAACAAGTGTGCAAACTCAGTTCTGGCTTGATGATGACAAATTAAAATGACAAAAATATAATTGTAGTATCATAGGAGATGGTCTCTGGAATTTAGTATAATTTAATTGAAAAAATAAATATTAAAAAGATAAAACCATCTATAAATTTAGGACTTTTGGAGGAAAGTGTTATTTCACTAATCTGAAAAATAACATTTTTTTTGTCAATTGAGATCATTACCTTATATGATAACCCTTCTCACTGAATCAAAATGGGAATTAAAGCTATTTTATTTTGACACTAAATTATCCGGAAAATTAATTTGTTATTATTACCTTTAAATAAAAGGCTTATTTTGAATTACTTTGAAATAACTATTTATTTTGAATTAAGAATTTGTATAATCTTTATAAATAAATTTCACCATATACACTTTTTTAATAGTTAAAAATTTGTTACTTCTATTGACATAGTTTTTCCAGATTTGCCTTTCAAAAATCTTCCTTTGTGCCCCTTACATTTTGTAAGAGGTGGGTAGCAGCAAAACTAATTTATATCAAAGAGAAATTCACATAATATTTTTGAAGATTTTTGACTTTTTTAAACATGGTTTATTTTTGAAAAATCAAGTCTCACTGCCTTAATGCAGAAGCACTGACTACAAGAGTTAAATGTGACAATGTTAAAAATCCATCACATTTTATGAAGTGCTTTATTTCAGTCTTCTGGTTCAGGACACAAACTGATTGACCAAAGCTACTTTAAGCAAAAAATACTGAGAGATCAACAACATAACAGCTAATTAAGTTTTCTGTCTCTTCTTCCAACATTTCCATTATCCTCCTAAACCATTCAAGAAAACATTTTTTTTGTACTTACATATCTCCTTTCATCTCCTGTAGTTTCTTTGCTGTTCTTGCTTCAGTCCCAATTTTAGTTACTTGGTTCTGTTATTCAACCTCAGTACAGATATTTCCTCCCTAGAAATCAGTAAAACAGAATTCTTTCCAGAGGTTGTTCTCTTTTTATTATGTTCAGAGCCCAGCTTTCCCCCTAGTTTTCTATGTTGGAGGTTTACCCTATGTATACATGTGTACCCAGGGATGTTTCTTTTATCTTTAATTTTACAGATAACAGCTGAAATGCATAGTTGTTGTCTTCCCAACACACAATCACTCTGCCCACTGTGGGCAGCAATGCAGTTATGGTGAGTTTGACCCTCTTCCCAGCTTTATAGTTTGATATTCTGTAACTCTTAGCCCTCTTGCCTAGGCAATTGATTTAAATCATGCCTATCTCAGAGGGCACAAAGCAAGGACAGAGACCTGTGGTAGGCTGAATAATGGCCTCCCAAAGATGCCCATGGCCTAATCCCCTGAATCTGTGAATGTTACCTTATATGGCAAAAGAGACTTCGCATATGTGATTAAGTTAAGGATCTGAGGTAGAGATTTTCCTAGATAATTCCCTTGGGTACTAAATGTAATTGAATACATTTAGTAATTGAATAAATCTGTATTGGAAGGACTCAGGTGGAATCAGAGAGCAGAGGTCACAGTAGAAGCAGAGACTGGAGTGATCTACTCTGGAGATGGAGACAAAGGCCACAAGTCAAAGAGTATAAACTACTGGAAGGAGCCACTAGAAACTGAAAAATGTAAGGAAACAGATTTCTTTCCTCGGAGCTTCAGAACACACCAGTCCTGCAGACACCTTGACTTTATCCCAGTGAAACTGATTTCACCCTTCTGATTTCCAGAACTGTAAGAAACTAAATTTGTGTTATTTCAAACCACTAAATGGGTGGTAATTTGTTACAGAAGCAATAGAAAACTAACATAGGATTAGGATCCAATCAATGGGATTTCCTTGTGTAGTTGGTTACAAAAGAGATTGTGTTTTTTCTGCATGGTATATGGAATTGATATGAGGATGAAACTATTTTAACCATTAATGACTATGATCAAGGTCAGTTTGAATTTGAAACTGACAAATATAGGAGAGCAAAGCCAAGAAATTACAGAGGAGCAGGAGCATACCCCTGATCAAAATACACCTGACACCTGCAGCAACACAGGACTGTTGCAGTTTCATAAGCTCATAGATTCCCCTCATTATTGAAAAGAGTTTTTAATTACTTGTAATGGGAAGCCACCTAATGGATTTAACAATTTTGCACAAAACCTGAAGTTTTAAATACAGCATCTAATGTGCTTTCAAAGTTGGATGGAGCAAGACAGAAGCTGTCCTGCTTTGGAGCAGGGTAACTGAATAGTAAGACCTGTGAAAGCAGACATGGCATTATGGTGCCTGTGCTGTTCACTGCCATATTCTCACTGTCTAGCACTGTTCAGTGAATATAAATAGATGCTTAATAAATATTTTTGGAATGTGTTGATGATTGAATATAAAAAGTATAAAGTATGACTATGGTACCATTCTGAGCTCATCTTGCCTTAAAAATGTGTTTTCAACTTTGAGAGACTGAATAGGTAAATGCACACTAGCCAGACAGTATATGATAACAGAACTCTGACCCACAACCTCTAGAGCAACCAGTCAGGAAGGCAAACCAAACGGTGCCCTGCCCAAAACAGTCAGAACTTAGTCAACAACTGCCCACTTCACTATGTTTGGCCTATGATTCCAACTCAGGACCAAGCAATGAAAGTCAAATATGCTCCCAGACCAATCAGATAAACATGCGAAACTTTCATTAGCCTGCCTCTACCTGCTCCTTGTCAACAAGTTCCAATCAGAACATACTTGAAGTCTTTCCTTTTCCACTATAAAACTCTCTCATTCCCCTACCTACGTTGGAGTCTCTGTCAAACTTAAGTGATGATTGGTGGCTGACTTCTTTGCTACAGCATGCTCCAAATAAATAACTTGCTGCTTCTCATATGGATTGTCTTCATTTATTTCTGTAGATATACAAATGAGGCTGACAATAATCTTTCTTCAGTTCCTCCCTTGTCTCAGTTATTTATGTATAAGAAATAGTTTCTGTGAAAATACATCTTTATAAAACTCTCAGAAAAATCAACAAATGCATCAGACAAATGTTTTTGTAAACTGTGAACTAAATAAATAGGCATTAAGTTATTTCTCTTCAGAAATAATCTCCCATTGATCTGGACTTTGCTTAAAGTTTGACCACTGGGGTTTCAATTGATTAATTAATTTTTTAAATGTATGCAAAAATTAGTATTTCCAGAAAAAGGGCTAAATACAACTTAACAGTGATAGGCAGATCCTGCTCCTGACTTCAGGGACTTTATATTCCAGAGGAATAGGGAAGACATGTGTACATAATTACATATTTAATTATAATTTTAGTAAGGGTCAAGGGTAGAAATGCAGGAAGATTAGATATGATACAAGGGTTCCAGAATTGATTCTAACCAAGAAATTCTTTATGAAGCAGAAGTGGAGGATCAAATTTCCCCCCTCCCTCCAATTATGTTCTAAAATTTTAGAGATTAGTCATGATTCTAGGAAGGTTTTGAAACCCAAATGACTGTAACTGAATTCCTGTTATTCTGGCAGAATGGGGCATAAAAATAAATATCATTTTGGCTTATTGAAAAATGAAGTTAAAGTTTGAGAGATTTGTGGACTCTGATTCATATCTACTGTACTTACATACCCTAAGGTGCTAAAAATGATTATGTCAGATTCATTCATTTCCCTTGTAGAAATACCTGTGTTTTTACAGAAAACTAATCATTTGAAAACAAGTGAGTAAAGTCTGCTTGGAAACCCTCTGGCTTTGTTTCCTGAAAAATATAGTTAAGACTCCTTAGCAGAGTCCTTAGGAATACTCTTTAAAATTTATCCTTAAGCCATCTTCCCCTGCTTTCAATCGAGCACTCCTCTTGACACCAGTAGTATTTTCAACATGACAAGCTTCTTTTCCTTACAAGTGAGCAGTTTTCACAGCTCCATTTTTCTGTTCACGTGCTTTCGTCTACTGGCTTATTTGCTTTCTCCTATTTGTATGCTTATTGGTATGCTAGGTCTAAAATCCTCTGTGAGACTTTTCTCAGCCAACCCATTTCAAATATTGCTTTAATGTAGCACTTATGCTTCACTGCTACAGTGTAGCCCATTATCTTCCCCCTATTTTAGTATACTAAAGTTTTAGAATAAATATTTAGAAATGGAAAACATATACCTAGGTTGTCATCATTAACAACATTCACCATTTGATGGTTCAGATTTCTACTTGACTTTTCCTTTTCTTAACCTAGATCTGATTTATTATGAAACTAATTTAACTTAAAATAATAAAATGTATCATACAACTAAAGTGTAGTCTTAAAGACATAGACTATTATTCCAACAATATTTCCAATTTTGGAAAACCATTTATTCAGAACAGTTAATGGAGCTGTTATAAGCAGTAACTTACAGTGGTTGAAAGGACAGACTGAGACCAGATTGCCTCAGCTTGACTGGTGGATCTGCTACTTCCTAGTTGTGTGGCCATGAGCAAACTATTTCAAATGTTCGTGTTTCCATTTCCTAATCTGTCATATGGGACAATTATACTACTTGACACAGAATGCTGTAATGAGGTATACATGGATGAAAAGAGATCAGAACTATGTATGGCACATGGAAACCTCTCAGCACATTTTATCTATTAATTCTTTTAGTAGTAGTGAGGGCATAAAAACATTAGCAAATGTACACCACTGTGTGTGTTACCACAACAGAGAAAGACACATAGGAGATCAGGAACATTGTGGAGAAGCATTAGAGAAGAAGAAACATCAAGGGTGAGTTATGGAATTCTAACAAAAATTAGCAACAAAGAAATGGAGTAGTGCCTCATGCACATACAGGCATGCATGAATGCAGGGGCCCAAGAAACCACGGTATGGTGAGCCCCTGTCTACAAAGTATCGATGATACTGCAGACTGCGGTCAAGGAAGAAAGATAGGTTTTAGACTGGGAAAGAGTTTTTGTTCCATGTGAAGATGTTTGAATTTTACATAAGAAGGCATTAGAAAAAAAAAGTTAACCATAGAAATTTTATTGTGGGGTGATTAATTTAAAAATATTCATTGCTATTAGTGTGGACAATGGGTTAGGAGGTGGTGAGGTTGGAGTAGGTAAGTCAGGTAGAATGTTATTGTACTAATTCAGAAATAATCAGACAAATCCTGGAGAGAAGCAGGAGCAGTATATACAGAGAGAGGTACTATTTGTAAAATATCAAAAGAAGCTGAGGAGAGTAGAGAAACTAGAGGTGGAAATTGGAGGTTATGAGGTTTGGGAATATTTGCATAAATTTGACTATAGTTAAGGGGAAGTTTAGATTGAAGAAAAATAAAAAGGAATCTATAACTGGCTACATGGTACTGAATGTTTAACGTTTTCTGGCTTAAAAGTAGTTTTGGTCATACAACATGTGTCCTGATCTATGATACCACACTAAATGGATAAAATAACGGCTAAATAAATATTTATCATTAAGGTTATGAGGACACTGAGTTAATTTATAACTATTATATAGCTTATATAATTTATCTTGGGAAACAAAATAATGCTTATAACCCTCTCTGCAATGTACTGACATTGTGATTAAAGTTAGACTAAATTATGAAAAGTTTTGTCCCTGAATGTTTCTATGTATACAGCATTTTGAGACTTAAGACCTTAAAAAACATTTAGAAACTGCTACTGAAAGTACAAGAAGGCAGAAATTTTGGAGATGGAATGGTGAAGCAATACCTAATCAGGGGCACAATTTGGCATAATGTAAACTTATTTTCACCTATGTAAGGATAAACAGAATGTATCTCAGGTTTCAGTTTTAGGAGATTAGATTATTATAAAGAAATCAAGGATACCCTAATCGCTTTCTCACTTTTACACACTTTACATAAGACCTTTTTGGTTTTCCCCATAAATCTTCCTTTTACTTCAGAGAAAAGGAAATAAAGTCAGTCACGGTCAGCTCCCTCCCTCCACCCCTTTAGTTCCTGCCTCACCCAAACCATGGCGGGAAGAACCGACAGGGCCCATTCTCCTGTAAAGGGGGCCCTTTCCCCAACCCTCCCTTCCCTCAAAGTGCCAAGGTTAGACCAAAAGTAACAGTGTTGTTACCCATGCGGCACTGCCCAGAGGCCCCAGTGCAGCCAAAATGGAAGGGTAGAGGCCAGGTGAGGGAAGAGGAATTCCCTGGCATTACACAGGAGCCCCTCCCAGCGCAGAAGCTGCCCTGGCTGCCCAGCAGGAGAGGTGGAGGCACGTTATGGGCCAGGGAGAAGAGCCCTAAAACCATTTCTTTCTATCGTGAAATACTGACATATTTGCAGTTATAAGAGAGAGGAGGAAATTTGGGGTTAACATTAGTTCTTCAAAGGCAGGGAATGAATGTCAACAAGCAGGCGTGTCGTGGTCCCATTTTCTTGCCTCCTGGCTCCTACACGTTTCAGTGGGAAAAGGGGAAACAGGGGAAAGGGGGGGTTGGGAGGAGGGTATGCTTGAGGGTCCTGTGCCCACAGCTCACTCCCAAAAGATGGGCTGGCAGCAGAATGGCAGCTGGGTCCCACCCAAGAGAGGGCCGCGGAATAGGCTTGAGAGCAGCAGGGGCCCGTGCACCCACACCTCCACCCGGCTGGGGCGGGCGGCGGCAGTACCAGGCTCGTCTCCGGCACACCGGGGCACGTCCTCCCTCACCGGACGGCCCGTCCGAGAGTCTTCAGCACACTCCTCCCGGTGGTGTCCTGGGCACGAGCCCTCCTCAAACACTCATCCAAACGAAGCAGGCCTTCTCGGAGCGGAGTGCGGTCCGGGAGGCGCAGGCCGCCCGCGTACACGCCAGGGGCTCCGCGCACGGGCGCGTCAGCGTCGGCGTGAGGGGCCCTCCGGTGCGGCGAGGCCCACCTCGACGGCGCGCAGCGGACGCGGCACATCTCTTCCCGACAGCTTTGGGGTTCCTCCACCCCAGGAAGCTGCCCATCGGGGGCGTGCAAGCCAGAATGATCTCCGTAAGTTCCCAAACCCTCTTCTTTCGCAGTGTGTCTGACGCGGCCGGATACTGTCTCCGCAGCCACGACTTCTGCTGGGCGAACAGCAGTGAGAATCGCTTCATCACGGAGCCTACGGCTCTGCAAGTCCCTCTTCGGCCACCGTACGCGACAGGTCCACCCTTTCATTTTTTCCCTCTTTCCTTTCGTCTTGCTGGACGCCCGCCTCGTCCCTGGAAACTTCCAAGCCGTCTAGCTGAAAGGATTGGAAGGTCAGAAGGTATCTTGCTGTCATAAGCACCTCAGGGGCCAGTAGTCCTCGACAAAGCTAACTCGTCCCTGCTGCCTTTCTCCAAAGTGCACAAGACAGACTTGCTTGCGGCTTTGACTTTCAGGCATCAGTTCTTGTAGGGACAGCTGACATTTCAGTTTATCCAGGAGCTGAACTTTGGTTAACTTGAGTCATAATTTTTATTTTGCAGCAAAGCTGCTGTATATACATATAGAAGATTAAAAACAGCAATTTGTTATATATGTAGACATTTTAGGAGCAAATACATCTTTTATCCAGTTTTCCAAAACATTTTTACAACTGACTTAAGATAACGATAACTTGAATTGCTTTTGAATGCAGTACAAACTCAGTCTTTTCCTATTGATTGCTTGACTCTATATTTGAAATTCATCCTTGTGTATAATTGTAATCTCTAGTTTTTCACAAATGAAATACCAGGTGGGTTCTGTAAGGCTTGTATAAAATGTAATTGAATGATTTACACTATCAGGTATCTGTTCTTCCAGTTAATCAAGGTTTTAAGTGGTGAACATATTAATACTTCAGTGGTAAAGCAACATCTTGTGTTAACTTTAGAAGAGTGGAAGGTTGGTAATAATGTGAAGTTTGGCATGCCAGTTTTGGTGCTAAAATGACCGACTAGTTGAAATTCTGGCTCCAGGACTTATTAGGTGTAGGACTTTGGGAAACCATTCACTTACTTGTGCCTTAGTTTCTTCATTAACAAATATGTCCTTTCATCCAAGCATAGTTGTAGGTTTTAAATGGTTTACAGAGATAGTGCATCTGAAGCATATTACTTGGCATATTACTAGCATTCAATAAACATTATTATTTATTCCATTCCCACAGCCAGATTTGGGGAGCACGTAGGCCACATAGTTCAGTAAATCGCCTAGATTTATTTTTTTCTGTTGCCAAAAATAACGTAGGTGAAATGGGGCACTGAAGCTAACTCTTACTGGGAAGACTGTGAAGTATTCAGAAATTTTGGGAGTTGGTTGATGGTACATTGGTAGCTTGAAACCAGCTGTGATGGGAGTATTTATACAATCAGTTCTGAAAGGCAGTTGTTAAACATTTACCATATGATACTGACCTTAGCTTTATTATCCAAGTCAATAATTTTCTTCCGCTCTGATCTACTGATCACATGTAAAGGACCTTTTGACAGATTATAGAAAATATTGCATTCATTAAAAAAGAAAGAAAAAGATGGGAAACTTCGCAGTTTCTTATTCTGTTAAATGTTTACTTAGAACATCCAGAAATTCTATTCCAGGGTATTCACCCAAGTGAATTGAAGGCTTGTATCCACAAAAAGAATTGTTCAAGAATTTCCTAGGAACATCATTCATAATGTCCAAAAGCAGATTTCTTTCCACAGAAGAGTATCTAAAGAAATTGTGTTATATTCATACAAACGAATTCTACACAATAATAAAAGAAAAAAATTCATAAAACAAAATAAAAGAATATCACAGAAATAGAGCTGATTGAAAGAAGCCTGACAAAAAGGAGTGTATAGCATATGACTTTATTTTTATAAAGACCAGCCTAAAGTTATCTATTAGAGAAATTAAAACAGTTGTTACCTTTGGCAGGTGGGGGAGCTGGGGGGTGATAGTGATTGATTGGAAAAGAGTATAACAGAAATTTCTCAGGTGATGGAATGTTCTGTATCTTCAAATGGGTGTTGGCTAAATGTGTACACACATGTATCATAGCTTATCAAACTCTGCAGTAAAGATCTGTACATTTTATTCTGTGTAAATTATATCTCAGTAAAAAGTAAAGCAATATTTTTCAGTGTAAATGCTGATTAACAATAGATATGGGTGACTAAATTTGATAATTAGAAAACAAAAGTTGTGGAATATAAATAAATATATATGACTATATATGAAAGAAACAAGTTTCATTTGTCCATCTTTCAGTCACTGTAAATTTTTTGAATTGTGTGAACTTGGACAACTTACTTAACCTTATGAATATCCTAGTTTCTAATCAGCTAAAATGGGTTTAAATATAATATTTATCTGAAAAGATAGTTGGCTGGATTAAATGAAGTAATTCATCAAAAGAATTTAAGGCACCTGGTGTTTACTAAGTGCCTAATAAGTTATTTTGTAGCTATTTTTATAATTAGGAGATAAATATATGAAAGAAAAGAGAAAACTCAAAGAGGATACATCCTGAAGCTCCAACTCAATGCCATGAAAGTGCCAGAAGACTGGAGCCAGTAAAATAAAGAATAGACTAAATTTCCCCTGTTCAGCTCACATCTTCAAAGTGAAGTGATCCAGGAAGTGCCAAATGAATACAAAGAAAACAAATTAATCAAACTTACTGCAGTTTCTACTTTCTATTAAAAAGATAAAGTATTACCCAGAAAGAAGGAAAAATATATTATTTTCAAATAAGGAAGAGACAAATTGTCATCATTTTTCTAGCCAGCAAGAATGCATATTCTAGAAAACAATGGGGTTGTGCCTTCTAATAAACATGGAAAGTAATTTTAAACCTAGACCTAAGTGTGAATTTAATAAAAATTTACAGTCAGGTAAGTACTCAGAAATTCACTTCTGACATACTTTACTAGGAAAGAGAAAATCTTTACTATATTTATATTTAGCATTTGATATAAACAATGAAGATGAGAATGGAATTACCTTTGGAGGAGGGAGAGAAGTTAATTTATTTCACTGCATGCTTCTCTATACTTTTAAAAACATCTTTTTCGCTATTACATATTACTTTAATTATTTCAAATAGATATTTAGATAGGTTAAGTAAAGTCATCATATAAGTAATCATCTCTTTTCATCTGTTTTCCTAGATTAAGTATACAGTATCATAATTTATCCCTTGTGCCTTGAGACACATCACACCTGCTTAATGCTGCAACTATATTTTGCCTTCATTATTTAGTAGAGGTAAAAATCAACATATTAATAAAATAGATTGTTATTAAATTGTCAGTTTAATGTTTATTGACCATTATACATACTTCTGTAGCTGTTGCATACAAGATCTAGAAAATTAACATGACCCTGTTAATTATACAATATCATATATCCAGATTAAGTATACAGTATCATAATTTATCCCTTGTGCCTTGAGACACATCAAACCTGCTTAATGCTGCAACTATATTTTACCTTCATTATTTAATAGAGATAAAAATCAACATATTAATAAAATACATTGTTCTTAAATTGTCAGTTTAATGTTTATTGACCATTATACATACTTCTGTAGCTGTTGTGTACAAGATCTAGAAAATTAACATGACCCCCCCAAATTCCTTTCTCTCTCCTTTATCATACCCCTCCACGTCTCACTCCCTGTAGCCCCTGATCTGATCTCTATTATGAAAGACTACTTTTGCCTGTTGTTTGAATTTCACAAATGTTATATATAATATTTATTTTTTTGTCTCTGTCTTCTTAGAATGTTTTTTAAAAAAAGATATATCCATGTTGTATTGAATACCAGTAGTTTATTCTTTTTTAAAGCTAAGTAGTAATCCATTATTTGAATGTACTGCAAGTTGTTAGTCATTTACTCCATCTCTCTGTTAATGAGCATTAGGGTTGTTTCAAGTTTTTGGCTATTATGAATAAGGATGGTCTAAAAATCCTTCTGTGAGTGTTCTGGGGAACATACATTTTCATTGGTCTTAAGTAAATTTCTAAGGGTGGAGTTTCTGGCTCATAAAATATATATTTATGTAATAAGAATTTTATTTTGTTATACTGTTAAGAAATGCCAGGCGATTAGCTAGAATATCTCTACCATTTACCACTTCCTTCCATTTGCTCTATAACTTCACCTACATTCTTAGACTTTTTAAGTGTATGCATCCTAGTGAGTGAGAAATGGTAGCTCATTGTGATTTAAGTTTGCATTATTCTGATGATTAAAGAGGCTGAGCACTTTTTCATGGGGTTACTGGTCATTTGTATAGCTTATTAGTGAAGTTTCAGTTCTAGTTTTTGCCCATATTTATTGTATTTTTTATTATTGATTTATAAGTATTTTATTTATTGTGGATATATGTTCAGAATGAGTAATTTTGCAGATATACATAAGGCAAATAGGCGTTTTTTCCTATTCTGTGACTTGTCATTTATATTTCTTATGGTATTTTTGACTGACTAAAATTTTTAATTTTGGTGAAGTTCAATATTGTGATCTGTCTAATAAATCTTTGTCTACCCAGCAAAGATTTATTTTTTAAACTCTGGTTTTGAGGTGGAAATATTCTACCACCCTAATTATTTTTACTTCCTTTTTTTACTTCCTTTAAGAACTATAATTATATAAAATAGTGTATTAGCTCCAGGTGTATAACAATAGTGATTGGGCAATTACATACCCTATGGAATGCTCATCACAATAAGTGTAGTTATCTCTTGTCACCATATAAATTATTGCAATGTTATTGACTATATTTCCTATGCTGTACTTTTTCATCCCTATGACTTATTTATTTAATACTTGGAAGTTTGTACCTCCTTATCTCCTACACCTATTTTGCCCATCCTCTCAACCCCTGCCTCTGGCAACCACCAGTTTGTTTTCTGTACTTATGAATCTCTTTCAGTTTTGTTTGTTCATTTGTTTTATTTTTAATTTTTTTTAGATTCCACAAATAAGTGAAATCATACAGCATTTGTATTTCTCTGTCTGATTTTTCGTTTGTCTGATAGCCTGTAGGTCCATCCATATTATTGCCATTGGCAAGATTGCATTATTTGATTTCATTATTTTTAATGGCTGAGTAATATTCCTTTTTAATATATACGACATATCTTCTTTACCCATTCATCTATTGATGGACACTTAGTTTGCTTTCATATCTTAGCTATTGTAAATAATGCTTCAATAAACATTTGGATACATTTATCTTTTCAAATTAGCGTTTTTGTTTTATTTGGATAAATACTCAGAAGTGGAATTACTGGGTTGTGTGATATTTCTATTTTTAATTTTTTTGAGGAACCTCCGTACTGTTTTCCATAGTGACTACACCATTTTACAACCCACCAACAGGGCACAAGGGTTCCCTTTTCCCTGCATCCCCACCAATACTTGTTAGTCTGCGTCTTTTTTATATTAGCCATTATGACAGGTGTGAGGTGGTATCTCATTGTAGTCTTGATTTGCATTTCCCTGATGATTAGTGATGTTGAACATATTTTCACATGGCTGTTAGCCATCTGTATGTGTTCTTTGGAAAAATATCTCTTCAGATCCCCTGCCCTTTTTTAAATCTGATCTTTTTTGGTGTTTATTTTCACTTATATTGATGGAATATGACAAATAAAATTAATCAATGAAGCACCTTCCTATTAGAAGTTGCTAAATAAGTCTGGTTGCTCAAAAGATTATTATAATTCCAAACCATTTCCACGATGTTTTAGTAGGTATGTTTTTGTGGAGGATATTATATTTGAGCTATTTCCTTTAGAGAAGGAAATTTTAAAAAATCACATTTTAAGTCAAATTTTATACAAACATTTTATGTGGTTATAAAACCCCAAATACACATCTGGTTGGCTGAGAAATTCTTTCACCTTCACAGGCTAATGATGTAATTAAAAGTTACAGAAAGTTAATCTATAAAGTTATAAGGCAATGAGTATACAAATGCAAATTATAGTCTGTTTTGCAGAATACATAGAGTGCACCAGATGGATTTAAATCTATACCAAAATATAAAAGCACAAACTTTCTTGGAAGTGTTGCTTTTTTCTAAAAAGTGAAGAGGTATAGCTATGTACAATCATAAGCATATTTATAGGAAAACATCCTGTACTTTCAAAGTGATGCTTGATTGTGTAACACAAGTAAAACACTTGAATTCTTAATTGAAAGCTCATTGCTCTTTAGCACACCTTTATACTTTCAACTAATGGTAATGAGAAATAGAAATAATGAAAAGAGATTTTAAAGAGTAATTGCTGCCTCAAAATTTAAGAAAATACTTCTCCAAATGTTTATCTTTCTTCCAGTTGAAAACTGTAGAAGTAAAATGCCATTATTTCACTCCTGTATCACATGAATTTTTAATATTTATAAATCTACATGTATGTTTACTATTTTTGAAAGTATTCATGAATAAATGGAACAGTGATGGACAATAATACTTTATTGTTTTGCTCCTGATTTCTGAAAGCAACCAAGTGGCTTGTTACTCCCAGGTCAGGATTAATAATTTTTTCCCAAAATGAACTAAAATCTGTGATTACTTATGTGCCTAAAGTTGGCTTACAGGATTCCTAGGGGTGTGTGATCCTTGCGTTCTATTTTCATTTGAGCCTAAAATTCAGAGCCTTAATTTTTTCTTTCTACTTATAAAGCAAATAAGTGCTTTTTACAGTTACTTTTTGGTATTTTCTATTCCTAAATTTGGGCGTTTAGAAATCTAAGCAGATCCAGGATCTTATATGTGTTCAATAAAACATTTCACGCATTTCAAAGCTTGGATTATTAATAGAGGTAGACTTTGACCAAGGACCTCTGTATGGAGTAAATTTTGCATCCCTATAAGAGTTCACAAAATTAAGGCAGTTGCTGAAATGACTCTTTTATTTGTGAGCTGGTTTGAAATAATTAAGCTTTTTAATTTCTTATATTGTTGGACAGAAAAGGCATAAACTTAAAAATGGCACAGAGATATCACAAATTCTTGTGTAAAATTACTCCTGGCTCTGGATATATCACTTCCCATATCTTTCCTTTTTAGCATGTAATGCTCAATTTTTAAAGATATTTTCAAAATAATAATATTTAACCAACTTTGCACACTACAAAGCAATAAAGAATGTCAGTAACCACCTTAATTTTCAGGTGCATATATCGTGTAGCATGGTATATAAATTAATTAGAATATTGTCATAGTTACACTAAAAATAAGAATTTATAATGGAAACATAGACCAAATACTAACTTTACATTAAAAAATACAAAAATGGGGATGATATGGCAAGGCTTAGTTTTCTTTGCTAGTTTCAAAAAATGCATTGACATACCTTGATTTTAGTTACTTATATCACCACATCCCATACTTTTTCATCTCCTGGAACCTAAAGTAGAAATGCTGGTTTCAAAAAATACATTGACATACCTTGATTTTAGTTGCTTATATCACCACATCCCATTCTTTTTCATCTCCTAGAGCATAAAGGAGAAATAGCAGATGCTATATAAATTGAAAACACATGCAAGGAAGAAACAAAGAGTGCCTCAGGACATTAGGGAAGACTTCAGAGAGCCTTGAGTTATGAGCAAGACAGTAGGCTATTTCCAGATGCACAATGCAGTTATAATTACTCTTTGTACTGTTCCCTCCGGATGTTTGGTTTGTGATTTTTGTTTAAAGTGTTGATTCTTACAGTTGTAATACTTTTTTTCCTCCCCACATAGTATGCATTTGGGAAAATGGTCACTGCAGCAGTTCTGCATTGGTTACCCTAGATGCCCAAAGAGTGTGAGGGTGGAAAACTTATGGAGGTTTTTTTTTCTTAGCCACAGCACTTGGAAGTTTATTCTTATAAACGCTCTTAACCTCATTAGGCAAAACACCCCTTTCTCTCTCTTACTGTTGTTAGATCTCCAGTGAGCATTTATTATACATGCAAGGGTATATGATAATAATCATCTTTTTTAAAATGTTTGGTTTAGTTGATCTTGTGTCTAAAAAAAATAGCATCTTACATTCTTTCTACAACTATAAGTAGATAGAAACAAATTCCATAAAATATCTATTGGATCTGTTAGATATTTCTCAAAATTTTCCCAAGACATTATTAAGTAGCTAAATCACCACCCCACCACTTATTTTTGTGCAGTTACATCCCAGTGTAATCTGATTTAATTCTTCTTCAGCCTTGATTGTCATCTCTTTTGTCAATGGTTAAGTTACATATTAAGATTTGTACAATTCTAAAGAATTCCATAAAAATAGAATTATTATATATCTCATAGGATCAAAATACAACATTTCCTAATGTTAATATGGAGAAAAAGTACATATTAAATACTTGCTTTAGTTTGCATTAAATATAACCTTCCTGTAAGATGTAAGTGATTCAATTTCAGCAACTCATGTTTATGGAAAAGTAGTAAGAGATTTAAAAGATGAAATAGAACTATTAAATCGCAACCCATTTCTATGCTGTATTTCATGTGCTTTTCTGTAAGCAGGTTTAATCACAGGGTACATAAAATTATTTCTAACCAAATGACAAGGAATCTAAAATTTAAAGACAAGAAATATTTCACTTAGTGAATTTCTGATTAAGATGATTGTTTCCTAAAGAGAACAGTACATCCAGTCATCCGATTTATATGCTAATTTTGCAGACAAGATGCATTTTTTATGTTTTTGCAAATTTTCAGATGGTGAAGAACAAGTAAACTAAGAAAAGTTTTCCATTTTTAATCTTATGGCAGGTATTTAATAAGTACTTGGGCATTGACTGATAGATTGTAGTTCACCTTCTGAAATATTTGACGTAGTTTAAGCATACAGTGAATTAGGATTTAATTAAGAGTGTATTTATTGACTCTTCATTTCTGTTGGCTTAACTTTCCCCTGACAATGTTGGTCTTTACCTGGGCCATGTGCACCTGGGAAAAAACAACACTTAAATGTTCTTCCCTCTTCCATACCCCTTTTATCTTCTAGGAAATGGACTACTGAAAAGAACTACCCCGATGTGACATAGATAAGATTCATGGATGACCCTCTTGTATATGACAAACTAGACAGATCCTCCAAAATCCCATTCTTTGGCTCATAAATGTGAAGCAAACTGTGCCACTGTCCAGTATGGATAAAATGCCCAGGAACCTAACGACCCAAATTTAGTAAATTTTCCTTAGTCCTTTGAACTTTGGTCTTCCCTGTATGATTATGCCTGAGAATCAGCTGACCTCATGGATATTCCTGATCAATCTGATGACACCACCTGCTCATCCACTACCCCACAAGGGGATCTTTCTAGCCATGTTCACTTATCCCATGGGGTAAATGAAATTTATTTCTGCCTGACCTCTGGGAGGTTTGTATGTCTTCTAAGTTCAGAGTATTCCCTCTTTTGTCATAGTCCCTGTCCCCCTATTGCAATAGTATTTTCTCCTTACCTAAGGCTGGATTTGGGTTTAACTGATTCTCTTTTTAAATTATGATCAGTTTCTGACTTAAGAAAAATTGTTGTAGACAATAATTAATGGAAACCCATTTGTACAAATCATAAATAGAATTGGGATCACTCTTAAATTTTGAGTTTAACATATATTTAGATAGAAGGAGAACAATTTAGTCTTCATTTTAATGCTGGCCTAGGTTTCAAAACATTCAGTTATATCCAATTATTATATAACTATATGAAAAAGCTAATCAAACATCATAAAATTGAAATAGAAAACAAAGCAAGTTCAACTATTCTTTAACATGTTAGAGTAGAAATCTATTTTAAATGAGTACATTAGGAAAACCAAATAAAGTTCTTTACCTGTTGAAAAGAAAGTTTTAGCTGTAATCAAAAGCTCATCTGTGGGTAGGATATGGCAAGTCAGGGAAGAAGACAGAAAACCATTAAGTATATCTGGACAATTTATTATACGACATCTCAAATACCTAACCAAGACACAGCACATAGTATATATAGGCTTGTTATTTACAGAATGTATTCATAATATTTCTTTTGATACAAGCAGACTTCATTATTTTACTTTACTCAAAAACATGATGTCAGCTCTTGTAATAAAATTGACAAAAGGTAAAAATACATATTTATTGAAGAGAGGAAAAGAAATGTTAGAGAAATGAGAAGGTGACAGGTTATGTCTTTATATCACTCATTTTGAAGTTTAATAAGCAACTTCACATTTTATACTTAGTCATCTTGAGAGAAAGTTTTACATGGCATTATGCATTTTCTGATCACATACATTTTTATTTTGACTTTATAAACTGGTGTTATTATATAAGCTAATGAATGTATAAACCGATGTTATGATACCATTGTTTGACTTGGAAATATAAATTAGATCATAAACATCCAATCCAGTATGAATAACAATTTCAAAATCAGAGTCAAAATCAATTTGCTGAGAATCACAATCTTGACCCTGAAAAAGTTCCCCCAAAGCATAATATGATAAGGTCATTGTCTGCTATAGTACTGGCCAGTCTTATTGTCCTCCCCATCTCAGTGTGTACCCTTCATTTACATTTCCAAATTATAGAAAACAGTCATGTTTTATGATATTATTTATGTATGGAAATTTATTCTGAATATTATACCCACATTTATCCTTCAAAAGACCTCTCCCTCTAACCTTTTTCGTATTCCTTCCCATGCTATACTGGGTTGATAATGTTGCCTCAAAATTCATGTCCATTTGAAACCTCGGAATCTAACCTTCTTTAAAAATAGGGTCTTTGCAGATGCAATGCAGTTAGATGAGGTGCTACTGAATTGGGGTGAACCCTAAATCCAATATGACTGTCGTCCTTACAACAAAAGGATAGTTTGGACACAAAAGCAAATGCATCACGAAAATCAAGGACTGCGAGCACCCACCAGAAGCTGGAAGAGCAGAAAGGATACTTCTCTCTAGGCTTAAGAGGTGGCATGACACCTTGATTCAGACTTGTAGTCTCCAGAACTGTAGGAGAATAAATGCTGTTTTGAGCCATTCAGTTGGGGTACTTTGTTACAGTAGCCAAAGGAAACTAATATAAACCCTGTACCCAAAAGAAATCCTGTGCAGGGATTTTAGGAAAGGGATTTTGTAAAGGTGAGCAAGAGGGGAGAGCTCAAGGAACCATCATCACTCACAGAGTGCCATATGCTTCTAAAGGCTGGCAGACAGAGCTTTTTTGGCTATGAAGGATGGCATCATTAATTCCTTCTATAAAAAGGAATGGAGTTTTTTATTTTTTAAGTAGTGTATTATTTAAAAGGTAACAAGAGCTACTATAACATATGCAAAAATATTCAACAACTTAAAAATGATGAAAACAGTATTTCTCAATCATGTAACTGTCCAAAGCAGGTCTTCCTGATTGGAAGCTAATTCTTCTCCAAATGTAGATTCAGGAATTGGGTCCTTCTTTTGTTTTGTTCCAACATCCACAGCATGTGTCTTCAAAATCACCGGGAAAGAATAACACTGTAAGAAGGTTTTAGTAGGTCAGACCTGGAAGTGGTACATATCTTTAATAACTCTATTCCATAGCCAGAATTAATATTGCATTGTTAAAACTAGGGGTCCAGTAAGGGACCTGGAGAATTGTAATCTTTATCCTATAACCAGGAAGTAAAAAAAGTAGGTTTGATGAAGGGTTAACTAATCTCTGCCACAGGGTCAATTCATTTCAATAAGCAGTTACTAATTATGATGGGCCAAGAACCTGTGTTGTCAGTCTGTTACTAAGGTGTTACCAGTGGATTGTCAGTAACTCAGAATTCATATTAATTTAAGCAAAGTTAAAATGACTCATAGTATATTAAGTGTTTAATAGAATCTGTATGTATTAAATATTAATATAATTCATGCATTTATATATTTAATATATAAATCTTATCTTACAATTTCTATTCGAACTTTGTTTTTTAAATTTTAATTCAGCTTAGAAGAAAACATAGGCAAAAATCTCTTGAATATAAACATGAGCAACTTTTTCCTGAATGCATCTCCTCGGGCAAGTGAAACAAAATAAAAAATGAACAAATGGGACTACATCATGTTAAAAAGCTTCTGTACAGCAAAGGACACCATCAGTAGAACAAGAAGGCATCCTACAGTATGGGAGAATATATTTGTAAATTATGTATCCAACAAGGGGTTAACATCCACAATATGTTCAACACCCAATAAACAAATACCCCTATTAAAAAATAGGCAGGGGATATGAACAGACACTTCTCCAAAGGAGAAGTTCAGATGACTAACAGGCACATGAAAAGATGCTCCACATCATTAATTATCAGGGAAATGCCAATTGAAACCACAATGAGATTATCACCTTAGACCAGTTAGGATGGCCACTATAGAAAAGACAAGCAACAACAAATGCTGGCAAGGATGCAGAGAAAGGAGAACCCTCCTACACTATTGGTGGGAATATAAAGTGGTTCAACCATTGTGGAAAGCAGTATGGAGGTTCCTCAAAAAACTTAAAATAGAAATACCATTTGAGCCAAGAATTCCATTCCTAGGAATTTACCCAAAGAATGCAGGATCCCAGGTTCAAAAAGACATATGCACCCCTATGTTTATCGCAGCACTGTTTACAATAGATATGGAAGCAACCTAAGTGTCCATCAGTAGATGAATGGATAAAGAAGATGTGGTACATATACACAATGGAATATTATTCAGCCATAAGAAGAAAACAAATCCTACCATTTGCAACAACATGGATGGAGCTAGAGGGTATTATGCTCACTGAAATAAGCCAGGCAGAGAAAGACAAGTACCAAATGGCTTCACTCATATGTAGAGTATAAGAACAAAGCAAAAACTGAAGGAACAAAACAGCAGCAGAGTCACAGAACCCAATAATGGAATCACAGTTGCCAAAGGGAAAGGGACTTGGAGGCAGTTGGTGGGAAGGGAGGAGCAAGGGGAATAAGGGGCATTACGATTAGCACACATAATGTAGGGAGGGTGCAGGGAAGGCAGTATAGCACAGAGAAGACAAGTAGTGACTCTGTATCATCTTACTCTGCTGAGGGACAGTGATTGTAATGGGGTACGTGGTGGGGACTTCATAATGGGGGGAATCTAGTAACCACAATGTTGCTCATATGATTGTATATTAGTGATACCAAAATTTAAAAAACTTTAATTCAGCTTCACTGTTATATTCTTGATACTCAAGTTATTCTATGTTTATTAATTTGTAAATGCCTTTTAATGCCCTCCTTATAAACTTCCTGTAATTTTTTAATAGAAATCACCCTAGTGTAGATATAGGAAAGAGATTAAGCAATATTTATATGTGTACTTACTTCCATCCCATAAATCCACACCAGTCATATTAAACTGTGATAAAAATTGGAAAAGCAAGCATAAAATATTGTGAAATTTTGAGTCTCTTTAAGAACTGGTTAAAGGAACCTCAGTATCTTTAATTTTGAAACTATGGTTTACAAGAATTACTCTAAAAACCATTAAAAAATATATCCTTCAATGTCTTGTGATATTTGCTTATGATTGAATAGTCTTACATATCAGAAACGTTTCTTTTTAGAGAATATTTTTTTGTCCCAGTTATGGGCATAATATTTGTGAATTGAATTATCTTTTGGTTTATGAGAGTTAAAGCTATTGACAATGTTCCAAATAATTCACAGTCTTCCATTTCAGCACAGAGGTCTTCAGATGGGCATCCTCTCTCTTCAACTGAAGCAGAAACTGTAGGTTCTGAGAAAGTAACCCCTGGAATATTTGGACAAAAAATATGGAGACAGTATTGAATTCAGTACAGCCTTGATACAGAGTGACAGTATTATCATTTCAATCTCTTTCATGGAAATTAAAAGTTAAAAAATGAGACTACAGAGTTAATTTCAGAGTATTTTCATCAATGGATTTATTTTTGTTCTGAAACAAAGTACCTGGAATAAAATGTTTTCTCTCTATCTATCTTCCTTTTACTCTCCCTTTCCCCCTTTCTCTGTCTGAAAATTGTCTTTCTATCCCTTTGTCTTAGAAACTCTGTAATAAAGATACAGAGTTGGCTAGAAACAGACTCATAAGCAATAAAAAGCATACTTTTTGTCTCTGGACAACCTCCAAGGATGGCTGAGAGTGGAATAACCTGAAGACTTGTTGGGATGCTAAAGTTAAATTATTCAACAAAAAGCTTGTTAGTGTTAGCTGAGTTAAGAAATCTAGAGTGGCTCAAGATGGCGGCATGAGTAGAGTGGTGGAATTCTCCTCCAAAAACCATATATATTTTTGAAAATACAACAAATACAACTACTCCTAAAAGAGAGACCAGAAGATACAGTACAACAGCCAGGATACATCTACATCCGCAAGAACTCAGCATTTCATGAGAAGGCTAAGATACAAAATCGTGAACCAGTGGGACCTTAGCACTCCCCCCACCCCAGCTCAAAGCAGGAGGAAAAGAATCAGAGTGGGGAGGGAGTGGAAGCACAGGACTACTAAATAACCAGTTCTACTAATCTGCACAGGGAGCACAGACACACATTGCATGGTGTACTGGATGTTAGAGAAATGGAAAAGTAAAACCCAAGATGGAGATTACAGGTGGGTCCCCACAGCCGGCTCCCCTGGGACAAGAGAAAAGCAGGTGCTATTTAAAAGTCTTAAAGGGACAAGGGCTTAACAGCTGGACAAAATTGTCCCACCACACTCAGCACAGCAGGTGGGGAATCTTAAGGAACTTCAGACACCCTAATCCACTGGGGTGTAATGCAGCCTGAAAGACCCTCATGGTGATAAACAGTCTGCCATTCATTCCCCCCAGCCAGGGCTGCAAGCAAACTGAGTGACCTGCCACAGCTGCAGAGGAGCCAGAGAACAGCCCCACTCACAGCAGCCACACAGAGTCTTCTCCCAGTGTGCAGCTAACTGTGACAGACCTAGAGGCTGTCACAGGTGGGTAGCTGCCCAGCACAGACAGAGGAAGCCAGAGCAAGGTCCAGAAGGCACAAAGGGGCACCCTTCTCACAGAAAAACACATCTGGTGTGTCTGCCATCCCCCACAGTGGGCTAGGCTATCCTGAAGGCTGCCCCACCCATGGCAGCTCAGGAGATTATCCCAGAGACTGTTCCCTGTGTGCAAATACCCAACACAGGTAGTGGAAAAGGGAAAGGCAACCAGCAAGCAGGAAGGGACTTTGTTCTCCCAGCTGACACACATGCCACCTGCCTGTGACCACTTCTATGGCCATGAAAAGGCAGAAGAATCTGGACCAGTCAAAAATCATTCAGACAAACCCAGAGAGAGGGCCTGGTGAGAAAGATATAACCAATCTTCCTGAAAAAGAATTATAAATAGAAGTCATAACCATGCTGATGGACCTGCAGAGAAATATGCAAGAGCTAAGGGCTGAAGTCTGGAGGGAGATAATAGAAATGAAACAATCAATAGAAGGTCTTAATAGCAGACTAGACAAAGTACAAGAGACTGTTAATGGAACAGAAAACAGAAAACAGGAATACAGAGAAGCTGAGGCAGAGAGAGATAAAAAGATCTCTAGAAATGAAAGAATATTAAGAGAACTGTGTGACCAATCCAAATGGAACAATATTCACATTATAGGGGTACCAGAAGAAGAAGAAGAAGAAGAGAGAAAAAGGGGTAGAAAGTGTCTTTGAAGAAATAATTACTGAAAACTTCCCCAAGCTGTGGAAGGAAATAGTCTCTCAGACCATGGAAGCCCACCGAACTCCTAACACAAGGGACCCAATGAGAAAACACAAAGACATACAGTAATTTAAATGGCAAAGATCAAAGACATGGATGGAGAATTAAAGGTAGCCAGAGAGAGAAAACAGATCACCTACAAAGGAAAACCCATCAGGCTACCATCAGACATCTGAACAGAAATCTTACAGGCCACAAGAGAATGGCATGATATATTTAATGCAATGAAACAGAAAGGCCTTGAACCAAGAATACTGTATCCAGCATGATTATCACTTAAATTTGAAGGAAGGATTAAACAATTTTCAGGCAAGCAAAAGTTGAGGGAATTTACCTCCCACACACCACCTCTACAGGATATTTTAAAGGGACTGCTATAGAAGGAAGCACTCCTAAGTCTAAATAGATGTCACCAGAGAAAATAAAATCACAGCAAAGAAGTCAGGCCAACCAAATACTAACTAAAGACAAAAAATAAAATCAACTATCCACAAAAGCAGTCAAAGGAAACACAAAAGAGTACAGAATAAAACACCTAACATATACAGAATGGACGATGAAGAATAAGAAAGGAAAGGTAAAGAATCATCAGACTGTGTTTATAATAGCTTAGTAAGAGAGTTAAGTTAGACAGTTAGATAGTAAAGAAGCTACCCTTGAAACTTTGGTAATCATGAATCCAAAGCCTGCAATGGCAATGACATATCTTTCAATAACACCCTAAATGTAAATGGACTGAATGCACCAGTCAAAAGATACAGCATAATAGAATGGATAAAAAGGCAAGATGCGTCTTTATGCTGTTTACAAGAGATTCACCTCAAACCCAAAGACATACACAGACTAAAAGTCAAGGGATGGAAAAAGATATTTCATGCAAACAATAGGGAGAAAAAAGCAGGGGTTGCAGTACTTGTATCAGACAAAATAGACTTCAAAACAAAGAAAGTGACAAGAGATAAAGAAGTACATTACATAATGATAAAGGGCTCAGTCCAACAAGAGGATATACCTATTACAAATATACATGCACCCAACACAGGATCACTGACATAAGTGAAGCAAATAACAGAATTACAGGAGGAAATAGAATGCAATGCATTCATTCTAGGAGACTTCAACACACCACTCACTCAAAAGGACAGACACACCAGACAGAAAATAAGTAAGGACACAGAGGCACTGAACAACACACTAGAACAGATGGACCTAATAGACATCTATAGAACTCTACATCCGAAAGCAACAGGATACACATTCTTCTCAAGTGCACATGGAACATTCTCCAGAATAGACCACATACTAGGCCACAAAAAGAGCCTCAGTAAATTCCAAAAGATTGAAATCCTACAAACCAACTTTTCAGACCACAAAGGTATAAAACTAGAATAAACTGTACAAAGAAAGCAAACAGGCTCACAAACACATGGAGGCTTAACAGCATGCTCCTAAATAATCAATGGATCAATGACCAAATTAAACAGAGATTAAGCAATACATGGAGACAAATCACAATAGCACAAAGCCCCAACTTCTGTGAGAAGCAGCAAAAGCAGTTCTAAGAGGAATGTATATAGCAAACCAGGCCTATTTAAAGAAGGAAGAACAAACCCAAATGAATAGTCTAAAGTGACATTTATTGAAACTGGAAAAAGATGAACAAATGAGGCAAAAGTCAGCTGAAGGAGGGACATCATAAAGATCAAAGAAGAAATAAATAAATTTGAGTAGAATAAAACAATAGAAAAAAATAATGAAACCAGGAGCTAGTTCGAGAAAATAAACAAAAGAGATAAACCCCTAGCCAGACTTACTTACAGAAGAAGAGAATCAACACACATAAACAGAATCAGAAATGAGAAAGGAAAAATCATGACGGACCCCACAGAAATACAAAAATTATTAGAGAATACTATGAAAATCTATATGCTAACAAGCTGGATAACCTAGAAGAAATGGACAACTTCCTAGAAAAATACAACCTTCCAAGACTGACCAAGGTAGAAACAAAAAATCTAAACAGACCAATCACGAGCAATGAAATTGAATTGGTAATAAAAAAAAATGACCCAATAACTAACCCCCCCGGGCCATATGTATTCACCACTGAATTTGATCAGACATATAGAGAAGACATAATACCCATTCTCCTTAAAGTTTTCCAAAAAAGAGAAGAGAAAGGAATACTTCCAAACTCATTCTATGAAGCCAGCATCACTCTAATACCAAAACCAGGCAAAGACCCCACCAAAAAAGAGAACTACAGACCAATATCCCTGATGAACGTAGATGCAAAAATACTCAACAAAATATTAGCAAACTGCACTCAAAAAAACATCAAAAGGATCATACACCATGACCAAGTGGGATTCATCCCAGGGATGCAAGGATGGCACAACATTCGAAAATCCATCAACATCATCCACCACATCAACAAAAAGAAGGACAGAAACCACATAATCATCTCCATACATGCGGAAAAAGCACTTGACAAAATTCAACATCCATTCATAAAAAAAACTCTCAACAAAATGGGTACAGAGAGCAAGCACCTCAACATAATAAAGGCTATATATGACAAACCCACAGCCAACATCATACTTAACAGCCAGAAGCTGAATGCTGTTCTGTTAAGATCGTGAACAAGACAGAGATGCCCACTCTCCCCACTTTTATTCAACAATAGTACTAGAGGTCTTAGCCACACAATCAGACAAAACAAAGAAATACAAGTCATCCAGATTGGTAAAGAAGAAGTCAAACTGTCACTATTTGCAGATGACATGATACTGTACATAAAAAAACCCTAAAAAATCCACTGCAATACTACTAGAACTAATATCTGAATTCAGCAAAGTTGCAGGATATAAAATTAATACACAGAAATCTGTTGCTTTCCTATACACTAATGATGAATTAGCAGAAAAAGAAATCAGGAAAACAATTCCATTCATAATTGCATCAAAAAGAATAAAATACCTAGGAATAAACCTAACCAAGGAAGTGAAAGACCTATACCCTGAAAACTACAAGACATTCTTAAGAGAAATTAAAGAGGACCCTGACAAATGGAAACTCATCCCATGCTCTTGGCTAGGAAGAATTTATATCATCAAAATGGCCATCTTGCCTAAAGACATCTACAGATTCAATGCAATCCCTATCAAAATACCAACAACATTCTTCAACAAACTGGAACATATAGTTCTAAAATTCATATGGAACCACCAAAGACCCCAAATAGCCAAAGCAATCCTGAGAAGGAAGAATAAAGCAGAGGAGA
This sequence comes from Manis javanica, assembly GCF_040802235.1. Lineage (NCBI taxonomy): Eukaryota > Metazoa > Chordata > Mammalia > Pholidota > Manidae > Manis > Manis javanica. The sequence continues at coordinate 34,697,512 of NC_133164.1, forward strand.
TCTCACTTCCCAACTTCAAGATCTACTACAAAGCCACAGTAATCAAGACAATTTGATACTGGCACAAGAACAGACCCACAGACCAGTGGAATAGAATAGAGAGTCCAGATATTAACCCAAGCATATATGGTCAATTAATATATAATGAAGGAGCCATGGACATACAATGGGGAAATGACAGCCTCTTCAACAGCTGGTGTTAGCAAAACTGGACAGCTACATGTAAGAGAATGAAACTGGGTCATTGTCTAACCCCATACACAAAAGTAAACTCGAAATGGATCAAAAACCTGAATATAAGTCATGAAACCATAAAACTCTTTGAAAACAACAGAGGCAAAAATCTCTTGGACACAAAGATGAGCAACTTCTTCATGAACATATCTCTCTGGGCAAGGAAAACAAAAGCAAAAATGAACAAGTGGTACTATGTCAAGCTGAAAATCTTCTGTACAGCAAAGGACACAATCAATAGAACAAAGAGGCATTCTACAGTATGGTAGAATATATTCATAAATGTCATATCTGATAAAGGGCTGACATCCAAAATATATAAAGATATCATGCACCTCAACAAACAAAAAGCAAATAATCAAATTAAAAAATGGGCAGAGAATATGAACAGACACTTCTCCAAAGAAGAAATTCAGATGGCCAATAAGCACATGAAAAGATGCTCCACACTGCTAGTCATCAGAGAAATGCTAATTAAAACCACAACGAGATATAACCTCACACCAGTAAGAATGGCCACCATCCAAAAGACAAACAACAACAAATGTTTGCAAGGATATGGAGAAAGCGGAACCCTCCTGCACTGCTGGTGAGAATATAAATTAGTTCCACCATTGTGGAAAGCAGTATGGAGGTTCTTCAAAAAACTGAAAATAGCAATACCATTTGACCCAGGAATTCCACTCCTAGGAATTTACCCTAAGAATGCAGCAGCACAGTTTGGAAAAGATATATGCACCCCTGTGTTTATTGCAGCACTACTTACAATAGCCAAGAAATGGAAGCAACCTAAGTGTCCATCAGTAGATGAATGGATAAAGAAGAGGTGGTACATATACACAATGGAATATTATTCAGCCATAGAAGAAAACAAATCCTACCATTTGCAACAACATGGATGGAGGTAGAGGAGGGTATTTTGTTCAGTGAAATAAGCCAGGCAGAAAAAGACAAGTATCAAATGATTTCACTCATATGTGGAGTATAAGAACTAAGAAAAAAAACTGAGGGAACAAATCCGTAGCGGACTCACAGAACCCAAGAATGGATTAACAGTTACCAAAGGGAAAGGGACTGGGGAGAATGGGTGGGAAGGGAGAGATAAGGGAAATAAAGGGGGCATTACTATTAGCAGACATAACGTAGGGGGGCGCACAGGGAGGGCTGTACAACGCAGAGAAGACAAGTAGTGATTCTATAGCATTGGGGTATGTGGTGCAGACTTGATGATGGGGGGAGTCCAGTAAACATAATGTTGCTCATGTAATTGTAGATTAATGATACCAAAAAAAAAAAAAAAAGAAATCCATAACCAGTATTGGCAATTAGATTGAGATATGGTTGAGCCTTATTCCCACTCACCGTTCCATCAATGCCTTGTTATGCACTACTGGGCACCCGAGAGACTATTATTATTATGATATATGTGCAGAAAGCATGGGCAAGTGCAGAGTAACTATGCCTTCCCAACCTGAACCATTATTTTACATTGTGCAAAGTAGATGCCTCAAGTGAACATTATTGTACTGAAGGCTAGGGAAATAAGCATGTAACTGAGAATTGTTGCTAGGAAACAGGTACTCCCAAATTCCAGCTCTAGAATCAGAAAACATGGTGCAACACTGTGTCTGGTTTCAAGGGAGTTGCTTTCTTATTGTTTGAGATTAAGAGATTATGATTGCTTTTCCACTCACCATTTCCAACACCCCATTCACACTTGCTCTTCTCATATAAAAATGAATACCTGTGCACATAAACCTACAGGAAATGAGAAAAAGATATAAAGAGAATAAAGATATTTATTTTCTTTAAAAATATAAATAGATTCAGCACCCAGAATATGCATCCTTTCCAATTACCCTTTCAGATGTGGTTATGGGTAATGTTAAATAAGGGACTCCTCTCAGAGGCCAGGACTGAGAGGCATGGGGGAGGAGGTAGGAGTAATGGACAGGGAAGCTTCTATCAGAAAAATATCTGAGAATAACTGCACAGTCAGGGTGAAAAATTCATATTATTCTTTCAAACAGAATATGAGCTATGAAGCAATGACCACTTTGCTTTGTTTCTAGTTAATTCCTTTCTCCTGTGTTTTTTCTTTCATTTTCTTTATTTTACCGTTGTATTAGTTTTATTCTCTATTTTATGTTGTGTTAATTGAAGATAATGAACATTTATCTAAGGTCTCCAGGTCACATGGAAATACATCCTAAATTGATTTGAAAAGATCATACCTGCCATAGAAATGGAGATTGATGTGGTGACAAGATGAAATTCTGAGGAGGGCATTAGTGAGTTTTACATTGTCAGGAATATTTTTGAGAACACATCTATGAGAAGGAGGGTCTATATATGGATGTCGGTTCTAAGTATAATTTTCAAAAGTGTTAAATCATAGGTCTCTTAGAAATATAAACAAATATTTCAAAAAATTTATTTTATACATTAGTTAATAAGGGAAACAGTAAGATATTTATATCAGTTCCAGGAGCATTTCAAATATTCATAGGCAATTAATTAAAAGAATATTAACACAAGACTGCTGAATTTGATATAAAATTGGTCAATAGTTATTTACATATCTATAGAGGAAAATCTAACTTAACATGGTATTTTACTAACTCCGGGACCTATCATCATTAGTAAGCTTAGTGAAAAGAGTGATTCCATACTTTATGTTACAATTTATTTGTCAATTAGACTTCCATAAAGCTGGGAAGGGAAAAAATGAATTAAAAAACAGTACAATTCCCTAGGATTTAGGTTGGGATCCCTGTATGAAGTTGAAAGAAAAGACCACCTTTCTTTTGGGGGTCTTATTTTCATGCTTTAGGTAATTTTATTTTCATTGGGTGAATCAAAGCTGACTAATAAGCAGATTTTAGCCAAATTACATTATTCTATCTTTGTTTTAATAATGATATCGTCATTTTCCTTATGGGAATCAACCCTCATCCACTTTCTGTCCATGTAGCTTCAGGGACTGAACCAACCATGAGAATCAGGGTGGATATAAAACTAAGAGAAAAAGAGCATTGTCTTCCTTTGGCCACGTGCTTTGTTCAAGTATATGGAAACCAATTACTTTAAATTGTACATCCAGAAGTGCAATTAGCATAGTAATAGTAGTAGTAGTACTACTGGTGGTAGTGGTGGTAGTGGTAGTAGTGGTAATAGTAGTCATCCTAGAATTTAGAGTTTTAAGAATTTCCACAAGCTTATTACTACCAAAAGAGATGAGACTATCTAATAATAGAATCAACTCAAGGAAGTCGGTCTGAGCATTAGAAGGTTAAAACTTAACTGTGGTGGTATTAGTAGAGCCTTGTGGTATATACCATGTCTGAATCCAGAAGTATCTCATAGTTTACAGTTATGTGAAATAAAATAATTCCTTAGCTTTTGATCAAGATAAACTGGCTTTTCTTTTACCTGATGTTAAAAAGTTTCTTACAATGGACACATGGATATTCTACTTTCTGATCTTTGTGTTTTAGAGGGTATCTTTATTCTTGTCTTTTGCCTAATTAAAAGTTCAGCAGTAACTTCTGATCAAAATTATGTTCCTTCTGAATTTTAGAGATATTTATACTTCACCTGGAAATCCAGGAGATATTTGATTCAAATTTAACTATTGTTCCAGGATATGCTTTAAAAAATGTAGAAGACTTTTGCATCTACTTTTTCTCCTTGAGATTCTGAAATAAAGTTCTCAGTGATGTATTGTTTAACTCATTCTGCTTGGCCTTCTGTATGCCATTTGAAATTAAAGAGCCCTGTCTTACTTCAGTTCAGAGAATTATTGATTAAAGAAATTTTTTTTTCAGTTTTTGTTCTCACTTTCTGAATCATATTTTAACTTCTGTTTGATTCTCTCCTGTCTTTTCTTTCTTTTTGCTCCCCACTCCCTTTTCCTTTTGTAATATATTCTGGGAGGTTTCTCTGAATTCAGTCTAAATCACTCTGTCAACTGCATCATTCTTTTTAGGATGGTGGTTAAATATTTTTATGTTCCCTTAAATTACATTTTCTGTTTCAACCACATTCCTTTGCTGGACTATTCACTTTGTTCTCCTAGTACTAGATTTAGCCCATACAACAATTGCTGTATAAAATGCTCTTCTACCTGCTTTCACATAATTAATTTCTACTTATCCAGGGAATTCTTTAATTACAAGGATGTTTTGCTTTTATTAAACCTGTTATTTTATCTTCACTGTGTATATAACTCTAAATGTACTTATGAGATTATTTAGTAATTTTTCTTCAACTAATTTTCACTTCAGAAAAAAATATGTTTGATTACAGTCCATTGTAGTACAGTGTGGAATCTTATAAATATGTGTGGAATGGATGAGTTAATGAATTATGACATGGGGAAGACAGTTCCTTTTCTATTCCAGCCTCCTATCCAGTTCTTACTCTCTTTTTAAAATAAAAACTCCTTAGGGATCTCTGTCATTATTATCATAAGTGACTAATTTCCTTGATCCCACAGTCTCCATTGATGGGATGCTTGTTCTTTTATCTTTTAATGCTGAGGTATTTGTTCAGTATCTATTATAAGAATCTTATCCTAGGTTTTCTTTGTATATCAAACTGTGATCAGAGTATTACTCTTGTTATCTTTTTTAATTTTCCTCTCTTTCTGCTAAGCATGGTATGCCTGACTCCATCTTTCCATGACTACTGCAAGGAATTCTTAGATTGAATATTCTTATAGTAGATTTATCATCATATAGTCAAATTTCAATCTGAGAACATCCTCTTCATTATCTATTATGATACTAGAGTAGCACATCTCATTTGTAGAAATATTGTTAGCTGCTATTCTCACACGTCTGAACTCTGACTGCATCTCGCAATTATCACATGCACGTAAGCCTTTCAGCAATGAAATCTGAAATTCAGAGAATATAGGCAAATTTCTCAAAATCCCTTAGTTAATAGTGTGACTGAGCCAGCTTACTCATGCAAGTGTCTTTAGTATGGAAATTTATTTTAAAATCAAAATTTGCCCATGTTACCTCCCTGCTTCAATTCTTCAAATGCTTCCTCTTACCCAAAAGATTAAATACTTAGACATGATACGTAAGCCCTTCCATTTTTATAGATCCTCCTTCATTTCTTGCTCTTTTACACCACAAACTTCTTACAAAGTGCTTCACACAATATGTGGTTTCACAGTTCCTTTAAGTTTCTTTTGAGAGAAATTTAGGCTTCACATTTTTCTTTAACTTTTATAGTTCTTTTTCTTTGAATCTTGGCTCATTTCTGCTCTTGATGCATTCTAGGAATACCTGGGTGGTTTAAGTATTCCTCTCCTGCACTTTACAGCACTCTGAATATTTGTCTTCTTATGTATATTATGTTATGTAGAAATCAACAATATTTTATCTTGGTCTCTTCCACCGAAATGTAAACTACACCTTTATTTATTCATTTATTTATTTTGATTGAGATATAATTAACATACAAAACATAACTAGTTCCAGCGTACAACATAGTGATTCCACATTTGTGTACATTGCAGAAAGGTCACCATAATAAATCTAGATACCATTTGTAACTTTACAAGTGGTATCTTATTTATTTATTTGTTTATTTATTTATTTATTGGAAATTTGTACGTTTTAATCACCTTCACCCAGTTCATCCTCCCACCTCCCCATCCTTCTGACTACCACAAATTTGTTCCCTGTATCTATGAGTCTGAGTTTAGTTTAGTTTTGTTTGTTTTGTTTTTTTAGATTCCATGTATAAGTGAAATCATGTATTTGTGTTTCTCTGACTTACTTCACTTAGCATAATACATTCAAGGTCCATCCATATTGTCACAAGTGGCAAGATTTCATTCCTTTTATGGCTGAGTAGTATATTGTTAATAATACTTCAGTGAGCATAGGGTGAACATCTTTTTTAGAATTAATGTTTTTGTTTTCTTTGGATAGATGCCCAGTTGAAGAATTGTTGGATCATATGGCAGCTTTATTTTTAATTTTTTGAGGAATCTCCATAATGTGTTCCATAATGGCTGCACCAATTTACACTTCCATGAACAGTATACAAGAGTTCCCTTTTCTCCACATCCTTGTCTGCACTTGTTATTTGTCTTTTAGATATAAGCCTTTCTGACAGGTATAAGGTGATATCACATTGTAGTTTTGAGTTGCCTTTCCCTGATAATTAGTGATGTTGAGCATCTTTTCATATGTCTGTTGGCCATCTATGTGTGTTTTTTGGAAAAATGTCTATTCAGATCCTCTGCCCATTTTCTAATCTGATGGTTTATTTTTTTGTCAAGTTTTATGAGTTATTTTTATATTTTGGATATTAACCCCTTATATATGATTTGCAAATACCTTTTCCCATTCAATTGGTTGCCTTCTCATTTTACTGGTGATTTCCTTCGCTGCGTGGAAGTCTTTTAGTCCCACTTGCTTATGTAGTCCAACTTGTTTTTTTTTACTTTTGTTTCCCTTGCCTTCTGAGTCAGATCAAAAAAACATCCCTAAGTCAAGGAGCATAGCATCTATATTTTTTTCTAGAAGTTATCTGGTTTCAGATCTTATATTCATGTTTTTAATCCATTTTGAGTAGATTTTTGTATATGATACAAGATAGTGGTCCAGTTTCATTCTTATGCATGTAGCTGTCCAGTTTTTCCTAGTGCCGTTTATTAGAGACACTGTCCTTTTACCACTGTATATTCTTGGCTACTTTGTCATAAGTTAATTGACCATAAATGTGTGAGTTTTTTTCTTGGCTCTCCATTCTCTTCCATTGATCTATGTGTCTGTTTTTAAGCCAAATATATACAGTTTTGATTACTATAGTTTGAAATCAGGGAGTGTGATACCTCTGGCTTTGTTCTTGTTTCTCAAGATATTAGAGTTATTCAGGGTCTCTTGTGTTCCATATAGATTTTAGAATTTTTGTTTTTCTTCTGTGGAAAACATTGGAATTTTGAAAAGGATTGCATTGAATCTGTAGATTGCTTTGGGTTGTACATAATTTTTTTTCCTTTTATTTTTTTAATTGAAGTATCATTGATACACAATCTTATACTGGTTTCAGAGTATAGAGAAATATTTCTTTTAACCTGAAGAAATGGCAAAACAGATGATGAATAAATTCAGAAATTAAAAGAAAGTGTGTTCATATATTTTTAACATGTGACAGACATTGCATTTGTCTCACATTCATTGAGCTATCAGAAATCAAAAACAAGAAGATTACCTGATATGAAAATGGTTACAGGACATAGACAATATTTAGTAGAGAAAATCAGCAATACATAAATTTTAACACTATCGATTCTTCCTATCCATGAGAAAAGAATATCTTTACATTTATTTGTATCTTCAATTTCTTTCATCAGTGTATTATAGTTTTCAGTGTACAGGTTTTTCACCTCCTTGATTAACTTTATTCTTAGGTATTTTATTCTTTAAGGTGATTGTAAGTGGGATTGTTTTCTTAATTTCCTTTTATGATAGTTGTTATAGCATATAGAAAAAGTGGATTTTCATATACTAATTTTGTATCCTGCCACTTTACTGAATTCATTTTTTAGTTCTAACTGTTTTTTGGTGGAGTTTTTAGGTTTTATTTATATATAATATCATTTCATATGCAAATTTTGACAGTTTTACTTATTCCTTTCCAATTTGTATGCCTTGTATTTCTTTTTTTTTTTTTTTTTTGCCTAATTCCTGTGACCAAGACTTCTAATATTGTGTTAAATAAAAATGAGAGTAGCAGGCATCCTTGTCATGTTCCTGATCTTATAGGAAAAGCTTTTGACTTTTTACCATTAAGTATAATGTTAGCTGTGGGCTTCTCCTATATGGATTATATGATGTTCAGGTACATTACCTCTATATCCACTTTGTTGTAGTTTTTATCATAAATGAATTGAATTTTGTCAAAATTTTTTCTGCATCTATTGAGATGATTATATTATATTTATCTTTCATTTTCTTAGTGTGATATATCACATTGTTGATTTGCAGATATTGTATCCCTGGAATAAATCCCACATGAGCATGTTTTATGATCTTTTAAATATATTATTGAATTTGGTTTGCCAGTGTTTTGTTAAAAAACTTGCATGTATGTTCATCAGTGATTTTGGTTATTAATTTTTTATGGTGTCTTTGTCTGGTTGTGGTATCAGGATAAAGCTGGCCTCTTGAAAGGAGTTTGGACACTTTCTCTCTTCTTCAAATTTTTGGAAGAGTTTTAGAAAGATAATTACAGGCATGCCTCCTTTATTGTGCCTCATTTTGTTGCCCTTCCCTGATATTGTGTATTTTATAAATTGAAGGCTGTGGCAACCCTGGGTTGAGCAAGTTTACTGGTATCATTTTTCCAACAGCATTTCCTCATTTCATGTCTCTGTGTTGCATTTTGGTAATTCTTGCCATATTTCAAAATTTTTCTTTTTATTTATTATTTATATTATATTTGTGACCAGTGATTACACTCACTGAAAGCTCAGATGATGGTTAGCATTTTTTACAACAAATGATATATTTTTTAGTTCAGGTGTGTATATGTATTTTTTCTGCATAATGCTATTGCATACTTAATAGACTACAGTAAAGTGTAAACATAACTTTTACATTCACTGGGGAACCAAAAATTCATTTGAGTCCCTTCGTTGCCATATTCATTTTATTGCAGCTGTGTGGAACTGAACCTCTGAGGTATGCTTATATTACATCTTCTTTGAATGTTTGATATAACATTCTTACCTGCAATGAAAAAGAAGAGTGTGTTTTTATAAGTCTTTTCTTTTTCTACCATTCTGCCAAATAGAATAAAGGAACTGTTTAAAATAAACTATTTTTGCAATCTATAAAGTATAAATCAATGTCTCTTCTCTTAAAAGTGAGAAGTAGAATGTTCAAAATGACATTAGAGTAGATAGTATAAGTCAATACAGTTTTCGTTTTAAGACTTTTCTTTGGAATTATAGAGATACATGATAGAAATAAAATAAAATGCCACTTTCTTTCCTTGTGCAAGACTTTCAACTAGCTCACATTTCTCAACACTAAATGATAGATATTTAAATATAATCTATATGACTTTTAATATTGAGCTAACTTATGCTCAGATAAACTTAAAAATTATGAAATTTTTCAATATTTTCAAAGAAATGGTCTTTGCACCCTCTTCTTTCCTTTTGTCTTTTTATTTTGGAAACACATTTTAAAACAATTCTGAGGTTTTTAAATTTTTTTTTTGAGAGGACATCTCTCATATTTATTGATCATATGGTTGTCAACAACAATAAAATTCTGTATAGGGGACTCAATTCACAATCATTAATCAACCCCAAGCTTAATTCTCAACAGTCTCCAATCTTCTGAAGCATAACGAACAAGTTCTTACATGGTAAACAAGTTCTTACATAGTGAATAAGTTCTTACATGGTGAACAGTGCAAGGGCAGTCATCACAGAAACTTTCGGTTTTGATCACGCATCATGAACTATAAACAATCAGGTCAAATATGATTATTCATTTGATTTTTATACTTGATTTATATGTGAATCTCACATTTCTCCCTTATTATTATTATTATTATTATTTTTTTTTTAATAAACTGCTGAATTGGTAGGTAGATGCAAGATAAAGGTAGAAAACATAGTTTAGTGCTATAAGAGGGCAAATGTAATGATCAGGTGTGTGCCTATAGACTAAGTATTAATCCAAGCTAGACAAGGGCAACAAAACATCCACAGATGCATAAGATTTCTCTCAAAACAGAGGGGGTGAGGTTCCAAGCCTCACCTCTGTTGATCCCCAATTTCTCACCTGATGGCCTCCCTACGACTGTACCTGTCTTAGGTTGTTCCTCCCTTGGGGAATCTTACCCGTCTCTGGCTAACCAGTCATCTTCCGGGGCCATACAGGGAAATGTAAAGTTGGTAAGTGAGAGAGAAGCAATATTGTTTGAAAAGGTTAGCTTTTTACTTCTTTGCAGATTTATGCCCTGTGGCTTCTATGACCAGCATTTGTCTTGAGGTATCTTTACCACTTGGAAGAATTATGATACTTGGTAATTTCGATATGAGGCACGAATTCTACTTAAGGGTTGTAATTAGGAACGAAGAAGATAAGCTATAGAAGTAGCAGATGGAAGAAAACATGGGAAGATTGATTATTTCCTCGACATATCTTCTTGTAGTGTAACATAAGCATGTATAGGTTTTAAACTACTAATTAAATTGCATGCACACATTAACATAATAGGAATACAGCAACATAACCAAAGCAGACCCTCAATTACCAGCCATCTCCAGTGAAACCAAGAAAACCAGTTAGGCACCCTAGGCATTTGTGAAAACTTATCAATGATATGATGGATATTGTCTAACTGAATTTGAATAGTTTGAGAAAAATCAGACAAATTACAACAACACATTCCAGGGAACTGTTCACATACCATAAGTTCTTTTAACAGTAGATAGTCTATAGTCGCAAGATTTTGGAGCGCTGCAACTTGTCCTTCTCCTAATTCTTGGTTGAGTTCCGACAGTATAGATCCAGTCAAATTTGTTGTTTTACTGTATGCACAGGCCAGCTTAGATATCTCCTTCTTCATTCCAATGGCAAGTCCAGGAACTGGTGGGAAGAATGCAGCTACAACTGAAACAGCACCAGGATCTTTGTTGAAGTTTTTTGATGATCATCTTCTGGAATGACTCTTCCAGAGAATGTTGATGTAGGAAGTTCTTCTTCATATCATATCTTAATTCATTTTCTGGTAGCCAAATTAGGCTTTGATCCACTGTATAAAGAGAAACAAACCCTTTGCCCACCCTTTGATATGCCTTTATACCATTGTGAAGAACTTTTTGGAGATCACCACACAGGAACTACTTTCTTTTTTTTTTTTAAGAGAAAGGAATATTATCAGAAAAATGTACTTCCATAGCTGCTCCTCTGACATCCTTTAAATGATCAGAATTAATGATATTTAAAGCATGCATTAGTTGGTGATTTGCAGTTGGTTTTATCCTATCAGGGAGTAATCCCCCTTTTCTTTCTTTTTTTTTGTTTTCATTAATCTACAATTACATGAAGAATATTATGTTAACTAGGCTCTCCCCTATACCAGGTTCCCCCCACAAACCCCAATACAGTCACTGTCCATCAGCAAAGCAAAATGTTGTAGGATCACTACTTGTGTTCTCTGTGTTTTACAGCCCTCCCTTTTCTCCCACCCCCCATTATGCATTCTAATCATAATACCCCCTTTCTTCTCCCCCCCCTTTTCCCTCCCTAGCCACCCATCCTCCTCAGACCCTTTCCCTTTGGTACCCATTAGTCCATTCTTGGGTTCTATGATTCTGCTGCTGTTTTGTTCCTTCAGTTTTTCCTTTGTTCTTATACTCCACAGATAAGTGGAAAAATTTGGTATTTTTCTTTCTCCACTTGGATTATTTCACTGAGCATAATACCTTCTAGCTCCATCCATGTTGTTGCAAATGGTAGGATTTGTTTTCTTCCTATAGCTGAATAATATTCCATTGTGTATATGTACCACATCTTCTTTGTCCATTCATGTACTGATGGACACTTAGTTTGTGTCCAATTCTTGGCTATTGTAATTAGTGCTGTGATAAACATAGGGGTGCATCTGTCTTTCTCAAACTTGAGTGCTGCATTCTTAGGGTAAATTCCTAGGAGTGGAATTCCTATGTCAAATGGTAAGTCTATTTTCAACATTTTGAGGAACCTCCATACAGCTTTCCACAATGGTTGAACTAATTTACATTCCCACCAGCAGTGTAGGAGGCTTCCCCTTTCTCCACAGCCTCGCTAACATTTGTTGTTGTTTGCCTTTTGGATGGCAGCCATCCTTACTGGTGTGAGGTGATACCTCATTGTGGTTTTAATTTGCATTTCTCTAATAATTAGCGATGCGGAGCATCTTTTCATGTGTCTGTTGGCCATCTGTATTTCTTTTTTGAAGAACTGTCTGTTCAGTTCCTCTGCCCATTTTTAAATTGGGTAATTTGTTTTTGCTTGTTGAGGGATGTGAGCTCTTTATATATTTTGGACATCAAGCCTTTATTGGATCTGTCATTTAAAAATATATTCTCCCATACTGTAGGGTACCTTTTTGTTCTATTGATGGTGTCTTTTGCTGTACAGAAGCTTTTCAGCTTAATTTAGTCCCTCTTGCTCATTTTTGCTATTGTTTTCCTTGCCGGGGAGATATGTTCAAGAAAAGGTCACTCATGTTTATGTCTAAGAGATTTTTGCCTATGTCTTTTTCTAAGAGTCTTATGGTTTCATGACTTACACTCAGGTCTTTGATCCATTTTGAATTTACTTTTGGGTATGGGGTTAGACAATGGTCCAGTTTCATTCTCCTACATGTAGCTGTCCAGTTTTGCCAGCACCATCTGTTGAAGAGACTGTCATTTTGCTATTGTATGTCCATGGCTCCTTTATCAAATATTAATTGACCATATATGTCTGGGTTAATGTCTGTAGTCTCTAATCTATTCCACTGGTCTGTGGCTCTGTTCTTGTGCCAGTACTAAATTGTCTTGATTACTATGGCTTTGTAGTAGAGCATGAAGTTGGCGAGTGAGATCCCCCCTACTTGATTCTTCTTTCTCAGGATTGCTTTGGCTATTCGGGGTCTTTCCATATGAATATTTGAACTATTTGTTCCAGTTTGTTGAAGAATGTTGCTGGTAATTTGATAGGGATTGCATCAAATCTGTATATTGCTTTGGGCAGGATGGCCATTATGATGATATTAATTCTTCCTAGCCATGAGCATGGGATGATTTTCCATTTGTGAGTGTCCCATTTAATTTCTCTTAAGAGTGACTTGTAGTTTTCAGTGTATAGTTCTTTCACTTCTGTGGTTAGGTTTATTCCTAGGTATTTTATTATTTTTGATGCAATTGTGAATGGAGTTGTTTTCCTAAATTCTCTTTCTATTGGTTTATTGTTAGTGTATAGGAAAGCCACAGATTTCTGTGTGTTAATTTTGTATCCTGCAACTTTGCTGTATTCCGATATCAGTTTTAGTAGTTTTGCAGTGGAGTCTTTAGTGTTTTTTATGTACAATATCATGTCATCTGAAAATAGTGACAGTTTAACTTCTTCTTTACCAATCTGGATTCCTTATGTTCCTCTGTTTTGTCTGATTGCCATGGCTAGGACCTCCAGTACTATGTTAAATAACAGTGAGGAGAGTGGGCATCCCTGTCTTGTTCCCAATCTCAGAGGAAAAGCTTTCAGCTTCTCGCTGTTCGGTATAATGCTGGCTGTGGGTTTATCATATATGGCCTTTATTATGTTGAGGTACTTGCCCTCTATGCCCATTTTGCTGAGAGGTTTTATCATGAATTTATGTTGAATTTTGTCAAATGCTTTTTCAGCATCTATGGAGATAATCATGTGGTTTTTGTCTTTCTTTTTACTGATGTGGTGGATGATGTTGATGGATTTTCGAATCCCTGGGATGATTCCCACTTGTTTATGGTGTATGATCCTTTAGATATATTTCTGAATTCGGTTTGCTAATATATATTGAGTATTTTTGCATCTACATTCATCAGGGATATTGGTCTGTAATTTTCTCTTCTGGTGGGTTCTTTGCTTGGTTTTGGTATTTGGGTGATGTTGGCTTCACAGATGGGTTTTGGAGTATTCCCTCCTCTTCTATTTTTTGGAGAACTTTAAGGAGAATGAGTATTATGTCTTCTCTGTGTGTCTGATAAAATTCCGAGGTAAATACGTCAGCCTGGGAGTTTTGCTCTTGGGTAGTTTTTTGATTAATGTTTCAATTTCTTTGCTCATAATTGGTTTGTTTAACTTTTGTGTTTTTTCCTTGGTCTGTCTTGGAAGGTTGTATTTTTCTAGGAAGTTGTCCATTTCTTCTAGATTTTCCGGCTTGTTGGCATATAGGTTTTCATAGTAGTCTTTAATAATTCTTTGTATTTCTGTGGAGTCTGTTGTGATTTTTCCATTTTTGTTTCTGATTCTGTTGATGTGTGTTGATTCTCTTTTTCTCTTAATAAGTTTGGCTAGAGGCTTATCTATTTTGTTTATTTTCTCCAAGATCCAGCTCTTGGTTTCATTGATTTTTGCTATTTTTTATTCTTCTCAATTTTGCTTATTTCTTCTCTGATCTTTATTATGTCCCTCCTTCTGCTGACTCCAGGCCTCATTTGTTCTTCTTTTTCCAGTTTCGATAATTGTGATGTTAGACTATTCATTTGGGATTGTTCTTCCTTCTTCAAGTGTGCCTGGATCACTATATACTTTCCTCTTAAGACTGCTTTCACTGCGTCCCACAGAAGTTGGGGCTTTGTGTTGTTGTTGTTGTCATTTGTTTCCATATATTCCTTGATCTCTATTTTAACTTGTTTGTTGATCCATTGATTATTTAGGAGCATGTTGTTAAGCCTCCATGTGTTTGTGAGCCTTTTTGTTTTCTTTGTAGAATTTATTTCTAGTTTTATACCTTTGTGGTCTGAAATGTTGGTTGGTAGAATTTCAATATTTTGGAATTTACTGAGGCTCTTTTTGTGGGCTAGTATGTGGTCTTTTCTGGAGAATGTTCCATGTGCCCTTGAGAAGAATGTATATCCCCTTGCTTTTGGATATAGAGTTCTATAGATGTCTATTAGGTCCTTCTGTTCAAGTGTGTTGTTCAGTGCCTCCGTGTCTTTACTTATTTTCTGCCCAGTAGATCTATCCTTTGGGGTGAGTGGCATGTTGAAGTCTCCTAAAATGAATGCATTGCAGTCTCTTTCCCCCTTTGGTTCTCTTAGTATTTGTTTCACATATGCTGGTGCTCCTGTGTTGGGTGCATATATATTTAGAATGGTTATATCCTCTTGTTGGACTGAGCCCTTTATCATTATGTAGTGTCCTTCTTTATCTCTTGTTACTTTCTTTGTTTTGAAGTCTATTTTGTCTGATATTAGTACTGCAACCCCTGCTTTCTTCTCGCTGTTGTTTGCGTGAAATATGTTTTTCCATCCCTTGACTTTTAGTTTGTGCATGTCTTTGGGTTTGAGGTGAATTTCTTATAAGCAGCATATAGATGGGTCTTGCTTTTTTATCCATTCTATGACTCTGTGTCTTTTGATTGGTGCATTCAGTCCATTTACATTTAGGGTGACTATTGAAAGATATGTAGTTATTGCCATTGCAGGCTTCAGATTCATGGTTACCAAAGGTTCAAGGATAGCCTCTTTAGTATCTTACTGCCTAACTTAGCTCGCTTATTGAGCTGTTATATACACTGTCTGGAGATTCTTTTCTTCTCTCCCTTCTTCCTACTCTTCCATTCTTTATATGTTGGTTGTTTTATTCTGTGCTCTTTCGTGTTTCCTTTAACTGCTTTTAGTGGGTAGTTGATCTTGGTGGTTTTTTTGCCTTTAGTTAGTATTTGGTTGTTCTGCTTTCTTTGCTGTGATTTTATTTTCTCTCGTGAAATCTGTTTAGTTTTAGGAGTGCTCCCATCTAGAACATTCCCTCTAAAATACCCTGTAGAGATGGTTTGTGGGAGGGAAATTCCGTCAACTTTTGCTTGCCTGGGAATTGTTTAATCCCTCCATCATATTTAAATGATAATCGTGCTGGATACAGTATCCTTGGTTCAAGGCCCTTCTGATTCATTGCATTAAATATATCATGCCATTCTCTTTTGGCCTGTAAGGTTTCTGTTGAGAAGTCTGATGATAGCCTGATGGGTTTTCCTTTATAGGTGACCTTTTTCTCTCTAGGTGCCTTTAAAACTCTTTCCTTGTCTTTGATCTTTGCCATTTTAATTATTATGTCTCTTGGTGTTGTCCTCCTTGTGTCCTTTCTGTTGGGAGTTCTGTGTATTTCCATGGTCTGTTTGATTATTTCCTCCCCCAGTTTGGGGAAGTTTTCAGCAATTATTTCTTCAAAGACACTTTCTATCACTTTTTCTCACTCTTCTTCTGGTACACCTATAATATGGATATTGTTCCTTTTGGATTGGTCACACAGTTCTCTTAATATTGTTTCATTCCTGGAGATCCTTTTATCTCTGTCTATGTCAGCTTCTATGCGTTCCTCTTCTCTGGTTTCCATTCCATCAATGGCCTCTTGCATCTTATCCATTCTGCTCATAAATCCTTCCAGAGTTTTTTTCACTTCTGTAATCTCTATCCTGGTGTCTGAAATCTCCCTCCAGACTTCATCCCTTAGCTCTTGTATATCTCTCTGCATCTCCATCAGCATGTTTATGATTTTTATTTTGAATTCTTTTTCAGGAAGACTGGTTATGTCCTTCTCCTTCTCAGGTGTTGACTCTGTGATCTTTGTCTCCCTGTAATTTTGCCTTTTCATGGTGATAGAGATAGTTTGCAGAGCTGGCACGAGTGACGGCTGGAAGAACTTTCCTTCTTGTTGGTTTGTGGCCTTCCTCTCCTGGGAGAATAGCGACCTCTAGTGGCTTGTGCTGTGCAGCTGTGAGCAGACAGGGCCTCTGTTTCCTGCCCGGCTGCTATGGAGTTTATCTCCACTGTTGCTGTGGGTGTGGTTTACCTCGGGCAGCTGCTTTGATGTGATGGAGCCGCATTGGAGGAGGAGCGGCCTGGAGGCTATTTATCTCCATGAGGGTCCTCCATGCTCCCTGCTTCCTAGGGGTTTAGAGTGCTCAGAGTTCCCCCAATTTCCTGCTGCTGGACTAAGTGTCTCATGACACTTCCATCCAGTTTTGGGGTCCCTGTCCCTTTAATACTTCCAAAAAGCACTCGCAATAAATAATAATAATAATAATAATAATAATAATTAAATAAATAAAAAAAAGCCACTCACTTTTCTTTGTCCCCAGTCACCGGCCTCAGGGATCTGCTCACAAGTCTTCCTTTCCTATTTCCCTAGTATCTATGACCCCACACATGCACTGTGTCTGCGCTCTGATCCGGATGGCTGGGGCTGGGTGTTTAGCAGTCCTGGGCTCCCTCTACCTCCCCGCTCTGACTCCTCTCCTCCTGCCGGGAGCTGGGGTGAGGAGCGCTCATGTCCCTCTTGGCCAGGACTTTTATCTTACCCCCTTCATAAGGTGCTGGGTTCTCCCAGGTGTGGATGTGGTCTGGATGTTGTCCTGTGTCCTCTGGTCTCTACTCTAGGAAGAGTTGTCTTCATTATATTTTCATAAATATATGTGGTTTTGGGAGGAGATTTCTGCTGCTCTTCTCATGCCACCATCTTGGCTCCACCCTGAGGTTTTTAAATTTTTTAATTGAAATATCAGTAAAAAGTTTTAATAGAAAGATCAGTATTTATTTAACTATTAATCATGAAGAATATTTAGCAGATAATGTAATTCTTTATTTGATATCATCATATTGGAGACATTATTTCAGTTTTTTTGGTCCCTGTTTCTACAAAAATATACACTTTGAGTCCAACTTGTTGATTCATTTGGGAAACAGTTACTTTTTTTCTCTAGTAGGTTTTAAGATTTTGCTCTTTATTTTGCTATTCTGCAGTTTTGCTACTATATGTGTAGAAATTGATTCATTTTTTATTTATCCATATCAGAACTTTGTGTGATACTTCAGTTTCTGCAGTCTGAGTATTATTAATGACCTGTTGGCTGAAAATAACACAATGGGTTAGTTTGCTAATCCTAGAATTCTGCATCCTCATCCTGCACACATGGAAAGTAAATATTTCCAAAAGTTTCTATATGAAATTTAGGTTTCAATATTCACTGTAATTGTTATAGATTAATTTTAAAGTAGAGGTAAAGTAGAGATCATCTTCTTGTTCATTTTGATTCCTTTACTAGTGAGCAAAGTAATGAAAATATTAGTTAATACCACAATATTACTCAAGGTTTCCTTCCCAGCTTTCTGGATGTCAGGAGGCAGTTGCATTTGGGCCACTGTGTAACTGCAGCTTCTTGATTTTGACTTCCTTATCTCTTAATTTCTACTACATAGAAATTTCTACTACATAGATCTTTTCCTGTGACAAGTGCTACAAAAGTAGGTGTCACCAGGCCTTCCTCTTGTCACCTTAAGTGAATTAAGGCTTCCGGAACTTACACAAATGCTGATACTCTGCTATGGCTGTTGCTGTGAGTAATAAGGTCTTTTGTCTCTGACTCAGGAATCTTGTGTATTCTGCCATTTATTCAAGAAACTGGAAGGCTAGTTTGTTAACTTGAAACTACAATAAAATCTCAGATCTTTCACCATAAAATATGGATGTCTTGACCTCAGTATTTCCAGTATTGATGTCAGAGACAGTAGTATTGTTTCTTGCTTTAAATCCTGATATATTTTTAAAAGTAGATTTAATCCTTGACTTTTATTCTAATTGATTTAATGTTCTTTACCAGTTCTAGAAATTTTTTATCAAAATACTATTTTGAATATTGCATTTAGTTCATCTTTATTATTTCTTTTGCAACTCTTTTTATGCATATATTGACACATTTATCTTCCAAATCTCTTAAATTCTCCTAATTATCATCCATATTTTCAGTTCCTAATTTATTGTTCCCTCAATTTTGTCCCCTAGTTTAACAGTTTCCTCTTCCTCTCTGTATATTTTTTAATTAAACTGATCATGGGTTTCATACCTTGAAGTTTCAGTTTTTCTTTCCTAGAAATAAAATTTGGATTCTTGTCCACATCTGCTTGTACTTTTTCATATTATTTCATTCTTCTTATATATCTAGTTCTTTAAACCTTTAAGCATTTTAAATATACCCATTTTTAAATATTTTCTTTCAGGTTATGCTACTATTAGCTCAAGGTCTTAAGAGTTTTAATTACTTTTGTTATATCTGCTTATTCTAACTTATGGTTGATTACTTCCTCACATATTTTGTAACTTGAATTATCCATATTTCAGGTCTGTGTTATCTTTTGCAACCTGGTTTGAGGAAACCTCTTTCTGAAATGTTTATGAGGATTCATCTTTTGTCCCTAAATAGGCATTCAACTTCAAGCCCTAGTATTATAGACCCAACATCTCTCCCATAGCAGTCATACCATATACCTCCCTGTTGTTTCTGTTGTTTCAAAACCACTCTCAAGTTACATGATTAGTTAGAATGACATGTAGAACTCAGTAATATGTGATAGTAGTAGCTAAAATTTATTACATCAAAAAATACCGAGCAAGATCAATAATATGAGAGAAACGTGCATTGGGTGGAATCCAGAAGAGTCAAATGCAGGTGCACAAGTCATTCTCCTACCAAGTCTCACAGGACACATTTTTCTCTCTTGCAGCAAACTATTGCAACACATGCAAAATGCCTCAGATCAAGTAAGGCCATTTGAATCTCAGGGACCAAGTCTTTTACAGATGACTGGGCACATAGAAACATCTTACAACCAGCCATGATAATATAGCTCAGGATCCCAGCAGTGAAAGTAAGTGCATCATGAATCTTAACTTTAAACAAAAATCATCCTTACATATCCTAAGAATGTGTTTCAACTTGCCCCATTGCTCTTGGTTTACAAAGTTACCATCAGTCAGTAGCATGAGAATATTCTCAAGATCATATTTAAAGAGTTTGACCATGAGTCAGTCTTCATTCCAAATGACTGCAGCGGACGTGTAAGGTCTGAGAAACCAAATCTGCCATATGAATCACTTCACACCAGCTTTGGCTCAGTTTTCCACTTGTTTCTTCAATTCTGTTATTTGGGCATTTTGCTTTCTTGCTTTTAAATATAAATATTCAAAATATTGCTCAATTTTATTTAACATTTATAAATGTTTTTAGAAGAAGTCTTTCTGTAGTTTTTCTAATTTCTCCATCATGCCCAGTTCATATACTTTTTATTTGAAGAGTTCTTGTTTCAGATTAAATAATTATTTGTACATGCCTATGTTACCTTTTCTCAGATGGTAGTAAAGAGTTGAATGTGCTGAAGTTTGCTTACAAAGTATATTCAGTGTGGACATTTTAATAATAACCTCTTTATCTATCTATCTATCTATCTATCTATCTATCTATCTATCTATCTGTCATCCATTTATCTATCAGTATTCTATCTACTTAATCTTCAATTGTTAAAAAACTGTAATGGAAAAAATTATAGTCCTAGAAATGGAATAATCAGGATATTAAAAAGGAAATTAAAATTTGATGTATGCTTTTCAAAAGTTTTATCTCTTGCATTACAAATCATTCTAGCTCAAGAGATAAGAATATTTCAAAGGTGTGAAATATCTCTTCTAACCACAGAGTCACAGATACTCCTTTAGGTTAGACTTATTTTGAATTTTCAATGCAGATACCATTATTGTTGGAAAAAAATTTATATTATACCTCAATGCTACTTTAATATTGACTGTATTTCATATTCTTTACATTTACCTATTTTGCTTAATGAGCTTACTAAATTTTCACTAATAGTTACTAGATTATGTTTTGCATGTGTTTTATTCCTTAGTTATAACTGGAGTTCTTCTACAAGCATTTGTAGCTTTCTCCTTATTAACTGGGTCCTTATTTACCCTGGTTCATTGTTTTGTATAAATGGGAACTTAACAAAATTTAATAACTTCCCAATTCCATAATTGTTGGCAAGTACATTTCTAAAAATCTATTTAAAATGCAATTAGAATTAAGGTATAACAGCCCTAGGTGACTTACCAAAACTAAGACTAAAAACTTATTTGTCTCATTTGCCCACTTTTCACTCAATACATATTTATAGGGCAACGACTGTGTGCTTAGTGTGCTGTCCTAAACATTGGAGTTATAGAATTGAGCAAAACAAATAAAAACTAAGATGTCCTCATGAAGATTAATTTACCATACACTTTGGGGATACATTCATGCCACACTAGTACAATACATCTGTGCAGGAAGACATGGTCACCTCTTGCATGAATTTATGGGCTATTGTCTACCTTTGATTCACTTTACCCATTACCATGCCAATATCCATTGCAATGATCTGTTTGAAAAAATGGATATAAATATACATCTGAAAGAAAATTATTCTCATAGGAATTACTTCTTGGCCCCAAATCAGATTTGCCTCAGATTAGGGTGGCTTTTCAGGCCAAAACACTAATTAAAAATGGTGCAAACACCCCTCAATTAATTCTGATTGTCTGTCTACCTCTGGGATGGAGAACATGAAATTGTTGCCTTTTTCCTTAAAATGCTCTTTCTGTTCTAACATAAAATGTTCTTAGTCAATTTTTAAGAAAAATCCAACATCAAACTTTATATACAGCCCACTGGTCCTCTCTGCCATCCTGAGGGAAGTAACAATCTCTCTAAATTGCTATTAGTGTAACATATGGTCACCTTAAAAATCAATCTAGTATATAGAATTTATTTATATTTTTAGCTATTTTGATAGGTTATGAACTCCTAAAATGTAAAGTTTGTTAATGATTTGCCCATTTTTATTTCCCTGGAACATGAAGTATAGTTTGGGCATGTTTGGCTCATATAGTAAGGTGGTGTTTTATTAAAAAATAGGGAGTGAGTGAATGTCATGCAAAATGTTAGAAATCCAAATACTTTCTAACCTTTTTTTTTACCTCTCTAGTCTTGAGTGATATTACAACTTCTTTGATATATTTCATTTCTGTTTTATTAAAATCAATTTGTTTCATTAGATTATTATAATTTCATTCTCTAATGGAAAATAATTTATTTTTTTGGTAGGAGATTTGTAGTGAACTGAGTATCTTGCTAAAATATTGGAATTATATAATCTTTCTACTAAAAACAACATATGTCTTAGTACTAGGAATTAGATTAAAGTATGGGTGTCCTGGATAGATTGTAATAAAGGCTGCTTCTCTTGGTAAACCTTAAATGTCTAAGCTCTTCATAAGTGATGAGTATCAAAGGTAATATGGGAAGTAAGAAGTGAGGGACCCAGGCTAGGATAACTTAATTTTTTAAGCTGGTCTCTTAAGTGAGATAAACATGTTAGCTGTAGTACACAAGCAGTACTTTAAAAGCCAGCTTTTTAAATGCTTTACATTTATTCACTTGGTAATGGGTATTATTAATACTCTTTAGTAAAGCTTTTTAAAAAATTCTTCTTCTTTTCGATTCTTCCAGGAGGAAGAGACGGTTTCTCTGTACACTGCTGCTGGAGTGTGGTGTTGGCACAGAGAGGCCCCAGTGAGACATTCAGGACTGATGGTCAAGATCATGTGGACCAGAAGCCCTTCCCTATTGGGAGATTCATCTTCCAGGGTGAGTTTGGAGTTTCTGCTGTTTCCTCAATTCAGGATTGAGAAAGTTCTTTAACTCCTGGTTCATAATCCCACCCACACCTAAACTTTCTAAAAAATGTGTATCTGTCTACAGTGTACAGAGGTGTACTTAGTGATGAATATCAGTGCTTCAAGAAAAATTGTCAGAGGAGATGATCTGCTCACCAAGAACTGCACATACATTGATGAGTGGACTGAGAGTCAGAACTGACAGGCTTTTTTTATTGTCACAAGTGATTATTAATTAACAGTTCAAATAAGTAGAACTCACTTTGATGGATACTAATGGTTAAATGCAGAAATATCACTAAAATATTCTTTTACAATAACCTGAAAATTTCTAAATGATACTAATAGATCTAGCTGACATTTTCAAATAATTGATATTTTCTTAAGATATATCCTAAAAATATTTAAAATAATAGTTTTCCTATTTTTTTCAACTCTATTTCTTGTTAAACTACCAAATGAATTTATGGTCATGTGTAAATTTCTTGTATTTTTCAAATACTGTTGGATATGGCTTGGAATTTAGAGAAAATAGACCTTATTTCATTGGTCTCCATGAACACTTTGTAGTTGCAATGATAATGCATATCACTAAATTTCTCAAATAAATTCCCAGTGAGCTAAACAAAAAGTAAAAAATTAAAAAAAACAAAATTAGCATTGAGAAGAATACCTGTTTTTTTTTGTTTTGTCATTGTTAGATGGAGTATTCTATAGACGCATTAGGTCTAGTTGGTTTATAGTATTGGTCCAATCTCCTTTTCCTATGTTAATTTAACATCTATCTAGTTCTTCTATCCACTATTGAAAGTGAGTTACTAAAGTCTCAATTATAATTTTTTTTTGGGGGGAGGGCATCTCTCATATTTATTGATCAAATGGTTGTTAACAACAATAAAATTCTTTATAGGGGACTCAATGCACAATCATTAAGCCTAATTCTCAACAGTCTCCAATCTTCTGAAGCATAACGAACAGTTCTTACATGGTGAACAAGTTCTTACATAGTGAATAAGTTCTTACATGGTGAACAGTGCAAGGGCAGTCATCACAGAAACTTTCGGTTTTGATCACGCATCATGAACTATAAACAATCAAGTCAGATATGATTATTTGTTTGATTTTTATACTTGATTTATATGTGAATCCCACATCTCTCCCTTATTATTATTATTATTTTTCTAATAAAATGCTGAAGTGGTAGGTAGATGCAAGATAAAGGTAGAAGACATAATTTAGTGCTGTAAGAGGGCAAATGTAGATGATCAGGTCTGTGCTAATAGACTAAGTATTAATCCAAGCTAGACAAGGGCAACAAAACATCCACAGATGCATAAGATTTCTCTCAAAACAGGGGGAGGGGGTGAGGTTCTAAGCGTCACCTCTGTTGATCCCCAATTTCTCACCTGATGGCCTCCCTATGACTGTGCCTGTCTTAGGTTGTTCTTCCCTTGAGGAATCTTACCTGTCTCTGGCTAACCAGTCATCTTCTGGGGCTGTACAGGGAAATGTAAAGTTGGTAAGTAAGAGAGAAACAATATTGTTTGAAAAGGTTAGGTTTTTACTTCTGTGGCTTCTATGCCCAGCATTTGTCTTGAGGTATCTTTACCACTTGGAAGAATTATGATACTTGGTAATTTTCGATATGAGGCACGAATTCTACTTAAGGGTTGTAATTAGGAAGGAAGAAGAAAAGCTGTAGAAGTAGCAGACGGAAGAAAACATGGGAAGATTGATTATTTCTTTCACATATCTTCTTGTAGAGTAACATAAGCATGTATAGGTTTTATCAATTATCATTTTATATTGACTATTTCTCCCTTCAATTCTTTCAGTTTTTGCTTCATGTATGTTGGACCTGTATTTTCAAGTACATCTATATTTATATCTTTCTGATGTAATGACCCTTTTATTATTAGCAAGGTTTTTTTAGTCTCTAGTAACAACTTTTTGTCTTTAAGTCAATTTCATCTGATATTAACATAGTCACTCCACTCTTTCTGTTTTACTTTTTGCATAGTATACATATTTTCTCCATCCATTCACTTCCAACCTATTTGTATCTTGAATGTAAAGTATATCTCTTATAGATAGCGTATACTTTAAATTGTGGGTTTTTTTAAGCTGTTCTATGAGTCTCTGACATTTGATTGGGTATTTTAATCCATTTTCATTCAATGTAATTTCTAATAAGGTAGGATTAATTTCTGGAATTGAAATGTAATTTTCTATTTGTTTTATGTCACTTCTGTGCCAAATTCAGGCTTGGTGAAGACAACTATTCATCATCTAGAGTTCCTTGATTTTGAGCTATATGCAGTAACTGATGAAGTGTTGGAGTTTCTGTTATTTACTTCTTTATATTAATATAGACAAACCAAGAAATTTTTTTTTAAATTACAAGAACTATAAGAAAACAAAATATGGTATAAGTGGTCCTCAATTTCTTTTAGTCAATTAAAATTGAGCACACATGAAATAAAACAAATTTTCAGTTGAATTATTAAGATTTTGATTTACAAATTACCATGTATGGTTGTAGCACGTCTTATTTTGTGAAGTAGGAAGAATTGCAATTTTAGTCTATTTCTATATATGTGGGATAATAATCAGTGGAGGTACAATCAAATCAGATTTTAAAGAATAATTTATTTTTCCCACTTATGATAAATTATAAGGCAGGAAAGGAAAGTACAACTTTAATTCAGCTCTTCATGGTTGAGGATTTTTAATCAACATAGCCACCAGGTGCCTAATTTTTCCCTTTTGTTATAATTCTTTTCTGTACTCAGTAACAATTGCGGATAGTAACGATTATAGATTATAGTAGTAGAGGCTACATTTATTGAATTTGTACTCTGATCCAGGCCATAAGCTATTAGTGCACAATCTCCTGTTAATATGCTTACTTTTCTTAACCTCTCTGCTTCTTTCTCTTTGTCTCTGTTTCTCTATAAACTCAGCCTCTTCATTCAACCATAAGAGCTGCTGGTTTACAAATGCTCCTCAGTTATTAATAATAAGATTTTTGTTTGAAAAAAAAACCTCAGTCATAAAATCATGTGTGCTCAAGTCTGAGATTCATGCAGTAGGAGAAAACTGGACTGTGTTCTGCCACAATGTATATATTAGCTCAAAAGAAATGGGAACCAATAATGGTGTGTGGGGTGTGTGTGTGTGTATGTTTGTATAAAGAAATTTATCTGAAGAAATTAGCTAATTCTATTGTGAAGGCTGGCAAGGCCAAATCTGCAGGGTGGGCTGGCAGGCTGGAGACCAGAGCAGAGCCCATTCTATAGTTCAGATCCAAAGGGAGTCAGGCTGGAGACACAAATAAAAGCTGATGTTTCAGTTCAAGTCCAAAGGCCATTGGCTTGCAGGATTCCATCTTGCTCAGACTTTCAGCTGACTGTATGAGACCCACTCACATAGTAAAGAACTTTCTGTTACACTCAGACTCCACCAACTTAAATGTTAATCAGTCGAGAAACATCTTCACAGGAATTTCCAGAATAATGTTTGACCACTTATTTGGATACCATGGCCTAGCACCCCCTATCAACTTGGCGCCCAAATGCATCTCCTTAAACCCTATTTAATTTCCGAATAAAGAGAGTAACAGTGTTATACTTCCATCTGACATGGCTTTAACCATCCTTCATACAACAGAAGACATAACTCTTTGCCTAGGAGGGGATGAAAAGTCCTTGAGTGATATTTACTTTTCTTGATACTCCATGATTTAAATATTATGACATAAAATTAACAAAAATATTGTGAGATGAAGTCAGTACATGTAATGTCACATGATAGGGGGATAAGAGAGGGAAGGAAACAAAGGTATTTCATTTAAGTATATATAAATATATATATATATATATAAGATACACATTACATATCTCTATATAGATATAGACATCACACAGACACATATATATCACACAAACATTCAGAACAAAATAAGGAAGAAATGCTTGTGACAATTAAAGTTCTCATTTCTATAACTGGTCACGTAATCATAGCTGGTATTTGTAACTACCTTCTTCCACTACTCATTCCATATTTCCCTTTCCTTCCTAAAGCACCTCAGGTAGTCATGGTTCTTTACCCGGTTAAATGACACAAATTTCATTCTTAAGAGTATAGGCTACTACTAGACCTGCCTGGATTGGACTGCCATAGTTTTCCACTGTTTTTTATCAAAGGCCCTGGTGCTAATAAGAGACTCCCTAAGGGGTCTCTTATATTCCAAACATACTCTTCCTTCCTCTGCTGTGAAGTAGCGGTCCAGTTTCCCCTTGGTAGTCAGAATCATTCAGCCTAGCCAATACCATAACTCCATTTTTGCCTGTTGTTTTGGAGGCATGAAGAGTCCAAAGTGACTGGGTGGCTGTCTTAACTTCTAGTTCAAAGGAATCATTGTTTTGTCTTCTGGTGGAAGTATTCTTCTCTCTAGAACTAAGGCATGTAGGACAAAAGAGAATAAGATTGCAGGGACAGGAAGCAAATATTTTGCTACTAGATCACTAGGTCTAACAGTAAGTGATTCAACTCCTATTTTCACACTTCTATTCCTTTACCTTTGGATCCTGGACATCAAAGAAAGGTGCCATATATTGGATGCAGATTCAGAGCATATGCAGCCTCTTAGAGAACCTTGCCTCAGTCTTATAAGGTATTGCCATCTAGCTTGCACTATAACTGAGTTTTTAAAAAGCCATTCCCTGATTTAATATTAATATCGCCCCCACAAATGTTAATGTCATCCAAAAATACCTTCACAGAAATATTCGAAATAATATCTACCTCATTATCTGGGCTCTTGGGCCCAGCCATGTTGACACATAAAATTAACCATCACAGTGCATATAAATCTTTCAGATCTTACACACTGAGTGAAGAGTAATGTTTCATAGGTAAGTAACTGTGATGTGAAGAGGAAAGAGGGTACTATCCTCCATCCCATACTGCAAGTGGTATTTTAGATATCCTTGGCTACTTTGAATATTTACAAATTTATTCTGATGGGCCCAAATCATCATATCTTGAAGCTGTTTTCTTCCTCATGCTATGTACTTAAAAGCACATAATTTCTTTCTCTCAACCTTCCTTGACACCAAATTCTAATCTGATGAGTTCCATTTTGTGAAAACTTCCTTTCTCTTTGGTGAACAGATCACCGCACATCTGCA
This sequence comes from Manis javanica, assembly GCF_040802235.1. Classification (NCBI taxonomy): domain Eukaryota; kingdom Metazoa; phylum Chordata; class Mammalia; order Pholidota; family Manidae; genus Manis; species Manis javanica. Next base: position 34,725,197 of record NC_133164.1, read on the forward strand.
GCAAGCTGTCCTCCAAGAGAACTTTCACTACACATAGTGCCAGTCTCGTACCCAGCATGTGCTTGAGGCATTTTAGTTCTGTGTGGCATTGGCTGCTGTCAGAGCCTGTTGCTCTGAAATTTCTTTAACTTACTAAATGTGCTTAAATAAAATCTTCTCTCATATGCCTACATTTGTTTCAATTAGGGATTCAATTGCCACTGATTTCCGCACTGAAGCATTCTTTCTTGGAGAAGTGCTCATAGTCCTAGGCAGAATCAAACACTGTTTAATTTTCTCCCAGACACTTCTTTCCCCAGATTTGGATTGTTCTGTCCTTGAATAACTTTACTATTTCAATAGTGGCACCTGTGTTTCCTTTGAATCACTGTTTTCCTGTTGTGAAAAGATATGATTCAAAGTTTCCAATTCCATATGGTCACATATTACATCACTGGGTACCTACTGAGCACCTCATATGTTCAGGCACCCGTTAGGCCATTGGGGTTCATCAGTGACGGAGATAGATAAACATCTCTTCTCTCATGAGACTTCAAGTTTCTTCTGCTCCATTCAGGTTACTTAAGCTGAATGTTTTAACATTTTATTCTTACTTTTAATTAGTCACTTTTCTTTTCTACCACATGTGAATCTTTTGAGAACAATGGAAATGTAAAGACATTTTCACAAAAACACAGGTAGAGTGTTTATCAGCAACAGAATTTCGCTTCACTAGTCAACAGAATGCAAATTAAAACAGCAGTGAAATCAGATTTTGCATTGAATGAGAGTAGTACAAGCCAAATTTGAAAATTAAGGAACAGAAATTTCACTAATTAGTGAAATTAAGGAACAGAAAAACTCTCATATACTGTGGGAGAATAATTTGTGACTAATACTTTGAAACATAATTTGGCAGGTATCGTATAAATTTCAACACACATCCATCCTTCAATAAAGCGATTTCTAGGTACAAAACCTACAGAAAGCTTTGCACATGGACATTAAGAGAAATATTCAAGAACATTTTTTTGAGTAAGCAAAAGAACAAAATAAAGTGACAAATTTATACATTAGCACCACACATAAAAATAATGCATAAACATTGTCTATAGTGATATCAAGGTAAGCCAGATTAAACATTAAAGAAAATATGCTAACCCCAATCTAAAAATAAGCAAAGTTACTCATAGTCGCAAAAATCTGGAAATAATGTCCATCAACAGAACAATATATAAGTAAATTGCAATATATTCACAAAATAGGACATTATAAAGATCAAAAATAAATTAATAAATTAATTGGTTTTGCAAGGATGGCAAGGATTAATTTTAGTAACAAAATCCAGTAAAAAAAAAGTCAGAAAATGTCATTTCAATGTGATGCTCTTTCATAAGGCTCTAAAACAAGGGAAATGTTTTATGTATTAATTAGATATCCATACATATGTACATAGATATACATACTGTGAAATACTGAAGGAAGGCAAGGAAGCAAAACATGTAAAATGCAAGACAGTGAGATTAAAACTTTACACACACATAATTTTTTTATTTGGCAATGTTTGGTTCTTAAGTGTGTGGAGAATTTAAAGGTGTTCATTTTATTATCGTGTCATCACTTATATGTATAACGTGTTTTTTCGCAGTCTATGTATTATATTTTGAAATATTCAATATAAAATATTTAAAATACAGTAAAAAGAAATAGAAATTGAAGGAGGTGGTATAGTGTTTCTTACTCTTATCTGATAGTAATAAATCAAAGGCCAAAATGTAATATAAGATTGTTTTGTAACCTTGACCAACCTTAGCATTTTGTGATTTCACCCCAAGATTGCAGTCCTGGATGAGAAAGTGAAATAAGCAAAAATTGTCCAAGCACCAAAGCCTAAAATTCCCATACATTTAAGCCTTGTCACTTTTGAGGTGAGCCTTGTCTCGCATAAAAGACTCCTTTTCCTACCATCAGAATGCTGTGCTGTCTATCCCCTATGCCTGTAGAAGCAGCTGTGACCAAGTGCTGAGGTTCACTGGACACAGAGGTCTGCACAGTCTGTTCATTTAACCCGTGCAGCTTGCATTGCTCAGCCCCACACCTGTTACAAACATTCACCTGCCTGCACACACCTGCTGCAACAGCTGCATCAAAAGGCTAGTTCTTGCCATGGAATATTTGGGTCCCAAAATGTCACTCCTTTTGCCAATTTCTCAGTATTTCCTTGCCAAGGCCCCATGTGTTAGAGTGTGAAGGTAATAACTTGGCATATAATCCTAAAATCCAAGCTTTGAAACAACTAGGAAGTAGGTATAGAATGAGATAGAGATCAAAATCAACATGATGTGCTGTCTTCTTATAGGAGATTGCAGCTTGTGTTTGAGACCAAAATGATCTTTTTAATCCTTCCTTCACCACCACCCTAGACCTCTGGACCCGTTGAATGGGATGGTCAGTTTCCCAGCCAGCTTTTCAGAGGATTTCACTCTAGCTTGTATAGCATGGTTAAAGATATGGAGCAGAAGTCAGTTTTACATTTTATTGGTGACAGTATAAATTGCTAGAATCATTTTGAAAAATTATTTGTTGTTATCTTATAAACTTAAACATACAAACACATTTCCTGTATTGTATAGGATGTTTATAGCAAAATTATATACAAATACACATGCAAATTATGTGAGGTTGACATTGATTCTTCCTAAATTGTAGGTTATTTTATAGGTTATTTTAAATATGTACTGGTTTTTTACATTATAAATATTATATAGTATTTATTTTTATATACTTATATTAATATAATATTTATTATATTAATAAATATATTTATTAAATATTATTTATTATTGGATACAAGTTTTCAAATATATAGTAGTGCTCATTTTGTACTGGGAAACATGATATGTATTGTTCTCATGCTCATCAACTTAATCTTTATAATATTTTATGTGGATAGAAGATTTGCCCCATCTTAATTGTGATCAGCATGATTTACTTTCAGTGTAAGCTGTGACTCAAGCCCTAAATATTCTTTCATGTCTTAAATGTGCCTCAGATGTTTGATGGCTACAAAAAACAATTAGAAATATAGATACTGCTTTGAAGAAGCTCACTGAGAAATAGAGAGAAACAGACATGAAAACAAATGCAATAAATTATTTTATACATGCCTTGTCTAAATTTGTATTGGTTATAGTAGGTGTAGGAAAGGTGATTACTAAATCTCTATTTAAGAATATTGTGCCAGGAATGGCTTTTAAAATGCAATATAATTTGAATAGAGTCACAGACTAGAAGATGATTTTACTAGGCAGACTAATGTGGCAGAAACTTTTCTGGGAAGAAAATCAGAGTATCCAGATTGTAGAAATTTTAAATAACCAAAAGCTGCAAAGACCTTATTTCTAGAAAGACAGAGGCTTTTACTTCATAGATATCTTTAAGGAAAGAATAACTGGAAGTATAGCTAACTATTTCACATTTCTTTAATATCAGAAGGAAAATAGCATGATAGAGAAAAATTGTCTTTATTTGGACTTTGCATTAAAGAGATTTAAAATGTTAAATCTTATGTATTAGCAGCAAATGAAAAATCATCTATTCACTTTTTCTTAGGAATGCACAAAGACTGGTGAATTTCATTATGGCTGAGAGATAAATCTCATAAGTTTGTACTCTTTAAATCAGATACCCTTTACTTTATTCATCAGAGCCATTTTGAATTTCATGCCCTCCAGTTATAAGTGTTGCCCGTTTGTAGGAAATTCGTTTCAGTATTAGTCCATAATATCACCACTGAGGGAGAAGTTGGCACTGTATAATGAAACTAGTAGTGTTTCGCATATGTAGCCATCTCTAAAAACTAACGTGTTATTTTCATGGGAACAAAATAAGTATTCATTTATGACTATTTCCTTATTGTCTATATATTAAACAGTTTCAGGGGAAAATTGCCAGTAATTTATACTTTTAAGATGGGCATGAGAAAATATCTGATTTCATATACAATAATACTCTACTTATCATGTACAGGAATATTTAACAACTTCAAATACAAAATAAGCATAATACCGAAAACAATAATATAATCTTTGAGCAGAAAGAAGCATAGGTCTCAACAAAACCCAAATATTTTACTTGGCAGTATTTCCTTTTCATATAGCAGTTTTGTGTAATATTTATAAAACTGATTGAGAGTTGGATTTTCTAGTTCAAATTTGCACTGCAATGTGCATCTCTGCATAAAAGTTACTAATTAAGAAGAAGGATTGCGTCTGTGAAGTACATCAGTAGTCAGAAATGAACACTTTTACTGAGAAGAAATATTTACTTTAAAAATCTAACCAAGCTGTAGTTAAAAAAAACCACACATGTTGCCCTATTAGAGCAATCCTAAGGCATAAGAATAGTTGAATTGTGTTAAATGTTTGTGTTTACCAAAGCAATGCATTAAGAAATCACTCTGATTTATTAGTTTATTTTTCAGATTACAACCAGAATATTTTCTTCAAAGATGGTGATTGATTATGCTACTTTACTTCAGATTTTACTATAACTTCTATTACTCTTAGAAGTTAATCTCCCATATTCAGGTATTTTTCTTTTTATTGCTGGAACATTTTGATTCTGATTTCATGTAGTAATTCAGAAAAATCTCACTTCATCAAAGATATCTCCCTTGAACCTTTTTAGACTAGGTAATTTCTCCCTATCATACAATCTCTGAGTATCTTTTTTTCCCTTTTGAAATACTCATCAGTTACATATACTTGTTCAATGACTCTTTTTACTGAGACTGTAAACCCCATGAGGTCAGATACAAGGATTGTTTTAACCAAATTGCTGTTTAATGAATGAATTTGTACCTGAATAGTAAGATAAATATTTGTTATACTTTGATTTAAAATATCATTGGGAAAAAAATGATGGCAGCATGGGACATAAGGAAGAAACCTCCTCAAAAAAATCACAAAATATGAAAATACAGCAAACATAACTAATCTTGAAAAAATGACCTGACGACTGCAGAACAGACTGCCTACATCTGGAGAAAAAGAGAAGACCTCACAGAAAATGGTAAAGTAACAAAGCTGAATTCTGTGAACCTAACCCTACCCTCACTCCAGCCCAGAAGTAGGAGGAAGAGAAAAGGTGAGAGGAGAGAGTAGAAGCCCAGGACTGCTGAACATCCAGCCCTGGAGATCTGCTTCAGGAGCACAAACCCATATTACATGGTGCTCTGGAGATTAGTGGAGTTGGAAAGCAAAGACAAGCAGAATACTAGGAGAGACTGAGATTCCAGCCACCTATGGAGAACAGGGACGCTCAACTGGAACCCCACAGGCAAAAGAAAACTGGAAAGTTGAAGGACTTCCCAGCAGCGAGAGGGGTGCTAAAGGGGCAAAGATTGTACAGGAGAAAGACCAAGTGGACAAACCTTCCTGGCAGGCTCAGCCAGCAGGTGGGAAACTCTCAGGAGCTTCAGACACTCCATCCCTCTGACTGACAGTGCAGCTCTGAGGCCTCCCACTGTGGTACACAGACTGCTGCTCCTTCCTCCCAGCAGGCACCAGTCCTGCTTACTTGACACTGCTGCCATTGCACCAGGCCACGCTGAGGGCAAGCCCACTGACAGCAGCTACACGGGCATAGCACAGAGGCTCCTCCCTGCATCCATAGCCCACTGGACCTGGCAGTGGAAGCAGGCATTACAGTCAGAAGCCCTCCCAGCCAAGCTCTTTGCAGATCTGCTCGCCTGCCACCCCTGTGATTACTGCAGGTGCTTGGCAGCTCCAGGGAGTAGAGCTTCTGGGCACTAGTGGGCACTGCCTACACAGTTATTATTCCTTAGGAAACACAAAAAAATGAAGCAGCAAAGGAATTTGGTCAAAACAAAATCACAAGAAAAAACACCAGAAGAGGGCTTCAAGAAACTGAAATCACCAATCTTATTGATAAATATTTCAAAATAAAAGTCATAAACATGTTCACAGAACTATAGAAAAATATTCAAGCTCTCAGGCAGGACTTCAACAAAAAGATAGAAAATTTGAAAGGTACAGTATCTGAAATGAAACATACAATGGAAGGATTTAAAAGTAGATTAAATGAAATTAAGGAGAAAGTAAATGAAATAGAAATTAGAGAATAGGAAAACAAAGAAGCTGAGGCACAGAGAGAAAAAAGAATTTCTAGGAATGAAGGAATAATAAGAGAACTGTGTGACCAATCCAAATGGAACAATATTCGCATTATAAGGATACCAAAAGAAGAAGAGAGAGAAAAATAGACAGAAAGTCTCTTTGAGGAAATAACTGCTGAAAACTTCCCCAAACTGGGGAAGGAAATAGTCACTCAGGTCATGGATATGCAGAGATTTCCCAACACAAAGAACCCTAGGAAGACAACACCAAGACATATAAAAATTAAAATGGCAAAGATCAAGGACAAGGAGAGAGTATTAAAAGCAGCCAGAGAAAGAAAAAAGATCACTTATGAAGGAAACTCCTCACGGTATCAACAGACTTCTCAGCAGAAACCTTACAGGCTAGAAGGGAGTGGCATGATATATTTAATACAGAGAAAAAGAAGGGCCTCCAACCAAGAATACTCTATCTGGTAAGATTATTTAAATTTGAGCAGGGATTAAACAATTTCCAGATAAGCAAAAGTTGAGGGAATTTACCACCCACAAACCATCTCTACAGTGTATCTTAAAGGGACTGTTGTAGATGGAAATGCTCCTAAGGCTAAATAGCTGTTACCAGAGAAAATAAAACCTCAGTAAAGGAAGTAGACTAATTACTAAGCAAATACAAAATTAAATCAGCTACTCACAAAGGTAGTCAAGGGATACACAAAGAGTACAGAATATGACACCTAACATATAAAGAGTGTCGGAGGAAGAAGAAGAAGGAAAGGAAAAAAAAAACCTTTACATTGTGTTTGAAATAGCATAATAAGAAATTTAAGACAGACTGTTAGATAGTAAGGAAGCTTTCCTTGAACCTTTGGTAACCACAAATAAAGCCTGCAATAGCAATAAATACATATCTATTTATAATCACCCTAAATGTAAATAAACATAATGCACCAATCAAAAGACATAAAATATGGAATGGGTAAAAAATAAAAGACCCATCTATATGCTGCCTACAAGAGACACATTTCAAACCCAAAGACATACACAGACTAAAAGTGAAGGGATGGAAAAAGATACTTCATGCCAATAATAGGTAGACAAAAGCAGGAGTAGCATTACTTAGACAGAATAGATTTCAAAACAAAGAAAGTAATGAAACAAAGAAAGGCATTACATAATGATAAAGGGGTCAGTCCAACAAGAGGATATAACCATCATAAATATCTATGCACCCAATATAGCAGCACCTAAATACGTGAAACAAATACTAACAGAATTAAAGGGGGAAATAGAATGCAGTGCACTCATCTTAGAAGACTTCAATACACCGCTCACACCAGAAAACAGGCCAACCAGACAGAAAATAAGTAAGGAGACTAAGGCACTGAACAATTCATTAGAACAGATGGACCTAATAGATATCTACAGAACACTCCACTAAAAACAAAAAAGTCCACAAACACATGGAGGCATAACAAAATGCTTCTAAATAATCACTGACCAACTTCTCCTGTAAAATCAGTTAATATAAAAGTTTGAACAAATGAATAAATATATTGTAGGTAATGGGATCAGGTTTCTCATTGTGAGAGAAACAAGTTACAAATAAGAAAAGGAGGAAGCCTACAATGGGTGGGTGGGCAGAGAATATAGAATGACCCCTGCGGTGCTGGATTGGAATCAGAAAGTATAGTGTTGAACTTCTGTTTTAAGGTACTGTTGTTTTAATATATATTAGATATAGAAATAAACATAGATAATGATGCATTGGATTAATAAATACACCAATTTCCTATTTCTACCTACCAAAGGGGCCTAGATCTAGTGTCACCCCAGTTGCAATGAGCACATCTAGCATCCAGATCTTGATATCTATTACCATTCTCCAAAAAAATGAACCTTGGAGAAGTGGATGATTCCTGGAAGAATGCAGGATAAGCTCAGAGCTTCTTTCAGTGACAGAAAAGAAGTGCTAAAAAAAAATTAAAGTTGGATCATATTGAAATGAAAAGTCTCCCAATAGCCAAAAGCTGGAACAATTTGTGCAAAAAGTAATAATAGCATTGGATTATAATCAAATAAGAAATAATCTATGAGTCCATACTGATAGTAATAAATACCTCAATAGAAAATTAAGTGTGGGAGAAGGGATGCCTTTTCCTTACATACGCATTCCAATTAATAAATATAAAAAGAATACAAAGAACAAAACTATGGCCACACTTAACCACACCTTAACATAGTCTCATTAAAATAAAATTTACATTGAAGTTTTTCTCCCACCACTGGCCCGCCCCTGGGCTTTTCTGTGCACATTTTGGGAAAAGACATGCGCACTGAGAGGAATGGGTATATAACCACAATTGCTAATCAAATGACATCACCCTGTCCATTAAAGAGGCACCTCCTGGCTAGTGTGTGACCAAAAGAGCCTCCCCTAAAAGACTGGGGCCTTTGTCTACCTTGACTCTGGCCCACTCTTCCCTTGGAGTGTATTCAAATAAAACTTTCACTTTGCTTTGCAAAACAAAAGAATAAGTAAAATAAAAAGTCAACATTAGAAAGCGATTAGAACACTTGCTGAAGTCAAGATCCACTGATAGATGCTAAAATTAGTTGGCAAATATAAGGAGGAACAGGTTATTTGGGTTCTCAAAATATCTCCCCCAAACCCAAGTTTTTTAAAATTGTAAATGGGATAACAATGGCAATTTTATACTGGAGAAACCTTGACACAAAAAACTTCAGTAAATATAAGGATGATTAAATAATAACTGCATATTAATGTCAAGCCAATGTATCCATAATTTTTAAAAGTGATTTTCTCTGCTTAATGGAAATCTGAATGACATTTGTAGTCTTAATTTTTCATCAGTTAATAAATTTTCTGCATGAATATGGAAACATCTGTTCAATCAGAGAAAATAGAAAATATGTATGGAATCATGATATTCAATAGTCATATTTATGTAAATATATAGCACAAAAACACTGCAAAAAGAGACCAAGAAATCAATAATGGGTGAAAAAATGAAGATTATAGAGCTGTCATAAAATGAAAAAGGAAAACATAATAATTCCAAAGTGTATCTAAGGTAGTAACATGTGTGTGTGTTTGTGGGTGTTTAGATTGGAAAATTTAGTGTATTTTTCACCCCTGAGTAGATGTATCTTGTGATAAGAGATACAGAAAATGAAAGGACTAGGGTTTTAATGGATTGAATGATTTTCCAAAAGTGTTGAGGGAAGTTAGGAGCTATGATATCTGTGCAAATGTCTGCTTGGCAAAAAGAAAGCATATTTTTCCTGGCATAGAGGATAAGGAAGATACAATAGATGGAGACAGTGTGAATGGAAAAGGAAGTGGTAGTAAAATACCACAGGGGATTCACCATTATAGAAATATCTAGTCTAAGTCATGTGCACATAACAAAGTGGATTGAATTACAAGGTGGACTGACTGGGAGATTGAAGACTCAGGAAAATATTTTAAAATATGGTAAATAACTTCTCTTTGAAAATTCAAGAAAGAACAGGAAAGCTTTAGTTATTGGTTTTGTGTACCATTTCCTCAGTCTGAACACATCATCTATAAAAACTTGTGGCTCAAATAGTTACTTGTTTTTATGACAGCCAGTTACCTTATTGAATAATAAATCAGGTCTGATATACCTTCACTGATCTGATATGCCTTGTCAATTCCAAGGCAGATATGCCTATTTTGTGCTCAAATAGTTACTGAGGTTTTGGCAGCTTCTTGACACATAATGAGAACTCAACATACAAATTTGCTTGGAAAACACTGAATCACACAAGGTGAAGTAAGGTATTATTTCAGATGGAGCAGCAAAAGTTGTAGTTAGAAAAAGTTCTGGTATCCTAAAATCTTACTGTTTTTGGAATGATTCCTGAAGCTGGTCAACATTGTGACTGCTAAAGTCCAGAAAGGATAACTTTATTAATTTTTTCCCATAATAATGAAAGTTGAGGGTTATAACCTCACCCATTCCCTATTCTTATTTTCACTGTGATTATGGCCTTGGTTTCCTTGATCTTTTCATGTCCTTTCATTAATTTATTTTTTCATTTTATTATATTGTTATGTAAGTATATGTAATTATTATAATTTATTATTTTAAACATTGTGTTTATCCCTTCCTGATATTTTGCTAACTCCTGTTTTCACTAAGACAGGACCACACAGTATTTTCAATTTTCTCCATTTTAAGCTTATAAAACAGCAATATATGCATGAAAATAGAAAATGATGAAAGCAGTGATAAAGGATAAATGCATCTAGAAAATCAACATTGCAGTAATTTTTGATGTAATGCACTTCCAAAATAAAACTTAAGGTAAATACATGTATATATTTACTTTTATGAAAGCTAGTTTATTTACCTGTTTTTATGACAGCCAGTACCTTATTGAATAATAAATCAGGTCTGATATACCTTCACTGATCTGATATGCCACATTTGTCATATACTAAACCAGACTTTTCAGTTTTGAAAAGCAAATTTATGGATTCTCCTTACTTTCATTCAGAGGCTTCTTCCTCAGTACTTAATTTGTTAAAAATAATTGTAGTGCTATAAGAAATTCTAGTAACTGTAGTGTTAAGCCTTTGTTAAAATTGAATTTTATGTTTTCTTAGTGAAATTGTGAACAATCCGTATAATATCTGATTGCTAACTTAATGGTATGCCATTAAAAACACAGATTATTCTAGAAAGAACATCATTTTTTCCCACAGTGACTCATCCTTTCTTAGAATTATTTTGTAAGAATTATTCTGTAATGTTTTCTAGCAGTTTTCAGTTATTCCTCAGATAGGCACAATACACTTCTCTTTATTCTCTTAAATATGCTTTTTTTTCTATTCTTAGTGAAATATTTTCTGTTTTCTGTTTTTACTGAATATATAGGAAAATTAACAAATTTTTAATCCCATAATTTTGTGGTTGGTCATTTTATATAATAATATTATTGACTGGATTTTCAAATTACTCTCTGTAATTTGCCAAGTGTACGATTTTAATAACTAAAATATTTGGATTCATTTCTGCAAAGAATTTCAAGTGAATAGTTGTCTAGCTATGTTTCTTTAAATAACTATTTTCATAAAATATCAAAAATATGTTTAAGTTGACAAAGTGTATGTATATTTGGTGAGAGTTATAACTTCAAAGATGATTTTCAATGATCTATGAATAAATAGAATGTAGATGACTGAAGACTTTTAATTTTTCAAAGAAAGGGTATTCACTTTATATTTCTTACAAGAGTGCCTTTTAATAAAAGATTTTACTCAACTTTTTGCTAGCACTTCCTTTTCAAAGTAAAACATTTGCATGCATATACTGACATCTGGTGGATGTTCTGTTTGTGATCTGGTGGATATGAACTGTCATATTTCTAATGTGAAGTCAAGGAAAGTAAATAAAATATACCATAATAATAACAAAGTTTTACTTAAATTTATAAACATAGTGAAAACTTATTTTGGCTTTATTTTCGTGGGAATCTAAATATAAGAAAAATGTAAACAGTTCATTAGACTTTTAGTAAACTTATTTTGAATTGTTTATGACTTGTATCAAGTGTTGACAATTATTTATGATCCCTCATATCCTAATGTGTAACATCATGTTTTGTGCATTGTAGATGCTAGTGTTTGTGGCATTTACATAAATGGTATTCTGTATCTTAGGATAGCTAAATTTGTTACTGAGCAAAAACACATCCTTTAGGTAGAAGAATTGACTTAAAAAAATGGAGATACTACATATTTAGCAATTATATTAAATTAGGAAAATTCCCACCTCTCAGTGGAAAGAAAATGAACAATAGAGTTTCACTAAAGTACAATATTCCAGAAATAAGGGTATCTTTTTTCTTTTTTTAAACCTGATGAAGTAGACTATATAAAACAAACACTTTGTTTTTGGATGGCTAGTTCTGCTTCATGGAAGATTTCAGGTAGGTTCAAAAACCCAAAATCTAGCTGCTGAACCTAATATGATTAATACTGTTGTGTAGCTCAGTTTGGCACAGTGGAATAGAAAGACTATTAGTCTTAAAGCTGGATCTTAATTTTAGGGTTTAATTACATCTTTTTATAATCCAGGCATTTAAAAGGTGAATGACCCTTCCAATCCTACAAAATAATAATCCTCAGGTCCTAGGTTCCTACAACTTTGAAGGTTTTATGTCCCCCAAAGATGCTGAAACCATAGACCTTTCAGTTCACCCACACCATCTTATTTCTTAACCTCCATGTGTGTTTGTCACATTGTGTTTGTTAGCTCTGAAAAAAAATTCTTCAAATTCAAGTCATAATTCTTGCCTGTCTTTAAATATGAATTTATTTTGTGCACTAGCCTAACTTTCACATCTGATTTGGGTATTTAATTTACTAAGTTAACTAGGTTGAAGATTTATTAGTCTGAAAATACATGCAAATTCAAGAATTGTTTATGCAAACCCACCTAAAATTATGCTTCAGTTTCATTCTATCTAGAAAGAAGTATAGAGCCAATACAGTAATTCATACATTCTTAATATCTATTTCCCAATTGTCAGTTCAGATTAATTTCTTACTCTTTAAAGGTCTTTTAAGGAATGTTTTCATATCCTTCACTTAATTTGCTTTTGAATACTTAGAAAATGTCTTTCTCTTTTTGTCATTTACTTCCTTTTCTTTCCCTCTCCTTATCCATACCTACCTCTGACCATCTCTGTTGTCAAACCATGTCTTCTTCCATTTTCCAGTATTGTTCTATGTGGTATGCAGTGAAATTAAGAAATACGATATCTGACATACTAGCTGTAGTTGCAATTTTAAAATCACTTACAAGCAGACCTCATTTTATTGCTCTTTGCTTTATTATGATTCACAGATATGTTTCATACAAACTGAAGGTTTGTAGGGAACCTGTGTGGAGCAAGTCTGTGAGTGTTATTTTTCCAACAGCATTTGCTCTCTCCATGTCTCTGTCATGTTTTTGTTGCAATTTCTCAACCTTTCATTATTATTACATTTGTTATGGTGATCTGTGATCACTGATCTTTGTAATTGCTTTGGGGCACCATACCCTTATAAAATGGCAAACTTAATCGTTAAATGTGTGTGTTCTGACTGCTCCACCAACCAGCCATTCGCTGGCTCTCTCCATCTCCTCAGGCCTCCGTATTCTCTGGGATGCAACAATATTGAAGTTAGGCCAGATTAACCCTAATAATGGCTTCTTAGTTTTCAAGTGAAAGGAAGGGTTGCATGTCTTTCACTTTAAATCAAAATCTAGAAATTGCTCAGCTTAGTAAGGAAGACATGTAAAAAGCTAAAATAGACTGAATGCTAGGCCTCTTGCTCCAAATAGTCATCCAAGTGCAAAGGAAAAGTTGTTGAGGGCAGATAAAATTTCTACTCCAGTGAACAGCACATGAATAAGAAAGTGAAACAGCCTTATTGCTGGTAATGGAGAAAGATTTACTGGTCTGGATAGAAGTTCAAAACAGCCACAGCATTCCCTTAAGCCAAACCTATCCAGAGTAAGGTCCTAATTCTCTTCGATTCTAGGAAAGCTGACAGAGGTAAGGAAACTGAAGAAAAAAAGCCTGAAGCTAGCTGAGGTTAGTTCATGAGATTTGAGGAATGAAACCATCTCCGTTACATGAAAGTGCAAGGTAAAGTAGCAAGTGCCGATGGAGAAGTTGCAGCAAGTTATCCAGAGATCTAGCTAAGACAATTAATGAAGATGTTTACACTAAACAGTAGATTTTCTGTGTAGATGAAACAGCATTCTATTGGGTAATAGGCCAGGTTGGACTTTCACAGGTAGAGAGAAGAAGTCAATGACTGGTTTCAAAGTTTCAAAGGACAGGCTGACAGGCTGACTTTCTTGTTAGGGCTTTAGGCAATTGGTGTCTCTGAGTTAAAGCCAATGTTTATTTACCATTCTAAAAATTCTAGGGCCCTTAAGAATTGCCTGTGTTCTAAAAATGGAACAGCAAAACCTGGATGAAAGCAAATCTATTGACAACATGGTTTACTGAATATTTTAAGATGACTGGTGAGATCTACTTCTCAGAAAAAAAGATTATTTTCAAAATATCACTAATCACGGATGATGCACCTATCAACCAAGAGCTCTGATGGTGATGTACAATGAGATTACTCTTGTTTTCATGCTTGCTAACACAGCATCCATTCTGCAGCCTATGGATCAAGGAGTAATTTCAACTTTCAAGTCTTATTATTTAAGAAATACATTTCATAAAGCTATAGCGGCCATACATAGTGATTTGTCTGATGAATCTGGGCCAAGAAATTGAAAACCTTCTAGAAAGGATTCATATTATAGATGTCTTTGAGAACAGGAGTTTGGAAAAGTTGACTCCAACCCTCACGGATGACTTTAATTCAAGGTACAATGGGAGAAGACTACGGATGAGATGGAAATAGCAAGTGAACTAGAATTAGAAGTGGAGCCTAAAGATGTGACTGAAATGCTATAATCTTATAAAACTTTAGTAGTTGAGGAGTTGCTCATGTGGACAAGGAAAGAAAGTAGTTTCTTGAGATGGAGTCTATTCCTGGTAAAGTTTCCAGAAAGATTATTGAAGTGACAACAAAGGACTTCAAACATTAAGTAAACTTAGTTGATAAAAAAGTAGAGGCAGGGTTTGAGAGGATTAACCCCAGTTTTGAAGGAAGTTCTACTGTGGGTAAAATGCTATTAAATAGCATCACATGCTACAGAGAAATCATTTGTGAAAGGGAGAGTCCACTGATGTAGCACACTTAATTGTTTTATTTTAAGAAATTGCCACAGCCACCCCAACCTTCAGCAACCACCTGATCAGTCTGCAGCCTTCAAAATCCAAGCAAGATCCTCCATCAGCAAAAATATTATGACTTGCTTTGCTCAGATGATGGTTAGCATTTTTTAGGAATAAAATATTTTTTAATTAAGGTATGTATATTGTTTTTTGTTTTACATTAGATGTGTTATTGCACACCTAATAGGCTTTAGTATAGTGTAAACACAACTTGTATATGCACTAGAAAATGAGAAAATTCATTTGACTTACTTTATTACAATATTCACTTTATCATGGCGGCCTGTAACTGAACTTGGAGTATCTCCAAGGTCTGCCTGTACATTAGCACTGAAAATCACTGTAGCCTTTATTTAGTTCTACTTACTTTTTTTATACATTATGAAGAGTTACCTGCAAAGAGATCAAATAATTGGGCCAACATCTTTTGGAAAATTGTCCACAGAACTAGATTTATCACATAATTTGTCCAGCAGCCTTTCCCATTTTCTACCCTATTTCCTAGTTAATCCAGCCTAGTAAAGCCATAATCTAACTTTTTGTTTTTAGTATACCTCAGAAAATAATTTTATTTTCACAGTTCAAATTGAAGCTTTTCATGGTGGATTCTGTTCTGTTTATTAGTTTCCTTGATTTTAAATATTGTTCTCTGTCAATCATTTGATTTCCAGCTGTGGAAATGGTAAGTACTTGGATGAGATCTTGTCATTTTAAGCTTTTATTTTTGCATATTTTGCTCCAAAATATTTCCTTTGTCTTGTTCACAATCCTGAAAATAGATGTAGGGGTTAAGGTGGTCGTAAAGTACATGGAGTGGGGGCAAGGACAATAAACTCTAATAATTATCTTCTCCTCCCTGTTAGGAAGCACTATCAGACTGTCCATCTTCTTCAGTCATAGCATACAGTGGTCCTTATATTTGAAAAGTTTTATCTAAATGTATATCTTAACTTTTTTTCTTACTGAAATATCATTGATACACAATCTTATGTTGGTTTCAAATGTACAACACAGTAGTTCAAGAGTTAACCATATTATTAAATCCTCACCTCCTCCAGTGCAGTTGCTATCATCAACATAGGAAGATGTTACAGAATCATTGATTGTATTCTCCATGCTGAGCTGCCATCCCCATGACCAGCTCATATTGTGATGGTGAATCATTGTGCCTCTTTATCCACCTCACCCTCCTTTTAGCCCTGTTCTTCTCATTCATTCTAACAACTTTGTACTAAGAGTTCACTATTTGCCAGGTTGTGTGCTAGGACCTCATAGAACAGAGGTAAAAGCAGCAACCCTGGCCCTTAAGAAGTTGACAGTCTAATTTGGAAGATCTCTTCTCCTTGACATTTTCCATTCCCGCAGTTTTCCTAACAGAGAAAACTTGTCATCTTTCTTTCCATTTTTGAAAGTTCCTGGTGTCTCTGTCTCTTTGTCTCCTCTGTCTCTGTCTTTTTCTCTCAAGGATATCTCTTTAGTCATCCTAAAATTTGGTTCCTCGAAGACTGCTTTTTTCTCTCTACATACTGCCTTTGGGTGATTTCATTAACTCACATTATTTCAACTACCGATTGTATGCCTCTTTTTTTCCAAATTTATTTGTCCTTCTAGACCTCTCTTTGCAGTCTAGGATTAATTAATCAAACTGTTTGCTCACTGTATAAACATTGGCAACACACAAGAGCTTCAAAAATGTCAAAATTGAATAAATATTCTTCCTCCCAGGGCCTATTTCTTCTGTATTTCCTAATTCTGCCAGCAGCACGTGTTTGATTTGTTAACACAACCTAGGACCTAAAAGTCTTTCTTGACTTCTTATTTTTCTTTTATCTCCTCCTATGATTAATCATCAGTTTCCCTGATTTTACTTTCCATGTATTTTTACAGTTAATCCATTTCCTCCATACTTATTATTCTTGCTCTTTCAGATCCCAATTCTCACATAACTGAAACATAGTAACTGTTGGCTCCTTTCCTTCTCACATTTGCTTTTCTCACTGAAGTCAGAGTGACATATCAAATGTTAATTTTAAGTAATCACCTAAATACCTTAATGGCTTCCCTTTTTACTGGAAAAATCCCAGTCTCCTTGGTCATATATACATAATGTAGAATATTTTGTAAATCAGTTTCTTACACTGTACAGTACAATAACATTAAGCTGCTTTTAATAACATACACATATCATTAGCATTCCATGTCCTTATCCATATCTAAGTGCCGCCAACTGTCCTTGATTCACTTGCCTCACTTCTGTTCTTATGTTAAGACGTATACCAGCAAGCCTAAACTGACATTCCATATGTGACTGGGGTTGCTCCTCTGTAATTCCCTAGTATTATCTGTGTATCCTATCTTGGAACGTCCATGATGAATCAGAATCAGCTTTCATGTGCATGGTCATGCCCCTCCCCCATATCCATTTCTAATAGGTAAACTGTGAGGATGGGGATGTCCAGTACACAGGCATAGTGCTCTGTGCAAGACAGGCTGTCAGCTGTTCCACAAACAAAAATTATTTGAAATAATAACATTGCACTATAGTTGGTAATGATTTATTATGTATATGTATAAAATACCAGTCTGATCATGCCACTTCCCTGCCTAAAACCCTCCACTTGCTCCTCCTTAACTTAATTTTTGTGCCTTAAGAATGTCCTTGTTCCAGTTTTTAAGAACCTTACTGCTTCTATGTGTAGAAAATTCTTCTCCAAGATCTGTATGACCTCCTCCTTTACTTTCTTTTGACCTTTGTTTAAATTTTTTTACCTTATCAAAAAATCTTACCAACCTTGGTCACATTTTGCTTTTTTTTCCCCCCTGCTTTATATTGTTCATAGCTTAATGCAGCCTGATATATATTAAAGAGGATATTTTCTTTATGCTTGCATCCCACAGAGTTTATCAGACTACATGTTCCACAAAAACTGTGATTTTATGTGTTTTATCTACTGCAATATTCACAGCACCAGAGTATTATGGATTTATCGTGGCAAATGTATGAAATAATAGATTCATCTCTGTTTATTTTCTTTCTCAGATTAAAAAAAAGTACATGATTTCTGACAAGTTTTTAGAGAATCTATCCTAACCCAATGGATCCACCTTATCTTGGGATTTAGAATCTGGTATATACATTCAGGGAAGAGTTGTTTGAAACAGGGCCAATGTGGTAGCTCCTAAAAATATCTGTATTAATATTAATTTGTCTGTGTCCTATACTTATGCATAAGATTTTTCCTGCTTAAATAATAACAAGATTATATGGAACTTTGAGTATAAGACTGAGGCTATTAATAGTATTAATAAAACCAAGTGTTATTAAAGCTTTTGTGCATAGAATAAGAGATAGTCCATGCTCTTACTAGATTTATCATATGACTGGAGATGCAAGATATATATACATACATACAAATAGATGTCAGAAGGGACTTAATACTTTAGATACTCAGTATGTAATTGAGTTTACATACTTTATTGGTACTTCCTAATTCTTCCTACTACCTATGATGTTATACTCATTCTAACTTTGAGTATCTAATCAAGATTCAAAGATAATTGAAAACTTAAGACCTCATAGCTCATAAGTAGCAAAGCTAGGTCAAAAACAGGAACATGCACTATAAAATCACTAAACATATTGTTTGGCATATAGATCATTTGGGGTTAATCATTTATCTTTCAGGAGTTTAGAGTCAAAACACTAACTGAAACAGTACCATACATTATTATAATTATTATTGTATTAGAGTTACCCAGTTACCTCCATAAAAACTGAGACTTTATGTAATGCCTCCAATACCTTCTTCTGGAAATTCTCTTCAGCATTCTTCTAGGTGTTGTATAAAATATATAAAATAAGTATATGTATGTATGTATAAAATAAGTAAAGAAAAATGAGTATCAACTGAGATTTAAGGAAAGTCTGAATCCCTGAAACAATAAGATATAGAGAAAAAAGAAACAATTATAAAGTAACAAATTAAAATTAGTATTTATCTGTTATTTGATATTATTTGTGTGTATAATTAGTAGATTGTATCTAGACAAATATCAATGTCCATAGAATAAACTAATGCAAAAAATGCCAACATTTATTCTAATTCTTTCCCTAGATACTTTTTCATTTAACTGAAGGACATGTGGAAATAATCTTAATTGAATCTGTCTTTGAATATGATATACATTTGGAAAAAGAAGATATAATTATACATAAAACCTCTTTGGTCAATAAACACAGGTCATTTGCCATAGGCAAAAAATAGGTGCAATGCCTTTTAAGAAAGATCTAGTATTGTTTTCTTATTTGAACAGGGGATACTCTCAAATAATCTATAATCTTTGGAGCTTCCATGTTTCATAGCTATATTAGTGAGCTACATATTTAGGTAGATATTTAGAATATTTGACAATTTTTTAAAGATTAATGTTGGCATCAATGCGATCATTTCCAGATATAGTTTCCAAAGATATTATTTTCCTTAGAGGTAATCTTTCTTACCCAGGGTGCTTGGAGCTTACTCCAGTTAAATTGTCTGTAAACACCTTACATTAAAGTAGTCATATGAAGAAAACTTATTTGAGACCCTCAAGAGTAAGTCCTTTTCAATAGCCAAACAAACATGGAAAATTAAACATTTTTATTGACCTATAAGCACAGATTCCTGGATTCTCTGCTATTGAAAGTTTTACTACCTAATTCACAGGTGATGGTGTAAAAAGCCAGAATTCAACTAAGTAAATTTTTAAGGATCTTACTGGCTTTATTCAACAATTCAAAAATTGGGGGCAACATCAGGTCTCCAAATAGAAAGGATCTTGAGATGCTGTACAACATAGAAGACTCACAGGCAGAAGGGAGCAGGAACAAAGAAGTTTAAGTAGTCAAAAAACTGGTTATTTCAAAGTTACTTTCCTTTAGTGGAGGGCAGGGGCCTGTTGTGCAGATCAGTAACTAGTGCTGGTCAGGCATTTCCTGATTGACTGTTTCAAGATTCTATTTCTGGGAGGGACGAAATTGTAATTAAGTGAAGTCTCAGTTTGGTGGTGTGGAGCTTAGCATAAGGGACTCCATTTTGGGCCCGTTGTCTTGTTTTTAGCAATAGGTATGGACTGCCTTGATATCAATAATGCCTCATTGGTATAGGACTGCTTGAATTATCTCACTCCCTTAAGATTAGTATTAAAATCAAACTATAGCTGTTATTACTGATGCTGCAAATACAGGATGTGAAACTGTAAATAGAGACATCAGGTAATGTGCAGACTTGCAATGATAGTAGCGATGCATGCAATAGAAAGGCCAAAATGAATGCCTAAAACTTCTATTCCTATGCCAAAGAGGGAGATTGTTTTGAAAAAGTTGGTTTGCATGCTGTGGAAAAGAAATATAAATCCAGGGAAGGTGGCAAGATGGGTAAGACATTTACTCTGGAAAATGGGGTGGAGAAAATGCTATACTTGGTGTCCATGGCCAACTGGTTTAGTGAATCACCAAGGAATAGCAATCAGTGTATTTCAGTTTATCATACTCTGCGTACGTCTGCACTTCAGAACAGATTGAATTTCTGCATTTTTCAGAGACATTTTCTTTGTCTTCTCTAATTAATCCCCGCTCCAGAATTCTGAGTAGGTACTATTGGGATTAATGCAGTTCTGCTCTGGTCAGTCACCCTCCTCATGTCCACCTGCTTCAATAGAATGATCAACTTTGTGTGGAGGCTATATTATCGAAAGAACCAAATTTCAGTTATTTTTGGCTCTTTGAAATGTAGTGTAGTTAATTTGATCGATTACAAAAAAATAAATTGTTAACATGACTCTAAAATCCTAATTATCCAAGCTGTTGCTGATTTGGCTATGTCAGCATGAGGTATAAATATTAGCTTCTTTACAGAAAGCTAAATGAACATTTTAATATGGTATGTACAATGAAACTAAAATAGGCTCAATTATCATCTATTATTTATGTTATTTTTCAGGTGAGGTGAGTTCAACGTAAATTCTAAAACAGTTTTCTGTACACTTACAATTCAAATTGTTCACAGGAAAAATGGCAATTTATTTAGAGAGAAACTATTTTATAACCGATTAAATGTATCTTCCTGTATATATGAAATTTAAATATGTCACTATATACTTAAGGTATCGAAAGTTGTCTGTAGATTTGTAAAAGTATATGCCAGATAATGTCTTTTATCTCCTTAAAGCTTCTCATTAACTCTACTGGGAAGCAAAAGTTGAGATGAGAGATCTGTGGCTCAGAATCACAAAAAACAACACATTCCTTCTGTGACAAAAAGCATCTAAAAATGATGCCATGCTTTCCTATTAGAAATGACATGATCTGCATTTTTACAGAGGATTTGAGAAGAGTAGTGTTTCTTTAGTGGTGATGTTTCTGACATTTCATACCTGGCTAGAGATATCTAAGAAAAGAAACTTGCCTGACGTATCAGAAAATGGAAAACAGAGTGCTTTCTATGTCATCTCCCCTGTCATCTTTCTCATGGACATAATATGAGGTTAAAACTTTAAATTCAACTCATCTAATAACATCTGGTGCTGGGAAAATCTCAGTTGTACTCATCAGCCAACATCTAAAATCATTGTTCTGCCATATTAATAATCTGGCCTTTTCATGAATGTAACTACAGCATATGCATTCTCCAAATCCAAACAACTTAAAAAGATTTTTTTTAATTTTGTGGATATTAGCAATTTCTTTGCCCTTATTTACTTACTTACCCAGGACACCACAAAATTGATCGCATTTTGCTTGTCACTACCCCAAAAACAACTTCATTTTTTAAAATTTAGCTTTCATTTAAAAAAAAGCAACTTAGTAATATCTTCCATCTACAACCATCTAAGCCAGAAAACTGAATCTTGTTCTCAATTTCTCCTCCCATTCCTTCATTTACTTAATTACCTAAATCTCTAGTTCTTTTTCTAGAATACTTGAAAAATTCATTTCCACTTTTTATTATTCCCCTAGCCCAGTTGATGCTTTAATTGATGTCCTGTCATCATTTTCCTAGGAGCCAATATTGTCCCTGTCCCATACATAACTGGCATTGTACTCAAATTGATGTTTTTTTTCCATAAAATACTACAAAACCAACAAACAAAAAAGGCAACAACCTTCAAATAGTCTTTTACTAATGAAATAATAGAAAAGGATAAAGGCCAAAATTCTTAGCCCCTCAAAAAATTTCATTATCTGTCCTTATCCTGTCACTTAAACCTATTCCTGTTTTTCACTTAACAAACATCTGTAGACTTCCATACTATGTACCAAGTAATTTTCTAAATGTAAGAAACACCCGAATGAGTACAATGGACAGAACTCCCCATGTACATCCTTGATTCCCGGCTCTCCATAGTGAGTCTGTCAAGGCTCTAGTAGTCATCGCTGTTTTTACATATATTCTAGAGGAGTCTTGAAGTCCTCTTTTCTTTCTTCTCTTTCTGACAGACTTCTCCTTGAGTTTCAAAATTCAGAGCATACTGTTACTATCTCTCAGGAACCTCCTTGATTCTCCTGTGTAGAGTAGTTTTTATAGTCTTTTGTTTACACTAGGATTTTAAAATATCAAATGTTAATTTGTAATTGGTTGCTTACCTTGGTTGTTTAATTTTGGGGGTTATTGACATCTTTGAGCATCTAATGAAATCTTATAAATCCTCTTTCCTGAAAAGTGACCATAAATACAATATCAAGTTGAGTATAATTTCAAGGGATTCCAAATTTTCTGAAAGTTCGTCTAATCCAAGTTTAACACCATACTGCACATTTCTTGAGAGCACTGACAATGTTCTATTTATTTTGAAATACTATTGAATAATGAATAGTATTCCTTGAAGAAATGCAAGATCTTATTAAGTAATGGCTTCTGGAAATTTAAGTACATTAGTACAATATGCTTCTTAGTAACAATAGCTCCCACCAAACTTTTCATTTACAGTTTTCTGAAATTTTATAGAATTATATCTAACAATTAACAAACTAGTATATATGTGATAATGACACAACCACACACTTTAAAAATATTTTTGCTACGTTATCACTGTGCAAGTTGCATGGCTAGCATTTAGTCTTTCATTTACAAATTTTCTCAGATCTACTTTATTGTTTTCAATCAGGTTTGCAAATTTGAGAGAAAAAGTTAAGGTTCTGAAAGGACATTTAATGGAGTTTACATGTCACCTTTATTTTAAGGTGCAAAGGCGACTCTGCATTTGGGACCTTGCATTCGTGCTGTATGAGCTCAGTCTCTTTTGTGAATGACAGCATTTGCAATTTAAGTCCATCTGTAATACCTCAAGCATTCAATTCATTTATTAACTTATTACCAAGCTTGGCATATGAATCCTCAAACTAGTGAGGCAGAAAACTTAAATGAAATTAGATAAACAGACTTTAATAGAACAGTGTGTGTATTAGAGAGATTGAAAAGAGCTTCCTGATTTTCACTTGAAGGAGTGTCTATTTATCTCTTTGATTCCAGATTAGTATAAATTAGTTTTGTCCAAACTTTGCAGCAGATTTCGACCACTATAGATAAAAATAAATGAAATAACTGTTGTGGCCAGAAGAGGGAGATCTTGTAAAAATATTTGGAAGACAAGTTTAAAAGAATTGTGTGGTTTGTGCGTAGAGCAGGAAAAAAATGATTAAAGTTTCAGAAGTTAATGCTTTCTATAATTACATTATTTCATTTAGCAGAATACTTCTTGGGTAAATGGAGCATAGCAATGTACTTTATCTTAGCTTTTGTATATAAAGTATTGTTTATATTAGTAAATATTTTATTAATGACAAAAACGTAAAATATTAAAAATAAAACAATATTACTAAAAATGCTATTGGTCTTATTTGTAGGGATTAGTTTTTATTTCCATTAAATTAATTTATGTAAATTTAAGTTCTCTACATCATTAATTCTCTATACAGAACATGTCTAAAGTTGACACAGTGGCATATAAAGAAGGGCAATTTTAATATTATTAATCAACAAAAATTGATTAAGATATGATAAGATGGTAGATGGCCCAATGTGTACACATGTATCACACATCCCATATTTGGGCACATGTTTGAGTTACTATACATTCTTTTTCTGTCTCTCTGTCTCATACACACACATGCATACATGCATGTATACACATATATGTTAATACATTCCTATTACAATGTGAAAACCTTTATCTTTGCCCCTCTTGATAGTTTTAAAATATATGAAAACAATTACAGGTGAGGCATTATTTGTACAATCTGGAGGGCTTTACTTGATGAATTTGTGACCTGATACAAGGAGAAATTAGTCACTGATTCTTACTAACCTTTTCCCACAGTCAACTCATGAAACCTAGGAATTGGCATTTCTTTTGTTTTGAGTACCACCATTAACACATGTAATTTTCATAGGTATTACCAGACTATATGTCTCTCTGGTTTTGTAAAGGTGGCAGTGTGAAAGAATATTGATATTATTGCCCATTGTTATGAGTATATTTAACAAGTTTAATGATACATTTCTTCACCTGAATTATTAGATCCAGCTCTTAGTGGCTCTTTATTTCAGAATCAGCATGCCCTATTCCTCCTAATCTCAAATTAGACATGAAATTTAAGATCAAGACCAGCAATAATTTTTGCCACAGTCAAACTTCTTCATGCTCATCCACTGGAGAAAACTACAGATATTTCTTTGCTGGAATCCTTTGAGTTCCCAGTACAGGGACCGTTTTGAAAGTTTGTAAATGAAATACTCTTTGGAGTCTGTGTAGTAATGGAATCTATGTAATCTTGCCCCCTACCTATTTAATCTCAGCCCCTGCTCTACAGAGAAGCAATGTGTTCAATTCTTCCCTATGGAGCCCTTAGGATGTGACAACATTCTTTCATAGAGTTTAATGTAGTCTTCACTGAATCATCCTAAAATATGTATTTGTACATCATTAAAACATTTTTGCAAATTTTTTCTAAAAAATGGTTTGTATGTTTTTCTATTATTTAATATCATAAAATATCATAATATCATAAAAAGAAGTGCTCTTTTTAATTCCAATGGCATACATTTAGTTTTCAAAGTAAAGGAATAGTATTTGTTTCTGTTGAAAAATGCACAAAAATACAGAGCAGAATTATAAAAGTGAATATTTTTTATATTAAATGTGCATAACCTAACTTATACTCATTCCTCTCTCTGGTGGAAGAAGAGGGAAATAGCAGGAACATACGTACAGGAGGATGTCATTGATACAATGTTACCATATATAAAACAATGCCACATATTGAGTAGGACTAGATATGTATGTAATAAAAACATGAAAGTGTAATTTAGACTGACAAACAATGAAATCAGCATACTAATCATCTTGTCAGAAGCAGATAATTCCAATTCCACTTGTAGCATTTAATTTGTTAAGCTAGAAAATGGATATAGAAGTATTCAGAGTGCTTTATATTTAATTTGTGTTTTAAATGTTTATGATAAATAGTATTAGGATTTTTACATATAATTTTAAGACATCATCTCTATTTTTTATAATTGACCTAAATTTGCATGCAAAATTTGTTTTTATCTTTTAAAAATCCTTTAAAATGGGTCCTTTGTAGGAAGTAATGGACCTCAATTTATAAAATAGGGAGACATCTCTTTGTCCTGCTTGTTAAGGGAAAAAATGGAAACATTGAAGAAGAAAACAGTCTGTATCATTCCACAGTGGAAGAAAAGGTATAATACTACTTTTTAAAAAGGGACTTCCTTCTTTGTAGGCATTTTTAGAAATGTTTATTCAAAAAAATTACTCAGTCCCACTGAGCCATCTGTGTTGATACCTCTGTTTAGCATTGCTAGAATAAAATTAACCACCCTATTATCTTTCAACACATAATAAATTGTGATCACTCATTTTTAATATTGCCACAGAATTTTAACACTTTATTGGAAACTCTGATGACCATTGTTTTTTTTTCCTACTTAAGTATATTTTGATGCAATGTCTTACAGTCATATGAATTATGATTCCAAAGGCCAGGAGTTTCTTCTGGTTAGGAAATACATGTAAGTCAGTTCCAGAGTCTGATGTCTTGTGTGTGCTGAAGAGTGTGTGTGTGTGTATGTGTGTACATATGCCTATAGGTGTGACCTAATTTTATAGTTTGTGGAAGTATATTCTGCTTTCCACAATATAAATTTAGTGAGAATAAGTCATTTCATTATTTGTAATCATAATCTAGTATTACAATCAGACAGGGAAGAGGGGTGATTTAATTAGCTACAGAATTGCAGAGTGATAAAACGCACTTCTTCCCTTACCTCACCTATCAGGTGAAAGTCAAAACCACTGTTTTTTTAGTACAGGACATACTTCCTAGATGTAAAGATAAGATCTATGACAAGTTTTCTACAAAAAAAACTGTATGTGTGTGTGTGTTTGCTCTGGGATTGACCTATCTGATAACTGGGTAGCTTTCTAAGATGAAATAGCAAGAGATTAAATGTGCATCAAGTAAAATATATTTCATTTATAAATTCCCTTCAATAATTTCTTGGGTTAGGAATACTTTGATAAGTTAATTGTTCTATCTCCTAATTTGTAGCAAGTTGATTAAAAAAAGTTTTAAATGAAGCCTTATAAGTGATTGTTTTATTTCACAAATTCATTTTTTTCATCATGATTCACTAGCATTTCCAAATAGCTTTTCCTCAAGACTATGTGGCCCTAGCAACTCTAGTTTTACCATTAATAAAGATGCTAAGTTTTAGTGGAAAGAGAAATCATCTGAGTGAAAGCACTTATGCTTTAGTCCTGACTTGCTACCTATATTAGCCATCAGACTTTGAAGAAATCCAGTTGTATCTTTGTTTTTCTGCTCCGTTGTTAGAACGAGGTGGCTAATTTGACCATAGTTCCCATTTTTATTTATTAAATGTCTAAGTATGCCTACAAGAACATTAAAACAATACAAAAACTATACAACTATGCATCAGATCCTACAAAACAAGCATGATTAAAAAAAAACATTTAGAGCTGTAATGTAGGAATTTCTGTGCTCTTTATTAAGGAGAAATGGAAGAATGGATATTTAGGGGAAATCTCCGGTGTCAAACCGTACATTCAATTTTGTCGTATGAAAATACTAGACTCAAATTCCTTAACAGGCTATATGTATGGTCTCAGTTCCTTTCTTCTATTCCCAAGTTTTCCAAGTTTATAAATACTTTCTTCTCTTACTCATTGTGTAAGTTATCTTAATTCTTGAATCCTGTATAATATTTTGTGAAGAAAAGGACTCTCAAAACTAGTTTATAGATATGATTAAAAAATATAATTTAATTTTATTATATAAAAATTATATTATATATATATTATATATATATATATATATATAAATATATTATATAAAAAAAAATATAAATTAATTTTATAAATTTTATAAATAATTTTAATTAATTTTAAATTGATTCATGTTTTTTGTTGTATTTTGCACAATTGAAGAAAAAGTTAAAAGTCAAATATAATATCAGGTTATTATTTGAACTAAATAATTTGAACTAAATAATTAACAAATTTGAACTAAGTAATTTGAAGAATTTGAAGAAAATAATTAACAAAATTAGACTTGATATATTTGTCCAAACATATTTCAGTAAATAATAGTGTAAAGAATGATTTCATGGGACTAAAAGGAGTATTGTGATGTAATCAACAATAGAGAACTGACCTATAATTGAATATGAAGTCAATTTACTTTGTGTTGCAATGTGCATGTTCTTAGGAATTTTTTTTTGTGCCTTTTAGAATTTGATTAGGTCTATTTATAAGGATTTCTTTCTATTGGAATTTTCTTCCTGTTCGTGTTTCCTGTGCCTGTCAGTATCACCAGTCTCACTTTTTCATCTTGAAAACAGCAGTGTGTTATCCACAGCAGTTTTCCACCTCTCTCAGGACTAACCTCATTGTGTCCCTCAGAGGCATCGGCATCAGGTAGCTAGTGTCCTGATCTCTGATGTTTGGTTCCATTCCACAGGGCCCCTTCTCAGCTCAGAGGCACAAGCACAGTTAAGCAACACCACTGTTTCAAAAATATGAGATTCAGTTTCCACAGAACCCTTTTCTCAGGCCTCTAAATTTTAATAATCAGAACCCCTTCCCTCTGTTGCCTAACCCTAAGAATGCTAGCTTTAATTTGCTACCTCTGTTATACCTCAGTGGTCCCTTTTTACCTTTGCAGTTATTCAGTATCTAGATTTCTTTATAGGAAATTTTCTCTGTTAAACTAACCAATGCAAATATCTCTGTCTAGACTATGTCTTGAGTTATTTCAATATTGCATATCTTACAGTAAGAATCTAGTGAACAATATTTTAATTGTTATGGCTTGGATTTTCATATATATATATATTTCTAATTTATTATTTCTGTCATAAAAGGCATGACACTCAGAACCAATTATCCTTCCTATGTTACACTTCATGCAAAATATGATCATTAAAGTAAAAAAAAAAGAAAAATGTATAGTGGGAGTTCAGAAGAGGAGGATACCATTTCTTGTTGGCAAGTTGAATATGCTAGATTTTTATTGGTAAATGGAATTCCTATGAGGAGAGATTCTAGAATGGTGGGAAGGATATTCAAATGTGAAAAAGCAAGATTAACAAAAAGGTACCATATAAGAGATATTTCAGGTGCATGTCAATCAAAAAATTTTGATTACAGAATATAGAAACCCCAAGAAATGAGATGTGGTCCCATGTGAACCATAAAGTAGTGGTATTTATAAAAGCATGGAATTAAAACAGTGGAAACAGTTTCTGGATAATAAAGTTTTAAAGGTTGTAAAACAATTTGGTTATTAAATATGTGATTGAAAATAATGAGTACTTGTAGAGATAGACTTGGAATTAAGGTGAGAAAACATGTCTGAGATTATAGCTCTAAGAATCAGAGAGAAAATTATGTTAGTTACAAATAAATCTGTTCTATAGAGTTTCATAATGTCACAATAGCTGACATTTGAAGAAATGATCTACATCAGTATATGTCTCTGCCCTACTGACTTTATGCTTGGTCATGGAAATTGCTTCAGCTTGTAGGGGAGGGCAGATGTGTTAAGAGCTGAAGTTAAAACATGCTTATTTGGCTTATATTGTTCTCTGGTACTCTGATTTGCCATAAGGAAAATATACGTAACTAACAGCTAGAGCAAGAAGAATGTGGAGACACATAGAGCAGCCATGAACCTAATTCAAAGATTGGAGCCAAGAGCAACTAATCTGTAGCCTGAAACACAATTGTCCCAACTGACTTGCAATCCCTTCTGCAAGAAAAATAAATGCTTATTGCAGCCACTGAGTTCTGGGGTGATTTTTTACGCAGCATTATTGTAACAATACTTGACTAATACATATAATATTTTGTGATTTTTTTGATGAAAACAAGGTGAATATCTTAATTAAAACTCAGTATGCAAATCCAATCTTCTTTAATTTAGGCATGGGCTATAAGGGATTTCCCCAGAAGTCTATAAATTTTTCTAATAAACTGTCATAATATATTATTATCATTTATAATTTATCAAATAAAAACAGCCACAAAAATAAATAAAATATACCAAAATATCTTCAAATTAGAATAGAATTATAGACTGTTATATTTGTGCATATGCTATGTAAATAAACTGAAAAAACTGTCTGCATTAAAAAAAAACTTTCTAACAATACTCAACTTTTTTTTCTCAACACTTTAGTTTTATCCAAATATGCAGTAATAAGAATTTCATCTATTTCCATAAGAAACTTTGAAGTGGGTCCAAATTGGACAGTAAATTATCTTTCTACCATAGATTAGACAATTTTATTTGCTATGTCATATTCTAACAAGATAGATTTCTCAATATAGCTCATTTAAAATTATCCAATTCAAATTATACATTCAGATTATCCAGTGAATCCAATAAAATAATTAAACAGCCTCAAACTGCTTTCCTAGAAGTTACCTAAAAATAAAATGCCAAAGTTAAATTCCCATTGAAATTCAATTCCCAAAATTCAATTCAAAATTTCAATTTAATTCAATTATTTTTTTGTTTTGTTTTGTTTTGTCTTTTGCTTCATGGGGTAGCCACAAAGATCTTATCGGGGTGCTTGTGAGATTTCTGGCAACTTCTGCATTTGTCTTTTTAAGAATAACACCTCAGAATCTGAATTAAACCAACTTCAAGTTCCTCGTGTCTCTCACACTCTAAAAATTCTAAAAGAACATCACCATTTCTTCAAAATTATTCCTCCAAGGTACATTTTGAAGAAAAAGTGATGATTCAATGTTATTCAGGAGTGGGTATAGATGGAAAGCATGAGAAAGGAGAGAATAATCATTTAGACTTCAGCTTTTACAAGATTCCAGTCAGTACTAATTGATCAAAATCTACAGTCCCTTTGGGAAAAAAAATTACTCTTTAAAATGTTAGTTGTGACATCTTGCTTGAAAAGTCATGCATCCATACCCACTTTCTCTCCAGCATTTGAAATGGTTCAGCCTTTGCCCAAACTTTTGCAAGAGACACTATTCTTGTCTCTTGTGCTTCCCTGAGGTCTGTCCGTTGGTTTTTATCTCTTGTATTTACAAACCTGTACTTCTAAATAGTCCTTTATACTCTAAACTCAAGGCATTATATATTTAAATAAATATGAGGATTCTATAGGGAAACAGACTGTATTTAATTCTACTACAATGATGCCCGATTATGAAACATAAAACTCTAGTAGTCCTAAAAATCCCAGTGATCCCTTCTACTCAGGTTTCTCTTTTTCCTTCTCTAGAAAGGTCCCTCATCACTTTTGTTTAGTCTCAGTGTGAATGAGTCTGCTGCAGATTCCCAAAGGATAATTTCCGGTAAAGAATTCCTGCTTCCTAAGGTGTTTTCTTCCTGATCTTATAGTTTCTCTGTTTGAGAATCATCCTCAACACTATTCCCAAATAAAACTGCTCAGCTTCAGAAGGTTAAGGAAGCATGGTCTAATGAGAATCTATATAGGCTAATGCTATAATACACATAACACAATCTTTTTCCTTTTTCTTTTTTAATTTCACATGACCTGAGTAATATGAGCTATTTCAGAGACATGAAAAACATTCCTATTACATTCTTCCCTGTTGTGAGTTGAACTATGTTTTCTCAAAAGATGTTGTACCCCCTAGTCTCTGTGAATATGGCTTTATTTGGAAATAGGGTCTTTGTAAATAATTACTTTAACATGAGTTCATTAGAATGAGCTCTAATACAATATGACTGGTATCCTTATAAGAGAGGATATTTGGACACAGTGGGACATGCAAGGAGGGAAGATGACAGATAAGCAGTCACAGGGAGAAGGCACCCCCGAGCCGAAGAATGCCTGAGGCTGCCAGAAGGTAGGAGAGAGGCATGGAGCAGCTCCTCCCTCACAGCCCTCAGAAGAAACCAGCCCTGCTGACACCTTCATTTCAGACTTTTACTAGCCTCCAGAACTGTGAGACACTAAATTTGTGGTGTGCAAGCCACTGAGTTTATACTAGTTGTTAAGGCAGCCATAGGAAACTGATTCACCTATGCATGAATGCTTTGTATGTTCCATTTACTTTTGTTAGTCCCCTGCACTTTTCAAGCAGGACCTGACAAAATTTAAAAAACAACTAATTTGCTTTTAACCTTAGCTGCATTCCTTCTTTACCTGATATAGGAAAAACACTCTTTGCTATTAAGGCATCACCTTTTCTTCTCTTTCACTTTGCTTTGGGTCCAGGTATTTGTTTTACTAATATGTTCTTCCTGATTCTGCTGTGTAAGTCTTAAAGGATAAAATTTTTGAACTTTGACTATAAAAAGCATCCATTTTAGTACAGAGAAGACAATTAATGACTCTATAGCATCTTACTACATTGATAGACAGTGACCACAATGGAGGAGGTGCGGACTTGATAATATGGGTGAATGTTGAAACCACTCTGTCATTTATTTGTTTACATAAAACCATCAAAATATTGTATATCAATGATACTTTAATTTTTAAAAAATCCACTTCTTTCAAAAAAAGTCCCTTGTATCCGCAAACTGGGTAATTCCACTGAGAAGGGCATCAACTACTTATCCAGAACTGAAAAAAAACTGGATTTAATTTTTGTTTCATGTTTTGCCTAATTTTAGCATCTCATCATCCATCAAGTCCCATTTATAGTCTGGTGTTCCCTTATAGTATGAGAATTACCTGCTTTCCCATTGAGGATTCTGTTTTTACTTTAATTTATTTAAGATTCTATTTTTATTTTACTTTATCAAGAAACTCAACAAATGCTTGACTTTCAAATTGATATTCTCAAACTTTCTTTCTGAAATGTGTCCAAATCTTACCTCATAAACTAGTGCCATTGGTCCAATAAATAAAGGACCATTAGAGCATGTAATTCTGTACTTTTCTGTCTCAGCCTTCTAGTGGAAGGGTTTGTTTTCTTTTTTTTACGAATTTTTTTGCTAATATCTTAACTCTTCTTGCTGTGTGAAATCTCTTTGAATTCTGATCCAGAAAGGAAGTAGCTTTAACTTTGCTAGTTTTGATATCAAAAAGGGTTTAAGTATGAGCACATTATGTTTCTTCTTCCCTATTTTATAGATTTCTATTCGAGACCTTCACCTTTTTCTAAGCAAATCTCTTTTCTTCCCTTGCTAAATCAACACGCCTTCCTTTGCTTTTCTTTCATTTCAACACAGTTCAAATTCGGCCTAAAAAAAAAGCAAACCTGCTTTTTAGACTCATTTTATGCTTCACTATGTCTCTTTAATCTTAAATCCAAGTGACAAAGTGTTACGAGAACAGTATTTTTAAATTATCACTTAGGTTTTGCGTTTATAATAATAAAATGATTTTTCCCCTATCTCAGCTTAGTGGTGTGCTATCTCATGGAATCAAATCTCTGTTCCACATTATGTGTTCACTGAACAAATCCATCCCACTGTGATGGTTTATCGGCCAACTATAGGTTCCTGAAATCCACAATTATAATCTGGGTTAATATCACAGCTAATTTAAAAACATGGGATGGGAGATGGCTGTAGTTGCTTCTGGGAATGCTGTAAAAATTTAAGAGGTTACTCTTATGACAGTTCCTTCCCTGGCCTTTAATGTTGTTCACAGATACAGCAAAGCAATGTGGAGCAGACCAGGCCCTCTGATGCTGCCGCTCAATGTTTTAAACTTTGTATTTCCCCAAAGTCATGTATTAGTATAGTATGCTTTGCTTCTTTTAATTTGTTTGTTTGATTATTTGTTTGCATTTTAAAGTCTCATTTTGCATAACTGGATAAGAAAAATAAAAACAGACTTAGCAAAAAAACTATTCTACTAACCCCACTGTCACTAAATCTGCCTACATTTGCCTCTTCTGGGGTAAGCATTGTTGGAATGAAAATATTTTCTCCAACGTAGCAACAGACCTGTTGTATCACCCCTGCCATACCAGGATCTTCAGGCTCTTCTCACAAAATTTTATTCCAAAATAAATGTATTTTTAATTACATTCCTATGGCCCCAAATCAGCCTTTGATATATAAATGTTTCAAGGGGAATATGGTATCCTGATCTTTGTAATTTCCTTTCTTTCCTGTTATTAGAAAAACAAAGTTATGTTTTTTTTTTTGTTAAGGGCTTGGGAATCCTTTGATCCTTTATCCCTCTGCATGTTCCCCGCCCAACCCTCAATTTCAGTATTTCTTTGGACTGAATTAGCCACTGGCCACTAGAAAGACTCCTATTTTCACTCATTGAATTCTTGCATTTTTAAATACCCCAAACTAAAGGTAGATATATACCAATACAACAAAAGAAAGAACCAATCTTATGCACATCCCCAGTAATGAAAGGCATATTTCCCTCACTTTGGGAGTTAAGTTGCCTTAGGTAGTCTGGCCCCTGACCCCTTTTAGCCTGCTATACTTAGCTCACAACTTGATAGCCTAGTATTAATGTGGGGAGATGATAACAGTGAGGAAATGGCTAAAACAGAGTAGAAACAATTGTGAAAATACAGGGTCACTTATGATTTCCCTCATTTGTGGAGTATAACAACAAAGCAGAACTGAAGGAACAAAACAGCAGCAGACTCACAAACTCCAAGAAAGGACTAGCAGTTACCAAAGGGGAGGGGTGAGGGAGGGTGGGTGGGAAGGGAGGGATGGCATGGCCCATGCTGCTCATGCTGTTTGACAAGGTCCAGGCACGAGGAGGAATCCTGAAAACAGGAAACCTCAGAGCTGGCCCCTGCTAATTCCCGCACTTATTTTTGCAGTAATGATGTTGGTGATTGGGCTCATATATGGGAAATTTTATGTATTTAAGATTTATTAATCTTTAGTAAATAACATAACCCAAAATAGTGATCAAAGCAGCAATTCCAGAAAGGAAAGCAGTGTTATGGGACCAACTGTTCCAGGCATATTGCCACAAATAAGTGAGGCAGAACAACCCAGGCCTCTCTTAAAACTAGATGCAGTTTGTCCTCCCTTTTGTAACAATTCAAACATGACTAACCAATATTTCTTTAAAATATTGGCAGAGAAGAAGTTATGGAAACCTGAGCCATAGAAAAACCCATTCTCCCAAAGAACTTATATGAAACAACAAAGTAATACAAAGAGATTAATAGTCTCCACTGCCCACAGCCCCCTTTATGTTGTTTATAATATTAGAAGAGTATCCCCCTTGCAGAAAGAAGTTCTGAGTAAAATAGAAAGATTTACGTTTATAATTATCCCATATATAGAAGTTTATAATGAATTTATGACAAAATATTATTATATTAATAGTAAGGTAGTAAGAGCAGATTTAGTGTTATTATTTAAAGGATAAAGAGGACTGCAAGGCCCTAGTGCCTGTAGATGCAAGAGGAAAGGTGTAAACATCTGAAATTGTAGAATGAGTATTATGAAAGAATAAGGTGTTCCTATTGTATTCGTAGGAATGTTGAGGAATGATAAAACTTATGGGTGATAGGAGTACCATCCCTAGACTTTAGCTGTAAGCCTAAACCCACATGTGTAGGATAAGATTTAATTAATACTACATTTAATAACCAAAAGACGTATAGCTTGCATTTTATATAACCTGATTAAACTTTATATAGCCTTAGACACATATTTTAAACTCTATATAATCTTACATGCTTATAAGTAAAAATCATAGCCCACACGCTGTCTCACACCATTTTCTGTTTAGCGCCTAGCACGTACCTTACATGAATTACTAATCACAATAGACTAGGGAAAAGTTAAAAATTAAATGTTAAGTGGCTACTATGAGAAGAAATGATGATACTTAAGGGTAATAAGGTGGAATTATGTAAAGTGACAGAAAAAGGATTGTATTACTCATGATTGGAGAAAAATGTTTGACATTATGTAAACCTCAAAAAGATATAAAAATAAAGACCCTGCCACTTGATGTCAGGAGATGTTACAACCTCAATCGGGGGTTTCATCTCCTCATTCACCTCCTCACTCATCGATGCTGTCCTTTCCTTCATGACCCACGCCTCGGCTGGAGCTGGACTCCGGCAGAGGGAGAAGTGGATTGAGGGTTATTATGATTAGTACACATGGTGTAGGGGGGATCATGGGGAAAACAGTGTAACACAAGAGAAGACAAGTAGTGACTCTGTGGCATCGCAATGGGGTATAGGGGGGAACTCAATAATACGGGGGAATGTAGAAGCCGCATTGTTTTTCATGTGAAACCTTCATAAGAGTGTATATCAGTAATATCTTAATTAAAAAATTGTAATAAAAAAAAGATGGCTTCCAAAGTGTGATAGAAAAATCACTGACATTTAGAACCTAAAATAGTGTGGTTGTATTCAAGTTAAATAATTTCCAACTCTGCTATCTTGTATAAACTGCTGACTCTCTCTCTCTGATTCTTAGTTTCTTCATTGGTAAAATGAGAATAATAAAAATACCTACCTATCTCATAGGGTCATCATGAGAACAAAAAAGAAAGTAGCTTATGAAAAAATCTATTACAGTGCTGTTTATAAAGGTGGTGTTCTATGGGTATTTTTTACTTTTGCATAGTGATATATGTGTTTTAAATTCAGAGAAGCAATTGTGGAAATGTATACATGATATTTAAAAGCACGCTCTTCAGATGTGTCAAGTTTTTGGTTGCTATTAATTTATACTTCCACAATTTTTCTCCCCTCCAATTCCTTAACCTTTTGTTTGTATAAAAAAAATGAAGGGAGCCAGAGATAGTTCTTATTTCTGGGCTTTGGTGAATACTTTATTTCCCTGACATAGTGCCTACTTAGCAAACACTGGAAGAATGGTATGATGATGGTAAGTGGTTAATGTCCCACTATCAAGGGAAAAACAGAAAAGCTGATTTGTAGTGCTTGTCCCTTTCTTTTGTGCAAATACTCCCATCATGACCAATGTCAAGCCACTACAAGGATGTTACCTGAATGTAAGTGATACACACAGTCAGCTCACACAACTTGGTACACACTGCTTTGACATACTACTGTACATATTTGGGAATAAAGGGATAGAAGACATATATTACATGCCCCTTTGATCAGTATCATAGCCTGTCAGTTCATCTTTTCTTTAGCCAATGCTACACAATGTTTCAGACACATCTAACTTGACAGCACCTTAGCTCATATGTAGCCTGCATCACTTGCTTTCTGGACAGCAGCTTCTCTGAAGCCTCAGCTTGGGATGCTGGTGAAAACTGTTGGTTGGTTGTGTGTTCCCTAACTGTACTGTGACGGTGGTCACACGCAATGGGTCAATTTTGACCAGTGGGCAATGGGTACTGGGAGATAAATGTTCCTCTTTCTTCTCTCCAGAAGGTAATTTCGAGTTACACTGTACATGAATCATTGTGTGTGTGTGTGTGTGTGTGTGTGTGTGTGTGTGTGTGTATGTGTGTGTGTGCTCCTTAATGCAGTTTCATTATTAGTTATCACTACATTCCAGTTTCATGCTTATCAAATTAACAACCTGCACAAAACCTTTTCTCAGACTCTAGTGTTTGGTGAAAACATCTTAAGACATTCCAATATTTTCTTGAAATTCAGTTATTAAAGTCTGTGAGGGTAAACTGAGGTGACACTGAGCAATACTGAGCCAGACCCTGGCAACTACTAATCTGCTTTCAGTCTCTATGGTTTACCTATCTGAACATTTCATATAAATGGTGGCATTTTTCAACTGGCTTCTTTATCTTGGCATCATGTTGTTAAGGATCATCTAAGTCAGAGCATGTTTCAGTACTTCATTCTTTGTATGGCTGAATCATATTTCATTATATGAATATACTACATTTTGTTATCTATTTTTCAGTTAGTGGACATTTGGGTTTTTTTCATTTTGTGAATAATATGAATAATGC
Organism: Manis javanica; assembly: GCF_040802235.1. Lineage (NCBI taxonomy): Eukaryota > Metazoa > Chordata > Mammalia > Pholidota > Manidae > Manis > Manis javanica. Next base: position 34,762,595 of record NC_133164.1, read on the forward strand.
TATTAAGAACATTTGTTTGTATGTTTTTATGTAGATATATGTTTTCAGTGCCCTTGGACATATATAACTAGTAGTTTTTCAAAGTGGCTGTGCCATTTTACAATCCTATCACCAATGTACAAAGGTTACCATTTTTCCACATCCACACCCATTTTTCTTCTATTCTTCTTTTCTTTTAGCCCCCCTTGTGGACGTGAAATGAAATCTCCTTGTGATTTTGATTTCCATTTTCCTTTGACTAATGATTTTGAGGATTATCACATGCATGTCATGCCCATTCGTACAGCTTCTTTGGACAAATAGATGTATCTGTTTTCCTTTTGTCACTTGTTTGAGTATAAGAGAATCTGTCTTTTTCATAACTTTTACTATAGTAAAGTTTTTTTTTAATTGTTTTTGTAAAGCATCTGGTTTTAGCCTTCAGAACAGCTGGGGGGACCCAGTGAGATTATGCAATAATAATAAGATCAATTCTAACTCTTTATTATTTGAATATGTTTTCCACACTAAGAAGGACAATGGGACAAATGTATTACTGGCTTCTGAGAGCTAATATTCAGGCCCTATGGCTCTGTACTTTTACAGAGAAGGCAATTAGCTGGAGATATGTGGCTTGCCTAAGATCACCCAGCAAGTTACTGGCATAGTAGGAATATGAACACATGGGCTCTCAGTTTCCCATCTGTTGCCTAGTTCATTTGGCTGCTTTGTTAGGAGTGGGTGTATGTATGTATATTTATGTAGTGTTTCAGGAATGAGCAAATGAAAGTGGGGTAGTTTGTGCATTGTTTCAAATAGACACAGTGATGTAGGATGATAGCAATTTTCTTTCTTCACGAACTAACAAATACATTGAAGTTGTTCTTAACCCCCTGAAAAATAGGATGACATTGTAAATCATTATACCCTATGTCAAACATTTGGATATGTAATTTTTTATTAGTTTTAAGTATTTAAGTAAAAAAGTGAATACTGATTTTTATGCTCATAACTTCAATTCTTATGAATGTATAAACAGGGACGTAAGGTGAATATAGATAAACTAAGCAATTTAGTTTTTTCCTAACATTCTAATTTTAATTTACCAAAGCCTTATGATATGTTAAAATATATACAAAATGTGTTATACATAACTTTGAAAGTATTACATCTACTATAATAGGCAGTATGATAGTATTATGTGTAGTAGGAAGACAAAAAATTGTGTCTGTCCTGGATGGGGAGGAGATTGAGAATAGAACCTCTTTATCCAACAACTGCAGACATCGTTATAGTAAACAAACCTGAATATACAATGAAGTGACAGGTGGAAAGTAGTGAATCCATAAGGAGGAGTTACAGTTAGAGGAAGGATAAAAAAGACGATGGAGAATAAGCCAACAGTTGGAAGAGAAATAGGAGGGGAACAAAGAGGGAACAGATCAATATGTTTGCATGTCCTCATTTCTGTAACTTATAAGTAGTATTCAATGGTTTTGTTTGTTATTTTCCTTCACGGGGAACAAAGAGGGAACAGATCAATATGTTTGCATGTCCTCATTTCTGTAACTTATAAGTACTATTCAATGGTTTTGTTTGTTATTCTCCTTCACTTCTCACAGGAAGAGAGCTTTACACAGTAATGTGGAATAAGAAGAATTAATATGTGAGTATTGGTGGCATAGTCATCAGTGGTACCTTTGAGAGAATGATCAGCACATATATGAATATTGATTATGTCTGTTGCTCATACCTCCTCCTCTTCTGCCAAAATAGGTACACAAATAAGAAACAGGCAGATTATGGTCCTCCCATCCACATAGAATATTCTTCTACCTTCCAAGTGATGCTTCCCTCCTTCCAGCAAGGAGTTCACAAGAGGGAGAAAATAATCATACAAACCATATTATACAGATGAAAGAGAACAGGAACTAAACCTGGAACATATAAAGAGATGTATTATAAATGATGCTGTTCTTGTGTTTTTAAAAGAAAAGAAAAGAAAATATAGTAAAATACACTGAAAACACAGTAATATACCCATTGAGGTTGAATAAAAGACCAATTCATAGAAAATGATCTCAACTATACATATTAACTAACAGATCTTCCTAATTTCAAATACTCCAAAGTGAAAAGTTTTAAAGGAAGAAAAATCTCACTGTTATTCAAATTGACTAATGAGAATATGTTGCATTTTTCTATTTATTCATCACTTTAACTGTTTCAATTATTTTTATTAGAAATGCTTTATTTTAGAAGTGTACTGAAAAGGCCAGCCCTGCATTATAAATCAAATTGAAGCCTATTGGGAATTTCATAGTTAATTTTCTGTTGCTAATAGTTGCTAATGACCAGATATAAAACCAAAAGTGTCTAAGTAAATAATAACCAATTTAATGTATGAAACTTAGAATTGAAGAATTCTCCTGATAGACTTACACATCATACACAGCTTGCTATGGGCTAACGCTGTATCCTTCTCTACAAAGAAACTGCATAACCATCAGGAAACTGAATTAAAAAATGATTCTGTGTGGTATGTAGCCATCATGCAAATATCCTTGATTTGAATGAGAAAAACAAAATAGAAAAGTTGTCATTACGTTTTAATCTCAATTACTTTATGACTAAGTTATTGCACTAGTAATCAAAATAAAAGTTTAACAAAACTGATAATGTAACTTGGGAAAATATGATATGCAAGCTAGATGTAAAGAATCAGGAAAAATTCAATACAGCAACACAACTCAAATATTACTTCCTTTTAGACGCTAAAGATATTTTATGTATGGACTTTATTTATATAAAGCTTTAGAATTAAGTACACAGATGTATTTGTTGGAAGCCTTCAGCATGACCCTTGTGTATTTTCTGGGCCTATTTTTTCATTGATATGAATCCTCCAGAGAAATCCAACTACCTAAGGTATCCCTTAACAATCTCCTTTTTATATTATGTAGTTTCTATTTTTACAATGTATGTGCCAACTTCAGGAATTTTAAGGTAATTCACAAATTTAAATTAACCAGGTGAGTACAGATTCCAAAAACATGCCAATGGGTAGAAATTAACACTTTATTTTTGTTGAATTTTAGCATTGTGCACAAAAGAGTGATTCAACAGCAGTGACAAGTGACATAGCATATGACACTTTGATGGCAAACAGCTTCCAGGAAAAATAAGATTCCAGTGTTTTTTCCTGCCAGATTGGGGTTATGGTACTTTAGGGAAGTGACTTTCAAGCCAAAGACAGCTAAAACTCAAGGAAACAGAAGATAAGTGGGTTTGGCAATGATTCCAGATAAAAGAGTACAGTTGGACTTATGATAGCCTATTTTTATCTATCCCACTGTCAGCTGCTCCTCCCTAGAGATCTGCTTTCTTTTTCTCTTACCATTCTCTATCCAAGGAAGTTAATGGAACATACAACATCAATAATACAACTAATCTGTGAAGTAGACCTGAAAAGTCTCTTCTAAAAGAAGCCTGGAATTAAATCACTCTAAGACAGTAACTAAGAGTATCGATTCCAGTCACAACTTTTTTTTCCCCCAGGGGAACACACAAAATATCAATTTTAAAATGGTATATTTGTGGTATTTGATATGTAAGATAACTTTTATCTCAACAATTCCATTTTTCTATCTCCTTTAATTTCTCATAAAATTCTACAGTTCTTGTCATTATGTATTTTATCACTTGTTTCACATTTCTTTGCCATCAGCTGTCATCTTTACATTGGTTCTTTTAGATATAATGTATCCACCACTTACACTCTGGATCTTTGCACATATAGGAACTATTGACTTCTTTACATGTAATATGCCAGATGTTTTTTATTATGTAGAAAAAAGATGCTACATATTTATTCATAAAATGCATTCATGTTATGTCTTTCCAAGAATAACAAATAAATATTTCCCCAAAATCACATATGACCTGGTAATTCATATCAACTATGAAAACTAGTAATTCTAAAATTTATGGAGAGTATTATACTGAGTTTATACAAAGAATCATTATATAAAATCACATAACAGAACAGTAAATCTGCCCCCTCTTCATTTAATCCTGACACTCTCATACTCCTAGACTAAAACTGCTGCAAAATCACTGTTGAACCACTGTGTTGTATACTTGAAACCAATATAATATATATCAACTATAATTTAATAAAAATTAAATAAACTGTGGCAGAATTTTATGATGAAGTATTTTGCCATGAATTTCTACCAATTTGAAAGAATAAGACCACTACACTTGTCTGCTCTTTCTCAGTTTCAAAGTTATATCTTTTTTTAATTTTAATTTTTATTTTTTTTATAGAAGGGTAGTTGACACACAGTATTACATTAGTTTCAGGTGTACAACACAGTGATTCAACATTTATATACATGATAATTCTAGCTACCAGCTATCACCGTACAAAGTTGTTACAATATTTTCACTATATTCCTTATGCCATACATTACATCCCGGTTACTTATTTATTTTACAATTGGAAGTCTGTACATTTTTTTTTGAGAGGGCATCTCTCATATTTATTGATCAAACGGTTGTTAACGACAATAAAATTCTGTATAGGGGAGTTAATGCTCAATGCACAATCATTAATCCACGCCAAACCTAATTTTCATCAGTCTCCAATCTTCTGAAGCATAATGAACAAGTTCTTACATGGAGAACAAATTCTTGCATAGTGAATAAGTTACATGGTGAACAGTACAAGGGCAGCCATCACAGAAGACTTTCAGTTTTGATCATGCATTATGAACTATAAACAATCAGTTCAAATATGAATATTCGTTTGATTTTTATAATTGATTTATATGTGGATACCACATTTCTCTCTTTATTAGTATTATTTTTAATAAAATGCTAAAGTGGTAGGTAGATGCAAGATAAAGGTAGAAAACATAGTTTAGTGTTGTAAGACAGCAAATGTAGATGATCAGGTGTGTGCCTGTAGAATAAGTGTTAATCCAAGCTAGACAAGGGCAATAAAACATCCACGGATGCAGAAGATTTCTCTCAAAACAGGGGGGTTGAGGTTCTAAGCCTCACCTCTGTTGATCCCCAATTTCTCACCTGATGGCCTCCCTGTGACTGTGCCTGTCTTAGGTTGTTCCTCCCTTGAGGAATCTTACCCGTCTCTGGCTAACCAGTCATCTTCCGGGGCCATACAGGGAAATGTAAAATTGGTAAGTGAGAGAGAAGCCTTATTGTTTGAAAAGGTTAGCTTTTTTACTTCTTTGCATATTTATTCCCTGTGGCTTCTATGCCCAGCATTTGTCTTGAGGTATATTTACCACTTGGAAGAATTATGATACTCGGTAAATTCGATATGAGGCATGAATTCTATTTAAGGGTTGTAATTAGTAAGGAAGAAGAAAAGCTATAGAAGTAGCAGGCGGAAGAAAACATGGGAAGATTGATTATTTCTTTGACATATCTTCTTGTAGAGTAACTTCAGCATGTATAGGTTTTAAACTACTAATTAAATTGTGCACACACATTAACATAATAGGAATACAGTTACATAACCAAAGCAGACCTACAATTACCAGCCATCTCCAGTGACACCAAGAAAACCAGTTAGGCATCCTAGGCATTTGTGAAAACTTATCTATGATATGGTGGATATTGTCCAACTGAACTTGAACAGTCTGAGAGAAATCAGGCAAATTAAAACAACCCATTCCTGGGGACTGTTCACATCCCATATGTTCTTTTAACAGTAGATAGTCTGTAGTTGTAAGATTTTGGATCGCTACAATTTGCACTTCTCCTAATTCTTGGTTGAGTTTCAACAGTATAGATCCAGTCAAATTTGTTGTTTTACTGTATGCACAGGCCAGCTTAGATACCTCCTTCTTCATTCCCATGGCAAGTCCAGGAACCGGTGGGATGAGTCCATCTACAGCTGTAGCAGCACGTGGATCTTTGTTGAGGTTTTTTGATGATCATCTTCTGGTATGAGACTTCCAGAGAGTGCTGATGTTGTAAGTTCTTTTTCATATCATATCTTAGTTCATTTTCTGGGTAGCCAAATTAGGCTTTGATCCTCTGTATAAACACAAACAGACCCTTTGCCCACACTTTTATATGCCCTTTATACCATTGTGTAGAACTCATTGGAAGTCACCACACAGGAACTGCTTTTTTTTTTTTTTTAAGAGAAAGGAATATTATCAGGAAAATCTACCTCCATAGCCGATCATCTGACACCCTTTAAGTGGTCAAAATTAAGGATATTTAAAGCATGCATTAATTGTTGATTTACAGTTAGTTTTATCGTATAAGGGAGTAATCCCCCTTTTCTTTCTTTTATTTTAATTTTTTTTGTTATCATTAATCTGCACTCACATGATGAATATTATGTTTACTAGGCTCTCCCCTATACCAGGTCCCCCCTATAAACCCCTTTACAGTCACTGTCCATCAGCATAACAAAATGTTGTAGAATTACTACTTGTCTTCTCTGTGTTGTACAGCCCTCCCCTTTCTCCCACCCCCCCATGCATGCTAATCTTAATACCCCCCTTCTTCTTCACCCCCCTTATCCCTCCCTACCCACAGATCCTCCCCAGGCCCTTTACCTTTGGTACCTGTTAGTCCATTCTTGGGTTCTGTGATTCCGCTGCTGTTTTGTTCTTCAGTTTTTCCTTTGTTCTTATACTCCACAGATGAGTGAAATAATTTGGTATTTCTCTTTCTCCACTTGGCTTATTTCACTGACCATAATACCCTACAGCTCCATCCTGTTGCTGCAAATGATAGGATTTGCCCTCTTCTTATGGCTGAGTAGTATTCCATTGTGTATATGTACCACATATTCTTTATCCATTCATCTATCGATGGACATTTACGTTGCTTCCAATTCTTGGCAATTGTAAATAGTGCTGCGATAAACATAGGGGTGCATCTGTCTTTCTCAAACTTGATTGCTGCGTTCTTAGGGTAAATTCCTAGGAGTGGAATTCCTGGGTCAAATGGTAAGTCTGTTTTGAGCATTTTGATGTACCTCCATACTGCTTTCCACAATGATTGAACTAATTTACATTCCCACCAGCAGTGTAGGAGGGTTCCCCTTTCTCCACAGCCTCGCCAACATTTGTTGTTGTTTGTCTTTTGGATGGCATCTATTCTTACTGGTGTGAGGTAATACCTCATTGTAGTTTTAATTTGCATTTCTCTGATAATTAGCGATGTGGAGCATCTTTCAATGTGTCTGTTGGCCATCTGTATTTCTTTTTTGGAGAACTGTCTGTTCAGTTCCTCTGCCCATTTTTTAGTTGGGTTATTTAGTTTTTTGTTTGTTGAGGTGTGTGAGCTCTTTATATATTCTGGACGTCAAGCCTTTATCGGATCTGTCATTTTCAAATATAATCTTCCATACTGTAGGGTTCCTTTTTGTTCTATTGATGGTTTTTTTGCTGTACAGAAGCTTTTCAGCTTAAAATAGTCCCACTTGTTCATTTTTGCTGTTGTTTTCCTTGCCCGGGGAGATATGTTCAAGAAGAGGTCACTCATGTTTATGTCTAAGAGGTTTTTGCCTATGTTTTTTTTCCAACAGTTTAATAGTTTCATGACTTACATCCAGGTCTTTGATCCATTTTGAATTTACTTTTGGGTATGGGGTTAGACAATGGTCCAGTTTCATTCTCCTACATTTAGCTGTCCAGTTTTGCCAGCACCATCTGTTGAAGAGACTGTCATTTCACCATTGTATGTCATTGGCTCCTTTATCAAATATTAATTGACCATATATGTCTGGGATAATGACTGGATTCTCTTGTCTGTTCCATTGGTCTGTGGCTCTGTTCTTGTGCCAGTACCAAATTGTCTTGATTACTGTGGCTTTATAGTAGAGCTTGAAATTGGGGAGTGAGATCCCCCCTACTTTATCTTCTTTCTCAGGATTGCTTTGGCTATTCGGGGTCTTTGGTGTTTCCATGTGAATTTTTGAACTATTTGTTCCAGTTCATTGAAGAATGTTGCTGGTAGTTTCATAGGGATTGCATCAAATCTGTATATTGCTTTGGGTAGGATGGCCATTTTGACGATATTAATTCTTCCTAGCCAAGAGCATGGGATGAGTTTCCATCTGTTAGTGTCCCCTTTAATTTCTCTTAAGAGTGACTTGTAGTTTTCAGAGTATAAGTCTTTCACTTCTTTGGTTAGATTTATTCCTAGGTATTTTTTTTTTTTTGATGCAATTGTGAATGGAATTGTTTTCCTGATTTCTTTCTGTTGGTTCATTGTTAGTGTATAGGAAAGCCACAGATTTCTGTGTGTTGATTTTGTATACTGCAACTTTGCTGTATTCTGATATCACTTCTAGTAGTTTTGGGGTGGAGTCTTTAGGGTTTTTTATGTACAATATCATGTCATCTGCAAATAGTGACAGTTTAACTTCTTCTTTACCAATCTGGATTCCTTGTATTTCTTTGTTTTGTCTGATTGCCGTGGCTAGGACCTCCAGTAATATGTTAAATAACAGTGGGGAGAGTGGGCATCCCTGTCTAGTTCCCGATCTCTAAGGAAAAGCTTTCAGCTTCTCGCTGTTCAATATGATGTTGGCTGTGGGTTTATCATATATATAGCCTTTATTATGTTGAAGTACTTGCCCTTTATACTCATTTTGCTGAGAGTTTTTATGATGAATGGATGTTGAATTTTGTCGAATGCTTTTTCAGCATCTATGGAGATGATCATGTGGTTTTTGTCCTGTGGTGGATGATGTTGATGGATTTTCGAATGTCGTACCATCCTTGCATCCCTGGGATCAATCCCACGTGGTTATGGTGTGTGATCATTTTGATATATATATTTGCATTCGGTTTGCTGATATTTTGTTGAGTATTTTTGCATCTACATTCATCAGGGATATTGTTCTGTAGTTTTCTTTTTTGGTGGGGTCTTTGCCTGGTTTTGGTATTAGGGTGATATTAGCTTCATAGAATGAGTTTGGGAGTATCCCCTCCTCTTCAATTTTTTGGAAAACTTTAAGGAGAATGGGTATGATGTCTTCCCTGTATGTCTGATAAAATTCCATGGTGAATCCATCTGGCCCGGGGGTTTTGTTCTTTGGTAGTTTTTTGATTACCGCTTCAATTTCGTTGCTGGTAATTGGTCTGTTTAGATTTTCTGTTTCTTTCTGGGTCAAACATGGAAGGTTGTATTTTTCTAGGAAGTTGTCCATTTCTCCTAGGTTTCCCAGCTTGTTAGCATATAGGTCTTCATAGTACTCTCTAATAATTCTTTGTATTTCTGTGGGGACCGTCATGATTATTACTTTCTCATTTCGGATACTGTTGATTTGTGTTGACTCTCTTTTCCTCTTAATAAGTCTGGGTAGAGGCTTATCTATTTTGTTTATTTTCTCCAAGAACTAGATCTTGGTTTCATTGATTTTTGCTATTGTTTTATTCTTCTCAATTTTATTTATTTCTTCTCTGATCTTTATTATATCCCTCCTTCTGCTGACCTTAGGCCTCATTTGTTCTTCTTTTTCCAATTTTGATAATTATGACATTAGAACATTCATTTGGGATTGTTCTTCCTTTTTTAAATATGCCTGGATTGCTATATATTTTCCTCTTAAGACTGCTTTTGCTGTGTCCCACAGAAGTTGGGGCTTTGTGTTGTTGTTGTCATTTGTTTCCATATATTGCTGGATCTCCATTTTGATTTGGTCATTGATCCATTGATTATTTAGTAGCATGTTGTTAAGCCTCCATGTGTTTGTGAACCTTTTTGCTTTCTTTATACAGTTTATTTCTAGTTTTATGCCTTTGTCATCTGAAAAGTTGGTTGGTAGGATTTCAATCGTTTGGAATTTACTGAGGCTCTTTTTGTGGGCTAGTATGTGGTCTATTCTGGAGAATGTTCCATGTGCACTTGAGAAGAATGTGCATCCTGTTGCTTTTGGATGTAAAGTTCTGCAGATGTCTATTTGGTCCATCTGTGCTAGTGTGTTGTTCAGTGCCTCTGTGTCCTTACCTATTTTCTGTCTGGTGGATCTGTCCTTCAGAGTGAGTGGTGTGTTGAAGTCTCCTAGAATGAATGCATTGCATTCTATTTCCTCCTTTAGTTCTGTTAGTATTTGTTTCAGATATGTTGGTGCTCCTGTATTGGGTGCATATATATTTGTAATGGTTATATCCTCTTGTTGGATTGAGCCCTTTATCATTATGTAATGTTGTTCTTTATTTTTTGTTACTTTCTTTATTTTGAAGTCTGTTTTGTCTGATACCAGAATTGCAACACCTGCTTTCTTCTCTCTGTTGTTTGCATGAAATGTCTTTTTCCATCCCTTGACTTTAAGTCTGTGCATGTCTTTGGGTTTGAGGTGAGTCTCTTGTAAGCAGCGTATGGATGTATCTTGCTTTTTTATCCATTCTATTACTCTGTATCTTTTGATTCGTGCATTCAGTCCATTTACATTCAGGGTGATTATTGAAAGGTATATACTTATTGCCATTGCAGGCTTTAAGTTTGTGGTTACCAAAGGTTCAGGGTTAGCTTCTTTACTATCTTACTGTCTAACTTAACTTGCTTGTTGAGCTATTATAAACACGGTCTGATGATTCTTTATTTCTCTCCCTTCTTATTCCTCCTCCTCCCTTCTTCATATGTTGGGTGTTTTGTTCTGTGCTCTTTTTAGGAGTGCTCCTATTTAGAGCAGTCCCTGTTGGATAGAGGTGGTTTGTAGGAGGCAAATTCCCTCAAGTTTTGCTTGTCTGGGAATTGTTTAATCCCTCCTTCATATTTAAATGATATTCGTGCTGGTTACAGTAGTCTTGGTTCGAGGCCCTTCTGTTTCATTGCATTAAGTATATCATGCCATTCTCTTCTGGCCTGTAGCGTTTCTGTTGAGAAGTCTGATGATAGCCTGATGGGTTTTCCTTTGTAGGTGACCTTTTTTTTCTCTCTGGCTGCCTTTAACACTTTGTCCTTGTCTTTGATCTTTGCCATTTTAATTATTATGTGTCTTGGTGTTGCCCTCCTTGGATCCCTTGTCATGGGAGTTCTGTGTACCTCTGTGGTCTGAGAGGTCATTTCTTCTCTTAGTTTGGGGAATTTTTCAGCAATTATTTCTTCAAAGGCACTTTCTATCCCTTTTTCTCTCTCTTCTTCTGTACCCCTATAATGCCAATATTGTTCCATTTTGATTGGTCATTCATCTCTTTTAGCATTCTTTCATTCCTGGAGATCCTTTTATCTCTCTTTGCATCAGCTTCACTGCATTCCTGTTTTCTGTTTTCTAGTCCATTAATGGTCTCTTGCATCTCGTCCATTCTGTTTTGAAGTCCTTCCAGAGCTTGTTTTATTTTGTATTCTCCTTCCTTAGTTCTTGCATATTTCTCTGCAAGTCCATCAGCATGGTATGACTTTTGAATTCTTTTTCAGGAAGACTGGTTAAATCTATCTCCCCAGGTTCCTTCTCAGGGAAAGATGTAGCAGATGCCGAAGCTGTCTGGGTTAGTCTTGTCTGAATCATATTTTTTTTGCCTTTTCATGTTGATAGGTGCTATTGACTGTCAGCTGGGAGGGCCAAACTTTTCACTTGCTACTGGCCTTTCTTTACTGCGAGAAAACTGTGACCCCTAGTGGCTTGTGTTGGGTATGGTCCCTTTCTGGGGGCGGGGCCTGCCTTAGGCTGCTTCTTTGCTTTCGCAGCACCCGGAGGGGTAATGGACCAGGGGGCTGTTTGGCTGTTTACCTCCATGAGGGGTCTCAGAGCTGTTGCCCAGGGGGTTAGTGTGCCCAGTTTTCCCTGTAATTCCCAGCCACTGGGCTGTGACCTGTATTGTTTCCGTCCAGCTGTTATGTCCCTGTCCCTTTAAGACTTTCAAAAAGCACTCACTTTTCTTTGTCACAGGGGCATCAGCTTTGGAACCCACTCAGAGGTCTTGCTGCCCTGTTTTCCTAGTTTCCAGCCCTCCATGCATGCACTGTGTCTGTGCTCTGGTGCGGGTTTAGCAGTCCTGGCCTCCCTCTCCCTCCCACCAGGAGCTGGGGGGAGGCATGCTCAGGTCCCGCCAGGCCGGGGGTTGTATCTTACCCTTTTCACCAGGCACTGGGCTCTCGCATGTGTGGTTGTAGTTAGGATGTTGTCCTGTGTCTTCTGGTCTCTCTTTTAGGATTAGTTGTATTTGTTGTATTTTCAAAAATATATATGTTTTTGGGAGGAGATTCCCAGTGTCCTACTCACGCCGCCATGTTGACTCCACCCAAAGTTATATCTTTTGCTTATTTTTTCTAATATAGTTGTTATTACTTTAATGAACTTTATACATGTGTCAATTGCTGTCTTGCCTGAAGGTTTTAGCCTCAGGCAAGCTCCCTATGGATTCCCTGAGACTGAGAGGTGACAATGGAATGTTCTTGGGGTAAAAGGGTTTATATCCAACTTTATTCTCCCAGCAATAGGTCGAGCACTAGAATCATGTCTACAGCCAGCAATCTGCAGGTTCATAATCTACCTCTGTCTCTGTGTTCCCCCGGAGCACTGGGCAGGTATCTTTTTATACAGTGACTCAGTCAATAATAGCTCATAGCCTATGGGTGTAGAAGAAGTAGCCTAGAAGTAGACCAATTACATCATCAAGTACTTTAGGGTCAGATGAGGATCCTGGTCATTGGAACTTCCATTTTCTCCACCCTCCACCCCTCTAGGATTCTTGCCTCACAATCTATATGCCCTTAATCTTCCTCAATGGTCCCTGTGCAAGAAACCTGGAACATTGTAACCACTTCTGCAACAGCAACAGAAGATACCAACCACATAGAGTTAATTATAAAAATTATGACATAGGTAACAAAAATTATGATAATCTTCAAGCCTGAGGAGATCAATTGCTACAGTGGTCATTCCCACTATTTTTAAACTAGTTTTACTCAGATGAATTCATGACTCCCACTTTCTGTGGGAGAAATCAATCTTCTGCAATGATCTCTATGTGAGAAAGCTGGAACCTTGTAACAATAAAAATTATAATAATAATAGCCATTCTCAAGCCCTAGGGGATTGATTGCCACCAAATGGTCATCCCAGCTGTATTCAAACCAGTCCCAGTTTATGATTCACTTTCCATGGGAGACCAGTAGTGGTACTGGTAGGGAACTTCATATACCCCAGCAAGTAGCAGTTTTTTGCTCAGGTGTGTGCCCAATCTACAAAGACATGAGAGAGATTGACCTTAAAGGCTATAAGATAAAAGGGTTTTAGTAACACCAACATAGGCAAATCTTCTCTGTCAGGTAGGATGCATGCAAAAGAGTGGTCCTGTGATAGGACCATGACAAGAAGGGGGTTCCATATGGGTCTACTATACCATACCTTTACCCCTCTCCCTGTGGTGGTTACTGATGGGTCTATATATTGTGCTACAGGAGGTGCATGCACTGGCCATGATGATAAGACAAAACTTGGTAAGATGCTCCTACCTTCCAGCCATTTAGGATATACTACCATGATCTTTGGGAGCCACTCTGCTGTTATTCTATGCATACACAGGAAGCCAGTTTCCAAGCCTTGTCTCCATGATGCCAGAAGGTCCAGCCATCACTGGTCCGTGTGTCAAAATATCCAAGGTCATGTCCACTGAATGGAGTCTCCAGAGCTTATTGTAGGTGGTGCTGGCAGTGAGATATTCAGATGGCTAAACCTCAGCTTCAATTATTCCTCCTTGGTCTGTACTTGCAGTTGTATAGGGGATGCAGGAATATGTGTTAGCATGTCTACAGTTCTCAATGCCCCCTTCTGGGGTTTCTCTTTTAAATTCCATAGTATAGTCCATAAGCAGACTGGCCATCCCCATAGTCTATTGGTGTCTCACTTCAGGCCAGATTTTAACAAACCATATACCTCTCTCTGATGCTTGCCCAGTAGGATTATATGGTACATGAAACTTCTATTTTATCCCTAATTTTTGCACCCATTCTTGCAGTGCATGTCCAGTAAGTGGGTGCCTTGATCACTTTAAATTACTTTGTGGTTGGCCACAGGCTGCAAAGAAACACTCCAGACTTCTTTTGGTCATTTGCTAGTCTGTACAATATTCAGGAAAGCAACAAGAAGTCCAGTAGCTGTGACCAAATAAGTCATGGCATATTGGTACCCTTCTGACATGGGTATAGGCCATATATAGTTTATCTGCCACCTGATGAGGGGTATTGGTCCCTTAGCTATTGTTCCATGTTGCTGTGGGACTCAGTGTGAGTCCTTTCTAGAGCATACAATGCACTCTTGCCTGACTCTGCTGAGTTCTTCAAAGGTCAAAGGCAGGCCCCACTGACTGAGGAAAAATGGGGCCCACATTATTTTTTGCCCCACATCCAACAAACATTGATTTAACCATTGGGCCACATCAGAGAAAGGCTTTCCTTTTAGCCAGTGTACCTGTGCCATTTCATCTCTGTTTCATCATTTGCTGGGGATGCCAGCAGCAAATGGCCTGTCACATGATACAGTGTAACTGTTTTAGTCTAACCAGAGGCCCATAAGTCTTGCCCCCAGAGGGGTCAGTGACCAACCAACCAGTTGGCATGGTACCATGTCGGTAGCCACAGAGACTAGCCTCGATAGACAGCCCAGCTATCAGTGCATACAACTGTTCGGGGTGGCTCCTGGCTGATCATGAGCCACCCTGCCCACAACTCTGCCCATTGACTGTTCTTCCTCTCACTGTCTTCCATCCATATTGTCTCAGTCTTAGGATGGAAAGCTATGGCCTTCCATTTCAGGGGCTGACAGCACCTTTCTCATAGCTCCCCTGAGTAGCTCCTCTGCTACACCCTTTACATGTTCTACAGTGCCTCACAGCAGTGCCAGCCTAGTCTTCAACAGCTCTCTTACCTTCACCTCAATACCTTGGAGCTGGCATTCTCATGCTTCCTCTTCTTGTGCTTCCTGCAAGAGTACATCCTTCTCCTTCATGGCCTTTGCCTCCTTCAGAGCACCTTGCAGCACTGCTATCTCACTCTGTAAAGAATCTTTCACCTCCTCTACAGCACCTCACAGCTCACATTCTCAAGCTGTTTTTATGCTTTTCGCAGGGGTACGTCCTTCGCTTTCATGGCCTTTACCTCTTCCATAGTGCCTCACAGCAACACCATTTCAATTTTTGACAAATATTTTAGTTCTTCCCCAGCACCTCACAGCTCACGTTCTCATGGTGCCTCCTCTTGTACCAATGTCATTTCATTCTTCAACAAATCCATAGCACTTTGCAGCTCATGTTCACATGCTGATATTTCTTTTGTCTCTAGCAGGAATATGTTCTTCTCATTTGTAGCCTTTTTTAATACTGTGAAAAATAGCCAACCCATGGTTCCTGCCACCTTGTAGGAACTCTGTTTCTCAAAGGACCTCCTTACTATGCCAAGGGCCACCTCTACTGCCTCAGATGTCACCTCCACTTCCCCCAAGTCTTGGGGCCCAGTCCTCTAGGAGGCAAGCCACCTCAGATGACATGCCCACTGGGAGACACCCAAATGTTTCCCCATCCATAAGAACAGCCTGCTGAAGCACCACTCCTATGAGGGTTGCCTGTTCTGTTCTCCAGTCTACATGAACCCTGTTGACTATGGTAATTGTCTTTCCAATGGATTTCAGCCTTGGGCAAGTGCACTATGGAATCAGTGAGACCAAGAAAAAACAAGGGAACGTTCTTGGGGTAAAAGGATTTATACTCGGATTTATTCTCCTGGCAGCAAGTCAAGCAGTAGAATCATGTCTGCATCCAGCAGTCTGCAGGTACATAATCCACCTCTGTCTCTGCATCAGCCCAGAACATTGGGTAGAGCTCTTTATATAGTGACTCAGTCAACAATAGCTCATTGACTATGGGTGTGGAAGCAGTAGGCTAGCAGTAAATCAATTGCATCATCAATAGTCTAGGGTCAGGTAAGGATCCTGATCATTAGAACTTCCATTTTCCCCACACTTGCTTATATGCTTTTAAATTTGGCAGCCAATTATCGGTGATGCCATTACAACAAAATATCATTGTTTTGATGTGCTGTAGTCTCTCTCAGTTTATATCTAAAATTATCCTTATGCTTTAAAACATTTATTATCAGGTGTTGCTCAGATTACAAAATCCATCTCATTACTTTTATTATTCATGGGAATTAAGTGAATTTTTATACCCTCATTCTCAATCATATGGCACTTTTCTGAAATCCTTTAAAAAGTTTTCTTCTTAAAAACAATTGATAATAAAGCAATAGTAGGATCCTAGTATTTTGTGATACAAATAACTCAGAGATGTGTGAAAGAAATATTCAATAATATTACTTAACCAAGTCTATTAATTTGGAAACATTGATAATACAGACTTATTTCTTCATTTGTAAAATGCTAAAAATGGCAGGTAAAGAAATAGAAATCTTAAAAGGAGGAATGACCATTATATAAACTGTTAGAAAGGATTTTTCAGGTAAGTTATACTATACCTTTAACAAATAATCACTATTTCATAGAAACTTCCAAAATATAATAAAAGAGGAGAAAAACTTGCAGTACATTTTTCCACAGTAAGATAAAGGCAAACCAGGAAAAGAGTTTTAGGCTAATTTCAATATATTAACATGGGTGCAAATATATAAATGCAAGTCCCTAAGTTTAATGGGAAATTAAAACTAACTGGCTATGATCAAGTAGAGTTTAGCCCCCAAATGCAAAATAATGTCATTATCAAAAATTTTATTAACATAAAATTATTATTTCAAAAAAATGGACTATATCATGCAAATGAGAGTAAATGACCACATAACACACAAACTGGACCTGTTTGAGCATCATTGAATAATTTCATTACTTTATATTTTATAATTTCATAAGCTTCTAAAAACTTTTGAAAATAGAAATAGTAGCAGTTGCGTGGTTCTTTTTGTCCACTGCAGTCTACAATAGAATAGAGCCTCTCACAGGGGCTTGATACTGCATTCCAGGAAAGAAACTGAAATCCTGGGTTATAAGGCTTTTAAGATGCATGACTGAGCCAGAGAAGCCAAAGCTTTGGGGTTAACCAAAATATATTTCTTTAAACGCTGAACTGTTATTTTTCTTGATCTTTTAGAAAGAGAAAACCTCTATTTAGAGGGTGCCATGTAATGAATCATTGTTAATAGGTTAATACCCACCTTCAGTGTAAAAATATGTATTTTTAAATTTTCAACAGTTTGTTACTATTTTCTAAAAAATACGGTTTATCTTTTAGAGCAGTTTTAGGTTCACAGCAAAATTTTAGCAAAAGACAGAGAACTTTCCCATGTAATCTTCTGCCCCAACACACACACAACCTCCTCCATTATCACTACCTCCCACCACAATGATATATTTGTCACAATGAATGACTCTGCACTGACACATCATAATAACCCAAAGCAAAAAGTTTACACTGGGGTTCACTGTCGGTGTTGTACATGCTGTGGGTTTTAATAAATGTATAGTGATATGTATCCATTGTTATAGTAATGTATTAAAGTTTCACTGCCCTAAAATCCTTGGTGTTCCACTTATTTATCCCTCTCTCCCTAGCTAAACCCTGGCAATCATTGATCTTTTTACTGTCTATATAGTTTTGTATTTTATAGAATGTCATAGAGTCAGAATAATATGCTATATAGCCTTTTTAGATTCTTCTTTCACTTAGGAATATGAGTAAGGATCTGTCATGTCTTTCCATGACTTCGTAGCTCATTTCCTTTTAGCACTAAATAACGTTCCATTATTTGGATGTACCACAGTTTATCCATTTACCAGCTGAAAGATACCTTGATTACTTCCACGTTTTAGCAATGATGAATAAAGCTACCATAAATAGCCAGGTTCAGAATTTTGCATTTTTTTTAACTCCTTTGGGTAAATCCCAAGGAGCACAATTGCTGGATTGTATGGTAAGAGTATGTTTACTTTTGTAAGAAACTGCCAAACTGTCTTCCAAAGTAAGTACCATTTTGCATCCCCACCAGAAGGAATGAGAGTTTCTCTTGGTGCTCCACATCCTTGCTAACATTCGAAAGTTAGTGCTGTGGATTTGGGCCATTCTAATACATGTGTAGTAATTGTTATTTTAATTTCCATTTCCTTGATGACATATGATATAGAGTATCTTTTTATATGTTTATTTGCAATTATTACAGCTTCCTAAAGAGATGTCTCTTATGGTCTTTGGTCTTTGACTCGTTTTTTCTTATTGTTGAGCTTTAAAGAGTTCTTTGTGTATTTTGCGTAACCTTACTGTAGCAGATATGTCTTTTGCCAATTTTTTCTCCTGGTCTGTGGCTTGTCTTTTCATTCTGTTGACAGTGACTTGCAGAGCAAAAGTTTTTAATTTTAATGAAGTCCAGCTTATCAATTTTTTTCATGGATCATACTTTTGTTGTATATGAAAACTCATCACTAAATCCAAGGTCATCTAGATTTTCTTTTGTGATCGTTCAGGAGTTTTATAATTTTGTTTCTTGCATTTAGGTTTGTGACTCATTTTGAGTTCATTTTTGTGAAATGTTTAAGGTTTGTGTCTAGATTCTCTTTCTTTCTTTCCCTTTTGCATGTGGGTATCCAGTTTTCCCATACCATTTGTTGAAAAGACCATCTAGGCTCCATTGCATTGTTTTTGTTCCTTTGTTGAAGATTAGTTGACTATATACTGGGGGATATCTATTTCTGAGCTCTTTTATTTTAGTCCATTGATTCAGTACCACATTTTATTAATTATTGTAGTTTTATATTATGTGTTAAAGTCAGGTAGTGTCAGTTTTTTTACTTTGTTCTTCTGTAGTGTTGTGGTAGCTATTCTGGGTCTTTTGCCTCTCCATATAAACTTCAGAATAAACTTTTTAATATCTATCATATAACTTACTGAGATTTTAATTGTTTTGCATTGAATCTATAGAACGAGTTGGAAAGAACTGATATCTTGACAACATTGAATATTCCTATCCATGACCATGGAATATCTCCCCATTTATTTAAGTCTTCTTTGTTTTTTTTTATCAGCTTGATAGTTTTCCTCATTTAGATTCTATATATATATTTTTAGTCATACACTTTAAAAATTGAGTTACAAAGTTGGGTTTTAAAAATTGCTTTATTCTGATTAAAGATGGCAGCATGAGAGGAGTGACAGAGACTTCCTCCTAAAACTGGATACAATTAGAAAATTTAATTGGCACAACTAATCCTGAGAGAGCAACAGCAAAGAGGATGGCACCAGACTGCACACACCTGGAGAAAAGAGCAGACCTCACCTAACGGGGTAACATACCAAAGCTGTGGCTCCGTGGGAACGTAGCCACACCAGCTCACCAGCGGGAGGAAGAGAAACCTAGCACAGAGGGAATGGAAAGCTTGGGACTGCAGAATACCTAGTCTCAGAGATCTGCTCAGGGAGCACAAACCTACATTTCATGGTGCTTTCATGAGACTCGCATGACTACTGGGTCAGAAAGTTAATACAGGCAGAGTTCCTGGGGAGACTGGGATTCTGGCCACTTATAGAAAGCAGGGCTCTGGGACAAAAACATACCTGTGCGAACGGCCCACTGACTCAGGCAGTGGAGACAGGCACAGTAGCCCAAAGGCAGGGAACAGCTCTTTCCTCCCCCAGGCACCCATACAGCTCCCCTGCGACCTCCAACATTGCTTCAGGGGCTGAGCAGCTCCAGAATAGAGCTTCTGGATACTAGAGGGCGCCATATGCAAACATTAAACACCAATGGAACCTTCTCCAGAGTAAAATTATTAAAACAACTCCCGAGAAAGATTTAAATGATATGGACCTCGTGACTCCTCCTGAAGGGAGTTCAAAATAAAAATCATCAACATTTTAATGGATGTACGGAAAGACATCCAAGAACTCAGGAATGAATTCAGGTCAGAGATTCACTTGTGGAAGAACACAATGGAGGGTATTAAAAGCAGGTTGGATATGGTGGAGGAGACAATAAATGAAATAGAAACTAAAGAAGAGGAATACAAAGAAGCTGATACACAGAGAGAAAAAAGGATCTCTAAAAATGAAAGAATATTGAGAGAACTGTGTGACCAATCCAAGTGGAACAATATTCACATCATAGGGATACCAGAAGAAGAGAGAGAAAGGGATAGAAAGTGTCTTTGATGAGGTAGATGCTGAAAACTTCCCCAATCTGGGGAAGGAGATAGTCTCTCAGGCCATGGAGATCCACAGATCCCCCAACAGAAAAGACCCAAGGAAGACAACACCAAGACACATAGTAATTAAAATGGGAAAGATCAAGGATAAGGACAGACTGTTAAAAGCAGCCAGAGGCAGAGGCAGAAATAAGATCACATACAAGGGAATTCCATCAGACTAACATCAGACTTCTCAGCAGAAACCTTCCAGGCCAGAAGGGAGTGGCATGATGTATTTAATGCCATGAAGCAGAAGGGCCTGGAACCAAGATTACTTTATCCAGTGAGATTATCACTTAAATTTGAAGGAGGTATTAAACAATTTCCAGATAAGCAAAAGCTGAGAGAGTTTACCTCCCACAAACCATCTCTGCAGTCTATTTTGGAGGGACTGCTATAGATGGAAGTGTTCCTAGGGTTGCATAGCTGTCACCAGAGGTAGTAAAACCACAATAGGGAGGGTGGAGCAGCTTATTGCGAGGCAAATGCAAAATTAAATTGACTATCCCCAAAGTCAATCAAGGGATAGACAAAAGGTACAGAATTTGATATCTAATATATAAAGAATGAAGGAGGAAGAAAAAGGAGGAGAAAAGAAAAGAACTTTTAGATTTTGTTTGTAACACCATACTAAGTGAGTTACATTAGGCTTTTAGATAGTAAGGAAAGTAACCTGGAACCTTTGGTAACCATGAATCTAAAGCCTGAAATGGCAATAAGCACATACCTTTCAATAATCATCCTAAATGTAAATGGACTGAATGCACCAATCAAAAGACATAGAGTCACGGAATGGAAAAAAAAACAAGACCCATCTATATGCTGCTTACAAGAGACCCACCTCAAACCCAAAGACATGCACAGACTAAAAGTCAAGGGACAGAAAAACATATTTCATGCAAACAATAGGGAGAAAAAAGCAGGTGTTGCAGTACTAGTATCAGACAAAATAGACTTCAAAACAAAGAAAGTAACAAGAGATAAGGATATTACATAATGATAAAGGGCTCAGTCCAGCAAGAGGATATAACCATAATAAATATATATGAACCCAACACAGGAGCACCAGCAAATGTGAAATAAATACTAACAGAATGAAAGGAGGAAATAGAATGCAATGCATTCATTTTAGGAGACTTCAAAACACCATTCACTCCAAAGGACAGATACACCAGACAGAAAATAAGTAAGGACACAGAGGCATTGTACAACACACTAGAACAGATGGACCTAATAGACATCTATAGAACTCTACATCCAAAAGCAACAGGATATACATTCTTCTCAAGGGCACATGGAACATTCTCCAGAATAGACCACATACTAGGCCACAAAAAGAACCTCAGTAAATTCAAAGAGATTGAAATTCTACCAACCAACTTTTCAGACCACAAAGATATAAAACTAGAAATAAATTGTACAAAGAAAGCAAAAAGGCTAACAAACACATGGAGGCTTAACAACATGCTTCTAAATAGTCAATGGATCAATGACCAAATTAAAATGGAGATCCAGCAATATATGGAAATAAATGACAACAAAAACACAAAGCCCCAACTTCTGTGGGACACAGTGAAAGCATTCTTAAGAGGAAAGTATATAGTAATCCAGGACTATTTAAAGAAGGAAGAACAAACCCAAATGAATAGGCTAACATCACAATTATCACAGTCTAATGTCACAATAAAATTGGAAAAAGCAGAACAAATGAGGTCTAAAGTCAGCAGAAGGAGGGACATAATAAAGATCAGAGAAGAAACAAACAAAATTGAGAAGAATAAAACAAAAGAAAAAATCAATGAAACCAAGAGCTGGTTCTTTGAGAAAATAAACAAAATAGATAAGCCTCTAGCCAGACTTATTGAGAGAAAAAGAGAATTAACACACATCAACAGAATCAGAAAAGAGAAAGGAAACATCATGACAGACTACTATGAAAACCTATATGCTAAGAAGCTGGACAACCTAGAAGAAATGGACAACTTGCTAGAAAAATACAACCTTCCAAGACTGTCCAAGAAAGAAACACAAAATCAAAACAAACCAATTACCAGCAAATAAATTGAAGCAGTAATCAAAAAACTACCCAAGAACAAAACCCCTGGGCTGGACAGATTTACCTCGGAATTTTATCAGACCCACAGAGAAGATATAATACCCATTCTCCTTAAAGTTTTTCCAAATAATAGAAAAGGAGGGAATACTCCCAGACTCATTCTATGAAGCCAACATCACCCTAATACCAAAACCAGGCAAAGACTCCACCAAAAAAGAAACCTACAGACCAATATCCCTAATGAACGTAAATGCAAAATTATTCAATAAAATATTAGCACACCGAATTCAAAAATATATCAAAAGGATCATACACCATGACCAAGTGGGATTCATCCCAGAGATGCAAGCGTGGTACAACATTCGAAAATCCATCAATATCATCCACCACATCAACAAAAAGAAAGACAAAAACCACATGACCATCTCCATAGATGCTGAAAAGCATTTGACAAATTCAACATCTATTCATGATAAAATCTCTCAGCAAAATGGGTATAGAGGGCAAGTACCTCAACATAATAAAGGCCATATATGATAAACCCACAGCCAACATTATACCAAACAGCGAGAAGCTGAAAGCTTTTCCTCTGAGATCGGGAACTAGACAGGGATGCCCACTCTCCCCACTGTTATTTAACATACTACTAGAGATCCTAGCCACAGCAATTAGACAAAACAAAGAAATACAAGGAATCCAGATTGGTAAAGAAGAAGTTAAACTGTCACTATTTACAGATGACATGATATTGTACATAAAAAACCCTAAAGACTCCACTCCAAAACTACTAGAACTGATATAGGAATACAGCAAAGTTGCAGGATACAAAATTAACACACAGAAATCTGTGGCTTTCCTATACACTAACAATGAACCAACAGAAAGAGAAATCAGGAAAACAATTCCATTCACAATTCCATCAAAAAGAATAAAATACCTAGGGATAAACCTAACCAAAGAAGTGAAAGACCTATACCCTTAAAACTGTAAGACACTCAAGAGAAATTAAAGAGGACACTAACAAATGGAAACGAATCCCATGCTCTTGGCTAGGAAGAATTAATATCGTCAAAATGGCCATCCTGCCCAAAGCAATATATAGATTTGATGCAATCCCTGTCAAATTACCAACAGCATTCTTCAATGAACTGGAACAAATAGTTCAAAAATTCATATGGAATCATGAAAGACCCTGAATAGCCAAAGCAATCCTGAGAAGGAAGAATAAATTGGGGGAGGATCTTGCTCCCCAACTTCAAGCTCTACTACAAAGCCACAGTAATCAAGATAATTTGGTACTGGCACAAGAACAGAGCCATAGACCAGTGGAACAGATTAAAGACTCCAGACTTAACCCAAACATATATGGTCAATTAATATTTGATAAAGGAGCCATGGACATACAATGGGGAAATGACAGTCTCTTCAACAGATGGTGCTGGCAAAACTGGACAGCTACATGTAAGAGAATGAAACTGGATCACTGTCTAACCCCATACACAAAAGTAAATTCTAAATGGATCTAAGACCTGAATGTAAGTCATGAAACCATAAAACTCTTAGAAAAAAGCATACGTAAAAATCTCTTGGACATAAACATCAGTGACTTCTTCATGAACATATCTCCCAGGGCAAGGAAAACAAAAGCAAAAATGAACAAGTGGGACTATATTAAGCTGAAAAGCTTCTGTACAGCAAAGGACACCATCAATAGAACAAAAAGGTACCCTACAGTATGGGAGAATATATTTGTAAATGACAGATCCTATAAAGGCTTGACATCCAAAATATATAAAGAGCTTACGCACCTCAACAAACAAAAAGCAAATAATCCAATTAAAAAATGGGCAGAGGAGCTGAACAGACAGTTCTCTAAAGAAGAAATTCAGATGGCCAACCGACACATGAAAAGATGCTCCACATCACTAATCATCAGAGAAATGCAAATTAAAACCACAATGAGATATCACCTCACACCAGTAAGGATTGCCTCCATCCAAAATACAAACAACCACAAATGTTGGCAGGGTTGTGGAGAAAGGGGAACCCTCCTACACTGCTTGTGGGTATGTAAATTAGTTCAACCATTATGGAAAGCAATGTGGAGGTTCCTCAAAATGCTCAAAATAGACTTACCATTTGAACCAGAAATTCCACTTATAGGAATTTACCCTAAGGATGCAGCAATCAAGTTTGAAAAAGACAGATGCACCCCTATGTTAATCGCAGTACTATTTACAATAGCCAAGAAATGGAAGCAACCTAAATGTCCATCAGTAGATGAATGGATAAAGAAGATGTGGTACATATACACAATGGAATATTATTCAGCCATAAGAAGAAAACAAATCCTACAATTTGCAACAACATGGATGGAGCTAGAGGGTATTATGCTCAGTGAAACTAGCCAAGCAGAGAAAGACAAGTACCAAATGATTTCTCTCATCTGTGGAGTATAAGAACAAAAGAAAAACTGAAGGAACAAAACAGCAGCAGAATCACAGAACCCAAGAATGGACTAACAATTACCAAAGGGAAAGAGACCGGGGAGAATGGGAGGGTAGAGAGGGATAAGGGTGGGGAAGAAGAATGGGGGTATTATGATTAGCATGTATAATGTGGGGGTTGGCGGAAAGGGGAGGGCTATGCAACACAGAGAAGACAAGTAGAGATTCTACAACATCTTACTACGCTGATGAACAGTGACTGTAATGGGGTTTGTGGAGGGGACTTGGGGTAGGGGAGAGCCTAGTAAACATAATGTTCTTCATGTAATTGTAGATTAATGACAACAAAATGAAAAAAAAATACCCTGAAAAAAAAAAAGTAAAAGAAAAAAACAAAATTCCTTTAATGTTTGGATTTAACCGCATAGGTTCAATACCCAAATAGCAAAATTAAAGTTAAAGTTAATATTTTAAAAATAGAATATTTTTGTGACTAAAGAGTTAGGAAAATTTTTTAAAGCAAAACCTGAATGTTTAAACCATGGGCAAAAATTTTTTTTTCTCTTGGCTAGGTAAAAATGAAAGATCTTTAATTTAAAATTTTCATCACAGGCAAAGTTAACCACTATACCAGACTGGAAATGATACATGCAATGTTAAATAACAAAAGCAAATGATTAATGTCTATATTATGAAGGAACGCATTTGACTCAGTAAGCAAATGAAATATTTTTCAAAATGGACTGAAGATATGAACAAAAATAATAGATAACACATAACAATTATTGTTTAATAGACACTGTGTTCAGCATTTAAACATATTAATTAATTTAACAGAATTATGAAGTAGATACAGTTATCCTCATAACAGATGAATAGACTAAGGCATATTTTATGAATGAATAAAATAGAGAGTTAAATAAGATATCCAAGTTTATTTTTGTCTTAGTAAGTGCTGGAGGCTTGATTTGTCCCCAAGTCATTTTGGTCTAGCATCTGTGCTCTTTATTAGTTTGTTTTATTGCCTTTAAGGATGTATCCACATAACGTGTTCATGCTCAGCCTCACCAGAAAATGTGGAAATATATATTAAAACAAATGTATCATGCCCTCTTGTAAGTAGCAGATAGGTATAAATAAAAGGCAGTACACTATAAAATATATGGATATAAGGAAATGAGAAACTTTATGTTTTGATGGTGGGAATGTAAACTTGTGAGGTTTTATGGAAATGCTTAGTAATATCTGGTAAATACATATATGGAAATATCCCATATCCAGTAGTTAGTCCAAAAGCAGAGTACATAATCCCCAGAAATCTTTCCCACAAGTCTACAAGGAGACATGAATAAAGACATTCACCTCAGTGTTGCTTCTGATAGCACAGAGGTCTAGGCAAATTGCAAGTCCATTATTGGAGGGATAGATTTACAATTGTGTGATTTATCTATATGTGTGTACACATATCACATACATATGATAAGTGAATGCTTCAAATATGAGTTATATTTATTATAAGAACATTGATATATCTAATGTTGAATGGAAAATGTTAAGAACAGCACAATGTATAGAACAGTATTTTTTATGAAAATGAAAACTCACATTTCAAACAAATCTATATAATTTTTAAAAGACACATTTATACCTAATTCAGGATAATTTAAATTGATTGAAAATACATGGGTTAAATACACTAGAGAGAATGTCATTGTGTATGTGTGTGGAGGGAATAGAATAAGGGAATTAGTGTTATGTGAAAAATGCAGTTAAGAGAGTAGTTGAAACTGAAAGAAATCTTAAATCATAAACTTCAACTTCTGTGTTATTTAGAGCATTCATATTTATATTTGGCTAACGGAAAATTAAGTCATATGTACATTTAATATGTATTTTCCTCAATGAATCAAGATTCATTATTTTTAAATAACCTTTCTAATCATGTTAAAGTCAATAACAGATGTCATTTCAACAATTAAAAAAATTTTTTTTATACACATATGTTTTATAGCTTCATCTTTAACATACCTCAACTTAATATTTTTCAACCTGAGCATGTTGAAGCCTTGGACTTCCTTTAGTAAGTATATTCAGGAAGCATACATTTATTTTGATAAGTGTCTAGTGTATTTTAACTTAATAATAAAAATTGCTTTAAAGAAATATAAAATTTAAAATAAAGAGCTTTTTTAAAACGTAAAGATAAAAAATTATATCTAAAGTTTTGGCATTTTAATATAAGGCACTATGTAAATGAGATATTAAAATATCTATACTCTTGAAAAGTTGATTTTATAACTTATTTTTCATTTTAATTTCAACTGAACATAAACAGAATGATTCTGTTTAATCCCTAACATTGCCTCTTGAGAGTTTTCCTTAATTTTAGATATGATGTGAATGCTGGATGACTCATTCAATATGATTCAGTGCCCTTGAGGAAGGTTGAATAGAATAGCTCAAACAGGGAAGATGAATTCCCTATAGCATTTTAGAATGTCGCGTTTTTAAAAGCTAGAAATATTTTTCCACACAATTAACACAAAATCACATTGTCAGGGATTTGCCTTCAGGTCATTAACTAATATGTTCACTAACAACATGCACAAAGTGGATAAAAAAAGATTTTTCTGTCTGAGTCAGAACTGTGACTGATTTGGAATTAAACCATGCTTACTGGAATTCTATCAATAGACTTTTACTTTCAGTATTTATCTTGTAACCCTGCAATGACATTCAAAAAAT